>NC_083636.1:30383124-31076041 GCF_963576545.1 Limanda limanda | reverse complement strand
TCAGTTTCCCGTTCTGCGCATTTAAAAGGCGCAAAAACGTCGATTCACTCAAAATCTTTGGGTAATAAACTCATTCATGTTTCAAAACTAAACCCACAGTGTGACAGCTCACCTGTCAAAACCCTTTTTTTTGTTAGACTTAAGACGCGTGTATTTTTTACTTGCTCCAAAAATAAAACTTCAGCCTTCAAACGGAGGGAAGGAGCCTCTGAACAAGACAATGGAAACTGTTCAGGGTCTGTAATAGAGAAATTGTCTCACCTCTTTGAGCGGGTCGTTGAGTTCACTCAAGATATTATCCTCGTCAAAGATTTTGCCTTGGTAGCGATGTTCGTAGTAGTCGTGAATTTTCTGTCGCATGTCTGCTGGAAGCTTGTGGAAGGACATGTATTGCTCCACTTGTTTGTACTGGGGAGACAAAGAAAAGGTTCAGTGAGGAGCTGTTGCATTGAATGTAAAACACCAAATTGTAATGAAAGATTCAATAATTAATAGAAACAAGCTGCAGTTTGCCTGAATAAACACAAAAAGCTGCGGCCTTTCACATTTTGTGTATTTGCGTCTCGGTATTGAGGACAAGCCGTGCTCTCACACAGTCACGGAGCCATGTCCTGGTTCTGCGTGTGGGGAGGAAGAGGCAGAGCGAGGGAGGCAGGTGGTGAAAGAAAGAAGGAAAGAGAACAGGCCCTGGGCTATGTCAGACCAAGGTAGCCGTTCTGATTATCTCACCCGTGCAGGGAGCCCGGTTTGAATAGGTGACCGAGCTATGATCTAATGTGAACCAGCAACGTATACCTGATATCCCGGAGCCGCAGGAGCCATGCACCAGATGGTGCGGCTTGCATGACTGATGAAGTGATAATTATTCACACAATTTCTCCTGAATATTTTGTTGCGCTTTCTTTAATTCCGAGGAACACGAGCTCTATTGATTTTTAGTATCTGCCAAGAATCCGAGGTGATGCCAAATGAATTCAATGACCCCTTGTCCTTTGTTTAGATTCTCTTGTTGCTTTTTCCTGTGGTTGGTGTTAAAAAGTATGTGATGCACTTTGAAACTGCTTAAGTTGTTATAGATGAACCCGTCATGTCCCCAACTTGATAATGCATCAGCATTAAAGTTTATTGATTATCAATGTCATCTGACTTCCAATTCAGGGCATAATATGTATAGACCAAAAAGTAAATCAAAAACAATTCAGTAGATAGTGGTTCTGTTATACAAAAATTAAAATCTCAATAATAATGTAGTTACAAGTATATACTGAACCTTGGTTATATTGCTTTGATGAAACTTTAATTTCAATAATACGATATTGTTTTATGACATTATACATTTCATGAAATGTATTGATTTCAGGTCTTTTAAGGATTGAGAGGGATGTTGGGTATTCAGAATAAAACAAACCATTCATTGTGTTATTGCTACATTTGCCAGAGGAATAACATTGATGAAAGGATGAGAGAGTTTGTGTCCTCACTGTGGGAAAGCCAGATGGCCGGTGCATCTTCATGTATATTGTATTGTCTACCATTGGCAGGATGCAGGGCTTTTCCATTGGTGCCAGTACTGCCACTAACAAAGTTGTGAGAAGGGTCCGGTTTGTAGTAATTAGCTGAATCTCAGCGGGAGATAAAATTCGACCCGCGCTTTCCTGAAGGCAATTATTGACCCTGAGGAAGAGGAGCAAGAGGGAGAAAATACTTTGGCACATCTATTTTGATCAGCCTCCGTTTCCTCGCGGAGTCTGCTGCAGACTTGGCGCTGAACATGATCTTCCCACCCAGTCCAAGGCCCCGACACCTGAAAATAAACACCGTCTATCACGTTGTCTCGGGTAATCACACACAGGCTGTGACGTCTGTGGCCCTGGACGGCGACGGGATCCGTGGCCGGCGTGGTGCGAAGCGCGGTTCGCAAAGAGGCATTTGTCGGTGAGAAGGGAGACACAGGAGCAACAATGGCTCCTGCATTGATTCCTCACCCGGCTGCAGAAAGGTGATAAGGGGCCAGGGCTTTTGTTTGCGGGAAATTGATTTATTTTGAGTTCACACAGTTGAAGTTGGAGCGTGTGCAGTAGCTCAGGTTATTTTTACAGCGGAGGGAGAGGGTGGCATGATGTGGCATTTCAGATACTTCAGGTTTGTGGCCTCCAGCCTCATGTCAAGTTTTTATATTGATGATGACTTAATATCTCACTTTTTAAATTTATAATTGTATTGGCTAATTATTCAGTTTTACCTGCTGGTGTGGCTTATTTGTATGAATGCTGTTGGCAGTCCTCTCTAGAAATAGTCATGGCCTGCTCAGTCATACCCTCACATTGTGATTAACCATTTGGCACGGTATTAATCCACTGCACTAGCCAGTAGCACGACCAGGCATCAGTGTTGCTGAAATGGAGCCTGGAGGCACTTTGTTATCTGCAACAATAACATCCCATGGAAATATATTTCCATGTACTATAAACTGCCTATATTAAATCATACTTAAATATTAAAATGAAGTACATTTTTCACTTGTATAACAGTATCTCCTGTGGGTGCATGCATAGAAAATACTACGTTGAAATGTTTTCAGATATGTTAATAGAATTTAACTGTTATCAAGTAAAGGAATAGTTTTAAATAAGATTAACAGTCTGGTTCCAATACATTATGTTTATTAATGAGAGCCGGGCTAGTGGTTACCCACTGTTTGCCGTCTTCATTTTAAGCAAGGCTAACATTTAGTGACATACTGTAGCTACATACTTAGCAGACCGACATGAGAGTGAATCTATTCATGTCACTCTTAGAAACAAAGCAAGTGTTCCCCAACATTTTCTATTTTCTTCAAGCTTGGCTGCTCCTATTATTTATTCAAGTCTAAAATATTTGAGACTGATTGAAACTATTCACTTTCATTTCTTTAACTTGATTCCAATCAATACAGAGCAAACAAGCAGGTTAACATAAGACCTGAAAGCCTACGTATGAATCGTGGCTCGGCCTGAACATGTCTGAAATAACGTTGACATGAATGACATGCAGCTGTATGCTGGATCACAGTGGTTCAGCACCGGGGCATCACAGCAGGCACAGATCATGTCTCGCTTTACACCCTCATTTCCTTCCACACACACCAACCACTTCTCTAAATCCCCTCCCTCTTGATATCTTTATCTTTGTGCATTTCCTTTCATATTTATCATGTTACCTCCGTTCTCCGATAAAAAGTACTCGAAGGACTCATATATCGACAAGATTCATTCTCTCTGCTCTTTTATCATCTCGTGTCCTTCTAATAAACATCTCTGTCCTGAGCTCACTTCTGACGTCCCTCCCTCCCCCACTCTCCATTCATGTTCCCAGCCCCCCAGCTGTGGCAGTGATAGATGTGATGACTAGAGGCTGAGCAGCCTCAACTCATCCCTGCTGCTCCTTGGCCTGCTCCACCGATATGCACGGCCATGCAGCAAATCAGCACTAGCTGAATCTGGCTACACACTGGGGCTCCGTTACCAGGAACATGGCATTCGCAGCCTCAGAGTTGTCAGTTCAATGCCTGGGGAGATGTCCAATGGATAAAGTGGGATGTAGATTAGGAGGATTTGCTGTGAAGCAGATGTAAATCACATACTGAGCAGAAGATATGTCACTAATTCAAAAGGTGACTTCGAACGGCTAAATAGTTCGCTGTGGGCGACCTGCTCTCCATTTTCCGTGGAATTTTCTGTGACACCCGTTTCAAATCAATAATAAAATGTTGAAGTCCCGATAAAAACCTGCTTATGAAGAAATCCTTTTACTGTGAATTTAATACATATATGTACTCTGCATGTTTGCATTGTCTTTTTCTGATCTGCTGTCAGTTCAGTCTAAATCAGCAGCTGATTTACAGACTAGACCTGCTGGGGATCGCTGTGAGGCTGAAATTGAGTCTGTCACGGAGCAATGAAATTGAGTAATCAGCGTTCCAGGCATGAGCTCACTGACGTTAACGTCTTCAGTAGACCAGATTAGTCTCGTTGGCTAAATTGTGGGTGACTTTGTAGAGTTTGAAATGCCATGTAAAACATAAGCATGGTTTCTCCAGATTGATCTGACAACAGAAGAGGGAGGCAAGTTCAGGCCATGATTTTACTGCAGAGAACATTGAAAACAGATAAATGCTTTTACCAGAACTTTGAGTACTTAGTCTAGCCTGCGTTGGTGTGTGTGTGGACATAGAGATAACAGAGCTGCAACTTTTGTCTTTATTATCCATTCATTGTTTGTAGAGTTGAAATGATCAGTCAAACAAATATGAGTTAAGCAAACATGCTTATTATTCACTGGTTGCTTCCAGATGTGATGATTTTCTGCGGTTGTTTTAACCTGTTGATACAAATTAAATGGTATTTTTTCAGCATTCCGTGTCATTAAAAAGACAAAACAATTAAGTGAGAAAATTATCAATGGATTAATTGATGATGAACATTGTTGTCAGATCCATCAGAATTTAAGTTCTTGTACCCAAGCACCCAGAGCCTGAATACATTCATACTAGCCCTGCACCTCAGGATTATTTTTATAATAGAATCATTTGTTGATTATTTTTGTCTGTGCAATTTCAGAGAATATTAAAACTGGCAAAAGGAATCTTCCATGGACGAGGGAAGCAACTTTTCACTCTGTAAAAGGTGAAACTGAACTCGTTGCAGTTCTGAATTGGTTTACTTTTGAATAGGGAGACAATCTGCAAGTCCTCAAAATGTAAGAGCAGTTAACCTTGTATTAACATTGATGTAGTTTAATTTTTCTCGCTCATCGTGTCATCTTTAACACTTTAAATGCAAATTTAACATGACTCCACAACCACAACTTATTATTCCTTCTGATTTCTGTTGATTGCCCTTTTACTTGACTCTGTGGCCTTAAATGATCATAAGCACTGGTTCCTTTGACACATCACTCATAGTAAAGACTGTTTACAAGGATGGATCCATCCACCAAACCTACATCATCTTTGGTATTGCATAAGTCAAAGATCCGCTCTTCCTTTTAAGCGGATCAAGATATACCATGCGAGGGCTATAATCCCCCGCACTACAATGCTTATGTACTTTGAATTCTGCAGCACAAGCACAGGGAAAGTTTGGGGGGGTTAAACTCGGGTTCTCGCGTGCGAGCACACGGAGCATCAGTCATGGCCGTGTGTTCTGGGGAATTGCCCATGCCCCTCAGCGGGATCACAGATGGTGGCTAGGCTGAAATGCTGGATAATCATTCTCTATGCAAAAAAAAAAAAAAAAAAGATGCAATAGGGACTGAAATGAAATGGAAGAATGAAATGTGTTCACTGGCAGAACATGGGCTGTGAGGTGGCTCGTCATGTCACAGACCTCCTCACCCCATTGGCCCTGTGTGATCTGCTTGGGGGGAGAAAATCCTCTTTCCCGGTCAGCGCCCCGGATATCGTGATCCGTGAGAGCATGACCTATTGGTCCACAGGGCCACTGAGAGAAGACCTAATTTATTTAAGTCCAGCTCCAATGAGCAGGATTTGATGTAGTTGAAAAGAACAAAACCCTCCGAATGACATAAGACCATCCCAGTGGTAATAACTTACCTGGAAACAACAAAACAAACAATATGGAGTTTCCATTTTGAAAGATTTCTTCTTTCTTATCAATATCCATTATCATGCATCTCATTTAAACCTAAGCTCCGCCTTTTTCTAGCTCAGGTATTAAACGTTGGAATGTGTGTCACTGCACGGATCTTACCTTCTCCTGGTATTGCCTGCGCGAGGAGTCCAGTGATTGAATTAGAGCGGTAGCATGACCCACAAACATGGCGTAGCACGTGGCGCCTACTATCATACTCAGCATGGTGATCCACAGGTCAGACATGCTAACGGGCGCCCGGGCACCATACCCGATGCACAGCATGTGGCTCATTGCTTTGAAGAGGGCGTAAGAGTACTGCTTACCCCAGGACACGTTCTGTAAAAGATGGAGATGGAGAGAGAGAGAGAGAGGGGGAGAAAAAGAGGGAGTGGGGGGAGTTACTGCGAGGCGAAGCAGAGAGGGAAGGTTCTCCGGCAGGCAGAGTGGAAAGACAGGCTTCCCTTTGATGGATCACTGAACCTCTACCAAACATTCTGCCAGCACACTCTCCATGCCTCAAGCCTAATGCCCTCACTCAGTGAATGAACTTTCTACCTTCCTCTTATTCTGCCTCCTCCTTCACTCAGCCCTCGGCCCTTCTGCTTGTCACATTATTTTTTCTCCCTCTGCCCGGATATACCAGGCCTCGTTTGTTTTCCCGTTCGCCACAGGGTGGGAACAAGTTCATGTTTGTTTCAAGTGCGTAACGAGCAGCCAAACTTGCATTATTTACAGAAGTCTGAGGCATCGTTTCCCAAAAAGCCCAGGGCCTACTTAACAGCGTGTGGCCCATGGAAGCAAGTGGCTTGATTGTGTCCGCTCTCTCAGGTCTATTTTTCATAAGTGTTGTAATTCTGTGTGCATTAGAGGCAGGAACAGACACGCAGACTTCGGTCGTCAGGATTCATTCAGAGCTGACAGTCATGTAACATACCAGCTTGGCTGTATGAGCGTCTACCCTGCGGAAGTGAGTCAGTCACCAGCGACTCGCTTCATCAGCTCTTTGTCACAAAAGGAGGGAAGTGATTAGCACCCAGTGAAAGTCATTCCTTTTATCGTTTGCGGCGTGCGTTCTCCTCGCAAAGTCGTGGCGTCATATGCGCCTTTAACTACATAATAATATCTGGAGCTGGGTTCATGACGCCCTTGTTATCTGGCTGTGTCCAGCTGGGTTGATCTTATTGTTGACTCCTCATTAATCAAACTAAGTCCTTTAAACAGAACCACAACAGTGGCACGCTCTGAAGTTTGACAACATGGACTCTAATCCTGGGGAAGTGGGAGTTATGGATGTGAATATGAAATTACAGACAACTTCCCGGCATAGATTGCCTGAAGGGGACCACACAGTTGTCGAGTTGTGTTATTTCTTTGACCAGATACAGAGATGTGGAGTCCTTAGGGGTTAATCCTACATTAAGTAGTGAGAGGATCTGCTTCGAGCAAAGTGGCGGTCGAATCGTTCATCAGTGTCTGAAACCGCCTCCCTCAATTTCTGAAATCAACTATCTGACAAGCAAGCACCCTTTAGGGATGTTCATCATTAACCATTAACTGACTAGCAGCATTTTGATGACTAATACTTTTGGTTAATCAGTTTAAAAGAAGAAGAAGCCTAACCCCACAACATCCGGCCATGTTGCTACATCAGAGTAATAACCATGTAGAAAACACTGTCGACTGAGCTGAGCTGGCCTGTTAATAAGGTTGATTGTTGTTGATTTTAATTTAAACAGTTAAATTTAAATAATCGGTTAATGAGCATTGGATATTGGTTGGAAAAAATATTCAAATTGTACATGCCTACCCTCAAGCTCTCTTTGTATACATGACTACAGACAGTTTTCTTTTGTGCAAATGTCTGCATCACAACATGAATGCCTCAGAGTGGAGATTGTCCAATCATGTGCTTTGTTGTCCCCATTTGAATGATTATTGCATCTCGCCCCTCGCTGTGACGCCAGGCTCGTCTCTCTGCTTTTTGAGAGGCTATAAACCCTTCTGCCTTCAGCTGTGTCTCATTGTATGAGTCTGTTTTGAGCACATCCCAGCCTTTAGGCAAGGCATTCACTCTTTATAAAACAACTTTTTGCCTTTTTACTGTGCATTAAGTAATCACTCCTTATGAAATGTACTGCCTTTTCAACAACAATTTCAAATATTTCCAGATTTACTTTTATTGTTGGCCTCAGCCTGAGGAGAAATCATGTCTAGGAGTCGGAGCAGGATTTTGCCTCCTCATTAATACAGTACACGTCAAATGTGAAAGTGTGCTTTTTCTCCGGGGACGTGCAAAGACCCAGTAAGTCCCGATCTGGAGACAAATGCAACGGCTCTCCGGTACAGGCTTTGTAGCCGTATAGCCAAATTGCTGACTCCTCTAATACCTTCACTCCCCGTGAACCAGACGTGCTCAGGAAGCGTTCCATTCCAAAAACCTTCTTCACTCAAAACAGAACAGCTAATAAAAGAAAAAGGAGACCTATTGAATATATAGCTCTTCTTGGTCTGACATAGTTTCACCTTCTCCACGATGCACCACTGTCTCCATTTGTCATGCCCCTCTGGGTTCTGCTCTCCTCCACAAAATTCGTCAACTAGGATTTAGTAAATGAGTAAATTTACAGCCAATGGATGACTGAAAAACGATTCCATCGTCCAATCTAATTAGTTGCTTCTTCAAGTGACAGATTAGAAAATCGGATAAATTTATACCTGCAGACTTTCAGCCCAGTTTGTTTGCTTTGATAGTTTAGATTTTTCTCCAAAAAGTTAAGCCAACACAATGCCATTTTTCCCCAAGTGCCATGGATTTGTTTGTTCTCCATAGTATGAACTGGAATGCAGATATTTGGAGTTACTGCATGTGAATATCTATTATTTTGCTGTGGTACACAACACATCCACTGAAGGAGGAGAAGCGCACCAGAGCGTGTCCCTGGAACAAATGCCATTTGGGAGGTCATGAACCTTAGGGTGTCCTTCCACATTTGTACATTTAGCCTGTGTGGGTTGAGACAGTGGGCGACCTCTTATTGAGCAAAACTGCAGACGCTTTGTCTTGACATATTAGTGTGGGTGGAAGAGAGAATTCACTACATAATATCAGGTAGGCTGGAGTGACTCACTGCACTTTTTTCACTGTGTGTCCTTGTACGTGTTCGGAGCTCAGACAAATGGATATAACAGGGGTCGTGTCTGCATCTCTCTGTCAGAATTCAGCTTAGTCATACAGACCTTAGGAATTACTCTGCAATGTATTTCTCCATTGAAAGGAAGGATTGGAAATTTCTGAAACACCTTTTATCTCTTTTGTTGAAATCCTCCTCAAGAACAGATAGTTTAAAATATAAATAAACCTGATGTCTTTGGCCCTCGCAGGAATGTAATGACGGCAGAGTGTGTCCATATTGTTTTAGCGCAGGTTTCACAAGAAGTCCAATAAAAGGTTATGAGAGTTATCTGTTTTCTATAACCTGCTCTTACTTAACATTTTTACCAGCCCTAGCTTTTAAAGGTTTAGATAATGAAAATGATTCATATTAAAGAAATTCTTATATCAGTTTGATATCACAAAATAACAGAGTGAATTTGCAAATACTCACAATGGAAAATCAGAACTTGTGAATGTTTGGCGATCAATTGCAAAAATACTTACTGGATCAAATTTCCTTTGAGTCCCTGAATAAAAGTTTGAGCCCTAATTTATTATTCTCTCCATTCAGCAAAGGGATGCATCAGTGTTGGGTTGTGATTAATTTGTCAGTTGTGAGACTTTTATCAGACTGTGAGAAAGAGAAACCATTGTTAACATAGTTGAATCATATTTTCTGTTTATGATTTTTATAGTTTCTGAGTTTTATTCTTTGAATGTCTTTTATACCCTCTGCCACCACAGGAAGTGACTCACATGCAGGTCTGGTGCAGTTCATTAGGTTCGTAGCAGGCAAACATGCACTTGCATTTTCACTATGTTCAATGTTTAAGAATCGCCAGAAATATCTGATTCAAAGAATTACTGTATAGCCTTCTGTCCTTTGGGAAGCATGAGTCATTGCTGAAAATACATTTTCCTCTCACACATTTTCCTTGTTTTAATGAATGTGACTGACACATCAGATGTTTTTGGTTCCTCCAGAGTTGTTGTAAATATGATGAAAAAATAAATAAGCACAGATGCAGCAGAACAAGTGGCCTCACATTCTTCATATTAATCTTTCTTACTTTGTTTTATTTCTGGAACTCACAGACGTCACTATTACACGCAATCAAACTAATTCCGTCCCACATCATTGTCAAAAATCAACAGCTTATAAGTTTCTGCAATTAGAGCGAGCCGCCTGACTGTGTGCTTGTGCATAATCACAACATCGTGCCTCCGACAGTCTTCTCACACAAGATGTAACTGGTGATGTGACCACGGAGGCAATCGATGATTCACAGGCGTCCCAGTGCCGAGTGTGACCCAGAGGCGTCGGTTGTTGTTGACACTGACGAATAACTCTGAGGCTAACAGGAAGTAATGCGTGGCTGCAAAGGACAGTTTGACCCCCGACAACAGCCGTGCTCGTACTTCAAAATACGAAAATCCCAGCGAGTTCACATCTGTACTCCCACGAATGCTCAGTGATTCATTAGTTGTCCTAGTTTCCCTGCAGCAGCATAACATCGGAAACTACATCTGCTTTCGCATTCTTATGGAAATTAAACTTTAGAGAGTGTTACATAATGCATTTTAGATTTCTACCCTTTTTTTTTTTTTTTAATTTCCATTTGAAAACGTCTTGATTGATGGTTTGAATTTCTCATTCATAAAACTCTCTAAAGCCCGACAAGCTGTCCTGTGCAGGGAAAACGAACGCGGCGCACAATATTCATTTTTCAATTACATAATCAAACATTACATACAAGCTGTTCTCCCTTGAAGGGCACAGAAGGCACAGCAGTCTTTGAACACATGAGCGTTGAAGTGAAGGGGTTAGCAGCCATGCATGCGTAGCAAACACTAAGTTGGCCATGAAGTGTTAAAGGATCCTTCTTGGGAACAGACTGCTCAAGGATTGCATTATGGTATGTTGGTATAGGGCTGGAATAACCACTATAGTTATGCAATTTATTGTTTTGATTTAATTAACAAAATATCAGAAAAAGAACATCTTGAAATTCCTTGTTTTGTCCGACCAACAGTGCTAAACTAAATGCCATTTGTGTTTGTTCAAATTCTCACATCTGAGTCGCATTGTTGCTTGAAACATGACTAAAATAATGCATCAAAACAATTGCTTATTCATTTTCTGTCAAATGTTTAATCAACGATGTGTTTCAGCTCATCTTGTCTGTCAGTTTCTGGCATGCAAAGTCTTTTCAAACATGTTCTTCTGTGATTTTCCGATACTTACACTTAATACATTTCTTATCTTTTCAACCCTGTAAGTCCCTTCGTTTCAACTGCCTCTGAAGGGTTATGAATGAATAAAGAATGACATTCTGAAAAGACAAATGACTTCTCCATTTCTCAATCAATATTGGCAAACAAATCTGCACCAGCCACGTTCACTGCTTAGCATATCTTCAATCAGAAAAGGTTAAACTCAGCAAGGTACATGTTTGGAAATCCACTGAGGGCGAACAGTCCCCTTACAAAACCACATTTCAATTCACTAGATCCACATTTCTATTTGGATGTGCCCCAAATTGCCAAACTATGAGTCTTCTTAACATGCCTGGTTTTATTTTTCATCAAGATTCGTGAAGTGTTTTCTGAGAAATCGATGCGAAAGCTGCAAAAATCCCCAGACAAACAAACGCAGACGAAAACATAACCTCCTTGGTGTCTTTCAATGCCGTGTTCCATCTCAATGAGCCTGAAGGAAAAACACCTGCGTTTCTAAATAAACCGAAACCCGACAACTCTTATTAAACCCTTCTATCGTATGTGAGGACTCTGAGGCTGAGGGGTAAATAACCCACTCAACAAAGAAACACAGCGTCAACCCCTCGTGTGTAATCCGCACCCCTTCAAGAGCCGAGAAGAGGTGCTTTTCACAACAATCCCAATGGCTGCCTTGAATTTTACAAACAGGAAACTAGATTGTCTCCTTTTTGAAGGGGAGAGAAGAGAGAGCGAATAAAGAAGTTTGATTATTTCATAACTGATTTCTGAGCCAGGCTGTTGGATGTGACTCATTCAGGGATTTGGGAAGAAAGGCCCGGGTAAGTAGTGGGTGGTCCGCAGATAAAAGAGACTGGAAAGGGTGACTGATGCTGAAGGGCAGTTGTGCCTGGTTAGGAAAGGCTTTTCTTTTCTATACTATCTGCCCGTCTGTTCTCTGACGCTCTTCTGAATATTAATCCTCCTCACATGCCTCTATCTTATCTGATCTTATCATTGGGCGTGGACAGAAACAGTATAAGCACATGTGCACTCTGAAAACACGCTATATCTTTCTACTGTACCTGCAGACAAAAGCAAACAACCCAGCGCCCTCTCACCCGAGCTGACACAGCGACAGCGAGCATTATCTTGTGTGGTGATTAGGTAAATGCAGCCTCTAAAGAGTAAGAAGCTACTCTCAGGCCATTAGTCAAGCAGATAACGGCCCTACACCCTGTACTGCACCACTCAGCAGTATCTGCAGGCCTCGATGGGCCCCACTCCTCTTCTCACAGCTGGAGACAGAAAGTACAGAGCCAACGACACCGAGAAGAGGGAAAAAAAAGACATGACGCATTCTGAATTTTGAGTCGTCACCAAGCGAACGCAGCTGAAAGACGTAACCTTCAGCCGCCAGTCGCTCTCCTGTCAGATGATGACATTATGTATTTAAGTCGCGGTAAATAGAAAGGGGGCGATATCTTATCAAGATTTCTGTTTTTTGCTTATGAAGGCTAATGCATTGTGATGGTGTGAGAGGAGCGTTCCCACATGTGGCTCAGGCTTTTCACTTTGAATTTACCAGACCCCGGTAAGCACAGACTTCAGCACGCAGGGTCAACTGGGGAAGTGTTACCACAAACTGCACATCCCACCACATCCCAGTCAGTAACACTATGTTGGCCACTCATCAGCTGACATACAGCACTAATTACATGTACATAGCTTTTAACGCCGATATGTCTCATGTGGGCCTTCAGCTAATTAATATTTTCGTCAGCACTTTAATTTTTTTTTATCGTGGATCTTTTTGAAAGGGAAGACTCTGCAGGACCTAGGTCCAGTGACGGTTTTAACAGAAATGAGGGAGAAATCAATGCAGAAAGTGATCAGGACATTTCTGTAAATTGCTTTCAGATTTGATGTATCCCAGGTTTTTGCGAATGTCGTATCCGTTCGACTTCCTATGTTTGCATTTCCTGCTCTGATTTCCTCGTTTGATTTTCCTGCTTTACACAATTGCCATTGTTTTGGATAAAAGAAGAAGAATTTATGGAAGCAATAGACGCTGTTAATATGGATCCAGAGAAATGTCGATTAGAGGGGAGTAAGACAACATTCGGGTTGCCTTCAGATTGGCTTTTATACAACTGTGATCGTTAACGTGGGAAATTCTATCGCCGCAAATTCATTTCATTGCCAGCAGAGATTGACAACGTCTGTTCGGATGAATAACACATGCTCGTCGGTGTTGGTCTCACTCGGGCAAGTCAAATAAAAGATAAGAGTGGGAAGCAGAGCGGTGATGTTTAGGGAAGCTGACATTTGCACCTTCAATCTGATGCCTCTGAGCAGTCAGCGTGCACGTGCAGCGCAGGGATGTGAGATAGAGAGAGTGGGGGGGGGGGGATCGAAAAGGCAGAAGAGTAGTTCCCCGGGCAAGCATTTACAATCAGCATCGGCCAGGAGGCCTGCACACACCATACACCCTCACATTTCTGTGGGAGCAGCAGCCGCAGTCAGTTTGACCCCAGCTCAGAAAGAACAGAGAGACGAAACAGTCAGAATAAGCAGTATTCTGTGTAGGGGTGGGGGGGTGGGGGGTCAAGATTTGACACTCGCTGTGAACGTTTTTAATGTAAAAAAAAGGAAAAAAAGAAATGCAGTTTGTGTACTTTCTGCTGCCCCTTGAACGTCATATAGCTATTTTTCTTCAGTCAGTCTGCAGTGCACTTCTGCAGTGGGAGCGCTTCTTGCTTTCATGCTACTTAAATCATTCCACCATGTCAAGTCGTCCTGTTCTCTCAGTGAAGAGACGAGTACAGGCAGCTGCAGACCCGGACCCAGCGTGAGGCCAACGGAGACGGAGGCAGCTGCCCGCTCTGCATCCAGATAACGTTATTTTTGCTTTCTGCTGGCAAGGATTTACAACTATCGACAACTTAATATGATATATTTTTTGACTTTTATCTACTATTGTCGGGAAAAAAAAGATAAATCTTTCATCCATTTTAAATTGGCACAAATACGCTCAAAGATAACTTAAATATATCTGACAGTTCAATAAAGCATCACTTGTTCTTTAGGAAAACAAGACATCAAATGGACTAATATTGATGAACTAAAGATAATGAAACATTCATTATGGTTGTTAATAATTAAACATTTAACCTTTAACCAATTAGTACTGTCAAATAAATAGTTAAACCATATATAATCGTTATTACCTTCGCCATGGAGGTTGAGTTTTCACTTTGTTTGATATTGAGATAAGATAATCCTGTATTAGTCCCACTAAGGGGAAAGGTACTGTGTTAGAAGCTCTAAAAAGGAAATATTGAAATATATGAGGAAACAGTAACAGACAAGGTATTAATAAATCAAAGTAAAGTAAAGTAAAAGAATAAAATATAATAGAACATTTCAAATAAGACTAAGTTAGGAAAGAGAGCTCCATCTGTTATTAAGCAGGATTATACAATAATTACTAGAAAGACTTACACAAAACTTGGTGGAACGATATGGGTCAGATCATAATCTACTATCCTTTGGAGCGGCTCTGAATAAATGAGCGAATGCAGGAATTCTGATTCACTTTTTTCCCCTCCATTGTTTATTCATTGAATGGCCGTCATGTGCAACAGATTGTGAGTGAGAGGTTCACAGACTGAAGAGTGACAGACAAGTTATCCTGTGAGAGAAAGAACTGCATTACATGGCACCTGCAAGTACGAGTGTCTGCGTGGACAGTAGCAACTTTATGGGCGATCGCACGAGCTAGCACCCAATGAACAGCGCTGTACAATACACCAAGCAAGAGATCTCTTATGTTGTTGAGAGATAAATATTTTTGGTTCATCATGCAACAATGGGCCACCAAAGTCCCAGATGATTAATGGGAAACACTTTATTGAAATAACTTATTCAATATTTCCCTCACAATCCACTCAGCACCGGAGGTGTTTTGGTAATCTGCTTTTGATCCTTAGAAAGTCAGGCCGCTATATTTGCTATTTACATAAACATGTATGCAAGTTCAATATTTTTTCGTGCAGACTTATTGATCGCTTTTATTCAGCTCTATACTCTGTTCACAGCTGTACGTGTGAGACGGCGTTGTGGGAATCATCATGTTCTGTTGTTTACGCTGCTTTTTGCACAGGTAGAAATTAAGCAGCTCTACTGTTGTCCTGTTCGCTGCCTCATTAGGCTTCAGTGTTTTTTCTTTGTAGTTTGGCGGAACATTAATGTACCTGCAACAATGTCCCTGATGAAATGTGCCTGCAACTCTTATTTATAGCCCCGCGCTCCAAATTAGAAAGCATATGAAAACAAAACACCGCGCCTGTGTCCACACCTCAACATGTCATGGAACTCACTGGATCCTGCTTTTTGTCTATGGTATTTTTATCTACAGATATTTGAAACACTATTTTTAAAAATGCTCATTATAACCTGAGCCTTTTCTTCTTTCGCACTTACAGCAACCGGAGAAACACTACATCTTCAGTCATTGTACTTTTAAACTCCACTCCAGGCTGAACTCCGGCTCCATATCAAGTCGTCACGCTTTAGACTCACAGTTTAGTTCGGTTCCTGTCGCGAACATGATCATTAGCTGTGTTCAAATCGTTGTTCACCAGGAGCTGTGGCAGGAGAAGCTGTAACAAGTGAAGAGCGGGTAGCGAGTGGCTGGTGCTGTTATCTCGTCTACAGATTCTCCATAATCATTGCAGTCGGGCTGACAGGTGTATCATCTGAGACGCGTGTTATCCTGTGGTGCTCTGTGAACAGCCTTGCTGCAGATCAAATTCAGATGCTTCAATGCAGGTGTTCCTGGACTTACATTTTTTTTTATGTAGACTACATGTTTTCTTTTTCCTGTCGTCTGAAGCTGAACTACTCTATTTATATACAGACTGATGTGCACTCATAATCACTCAGATTTGAGTGAGAGCTTGATTTGATTACCTATTCAAATGCATGCAGAGCAAAGAGGCTGATTTTGATCCCCTTCTTTAAATATTTTACAATATCTTAAGTCTGTTTTAGCTTGTTCTTTGTGGTTGATTGCACTTTCAGCTCTTGATTTAATTCCTCAAGCTGAATGTACTTACCTAGAGAACACAGCCCCATAGAAAGTATACACACACATTGACTGGTCACTAAACCCAACCACACAAAGTGACTTTGCAGTTTATAAAAGAAGGTTCATCTTTGCATGTGTTACCAGAACACATGAGGCTCTAGTTGGAGCAATACTTTGCATTTAAGAGTTTGAATAGGGGGGACTTTTCAATTTTATTTTTAAAAAGGTGACAGGATAAGGTTTCATATGACTATATAAGATCAATACAAAGCCAATCTCGCCTGAGCTCAACTGAATATCTTCTAAACGATAACCAAAATTGCCGGAAGAAAATGAGAATCCTGCTTTTGTTTCTTATAATCGAGTATGATCTTAATTTTTATAGAATGTCAAGTGGTGAATCTGCCACTGTTACTACTGTTAACTCAATCTGTGTGGGACAAGAACAAAGAGCTTGACAGGAAAAGCAAAAGTAACTCACTGTGTGGGTGCTTAGTGAATGGTCAATAAGAAGTCAGTGCCATCATCACATACATTTTATATTGCCATTTCCAAAAATAACAAACAAAGGAGAAGAGTGGGTAATACTTACAACCATGCCATTTAGGGACACCCAGCAGTCGGGAGGGAAGTCTTGGAGGAGAGGCACCAGATACTGTAGACAGCCATCCCAGTGACACAGAAGCAGCATCATCCCTATCAAATTAAATATTCTTACCACTGCACTAGCCAGGTCATAGGTCATATGGAAAATCTGCCAGAGAGAGAAGAGAGAAAGAGGGACATCGGTTAGACCTCGTCATCGTGTCTGATCATACATCAAACTGGAGTCATACAGTCACACACTGGTTTGAATGGTGTCTCTCAGGCTCTGGTATTTCAGAGACACCAAATGAAACCCAAAACAATATAACAGATTAAAAAAAAATGCTTAAAAGTTCATTTATCCTCAACGATATAGGAACAGTCAGTTCTGTACGTGCTCTGTGTTCATTTCCTCTTTTCACTTCTTCTGAAAGCTTATGGACGAAACCGAACTGTATACCACTGGAAATCACCGGGGGGGGGGGGGGCAGGGTAGCCAATAGTTCAGGCAAGATGACCATTGGATACGAGGAAGGAATTTCAACGATGGTGGAAAGAAAGTTGGTAAGAAACTACAGGCAGCTTATATGATGATGTTTTGCCCGTACAATAGGACAGAAGGACGTTTTTTGCGCTTTTCTGACGTCAGCATCGCCCTCTAGTGGATGTATTGCTTAACACCCATGCCATTATAGATGCATGGGAGTAAGTGGGTAGTGACAGTTACATGGCTTAAAACAGTCATATCTTTCTGCAGCATAATTAAGACTTAAAACGTTCATAAAGGTAAGACATCACTTGGAAGTTGAGGCATCGCGTGCCATTGTGCTTGTAGCCATGTGTGTGAAAGTGTGTGTGTGTTTATATGTGTGCATCCTTGCATTCACAAATGTCAG
Organism: Limanda limanda; assembly: GCF_963576545.1. Taxonomy (NCBI): domain Eukaryota; kingdom Metazoa; phylum Chordata; class Actinopteri; order Pleuronectiformes; family Pleuronectidae; genus Limanda; species Limanda limanda. Next base: position 31,058,464 of record NC_083636.1, on the reverse strand, counting down.
ACTGTTCATAATCCAAAATGGCTGCTGTCCAAAACACACAGACCCAGTGTAGGAAACACACATACAGCACAGAGGAGGTAATGTGGAGAGAATGAAATGCTAAACGATGAAGAGAGTGTGCAGACCTCTGGAATAATCAGCCACAAAGTGGGTGTTCTTTTTAAATGCCGGCTCTGGGGCGAGTGTTAGCACTCGTGCGGCTGTTTTAATCACTGCGGGAAGTTTTCAGAATAGAAAGTCATCAGCAGGATGAGTAACCATATCTGCGTTGAGAAGCCATTTCATTTACACTGTATCTGGGCAAAGAGAATTGACTCATTCCCGGTTGGCTGGGGCTCTAATTCATGAGTCTCCCATTAGCATGTGAAACCCATTACTTCTTTCCAGGTAAGTTATTCAACGCTCATCCTCACGCTGAAGCTTGATTCTCCTTCCAAAGTTGATGGGTTTTGCATAATAAACCTGACCCATTGGCCAATTTGTTGAATATGAGGTCGCAGGTAATTATCTGTACTTAAGTTGATGGCTTTCCATTTCTTGTGAACTGCCCAGTCTGCTCATAATAGTTGCAGTGATTGGAGAGTGGGACGCCTCACTGTCAAAATAGAATTATATAGAGGTAGAAATTGTGTACTTCTTGTCTTGTAAATTTTTAAATCAGTGTCAAAGTTGTTTAGGGGTGTTGAAGTCAGACAGGCCTAAATTTATATTCAATTACAACTTATGGAAATCATTTCTAAAGCTAGAATGGCACTCAGCAGAGCACAGACCTCTGCCAAGGCCCAACAGTAAATTTCGGTCTCCTAAATATGATCGATTTTTTTTATCAGGATCCATGAATTATTCTCAGAGATATAAACGAAAATGTTGGAAAACATCCCATCTTACAATTTTAGAGGAAATGACAAAACACGTTCCTGGATTCACCCCCTGATCCAGATGTGCACCAACATTTAATGGATATTTCCCTGAGTCATAGCACATCCTCCTATCATGGATTGTTGAAATCCATTTAGTTGTTTTTTAACGTAATCCTGTATACAAACAAACAACAGAGGTTAAAACATAACCTCTTTTGCGGAGGTAATGAAAGAGAAATCGAGAAAGAAATTAAATGAGCTGCAGTACTTATATTGCACATTACGTCGTCAATCTTTATTCCAATTCTACTACCTTCGCCGAGGAGATTTGTTTAACAGGATTACGACAAACCTACCAAACTGATTTCCACCAAACTTGAGCCTGTGTCTTGCAAGATCCAATTACATTTTGTATCTGCAGTTTAAGGAGCAGATAAAAGTGATATTTCACTTGTTGCAACATTTTCAATAATTAATCTGAGTAATGCACAGATCTTATTGTTTTGGACAAAGTATTATGTGTTGGATTGTTTGGCCTTGATGATGGTGCTGTATGCACTCTACTCGCAGCCATTCTAATTGTTCACTTATTCTCCTCTTCAGCCATGTTTTGCAACCTCAGGATTGTTTACCTGAAGATTTGGAATATTGAGCACCTCTGACCCAATTGCAAACTCACATCCTCATCTCATTCTGTGCAGTTACTCTCGAAAACACAGAGGGCCTGAGTGAGGACTTGGTATATTCAGGCACAATTCTGATCCAGTCTCACCGATGCGTTTGCAATATTCACCAATCAAAGCCCATCAGAAGCTCTTTGATTCCACAGCTCTCCACCCTGGTCCATTGTGGCTGCTCCGTAACCTCTCTGCACAAAGGACAGTGACCAGGCGCGGAGGAGAGGAGAGAACAAGAGGCTGAGCCGAGGCCCAGATCCCTCCACGGCTCAACTCATCCACGGGGAGAAACAGTGCACTGGCCTGAAGGGCTAAAATTAGCAACTGGCGTACAGGATGGCTGCCTACATCTTTATTCTTAATTTAGCAGAACACTCTCTCTATCTCTCTCCCTCTCTCTCTTTGTGTGTGGTTGTGAGTGTGTCTTCACATTCATCACAATTTGATGATATAAAAGAATAGAGCTAGACACAAAAGAAAGACAAAAAGGTAACTACATATTCCTGGAGGGTTTGAGGCGTGGAAGACAGCGAGCGGCACTTTGCTGCCTCTTTGAATTGAAAATGATTCACACCAGGCAAGAAATAGCAAAGGGTCAAATGCTGCTCTGCACTTATCCTCCTTCAACTGCTGTGGGAGTTTAAATACCACAACAAAGGGACCTCGGGGAAATGGGGTGCAGCAAGTGAGGAGGTCGTGTGTGTGTTCAAAAGGTTACAGAGGATTTTGCAAATTCCCTGGGATTATTTCACTTCGCTGTGAGGCCTCAGCGACCTTTGGGGTCACGCTGACTCACCAAGGCCGGGGAGGGAAAGATGTAGAAACTCATTAACGCGATGTGGGTTTTGTTTGGGTTTGTATTTCAGGGGTGTCAATTTAACAAGTCTGCTAGGGGGCAGCAGGTATAGCCACAAGGTAGTGGTCTATTATTAGCGCTCCTAATAATAGACACGCGGAGTGGAGATCACTGGCCAGAGGATTATACAGGTTAACCTTCATTGTGATGAAGGAATATATTTGGAGGTAATTAAACTATGCAAAGTTTCAGTTGCTGTTATCTATTAAGATAAAAAACCATCTGGCCATGTAGCAAATCTACTTTGTAATACAAAGAATGGGTTTGTACCACTTTGTTTAAAATTCGCATTTTCAGGATATGTTTCACAGTCTTTGGTCAGCATTTTGTGTGTTTAGTGATCTAGCACCGCTGGAAAGTACAGCACATTAAGGAATCATTGCAGGTTTTTTTTAACTATTCAAGCAGCAGAGCAGAACAGCTATGAGGGATTGAAGAGGCCATTATAACATTATAACTATCTATTGGGAGCATCAACCCTGGTTTTACAGAAGAACAAAAAAACTATGAAACAAAGCCCATTGAAAATTTTTAGAAGTTGAGCAACAAGATTCAAGGCTTCTGATTGGTTGCTGCTCAGGAGAAGCACTAGTTTAAGCTTCCACTGTGCTGTCATGCAGGACCCAGCATCTTTTTGCATTTGTATGGTCTGATGTGTATTTGTGTTTCTCCTTCATCGGTGTATTGATTTGGTTTAGGGACTGTGGCCGTTTGTTTGTGTTAATCCATGTATCCAGTGTTTGTGCAGTAAAACGACTGTGCCCGTGCGTGTCTCAGGTTGAACTGAACCATGTAAAACTCACCTGCTCGCAATATAAATACACAGAGAGGAGGCTGGTGACATTAAACCCATATTCGAGAACATTGTCCCAAAAAGGCAATCAAGCGAGCTCTGAATTTCAAACTCTGATTTTTTGGTTTTCTAAGTGATCCCTGCCACTATAAGCCATCATGCACCATATTTACTCCAGGAAATAGAAGCACTGACGGAGCAAAAAGCAACACCATCACTCACAGCTTTCATGGGCAGAATATAGGCTTAGAATTAAGTGCATCAGGCTTAAGTTTGACCGGGGACAGGGGCAGAGGTCGACATAATCCTCTAATACAGTGCAGTCAAACAGCCAAGATGTGATGTGATAGCCACACAAGGTCACACGCCGGCTGTGTCTCGCCAGATCAGCGCTCAGTCACATTTGGCCCTTCCCCGTCCATTCATCAAAATACAGAATTGAGGAGTACGAGACGTGAACAAAGGAGCTTCATACACTTCTTTGAACGAGGGTGAGTGCGTGAGTATGAAAATCGCAATTGTGATCCAACATGTGTTTTGCTTTGACTTTAAACGGGTTTACAGCACAGCTGTCTGATAGGCTGACGTGTTTGTGTGTGCATTCTGTAGACTTGACTTTTTGAATCTGATGTGCGGAGAAAAGAACATGCAGGAGAATTACTCATCATCAAGCTGTGGGCCTGGAACACGCAATTACAAAGTGCTCTTTATGCATCTTCAAATTGGACACAAGTGACCTCTGTTTGAGGTTAGTGAGGATTAGCGAGGGACTAATTTGAGGGGATTAAATCCACCACTGGCTATTACATTGGAGGATGACAAAACTGCTTCCAGGAAAATCTGGAATTCTCCCGCTTAGCGTCGTCTTGCAAATCTCCTTTCTGGATCTCTCTCCTGGTTTTGCTTAAGCACAAAATTACAGTTGAACTTGGATTTGAAAAATCATATTATCATGTACGGGGGAATTCACTGGGATTTAGCAAAGTGTTTTCTTCTTCTTCTGTTTCCATCTCGTTTTTTAATGAATCTCCCAGTTTATAATTAGTTTTTGTGGACAAATCTGAAAATGGACAATTTCCATAAATACATTTCCGTGGCCGCCCTCTTCCCCTAAAGAAAAGCAATTCGCTGGAAGTAATCGTAATTCACGTTGCTCTAATGTGCTATGTGTAATCATGTTGATATATGTATAGTACAGCATTAAATAAATATAAATAGCCTTGGCATTATTTCAGAGCTTCAGGCAGCGTAGTGTATGCTCGGACAAGCTAATCAGTCTGCAAATCTGCACACAACACAGGCACAAGATGAGCAGGAACTCTACTTGGCTTCCTCTCGATCACGTCAAAGAAACAAACGGCAAAACAATGATTTACCGTGCAGAAGAAGAGCAGTGAATCTTTAGCAAAGAGGCAGCACATTTGGGTAATGAGGCCTGGCAGTAATTTGTAGGCAGAGACTTAATTAAAAGGCAGGTGGTAATCGATGGGATCTTTGCACAGCCAGAAAACAAGTGGAGATCTATTAATGTAACACAACTCTTGAAAGAGGAGGTCATTACGTCTTCACTTCACGCACTTCTGCTTTACACGCCCACCACAGAGTGGAATCCAAGAAGTAATAGGGAAGGAGGTTAGAGGACATCAGTATTACCAGTGAAAATGCATTTATTTTTAAGCAACTGCATGATTACTATGCAGTATATGTATATTATATATATATATATATATATATTATGGATTAGTCACACATACGCAGTTTAAGGTTTTATTCGCCCCTCTCGCTCGTGCTGATGGAAGTGGACCGGGAGTCAAATGTCCACCACTGATTACTTTGCACATGTGTGATCATGGCCTCAGAGTATTTTATATTTAGCTGATCATGTTTTGTACATGTTGCAGTTTTTGGCATGGTTGTCTCACATCAGGTACACACTCTGAGTTTGAATCCTGGTTTGGTCGAATTCTTTCTGTGTGTGTATGTTCTCCTCGTGTCTGCATGGGTTTTTATTCCTGGTCCTTCGGCTTCCTCCCACAGTCCAAAGACGTGCAGATCAGGGTTAGGTTAATTGGAATCGCTGCTCGTCTCTGTGTGTTGGCATGCGATAAGCTGGCGGCATGTCCAGGGCTGTACCCCGCCTCCTGCCCAATGTCAGCTGCGATTGGCCACAGCCCCACCCATGGCCCTCAAAGGGGAAGAAGTACGCGTAACAAACGGATGGATGTTTTGTATAAAACATCTGCAATAACCCTTTGTGTTGATCTTTGAACCCAGAGACAATATTTTGTTCCGGTGTAGACAGTTGATTTCAGGGCCAAGATTCCGTCTTCCGTTTACAGACCCACGAGCCCACGAGTCTAACCTTTCCCCACACAGACCCAAGCAGAGATACTTTTTAGAAAGCGGATAGCTGATGCATTTCAGAATCTGTATATCGAGATAATAGAAATCTGTAAACTCTCTGTGAGAAGAGAACAATCATTAATAGAAATATCAGGCTCTGTCTTTTCCCCTGATATTATTTTAGTAGTCATAAATACAAATCCTTTTCTTACGAGGTGATTCATCCCATATACAGCCCGTAACTCATTGGTCTTGTTTAGTTGGTTACCATTTGAAGCTGTTAAAACCTGATTGTTGTAAAGCTCTTTAATGAAAGAGAAAAAACAGACATTTGACAAACACTTTGAGAAGCGAAGTTATCCAGAGAATATCACAAGAAAATAATAATTTCTTTCTTTTGGAAAGAAAACATCATTATCAGCTGCTCCAAAGAGGTTATGTTTTTGTCAGTGTTTAATACTAAGCAGGATATTGCAAAAAACTACCAAACTGATTCCCATTAAAATGTTGAGGAGGAATCGGGCATGGCCCAAGGACGCCCCAGTCAAATTTAGATGTGGATCAGGGGGCGGATCCAGGTTTTATATATTTTAGGTAACTTCTCAGGTCATAATTCATGGATCTTGATGCAAGAAAGAAATCTGGCATTTAAGGGACTGATATTCATGAGGGTGTGCAATTCGTTGGAGATCCAAATAAAAATCTGGATCTAGTGAATTTAAATGTGATTTCCTTAAGGGACTGTTGGGTCTATAGTTGAGGTATACTCTCTGAGTGCAACTCTAGTTTCTCTCCTGTTTTTATTTTGAGCTTTATTTCGATATAGATTCTGTTCACCATTTAAATATCTGAATGCAGCATCAGTATAAGGGCCTGGTTTTTTTATCATTAAATACAACTAGTCTTTAAATTGAGGTGCTAAATGCACGTTTAAGCTTGTGAGTGTAAGGTTAAAATAGATGGTTGTAGAACGTGTAGTAATGCCATTCTTTACCCGCTTAGCCTGTGCCAGCCATTAATCAAAGCATTCATTTAATTGGATGAGTCATCTCTGGCTGATGTGTCAGTCACAAGTTGGAATAAAGACTCCTCCTGCCTGAGTCGCTCTCTCTCTCCCTCTCCTATGGGAGCTCTGCCGCTCATCCGCTCCGTTTTCCATCATTTCTCTGTCCGTCAGCAGTATTCTCTTGTTCTTCCACTAAGCACATCACACTCCACCGCAAGCCTCGCTGCCTTGCCCGCTGTCTCACCCGCTCTGCGTCTATTTTGGTCGTGTGAGCGTGATAACCCCGACGCTTCTGTTCCGCCTTAATCTGTGCTCTACCATTCAGAGCGGCGTTGGCAGAGGCAGCATCCTCTGGGGCGCAGGCTCCCACAGCCACAGGAGTCATGTTTATGCTGTTTTTCTGCATGGAACTCATTTTGTGAAGCGTGGACGCAGGAAACCGTGTGGCGAAAAGTGCTTCACGACTGGAACACTGACTTCAAATCTTCTATAAGAATCCTGTACCTTTAAAACGTGTGACCCTCACTCTCTGCTAAGCCTCCACATGTCCCTATGTGGTCATTATTCTCAGAGGGGATTAATGTATGCAGCTAATTTGTGCACATTCTTCTAAGGAACTTCTTGCAAGGCTTCTCTATGTGCAGGAAAAGGCCCCAGTGTGTCTGATGAACAAGTGAATGTATGTATGGGTGAGGAAGAGGTTGAATGTTCTATTGATTTGTACCTGCAACCTGAGCAGTGGCGACAAAATAACATCAGCTCGCCTCTAAGAAAACATGCACACACACGAGCGACATCTCCAAACACGAGCGACGTCGCAGCTCATCAGAAAATCGACGAGAGACACAGAATTAATTCTGCAGTGCGAGTGGACATATTGTTCAAAAACGCGCCAGTTGGCTGGAGAACCACCGTTTTCCCATGCGACCCCTCTTTCCACACGAATTGTCTGGTTGTGCAAGTCTGTTTCAGCCCGACAGTTTGACAGCCTCGTTCCAGGAATTAAATCATAGTCAATCAGTCTGTCAGTCTGTCTGTGATGGAGGGCCGACAGACGGCGGAGGGGCAGAGACAAACAAGAGGCAACAGGAAGGTGACGGAGGATGAATATGACATCTCATTGGTTTGTATGCAGGTCGGTCATCAAGGATCCTTCATTTATAAAGCTTTAATGTGTATATGTACTGTATGTGAACTTTTTTAGGACATAGGACAAGATGGTGAATATCTCTTGTATGTTTTAAGGTCTTAGTAACTAGTTTGACCACCAGCAGATGTTGGCGCCCAGCAGCAGATGCTCAAACTTAGCATCCTTGGTGTGTGTCCCTAACATCCTAGGGTGCGGCTGGGGTCTTTATTCCTGATCCATTGGCTGCAGTGTTATATATCATCACATAATATATTATTCGGTGTCTCAAAAACCCACTGTTTTATTTGCGTAATATAACTAGTTACTTTGATATATTTACTTTTACATTACAACTTTTAACACATCTCAATATATAAAATCTTCATCACTTTCTCTTTCTACAGCCAGCATGTCTTAAATGATGCTGAGTAAACGAATAAAGTTGATGTGTTTCCAAAATGTCAAACTCACCTGTAATGTTAAATCTTCAATATTCAATCCAGATTTACTAAACCAAACCAAATTTGGAGGAGTAAAGCTTTCATATCTTTTGGGCGACTATTATTAATACAATAATATTACAGGCAATGATGCAATTATATAAAAAAGACCAAAAAAAAAGAAAGAGAGAGACAGATATTGAAAAAAAAGGAAAAATAGTAAGAAATTTGCAAAGGAGGGAAGAAGACTACAAGTCTTTGATGTAGTGGGGGGAGTGAGAGAGAGGAAGGAAGCCTGAGTGTTGTAGCCTGAGTTGTAGTTGTGCTAAGAAGGCAGTCAGGGCAGATTAGTGCCCATGTGAGAGAAGGAAGGATTTGATTGGATTGCACAGGGTGACCTGATCGGGTTAACACCAGCAGGACGGAGCCTTCCTCCCACAGTCCACCACTGAGACACACCTGCCTCACGTCCCAGGATGGGCAGAGCCGGCCTCGCGGTGGGATTTCACACTGATGAATCATCCATAGGCAGAGCTGCACTTGATATTTCTTGGAGACTCTAACACAGGCCTTGTCACCTCTCAGTGTGATGCATCCAAAAAGTGACCATTTATACTGCAGAGGGAAACAAGTGCTATACACAGGTAGCTCAATAGCAGCTCAGCTGTAAATACACAGCACAATGAGGGCAGCGTATTATAATCAGTCATATGATCCACAGTAAAGCTACAGCACGTTATCTGGTCTCACATACCTCCCACTGTGTTGCCTGTTGCATCATGGCTACACCTGATGCTGCTTAATCTAATCTGCAGTGTCGTCACACTATAATAATACATATCTATATAGTAGTGTGTATTTCTAAAATGAAACGAGACGATATAAACTGCTGCTGCACGGCTTTCGTCATGACAGAGAGATGGTTGATCCAACAGTCTACATCAATCCACCACTACATTAACTCTTGGGAAGTGAAAGTAGACAAACACCAAATGCATCACTAGTCACTAATTAATTCATTTGCACTAGGCGTAATTACAGGATGTCTTACAAACATTTTGTCGCCCACTCCTAAATAACCAATGGATCATTATGTGCCTCCTGCATCAGTCACGTATGTAGGGCTGGGAGGATTAATTGGTAAACTGACTGAAAATATATCAGGAACTATTTTAAACATGGGATTTATCATTCGAATTGTGGTTCAAGCAAGATGCCAAAGCTGTAATGATGCAAGCATCTAACTAAGAGGTTGTTCCATTTGCCTTAACTTGAATTAAAGTGATTTAATATCATTGGGTTTCAGATTTTAAAGATAGGGTTGGAAATCTCGGAAAACCCAGCGAGGGCAGGCGACACTTTGATGAAATGCCACCGATACACCCCCCCCTCCCATTGGCCCTCTCAGCAAAGCCACGCCCCCAAAACACATGAACGTGCACTGACTGACAACCGAGACTTTTCCATTACTCACTCGCTTACTTATGGCTATCGCCTCTGACTCAGTCGTCCCCGGATTGGAAGACACTGGTGATGGGCAGTCAGAGCACGGTTAGGGGGGGGGCACAGGCAGGTCGGTTACTGACACTTAGTCCTGCAAGGGTCTGATTATGGCCTTCTGGATTTCAACAAAAAACTGTTTATTTTTTACCTTTAAATCAAAGAAAGTTCAATTCCTTTTTTTTTATTTTTCCTCTAAAAAATCATGACATTTTACCCTCGACTTTTCGGAACTGGGATTGATTTTTTTCTGCTGTTTTTTTCCGCAATTTTCGGTCAGTGGTGAGAACAACCGTTACTAGTATGGACAGTGGAGCAGAGGTTATAATAGCTTTCCCCAGCTAACAAGCAGGGATCACCAATGCATCCGTTTCCCCAAATACCCCCCGGCATACCCATCACTCACTCACACACACACATGCGCACACACACACAAAGCAAAAATAACCGCGATTAGCCTAATCTCCGCTCTTATCACATCAGCCCCCCTCCCAAGACTATATCTGTCATCTGTCTGCTTACTGTATCGTGCACACCATGCAGAGGGAGACTTGTGTTCACGGGTGGGGGTGGTGGGTGAGGGTGGGGGTATCCCATGGGGATGGACAGGAGATCAAAGCACTGTTCACTCACGAGTTTCTCCGCTCGGAACTCTGGAGGGGGTTCGTTCAAATCGGGAGAAGAAATAAGAATAATGTCGGTGCGGAGTATCAAAACATGACATGATCCTAAAAACAAAATTATGCTAAAAATAACCAGCAGATGTCGGGAGAAATGGCAGATGTTGATTTGGTTTGACTGCTGTGGGGCTGCTACAGCACATGCTCGATAACAGAAGATGGCAGTGGTTGGGGGGCACTGTGTGTGTTGCTCGCTTCTCTAATTCACTAATGTTGTATAGCATGAAACCTGGTTCATTTAATCCTTCAAAAGAAATGCGGATGATTAAAACACTACTGTTTTCTACTGCTTTTTTTTAAGATTTGTCCTCCTTTTCTTGACAAACTCTTCCTCCTCTTTCTCCCCCCAGTCACTGCCTTTCTGTCTCACTGTCTACACTGTGCAGACATGTCTGTTTATATATCCTACGTCAAATGCAGAGGGAGAGGCAGACTGACAACGACAGTGAGGGACGAGAAGAGAGAGGGAGGGAGAGATAAATAGAGGTATAGTCTCAGTGGATGAGTATGCAGCTTTTTAAATGTCATACATATGCTCACAATGAGGGCATGACGCACGGTGACTTGCGAAGCTGGTGTGGATGAAAATGAAATCCAGCACCAGCATGATACTATAGCAGCTTTTAAATTACATACATGCATACATACATACATACATACATGCCAAACTGCATCAGCTGAGAGGAAATAAATTGTTTAAGCCGATAAAAGCCTGTGTCTACTGCCTGGCCAGGAGTGAAGGCCGTTTATATCCATTTCCATTGCAGACAGAAGCCAGATGTTGAGCTGGTGTTGGTGTGTTTTTTAGACCAGCGGAAAAGGAGCATTAGAGATGACAATGCCACTGGAGTTTAGCAGCTAGTGATTGTCTCATCAGAGGATAATGGAAAAACAACACACATTTTCATTCCCTACTTAACAATTTGACATCCACAATTGAATGTGATATGTTTTAATGACATCGTGGATTGGAATATATTTAACCCGGTAATAAAGTTAAGCTGTATAATAAGTGTCTTCATAGCTGTACTTGTCTCCTGTGTTGTTACAATGTGAACATGTGACTAAGAGTACCTTGATACTAATACAATACCACTGCAAAACCCGGTATGGCCAAGGGAAAGTCTGTTCTCATTAATTGCCATAATTATGTCTAATTTTACAAAATATGAAAATTAGAGTATGTCGTCAGTAGATGAGTATAGAGCAGACCTCTGTGACGGAGGGGTATGGATTATTTTTGTTTATATTTGTTTTCTTTGCGATTTTATCAAAAAGTGTTAAATAACACTTCATACACTTGTTTGTGCTACTGACCACATACAAGTAGGAATAATTGAAATTGACATGCAGGATTACTATTACCAGCGCTGATCGAGTATAAATTAATGATATGTAACTGGTGTTGTTTTTGCTATTTTCTATTTAGCAGCTCGTAAAGCAGAAGTAACATTTAAACATTATCATTGCTCTTAACTGCCTCATCAAACTGTTATAGTGAAAAAAGTTGTGTCATTAAATAAATCTGAGTTTATTGACTCTTAATTGAGGGCTTATTGCTACTATGTTATTTATCACATCCAAATACCCGTGTCTGTGGGTACGCAGCTTTTACAGGAAGGATTTATTGTGTCCCTGGGCTTTACCCAACTGCCGACTACTGAAGAAAAATAATGAATAATTACTCCTGCGCCCATGAGCTCTGGTCTTGTCATCATGAAAGCTCAAAACAGTTTGCACGCCCACTACGCCTATTCGCGTCGACACAATCTAGTAAAATTAGGTATTGTTCTGTTTTAACCGACATGGTATTGCGATACTTTTCTGGTATCGTCATACCGTGCAACGCTGCTTCTCTCTCCACTGCTCCTACAACTAACTCTGGACTCTGAAACCATATGGTTCAGCAATTAACACTCCCTACTGCAGTTAACAAGACCAACTAGCAACAGAAGGAGTGCTCAGTGTACTGGCAAGGGAAAATGGGTTAAATCTACAGGGGACGATGAGAGGAACTCGTCTTTCTTTGTTGCAGGCGCTGGAGTCTGGGATTTTCCACCCTGTGGGCCAAGAGTGAGCTTCCCTCTGCGAGCTGAGCAAGATCAAGGAATCAAGGCGCATTATGTTCATGGTCAGAGCTGCGTCTTAAAACAGAGAAGACATGAGCACAGACAGCATGAGAGCAAGAGAAAAAAGAGCACTGTCCCTCATTTTTGTCTGCTTCACAAAATTGTACTGCAGGAGTCCATTAGGCGTGTGTGTGTGTGTGTGACGTTTCTTGCTCGTCTGTTTGTAGATGTGTGTGTGTGTTTGAGGGTGGAGGCAAATTGACCAAAAGGGAGGAAAGTGAGAGAGATAGTGTAGAAGCTGCTTCAAAAGAAAGATTTGTGAAAGCTTTCATTAAACTAAATTTAGCAAGGATAATATCAACTCTACATGTTAAATACCTCAATGGAATAGATGAGGCCCAATCTGAAATTTCAATTAATCCTAAATCTTTTACAGAAATTATGGCTTGCAATGCACATCTTGTGAATGGTATGAGTCAGATAGTTGCACTTCACCGGGCCATGCTATGCAGCAATGTAAAATGGTTGGGGTTCCAAAGTATGAGCAAAGCCGAGGATCACAAAAATCATCTCGATATCCTGTTTGGCCCTCACAGAAAGCTTTCTTTACAGAAAGTTGAACCTGAGGAAAAACATAAAATATACAAACGTCTTATTTCTGTCTGTAAATAAATGTTTTAAGATTTGCTGAACCAAATGCAACAAAGCATGCACAAACATCACTGTGGAGCCTGAGCGCCGATGAGAAATGCATGAGAAGAGGAGGAAAAAGTGAATTCACTTCTCCGCAGCCAAGTGCTTAGCAGGACTGGACAGCAAATGTGTTTCTGCACAGGCTTAAGAGACAATTATATTATTATTTTACTGATATTACATTGAAATGTGGCTACATTTGTCTGGACACCATAACTGACTTGCATTCCTTTTGTCCATTTCTGTCATAGGTCCAATTTTTTTTAAATTTCTACTATATGCTATAGTACTTAAGCTAAGGTCAAATACCCACTGCATCCTTTTATTTAAGGGGCTTTTAATTGATTTAAAGTCAGCACAATACTGTCAACAGATGCATTTTCAAGGTGCAGTTACGTTGTGAAAATGTTCCATGTGTATACAAAATAGAGTTCATAATTTACCTACACCTGGAAATATTGTGTATAATATGCATTAGGAGATAGATTTATAAATTGGAATACAAGAGGAATACAAAGCAAACATTTAAAGCACTGCAATTTAAAAATACTAAAAAGAGAAAATAGATGTAAAATATTGGTGGGACTGATATGATGCTAGGTTTCTCTTTAGGAACTTGCACATTCCCATTCAAATCTGCACGTTTATCCGGACGTCTTTGCCGTTTTCCCAAACCTCATTCAACCAGACTGGTATCTCTTCCTGCCGTGCACTGGAAAGAAACCTAACAAGCAACACCTCAGATTAAGAACTGCACTTCCAGGCTGCTGCCACTGTTTGATAAATGACACGAGCGTCTCCAGGCACAGAACAAAGTAGCTCCTCCGTGTCCTCAGCGTACCTTAACGTGATATCAGACCTTTCTGTGCTTTGCACTGCAGCGCCCACTGTGCCGGGTTGTTGTTGGGACATTAAATGGACACGACCAGCTGTGCATCCTTGGCTACGTGCGCCTCCTCTAGCAGGAACACAGAATCTGGGCTAACTCACACCTGCTCTAAACTCCGTAGAACTGATCAGTGGTCAGAGTTTCTCCACTCACAGTTTCAAGCAAGATTAATCTGTAAACTTTAATGATCCTATGATTAATTTATGTCTTTGTTTTGCTTAAAAGCTTCATTTCTTTTCAGTTTTGTCTTTGCTGGATGGATATTCTCTAAGTATTTGCCTGTGAATACAGGAATAAAAAAGATCAGTTGTCCCACGAAGCTACCATATGCCATGTCTAAGCTACAGGGTATGAGCTATCCAGATATACAAACACCCACACACACACAAACACGGATATGACACAGTCCCTCAACGGTCCTCAGCCTCATACATCACATCAACTCACATCAAATCACGTCCAATAACAGGGAACAGTTGTATACAGTCATCAGCCATAGGCTCTGCTGCGACACCACTCTACCACAGAGGAGAGTCCTGCAGCCAGTGACATCCCTGCTCCTCACTGCTGTGTGTGCATGTGTGTGTGTGTGTGTGTGTGTGTGTGTGTGTGTGTGTGTGTGTGTGTGTGTGTGTGTGTGTGTGTGTGTGTGTGTGTGTGTGTGTGTGTGTGTGTGTGTTTGTGTGTGTGTGTGTGTGTGTGAGTGTGTGTGTGTGTGTGTGTGTGTGTGTGTGTGTAAGTGTGTGTGTGTAAGTGTGTGTGTGTAAGTGTGTGTGTGTAAGTGTGTGTGTGTGTGTGTGTTACAACCGAATGGCATTTGAGAAAACGTGGTAATGAGGCCAGGCTCCTTCTAATTATCCTCCTATAAATGTCATTGGATGTTCTGTGTGATAAATGGATTGTATACGTTCTTTATAGATTAAACAGGTTTTTGTTTAGCTCTACAGTCACTGTGATAGATTGCATGTGTGTGCAGCTTCAAAAGAACAAAGGTGGATCGCGTGTCCTAAATGTAAAGCCAGAAAAAAACCCTTATCGGATCACATTTAAAAACCTTTCTCCTTTATTTCTTTTAGGGTCATTCTACAAGGTGTAATTACAGAAAGAAGCCGGGTCGACGCAATAGAAAATCAATCAGGGAAACGTGGTACAGGAATCCCAGTTGCTGCTGTATGATGAGGATACACACACACAGAGATAAAACACAGCACACATTTCTCTTTACACACTTCCTCCTCCATCGGTCTTGCCGTCTCTCTTTCAACCTCACGTATGATTCAGCACTACATGATTCAGCACACCTTCTGTGTGTGAGTGAGGGAGAGATTATGCACTTAGACTGCGGGGGCCTCAAGCCACCAAACACTTTGTAAAACTGCTCTGAGACGGCTCCTCTGTTGCTAAGGAGGGAGACGACAGTAAACTCTGGCTTGATCATCTATACCTTGATTTCAAACGTCTGTTTTTTTTAATGTAGAAGCCTAATTTTGTCGGTATGTGTAGATATATTATTTGAGATTGTATATGCTACACACTGCATCAAAATAAATACAATATAATTTGATATTTAAGACCATTTTCCCCATTATATTAATTTACAGATTAACACACCCTAACCCAGACCACATTTATTATACGGTTAATATTTTAGTAATTTACTGTGTTTTTATGGCATTTACACTTAATTTATAAAAACAAAAACCTTTAAATTACAGTTTCTTAAAACACTAAATCACAAAACTTTAAGCCTTTAACGTTGTGTCCTGTCTTAAATTCAACAATTACCCTTAAAAAAATACCAATATCCACATCGTCTGTTTAAAATGCTTTATCTCAATATAGAGGAGGAAACAAATGCCTGCTGTCAGCCAGTAGTTCATGGGTGACTTCAGTGGAGACCACATTTAGCCAGTGTAATGTAGTTAAAGTCTCCTCTACTGATCCCACGCAGTGAACTAGATACCCAGGTCAGTCAGCTCACATTTTCCCCCCTTTCAGATCAATTTACCGACTGAGCTGTGAATCAACTGTGCACCTTCGCTCGGGACGACGGATCCCTGCAGACACTCTAATTAAACAGATCCCTTGCATCATGCTCTGCAGGCAGCTGCAGCAGACTCTACCTCCCAAATACAGCCCAGAGAAAAACACATCCGCCATAACCAGTATCTGTGTATTCAGAGGGTTAGGGTTTGTGCAAAATATGCGTTATATATTAGTCATGACTGAAAAGAACAATCTTATCTGATGTTTGTCGATACATGTTTTATTTTTACAGGAAGCCCAACAATTTGAATGACAATGACACGATAACAAATTGGAGCTGCACGTTGGGGCTGCCGGAGCTGCCTCGTCCCACAAGCACTTGCTAAGTGCAGCACGCAAATTCAGTTTATTCTCCTATAAAATATGAATAAAGCCCTTATTGCGTGCCAGGGATCAAATCAACGTGATGAACAACCCATCCACCCACCGACTGTGCCTGCGATTGGCAAAAGTCACTAACAAATGATATGTCAGGGTGTCCCTCTACAGCAAAGGCAACTCCGGTGATGACATGATGGCAGGAGGTGACGATAAAGTTTCATACTTCCAGAAATGTTTAAACATTTGAATAA
The DNA here is from genome assembly GCF_963576545.1 of Limanda limanda. Lineage (NCBI taxonomy): Eukaryota > Metazoa > Chordata > Actinopteri > Pleuronectiformes > Pleuronectidae > Limanda > Limanda limanda. Next base: position 31,041,911 of record NC_083636.1, on the reverse strand, counting down.
AGGGAAACACCTGCCAGCATCTATACTGTGGCTTTTGCCAATGCCATGATTCAGCACTATTTCGTAGGAATAAATATAAATAAGAAAAGAAACCAGGTCACAGCAGGTGCAGGTGTAACTGGGTAGATCATCATCAACTGTAGGAGGTGGGAATCATTGTGTGAAGCAGGTGGGACAAAGTATCAAACTACAGTTGACTGAAATGGGACCAAATACAACATACACACAATATCTGCTTCAGTGAAGATGAAAACAAACCCTGAATTAAAGGCAAACTGTCTCCATATTACACACAGGTTTTTGTGCAGCCATCATTAGGTCTTGGCATTGAGTTCCATTCACTGTGGACAGCCTTACCAACACCTTCTCCCTAACCTTAACCATTACTAATTCATGAATAACCCGAACCTTAACCCAAGCATAAACACAACCTAGAACTTAAGTTTTGGCTCATCGGGACTTGGCCCTGGTCCCCATGAGGCTAATGGGTCATGACAAGGTCGGGTTCATGCTTGCGTGTAAAACAAGTACACACACAGACTCAGAATGTGCCAGGGACAAATCTCCCTCAGTATCATATGGGGAAGGTATCACAAAGCCAGAGCTACTATAATTTATCAATAGAAATACTGTTTATTGAAAAATATTCAATAATTAACCTCAGTTATAAAAGCTTAGGTAAACGTGAGCCCTCTGATTTTATGCAGGTTGCTAAATTAGCTGTCAAAATGTTATAGTTATGTATTCATTAACATTTCCACTGCAGCATCACAGAGGGAAACAATAATTAGGTCCCAGCAGATGTGTTACAAGGCAATCACTGATGAGTCTTTCTGCAGAGAAAAGACTTTAAAAATGGAACTAATTGTGAAGGAGCCAAGTTAAATTGAAGTTGTATTTTTGACGGATGTACATTCAAAACGCTTAGACGTAGTCAAAACATAAACTTTAGCCTGAAGGTGAGCTGCTCTTTGTTAGTGTTGGTTTGTTGATGTTCTTGATCCCAATATGCCATTATTTACAGAAGATGAGTAATTCAGTATGTTGGCAAACTTAATAAGGATCATGTTTACTGATTTGTTACTGATGGGTGGAGAAGCAGACAGATTCTGCCCGGGGCTCTGAAAAGTGCAGGGCCGCCCCTGGGGGACCGGTCTCCTGCCACAAGCCCAACCTGAGCCCCTGAGCTCGAGTCGGGATCTGGCAGGAGGCCTGGTGGCTGTGATGAGCCAGATGTGGCACTGGGAGCTATGGGGATTCGCCGCAGCAGTTTAAAAATGTTATACCCTCTCAGTCTGCTGTTGGTATTCATTATTAAAATTCAGCACTGGATGAGGTTGTTTCTCAAACGGTTCCCGGGAAGGAAGAAACTCCCAAAGATCTCTGCTGCATTAGTGGATATTCGAAGGTAACACCAGTAGTAGGAGTCTACTGTGACTGTAAGGTCATTAGGATAATTAGCTCTTTATCTGAGAGGGTATGAAATAATAAGAGAAACATAAGGGAGGTAGAATAATTAATAAAGAGGAGTAGAGGGCCAAAATGTCCTTGAAAGATCAAAAACAAATGTCGGTGAAATTAAAAACGAAAGGGCAAAAAGTGCCCTCGATGACTAGTCTCATTATTTCACTGAATTGTTAAATATGCAGTCTTTAATGATTCCCAGGAGGTCACAATTAGTGGTAGAAGACTATGACTAAGGGCTTTTGTTTCCTGTCGGGGTGGGAAATGTTCCGGAGACATTATTAAGATCAGATATACATTAGTTACTGCAGGGTTGAATCAAGGCAGTGCAATTTGTGGATGTGAAACCAAAACATTCAGCTGAAAGATGCTAAAATGCTGCAGAACTACAATTCACTGGGCTTCATGTGTGGCACAGTTCATGTTGCATTTGACCCACGGAGAATCATGCACCAAGATAAAAATAGTATCATCTACTGTCAAATTGGTCCAAAATGAAGTTAGATTTGTTCTACTTAAACACACACACTCCAACCACTTGAATATCTATCTCTGAGCATCATGTCGATAAGAGGGTGAACAATAAATAAACACGTGAGATGCATCAGATCCTGACTATAATACTCAGCATCCACTTCCCAGCAGTAATGCCTATAAGAGGTTTCTTCTTCAGCACAAGGGCTCATAGATACTTATTAAAAAAGATTGAGACAAACCATCAAATCATTTTCTCAACAAACATCAATCTCCATCTGCTTGTTGCTCATTAGGGTTAATGAAACCTATGAATTTTCCCGATAGTATTGATAAAAAACTGACTACAGCTCGTCGCTGACCGTCCGGCCTGCACGCTTCACAGATGGAGAGAAGAAACGGCAACAAAGTGAAAAAGTGGGGCAGAGAGATCACAACAGCTGAGGGAAATGACAGACATCAAGGCTGGAGGATGACTTACTGTAGAAATTGACTGATTAACTAAGTTGAGTCCGTCCTAAGGCTGATGTAATGATGGTTCACTGCTTGAAACCCATTATGATCGCAGAAGACTGCATTTGTCCTTCCATTATAGCTCTGATCCTGCGCCCTGCACCTAACACGTTACGACAGCTTGGGATTTTTCCACTGAGTGCCTTGTCTTTCCTCTCACGTCTCCTGTGGATGTGTCTGAGTCGCCATTATATCATTGGGCGTGTCCACATAATGTCATTGCGCTGAACTCGACTCGATTTCAATACATTACCTGTATTTTTTAAGTTAGAAGCGACGACGTCTTGAGACAACCAGTGCTAAAGGAGGATGACATTTCGTGTGAAAAAGACATGGGAGGGAAAGAGAGGGGGAGAAGTAAAGGGGAAGAATTTGATAAGCAGGAAGACGGATAGAGACAAAGAGGAATGAGCGAGCGTGAGAGAGAGGAACCAAGGGTGCAGGGCTGAGCTCGACTGTTGGATCCAGGCATTATGACACATCCCTCTGCTATACTGCACTGCCTCCCTGCATGTTCACTGCAGATTTTCATTAACCTTGCGGCACCATCTATTTGTGTTGCTAACCCCGGTCCAAACCGTCTCATCCTCCCACTGCACACAGCTCTGCAAACTATACTGCAGCATAATGTGCTGCTGCCCTTATCTGAATTTCATGACAAAACTTCCCACATAGGGTGGATGTCAGGGTGAAATCCATATGATTCTCACTTTCAGAATATCATTTGCAGTGGGTGAGTGAGTTTGTTAGGGTGCGCTTGTGTGTGTCTGTGGATCCTAAACCCATATTTCAGAAAGGTTGAATAACACTTTGCTGAAACATGTTTTTTGTTTTTCATTGTTGCCCTATCCAGGAAGAGAATGACACTAAACCTATACAGTGCTGTTCAAAGCACTAATAGCGCTGTATGTGTCGATTAAACAAATGATATGTTACTTTGGCCACTAGGGGTCTCTCAATCAAAACAATAACAGGAGACCTAGTTTGTAGATATCGTGAAGCAGAGTGGGAACACGGGAGTTGTTGTCTTCACCGCGGTTGTCGATGAGAATCTACACAATGCGATGCAAATTCATGTTCACGGATGAGGTGATGTTATAAAAGTTACGCTGCTAATGGCCAAAAGTATTCTGTTACAAGTGACCAATACAAACAGTGGAAGGATAAAACTGTTGACGAGCTAACTGTGCATTTCCCCTTCGTAATACGTTGTTTGAGGGGGCTCTAACCCTCCCAATTATCAAAATAATCTGACTGTACAAACCCCCCCGATAAGTACGTCCTCAACCCCCACAATGTTCAACTCATAGTTACGTCCTTGAAAGTAGCTCTGGTCATTTTTTAGACATTTTAATGATGCACAGTTACTGTATATATTATATCTGTAAAGTCTGATGTTCATTGCTACTTGTGTGATCGTTTCCTGCTCTGTAAATATTCACTTATTCAACCTCTTACGTTGCCAAACACATCTTTACCCGGTGAATTATCCATTCCTGCATCATCATTATAGCAGATGTATCAGTGAACCTTGCAGTATGTGCCCTTACAACAACAACAAGCAGCGTGGATAACCGCGGCAGTAATAACAATGAGGGTGGGAGGTGGACGGGGAGCAGGACAGGCAAGGACATTCAGGAGGAGCGTGAGGCCGGCTCATTACAGTTAATGGTGTAATGGTCGCCTATTCGCATTTGAACTGAGCTGCATTTCAGGGCAAATAACATCATTGGTTCGGCCACAGTGTCATAGCTGCAGCTGCTGAAATGGTTGGGTCGTGATGTGGGGTAGCGCAATCTTTAGATCAGTCAGTGTAATGAAATCGTTACCGGGAGGAGGAGGAGGAGGAGGAGGAAGAGGTGGAGGAGGAGGTGGATGAGCAGGAGGAGGTGGAGGAGGATGAGGAGAAGGACACTAGAGCTTGGTTAAATAGTCTGAGTCAGGCAGCCCAGTGACTCGATGGAGGGTTATAATGTCTCGCTCTGGGTTATGTCCGGTGTTTGTTTAACCTTGTGGGTGTTCACAGGAAATACACCAGAGTCACGTAACAACCACACCAGCAAAACATCCATGGTGTAGTTGCTTTAACCTCCGCTATAAATCTCTCTCTCAATTTTTAAACCACTCTATATTATACCCTGGATCCATGTGTATCCAGTATATAGTTCTAACTATAACACGGAAGTGGAGCCAATTACCTTTTCTCCTTTTGAATTGATTTCATCCATCACTGAGCTGAAACTGCAAACCCACTTGTTATCTACAGATAAGCCTTCTGACCGGTGCTGATTGACAGCACCCATTAGTTTTCTACATGCACAATTATATCTGTGCATTAACCTTTCAAGGTTGTTGCTGTGCTGCTGGGGAGAGCACCCAGCCACAGAGAGACACACCCCGCTGCACAAATATATCACAGGCATATACAGTGCACTAGAACTCTGAGTCACTGCCGGGCTCTCAGCTCTTATGTCAATTTCTTTTTCAGTTTTTTTTTTATTCTATTCAGCATTCATGAAAAAACAAAGAATATATATACGCACCTCCTCCCACTGATGTATGTATCTGATGAGTCGGGACAGTCTTAACAGACGCAGGAGACTGAGGATCTTGGTGAAGCGGACGATTCGCAGGGCGCGGGCCGTTTTATAAACCTCAGAGTCAAAACCTTTCTCCACTATTAAAAATATATAATCCACTGGAATGGAGGAGAGGAAGTCCACGACGAACCAGCTCTTCAGGTAATTCATCTTGATGATCTTGGGGTCGAGGATGATCTCGGAGCTCTCCTCGTTGACGATGCCCGTCCTGAAGTTCATGACCAGGTCCACGAGGAAGATTGTGTCCGAGGCCACGTTGAACACCAGCCAGGTGGTGGTGGTCTGCTCTGAGAAGAAGGTTATTCCCACAGGAATGATGATTAGATTGCCCATCATCATGATGAGCATTATCAAGTCCCAGTAGAACCTGCGAGGAGCAACGCACACATACATACAAATCAGAAAACATGGAGACATTCAATTAGAAATAGTCCATCAAGCAGGAGAATGTGTCGGTAACAATTGTAATTGACTTAAAACAGGTCAGACTCTACAAGTTTAAAACAAGTTATCAAGACGGATTCCAACTACATCTTTAGAGAATGTCCTGAGAATATAAAACTGTCCAGGTTTTTCATCAGATGTTTTGTGGGAGGCAGGAAATCATATAAACATGAATGTAATGCAAGTGAAGAACATGAGAGTACGGAGCAGGTGTTGGAAATAAAGTGAGATTTTGATTTAATGACGCCGTTGGAACAAAACCTGGGTATCTTCAATCTTAGGTGTCGGTTGTAGAGATGTTTCATTCCCATTTCGCCGATTTATCTGTGTGTTGGCTGTTACTGAGTACGGCCTGTTGCTGTTGTTGTTATTGGCAACACTAGTGAATCCCCTCTAACTAAAGTCTTGCAGATGGCCCACACAGTCATTAACTTGGGGGACTTCCCCGTGGATAGATTAGCGTATTTGACGATGCTTGAGTCGGCATTTTCCGCAGCATCTCTGATCCTGGTATAGGTATCAGAATGTATCTGGTGCATCATCTGGGGAACATGAATTATTATTTAAAAAAAATTTGGTGGCAGATTTTAGCTTCAACCAGAGTAGTTGACCAAACCCACAACTGTCTCTCTAAGATCCCTGAAAAAAAATCCTAACAATTGTTATTGTCTGAGTTATTTCCTGCTATGGCAGCTGTGTGCATACACATGTCCTGTACAATAGATCACAGATTGCTGAAACTGAGAATAATAAGTAGAAAATTCTGGTCTGTGGTGCTGACGTTGCGAGTCTCTGAGGCCCTGACAAGCTGTCAAGGGGAACTCTGACAAGTTCATCTGCTTGTGTTGTTACCAAAAGTCTGGCTTTGTTTATGTCCTTGCCCTCTGTTTGGTGATGATCAGAGTCAGACGTGATTCATCAGGCATAAAGGCAGAGCAACCATGAATGAAAATAGATGCTTTCAGGAATCCTATCTCATGCTAAAACCTCTGCTGACGCCATCGCTGCAGCCTGCCTCTGCTCCGCCTCGCCGTCCGGTCGTGACTCGTTGTCAAAGGTGGAAATGGACTGGCTAGTTGGCAGGCTGCCTGCCTGTCTGTCTGGCAGACTGGCCACCCAGTAATGGATCGGTTTTGGGAAGTAAATTAAGCAGAGGCCTTGGATTTATAAATATCCACAGATCAAGTGTCCGATCATAGTCTGTGCTCCATCTAAACAGCGGTCAGCGAGGTGGTTTGTGATATCCTTAATCAGTATTTCTACACCAGCAGGCATCGAACTGAGGCCTGTGGAGTGGACCCCTCTATGGAGAGCCTTGACTTAACACCTTGAGCAGATAGCATGACGCACTGATGGGTTTGTGATGCTCTTCATTCCTCCCAAGTGTAAATACTCGCAACATACAACATGTCAGTGTGTCGATACCCTTTACTTCGACGTGCTAGGCTAATGCGTATACACTATGTGCGTGCAAGATATGTTCTACTTTCATTATTTATATATGAAAATGGAATACGTGGTTTCAAGTCAAAACATCTGCTAAAATCCATCTTCTATAACGGCCTCAGAACAAGATGAAAATAACTATTCATTATTCTGACTATAAAGAGATCTTCTAATTTGTAGGAAATACTTAAGATAGCTTCATTAGCCTGTGGTTAAACAGAGTGATAATCTAGAACAAATAAAAATACCTTTCAGAGTCAAAGTAAGTAATTTATATAATAAAATGTGAAAATTTAACAACACAAAATTCCAGTACCTCTGACACTCATTCAAAACCACGAGTGAGCATTTAAAGGAGAAATCAGTATTACCCACATACCACTGCAGAATTCATTATCCTTATCTGTTAAATGACTATGTTTCAAATCATTTAGATGGTGGATCTTTTCCTCCCATATTAACATAATCAATTGCCCTGTGTTGAAAATGAGATCCCACCGAGTGCCCACATCTCTGAGTTATTTCCATTTCTCTCTTGGCTGAGGTAGGTGGTACACTGGCCTTAACCTCTGAGACGCCCACTTATCTAATGAATAAAACATAATGTTTCTCTGTGTGTTGAATTAAAGCAGCGGAGCTCGGAAGAAGTTTTACTCGTATCAGACTTGAAAAACATGAAGATTAGATCTGATATTTGAAGACTAAGTGACATTTCGCATTGAAAAGCAATTCTAAGTTACTTGCTGGTAAAAAAATCATGCCACTGCCTCCGTTCTTTAACAGCTCTACCACTGTGACCAATTCTCGCCACATCATTGTATCAGGCTCTTGCTCCAGTGACCCTAATCTCAGAATGAAGCCAGTCCCAGTTAAACCAGTAAACGAGTGCAGTGCACCCGACTGTAACACGCAGCTCCAGCACCAGCAGTGATTTCAGTGACTACTCCTTCAGGTTTGACAGCTCCAGCAGCGCACCTTAAGTACCCCACTCCTATTCACATGGTTATTCTCGCACGCTCACCTCCACACGAACACCCCAGGTCCCGTCCCAGCTATGGAATCACATCAAGGAGAGCTTTGCATTCTGCTGCCCTTTGAAAGATAATTTTATCTGGTATTCAGCGTTTTGTATATTTTTGGTATTTTTAAATCCGCTCAGAAACACAAGCCTTGGCTCTGATTGATAAAGTGGGAGATGCAATCACTAGATCACTGTTCCCAAACACTGTGGGTGCTGCAGTATCGCTGCAGAGACAGCACCGGGTCCTCTGGCTGATTTATACACAGTGCAAGAGCTGAGAAAGAGAAATGTGCCGATGTTACACCAATACATCACAGGTAAAAAAAAGGAAAAAAAGGCTTTCAAATGATAAACCCAACCAAGAGGAAAAACAATTCAGCTCTTAGAATTCAGCTCAATGAACCAAGCAATTGAAGGTGCTGGTTAATGCCATGAAAGAAAAAACACGCATACTGAAGCTACCACTACTGTGGTGGATTTAGAGCATACAATGTGCACTTTCTGCAAACTGTTTACAATAAATAAATGTTCCAATATGTTTAAAAAATTAAAATATACTACCATATAATATCGGAATAAAGATAGACCCCCAAAACATACTTATTTTGATCCACAAAATCCAGATCATATCCAGATTCCAACAAAATGTAAACTTGTAGATAGAGGTTCATATTCTGTAATATCATTATAGCCATAATAATATAGTGACATCTGATAACTTGGCAGCCCAGTGGCTGATTAATAAACCAGGAAGAGGAATCTCTATCGTACTAATCCTGCTGCACATGAAGCCGACCCGCTTTGTTCTTGTACGTTTCCTCCGAATACAACATAATCAATGTCCGACTACTCCTGCAAGCAGCTGAGGGAACCCCACACGATCTTACTCAGCACAGCCCGAGCCAGGCCAATCTGCAACGTAATGGGTATGAACTGTGCTGCTGAGGTCACAAGTTGGAATGATTATGTATCTGTGCATATTGGTACAGAAACATCTGCCACATAATTCCCTCTAGATATCAAGATCAATAAATGTATTTGCAAATGCTAAAATGGTTAAAACATCCTTAAAACTTTAAATAGAAGAATGTCTTATCGGGATAATAAAGAGGTATAATTACATTTGGACATCTACACATGCAGTTATTGCAGAAACTGTCCTAGGATATCACGCATTAATGCTATTTTACCATATTTATAACATAAACATGAGTCATTATTTATGGTTCTGGGGAGATTGCTGAGAATAAATTGCCCTCCGTTTTCGGCACCGGTAATGAAAGGCACCAGGGACAAATTTCAATGTCAAGCAAAACGACAAGAACGTGTCACTGCACCATGAGCAGATGTGATGGCTGAAACAAACCCAAGTGTCTATTCTGTTATTTGGGAGAAACAACATCACCAGAGTGTTTTCGACTGGCACTAAGGCCTCTCCTCGGCATAAACAGAGGTGTATGAGGCCGTGCACGAGGCCCCTCTAAAGATCTATGAATAATGAATATTACTAACTTGCCATTAATCTTTAAGCAGCCACTGTGTACGAAGAATATGTTGGATATTAAGTTTCAAACACTCCCACAAAGCAATATAAAGCCCATGTGGATAGTGGTGTCATTCATGGACGGCACTTACGCAAGACTTTTCAGTGAGAGAATGAAACAGCAATGAATGCGGGGCTGTATGTGTGTATTTAATTATGCAAAGATTGCTAGTGATACGCACAAACAGTAAAAGCCCCAAAAATAATTAAGATACAACCTCACAGCACCACTTTGGAGTCAGGATGCAGACTCTTATACGATATATACAAGGGTATATATGAGGGTTGTGTCGTCACTAGAGGACGTGGAGCTTCTCTTAAGGAAATTACATTAGACATGAACCTAAGGTGGCGTTCCCCTTCCTCTTCTAGGTTTTTTTTCTAATACAGCAGAAATTAAAGAGTCCTTGAGCAGAGATTATATGACAGAACCCCCATTGATGACCCAATTTGTCTCTGATTCGACACAGTCAGAAAAAGCTCTGAAACATACTGTACTGAACATATGTGCAGTACAGTGACATCAGCAATCTTTTCCTCGTATGAAGCCTTTTCCTGCACTTTCACTCTTAATTTTCCTCTTCTCTTGTATTAAATAGGAAAATCAGAATAGGGTAACTCTAACCCTAACCCAACAACTGCAGAAATTAAACTATGTGGAACATTAATCTTATTTAAAAGATCCTTTAAAAATCATTGATGGCTATAGGATGGATTTACGATGCGATGTTGGTTGCTACACTGACGGATTTGTTCTTGGATCGTGTGACTGAGGTATGTATTTATTCAGATTGTCCTGTTCTTGTTTTGTCTAAATGTTTGGTTTTAGTTTGTTCAGATTGAGAATCATGGACTTGAAAAACGTTTTTAACTCCTTCATACCCCTTGTAGGAATTTACTGCCTCATCTGCCTTCCCTGCTTATATTTATTTAGTTTTAAGCACATTCAAACATAACTGCAATGGATTGAATAAATCGTTAATAACTGAAAAAAGGTACTGTAGGCATCATCAGTGAAGAGCTCCTTCCCTACCCTTGGCCATCTTTCAGAAGCAGGGGTCAAATCTCCTTACATAATTGTTTTCAGAGACTGCTAAGCTCATTGACTGTTGTGTAGTGCTACTAATCCGTGCCCACCATCATTGTACATCTGTGTGCGCACATGGGCATGTGCATATGCCTGTGTTTTTGTGTGGGGAGCTCAGGATATCCCTGTTAGCAGCACTCTTGTGTGTAGTCATATGGGGTAAGTCCAAAGGTGAAACAAAACATAATGCCTCGTGACAACTGATGGAGTTTGGAGCCGATATGCACATTGTGCTGTACTAAAACATATCAATGTGATCTACTTATCCTTCTGCAGAGAGCTACACAGTTATAAAGCCGCAGTGAAAGAGTCAATTCAACTTCCAGGGAACATATGCTCCTAATGCCGGCTCCATCAGCAGCAGGGAGAACACTCAGTGCTTAAGGCCTGCTCTAAGTTCAGGACCACGGACAGCTCTGTCTACGTGCCCTGGCACGTTGCTACAGCAGAGACAACTGGAGGGGGGGGGGGGGGGGGAGTATCACCACCGTGCTGAGCCATGCTGAGCCGTGCTGTGCCGTGCCAGGGGACACTAGTGCACAGACTAATGCTTAATTGGTTAAGTGGTGAACTGTAAACATGCGGCTTGTGGACAACCAGTCCTGCCTGAACCTGATCTCATTTGTTTACCATCTGAACGCAGTCACTGGGCCACAGATGACGAGCAGGTTTCACTATACCTTCTCATGTGGATTATCTGAGCTTCTCTCAGTCGGACAATGCACTGTGGGTTTATTCAGCCATGGCCAATAGAGAAAAAAATAAATTAAAAAAAACAGAGATAAAGTCCCTGTGGCATTTAGGGGATGCCAGGGAAACAAGTGTGGCATGAGGCTTTCTGCAAGCTCCCTCCCTCCAAACAAACACATTCCAGCACATTTCCCCAGCAGGGCAGCTGCACAGAATGAAAACAAGCCACCACTCATGCATGCACCAGCGCTGTCAAACAGATCCCAAGATCAGTTTCAACTAATGCATTCAAAACACGGCCATTTCCCCCTTTAAATTCATCCCCTGTACGGTATCTTTCTTTTCTTTTTTTCACCGCATTCTGTGCATCTTCTCCGCTCTGCACACAGGCCGCCGCCTATGACTTGATGTTGACAAGCCGTGGTGTGGTGCAGTGGCATTGTCACGTTGTGTCCAGGTACTGTCGCCCCGAGACACGAGAGCCGGAATCTGTCGCAATGAAGAGACACGGATCTGACTGGATCTGACTGGGGGTCTGTGGGCTCGAGTGTGCGTGTGAGAGCCGGGGCTGGTGCGCGCGTCCCTCGCCTCCGAACCACTGACATTCACCGGGCTTTTTCCAAGGACATCTGACTCGCACACCTTGGGTAGCCTCGACACATTCCCTCGCTTATTATAATAAAAATGCCGCAATGGACCGCACACACACGCGGACGCACACACGCACATTTATGACAGCGGAGTCGCCTGATTGCCTAAATACAGGAGATGGATTATGGCTTTGGAAGGAGGGGTGGAGGGGTGGGGGGGCGCGATGACAGAGCGGTATGTGTGAGAGTGTATGGACCCCAGGGGTGACGGGAGGGGTGGATGAAAAGGGGTGAGGAGGAGAAAGGGTGGAGGGGTGTGGGGGTCTTTTTTTTTTTTTTTCCTTCTTCTTCTAGCCCCTTACCTAAAATCGCTATATGGATGAATGATCCAGTATCCGGCCGTCTGGACCCTCTCCTGCTCTTTCTCCACCGCTTTCTGACTGCCGAACATTCGCAGGGAGAACTTATTGACTCCCGGCTGCATCATGGCCCCAAACTGCCGCTGCATGAAACCGTGCGCCCTGGACTCCCCCTCCAGGTCGTCAAAGCCCACCATGGCCTCTTCCCCGCGCTCCCCCTTGAAGCCCACGGAGTTGCCGTGGTCCTTGCTGTTCTGGCTGCCCGTGTTGTTCTTCTGTATGGAGTCTTGCCTCTGAAAAACATTATTCCCATCCGCCTTCTCCTCCTTGTTGCTGGAGAACGAATTGGATTTGTCTTCCATGGTGCCTTGGCTTGTCCCGTCGCTTCTGCTGTGAGACGAGGCAGGGCAGGACGGAACGGCTCCGGCTCCGGCTCGGGAGGAGGGCTGCGCGTAAAGACTGGAGAGGACGCGCGGCGCGGGCTCTCCGGTGTCTCTCCGTGTTTCAGTGTCCTTCAAAAAGTGATCGGCTCCTCTGTGCCTTCACCGCTCAGTGCTGCAAACTGAGACAGAGTGCCCGAGAGCCCGCTGGATCAGGTTTCTTGGGTTACCGCCATCTACCGACGGACCCGGCTTCTGGCGTCCAAAGCCTCCCTCCGCCTGTATAGTCTCACTTCTCACAGCACTGCGGTTTAACTGGCACATGCTCCTGCACCTTATTTACATAATGTGGCTCATGATAGCGCCCCCCCGCCCCCCCCCCCCACCCTCTTCTCCACTGTCATCACTTTCACACAAAGCAGGTGAGGGCCAACACTGTGGGAGCAGAGGGAATGTATGCAGTGTCACATGAAGTTAATGAGACATGTTTTCTTTTCTCTCTTTTTCAAAAATAAAATCATTTCATACACTTTATGTTGTTAGGTTGAGCTTCCTGCAGAGGAGTGATAATAGAAGACAACACGGTGAAACAGATTGTTAACGTCGGTGTGGGATCATTGAGTTGATGCTGCCGGTCACGTGAGAGAAGTTGCAACATCTTGAGGATATCGCACCTTCTCAAGGTGTTGCAGATACCATCCTACATGTAGGTTGTGATTGCACTATATAGTTGCAAGCCGAATGCATTGCAACTGTCACGAAGAAATGTGGGTTTGTATAGGCGTGTACCTGTGGTTATGATACACATTATGTTTAGGGTATTATAATCATTTAAGCAATAATGCAAACTACTCTTTGAGTTGTGTGGTTAACATTTAATCGGAATAATACCACAGCATCACTGCCCACTTGCAGAATTAGAGTTGAATACATGGTTGTTTCATTCTCTTTTATACTCCCACACTAAGCACGATGCTAACCTTTCACTCGATGAGGGTTAGTGCTTCAATGGAAGTGCTTCTGTCACTCAAGGCAATGCTAATTTCACCATTCACGACATTCGCTTGAGTTGAAATACTTCAACTCGGACCAAAAGATAGTTTGACGGCACCCGGCACGTGAATCACATCATTCGCCTCCATCGCCCTGGTTGAAATATATTTGAACTCTGTCAAGAAATGAGTGTGACACAATGTCACAAGAGCCAATCAGCACTGACAATTCATCCCACAACGACCTGAGCTGACATGTGATCAAACTCTCCACTGACCAAACTCAGGTATAGTTCTGGAATCAACACACCAAAGTTTATCGGGTTCTTCCCTGACTCACGTCCTTTCACTGAGGTTTGCAATAATCCATTCAGCAGCTTTTGGAAACGTGACCTCCTTGATGGATGAGATTAGATGATGCCAAATGTCTTGCAGAATGCATTATAACCAAATACTCTGTTACACAACAGGCTGCAGCCCCGACAACGTTTGGCCAGACATTTATAATTAAATTAGGGGATTTATTGCTGTGTTGAGAAACCAGCATCTTATTTGGGGCACCAGTCCAAAATAAATGAAGATGGAGGGCAACCGAAAACAGACCCTGCCAGAAAAAGAGAGGAAATCTTACAGGGAGGTGAATCTGGAGGATTCACAAACACATACAAAAAAACTGAGTTGGGAGAAAATAGCAGAGGAGTAAAGTGTTGGAGGACACTTATTATGGAGAACAGCGACAGCAGAAGGACGGCGCAAAACACCAGAAGCTGTTGAGTGGTGACTTGTCGATTACAACATCAACAACTTAACACTCGTATGAGTAATATGAGTCTGGAGACTTCTGAACCCTTCCAGCTAGTTGAATTTAAGAAAGTGCACTATGGTGCTTTAAAAAACTAGACTGCAATTTCTCTCTAGAGTGAAATAAATCCTCGTGTAGTTGTTCTTTACTTAAAAAGTGCAAACAGCTCCTACCTGTGCAATCTGTGGCTGGTGCTTGTTTGAAGTTAGTGGGGGATATACTATATATATATATTCATATATTATATTTTATATTGTTGTATACATGTTATTTAATATATTTATATGTATAAATTGGATATCTTTGGAGCGTTGGTTGTTTTAAAGGTTTTTATAGATCGAATGTTGATTGATCAACAATGAATTTGCAGATGATCTGATTTTGAAATATAGAATGGTACTCAGAGGAGCGCCCACCTCCACCAACAGGCCCCTTCAATACAATCAAGCTGCACCAAATCTAAAGATATCTGTTCTCTAAATATATCAGATTCTTTTCACAGAGAGCCATGAATTATTCATTGGGAAAACAGTGAAAATGTCAAAAAAAGAAGCCAGAAAGAAGAAAGTGATTTCTGAATCTACCCTGTGATTCGACTTCTTCCCTGACCACAGCCTACCACTAAATTCCATGGTAATCCGTTCTGTCATTTCTATGTTATCTCGCTTACAAACCAACAATCAGGTGTAGATCTTAATAACTAGCTTGCATCAGTGGATGAAGAGGAGCGGAGGTCATACGAGCACACCGAGCTGTTTCTCTGCAGGGATACCCCAGGTCCATGCTCGCTTCCCGGTGGCTTTGTTGCAGTGCCACAAAAACCCATCTGCTCTGGACATACAGCACAGACATCCCTGCTAACAGGCAGAGCATTTTGTAAAAGTGCTGGAGTCACCACAGATTCTGCAGGGAAATCCACTGCTGCCCCTTCTGTCAGGTAAATACTGCATAAATGTATATTACTAAAATGTCAAGCCACTGCACCATCTATTCACATGGAGCTGTGGTATTGGCTGACAAACATGCATACAGCCTATATACACAAAGACATTGTACAATACTGTGATTGTGTATGTGTACACACACACATATACATATATACATACATACAAACATACAGTATATTTATCCATGTTGGTTATATTTAAATTAGTAAAGTACGTGTATCCCTGGGTCAGTGCTGAATTGTAACTACTTTCATTCACTCA
Source organism: Limanda limanda (assembly GCF_963576545.1). Taxonomy (NCBI): domain Eukaryota; kingdom Metazoa; phylum Chordata; class Actinopteri; order Pleuronectiformes; family Pleuronectidae; genus Limanda; species Limanda limanda. Next base: position 31,026,298 of record NC_083636.1, on the reverse strand, counting down.
AGTAAATATACTTAAGTACGATTACATTTAATGCATATATTTTATTACTTTTACCTTTTAAAATTATGTGTGTGTTTAATTTTATTTTCAAAAAACTTTCAGTGAATAAACATTATGTATTGTTATAGATTAAATAGTACAGCATATAAACTAGAATAGAACTCAGCAGAGCGTATAGCTTCACTAGAGCCCAACAGTCCATTTAAACCACATTTAAATGTACTAGATCGATATTTTTATTTGGGTCTGTAGCAAATTGCACACACTGATAGATGTGAACTGAAAAAACAAAGCAAAATGTCATGGAAAAGGTCGTGTGATCCTGCAAACAAACAGCAAAACATCCGATAAAACCTCACCTCAATGGCAGAGGTCATAAAAATTAACTTTGCTATGACAACTGCTTCTCCTGTATGTATTAGTATTAATAATATAACATTTCTCTAATGAGTCGTTTTACTTTAAAACTTAAATAAGCATTTGCTGATAGTACTTTTTATGTCAAGAGTGATCACTGATCACAGATGAGGACCCACAAGCTGACAGTTCCAATAAACTGTCTTCTGTGAGCAGGTCAGACAGAGGTGTCCTGAGGCAAATGTCAAAAATTGTGTGGAACAAACACTGGGACGAAGGAACACTGACAGAAAACCGACAGACAAGCTGGTTCAGAACAGACAAACACACTCAACACTCAGGTAAGGCCTAACACATGTGAAGCTAATCAGAGGTTTTCAGGAAGTGAGGGAAGGAAGTGAAGAGCTCTGAAATGAGAAACACTGGTAACTACAAAATAAAACAGGAAGTGCCAACAACTCACAAATCCAAAAACCAAACGGAAGAAAAAGAATAAGGCTGACATCCATAAACACAACCATGAATCCAACAAAAGATTATCCACAAGGATTAGTACAAAATAATATCTCTCCTCAAAGGCTCAAGACAAGGCCAGAGTCGTGACAACTTCATTTTGAACGCAGGACTTGTAATATAGTATTTTTCTATTATTTTACTCCCCTACATATATCAGCAAATATCTGTACTTTTCACTCCAAGTGTTTTCAGCATCTTCGGCAGCATTCTTTATAAATATTGTAATTATATGATAAATGAATACAACTGAATATAATCTTTTAATTTTGTCTATTTATTTGTACTTTTACTTCAGTAAAATGTTTGTGTACTTCCTCCACTAGTACTTTTAATAACCACCACTGCTGCAGGTCTTTTTAAGGCTTTTGAGACTTTTGTCTGTTTTATGTTATCTTTATTTTATTTTGTCTTTTATTGTGAGTTATTGCTAAGCATTAAAATTCTTATATGACTAAATAAATGTTGAGTGAACCATAACCGTAATATATTCCCCATATATTTTCACGTTATACATATTTTATATTATTTTTTTTGATATTTTTATTCTTTATATTTTATATAGTTTTGATCTTATATCTTATCTATCTATCTATCTATCTATCTATCTATCTATCTATCTATCTATCTATCTATCTATCTATCTATCTATCTATCTATCTATCTATCTATCTATCTATCTATCTATCTATCTATCTATCTATCTATCTATCTATCTATCTATCTATCTATCTATCTATCTATCTATCTATCTATCTATCTATCTATCTATCTGTATATATATAATATATATAACTTATTCTTAGTATATTTAATTTATTGTATATCTTTTTAGTCATTGCTCTGGCATTTTTTCTCTTTCAACAACGATACTTTCCTTTTTTCTCTCCCTCTATTTTTTTCTACGTAATATGTTTGTCGTGCACATTCTTTGTACGTTAAAAACCTACTTGGCAATAAGTGAGATCCTGATTAAAGTGTGAAGTCAGAGCGCACCAGTGAGTAAAGCTGCTGTGCCTCTTTCTACACCGTGGCCTGACATACCCACGCTGAACCCACTCGTGCACTCGGCCTTTCCGTGGCTGCACAAAACAACAGCTGGCTGCGCACATCACCATGCAGGACATTAGCTCGGATATTTTGCATGTTTGGCAGTGGATTATTATGTAATGATCCAAATGTTTTTCTAATTAAAACAGACATTCCTTGCCTTTTTGTGTGTGTGTGTGTGTGTGTGTGTGTGTGTGTGTGTGTGTGTGTGTGTGTGTGTGTGTGTGGGTGTGTGTGTGTCTGCGTTTTCTCCCTCATCTGGGTTTGTGTTGAATTGGATTAGCTGGCATGCCAACTGTTTCCCCTACACAAGGCTTGTGTAACTTCAATTACACAGTTAATAGGGCAGGGAGGGGGGATACTCAGAGAGAAAAAAAAATGTTGCATAACATTTATGGCTTAAAGTAATACTGATATTGAACAAAGCGCAAATCCCAGATGTCCCAATCACATGTCAGGGATAAAAAACAACAAGAACATACGTACAGGATAGAGGATGTGCGTCACAGTAGGAAATGGTAAACCTTGTTTTTGATTTGGCCAATTCTCTGCATCGGCCCCACGTGTGGTCAATACATCTGGTGCTTCAGGATCAGCCCCGAACAAGTAACCACACGGTGTGATGCCCTCAATCACAAAGCTTATCTATTTTAATATACATTTCAATCCACATTTTTCATCATGTTCAGTGAATGCTTTGGATTTCTAATCTCATGCATATTTACATCAAACATTTGAATAAACTGTATGTTGAATCAGGTTTAAGCTGCTGGGTCTTAATCCGGCCTCACAATATATACTGTAATACAGACTATCCAGAAAAAAATATTCAGCCCCAATGTCCCACTCCATTCTGTTGGGTAAAATAATGAGTTCCTGATTCTTCTGATGGTCTCATTGGCTCTGCTGATATTGCATTGTTTCTCTAAGATTACATCCAGTCATCTCCGCTTACAGTCAATACCTCATCTGGACATGAAACCTTACATACTCCCGCACTGCCAGCCATTTCTTATGCCCCAAATAGCATCAGTCTGCTAAAGCATGGAAGCATTGTGTTACAATGCTCACCCCCCACCCCGTATGCCTCTTTTAATTTTCTGCAAGTCATTCAATGTATAGTTTCTCATTCACAGAGACAACATTCCTGGTTACAATCATTTTAAGAAAGCATGTCGAGTAAATCTTAAAGTCACAAAATGTAAAGAAAAAGGCATTTCATCATTTTTGAAAATGGAATAAATCTTTTCTGTCACCATCCACTGGATTAGATGTTTAATCTTGGTCATCATATAGTACATTTTGGATGAAAACATTCCCTCTCTTGTAAATCACCTATTGTATGATCACTGAAACGCCTGCGACACAGAGCTCAATAAAGGACACGAATTAAGAACACAAATCTTCCACCTCCCCGGCCCAGACACGACTACTAATTCGCTTGTCCTCTTTGGACTCATGTCCCCTGACTGACTACTTTAACTAAACCGTGATTGGGGCTGGGGAAGATGGTAGAGTTGTAATAGGATTGTGAGCTTTGGTCCGTCTCCAGCGGCGACTATCAGAGTATCATGGACATCAGGGATGATGCCGAGGCGTTGGACGCTGACATGCCGAGACCAAGGTTGACTTAATCAGCAAAGGGACAGAGCGAATGAAAGCATTAGGAGGCTCAATCAAAAAGATGATTATCATAAAATGATGGGGTGTAGCATCATGAACATCTTAATGCGATACCCAATTTCTGGATGGACAAAGGCACGGCATCCCATTGTGTCACTCTAGCACTGAGCTATGAATTTGTACAGAAGAATTCCTACTACTTGATAGTCTGGATCCTATCACAGCATAGAAAACATTTATTTGTCAAACTAAAAGTTATAAGAAAACACTTGAAGAGCATCCCCATACACTGCGAGTTGCAACAGGACAGAGGGGTGTGACTTACCGCCTCAATCAAATCAGTGAAGCGTGACATGTTAGTGGGGTTAATGTGACGGTTGGCATTACCATATCATAATTAGATCCACACAGCTGAGCTCTTGTTTAACCTCTGCAGATTATCAGCTATGAGGCTGCAGCTGCATTTAACCTTTAAGCTCATACCCGTGAATTCCGACGCTTAAAAATGCAACGTAAGGAAGAGATGTTGTGTCCCACGGAGAGTTTTTTGTAACAGTCCTGTCAGGTTCCATAGGGGCATGGTTCTACTGGGGCAGGTGCCTGACCTGTACTGGTATATTCAGTAGATTAATTGTGGGTTGCAACTAACGATTATTTTCATTTTTGATTATTTTGATAGTTATTTCTTCAATAATGGATTAATCATTTGATCTTTTGGATGTCTGAAAACTCAAATTATTATTATTATTACTGGTTTTATATTATAGATACTCCGTTTCCTGTAAACAACTATAAAAATCAACGCATATTCAGTGAATGTTGCTTATTAGAAACTTCCTCAAACGATTATTTAAATTGTTACAATTACTTTTTCCGTATATGAACTAATCAATTAATCCATATAATTGAATACTCAATTTCTTATCACTTAATATTCTAACTGCAACAAGACCAGGTCAGGTGGTTTTAGCAACAAGTAAAAGCTGGTCCCATATTCACTCTTGTACCGTTTCTTTGGTTTCGGTTTGGTCACTTTCTTTTATTCCTTCAACAACGTCCTATTCTCTTTCTGCCCTGGATCTGCAGGGATATGGGAATGGCGAGATGCTTTCTTTCTATTCCCTCGCTGCTAACTCTGGCTCTGGTTGTTGGTGCATGACAGAAGCAGCAACGTGTGCCTGCACAGTAAATCAGAATTACATTGTGCAATAGCAGGCGTTTCGGGAGAGGTGCAGGAATGGTTAATGGTTAAGGGCAGAGGATGTCACACCTTGTTAAAGCCCTATGAGAAAAATTGTGATTTGTTAATATGGGCTATACAAATCAAATTTGATTGAATTTGATTGAATGACAGAGATGCCTGTTGTTAATTTATGTACAATCAAAATGATTTTGAAGCCTTTATTTTAATTAAAAAACAAAAAAAATTACACTGTGTTGCTTGGATTTTCTGTTTTTACTTTATATATATATATACAATTAAAAAAAGGAAAAGTAAATGTGCTTGGAAGAAAGCTAGTATGAATAGCTACTATTGTTTCACAGCGGCAACACAATAAGAGAATGAAAGAGATGCCTATAGCTGCAAAAACAAAATCATTTAATTTGTATATTATTATAAATATGATATAAAAATTAAATATAATTTATTTGCTAGGTAGAAAGTAATCTAATTTTTTCCTCTGTGTTACGTGTGATAGTCAGTGGTTTCCTAAGGTTGCTTCACAATGACTTCGCCGTTCAAACAGTAAACCATGAAGATGTGTTTACAGCACGATGGTGTCGTAAGTATCATGCATTATAGAATCGAGACACAGCCACAGTTAGTTCCTGCCTAGCGCGGACACAACCCTGCATCACCACAACAATGTGACCCAACACCTGATCACGATAAGCTTGGAGGGCTCATAATTGAGGCCTATTACAAGTTGAATTATTTACGTGGTTTTCTTAAAGGCTCATCAAACTGTGCACACACACACACGAACCTCACACCACTGTGAAACCACTGAGCCCCCCCCCCCCCATCACTAACCAGAGAAGTGATCCGGGGTGGAACGCTGCAGCAACAGGTTGGTTCTCTCTTGTCTTGCTTATTAAACCTAACAAACCACGCATCCGACGATCACAGTATAATATGCACACATGAAGTGCTTTGACAGCATTATAAAACTGCAGCCTTTTACTGCCTGTTGAATTTCAAATAAACAGTAGGTGTATGTAATTGCTTTTATAATGGATTTTCTCTTCATGTGTGTCTACTGTGCCGAGTTCTAACCACAGAACTAGTGTCTAGTTTATTAACACAGAAGGATGTATACTATTTTCAATGCATTCAGCCATCGCAGTCTCCTCATGAAGCCTCATTTGGACAGACTCTTAAATATCAGACCCCTTACAATGCCTAATTATTTTCATCAAGATATTTGAATTATCACTGAATAAATCAATGAAAATCATGCAAAACTCCTTATTTCACAATGTTAAAGAAAGAGAAACCAAATTCACGGCCCGATCTGAGAAAAATGTAGACTTCCTCCCTGAGCATTACCAGATCCATCCACTGGTTTCATCTGTCAGGTGGTGTTTGCGTGTTCCTGCTTACAAACAGGCAAACAAACAAACAAAAAATGTACCGGACCTATTTAAAGTTGACTGTAACATATGATGCAGGTCACCTGAGTGAGTGCCCCCAGGTAGAGGCACCTTTTGCCTTGTGGCGACACATGTGCCTAGACAGTGGATCAGGTGATTTCATTGCCTAATTCCAGATTTGTGGCATACACAGTGTCCACTTGCTAAGCGTAGTAATCCCAAAGGATTGGCAAGTATTTTTAGTAATGGATTTACTGACGTCCGTTGATCCCTTGATGGGTGGCGTCTTTCAGAACAGTCATGGAGGAGTGTCCCGTCCCAGCCTTGCTGAGCAAAGTGTTGATCAGTATGCACGTGCGTCTGTGTGTGTGTGCGCGTGTGTGTGTGTAGATCTTCTTCCAGATTCAACTGCAGTACTTGAGTGACCCTATGGAGAAATTAAATCAGGTTTCCCATCAATTTAAGAAAGTTGCAATGTGGTTTTTTTTCCACCCTGTCTTCCATTCTTTCAGAAACTGGTCGTAATGAAAACCAAACAAGAATCTGATGGCGATCTTCTCGTGGCTGTCACAGGTTATTCCTCTGTGGGTTCAGCACTGTTGATTTGTCCAACTGTCCGTTCCTGCCAAGTTTGCTTTCGCCGTCATCCCATCTTCTTTTCTGCTCCACGAGGACCAGATGTTTGATAACCTATAGGACAAATGATTTGTCGGGGCAGAGTTGATACCCGCTGAGCTGAAATAAGAGCAGGTGAAGAAATGAGAGCTGTGATTTGACTCGCACATCAAAGATGTAAGGAACACAGCATTTTCCGTCTTTACGCTGTTCCTCGACTCTGGCCCACCCATGTGTTTTCAAAGTGGCTCCGCTAATGCATCTGTGATTGCCCATCACACCTTTCTGCTTCTGGCTCAGTCAGAGGCGAACGGTGCATCTTACCTCTATGAATCTTTGGAAGCAATTTTGTGCAGCAATCAGGAAAGAAAAACGGCTTCTCCCTATTCTCACTGTCTGTGTACTAGTTCCAGAAATCTCTCTCTGTAATTTGTGTGTCTCGAGAACAGTTCATCTTATTGGCACTGTAGATTCTGGTGTAATTTGGACATGTAATACATTTGTTATCGATAAATGTTGAATGAACAGGTGACCAGCCCTCTGTAGCAGCAGAGGAGGGGACTCATTAACCTAAGCGACGTTGTTGATCACAAAACCGGCAACGACAACTGATTCCTCAGGTCGGGTTCTTACATACTTTCATAAAGAAAGATATAACCAGCATTAACACAGGCCCTTTCAAACAGGCATGAGTCCCTAACTCCCTAACTAAGTCTCTGTCTTAAAGTGATAGTTCACCTTAAAATGAAATTTCACTCATTATCTACTCACAATGCCGATGGATGGGTGGGCGAAGTGTTTGAGTCCACAAAACACTTTAGGAGTTTCAGGGGTAAACAGCGTTGCAGCCAAATCCAATGCAATGGAAGTAAAAGAAAAAAATATATAAATGTCTCTAAACTGTCATCTGGTTGTTAGATAATGGGTGGATTTACATTTTTTGGTGATATATCCCTTTAAGTCTTTTACTTACAAAAAATGAATGAGTTATTTATATAAGAACATGATTCTGGGAACTCTCACACCTTAGCACTGCCTCTCTGATGGCATCATTACCTCCAGCATACAAAAGACTGTCACACACACCTTCAGAGACCGCTGAGTGCACAGACCACACACAACCTACAAACTCTCCATCCTTAGGGAATGAAAAAAATCGTATTAAATGAAAATTTGTAATATACTTCTGTATGAAGCTCTTCAATCTTGAATAAACAGCTGAGTTAGTGTGGGTGAAGATTTCAGCTCTGGGTCTCATCGTGTGTGTTGGTTTGGCTTTTCTCTCCAAGGCAAGATTCTACCTGACAGTGGATGGACCTGCAGTCTGCAGTTTTAACATTTCCTCATGATTATAGAGTGACTTTTCTACTTTCTTAGGGTAAATGAATAATCCATGGGTCATTTCAGAAATGCTGGTCATACACGTCTGCCATGCCACGAGCGAGTTGAAACCCCTGATGGGAACAATGGCTACGTCATGGCTGGCTGAGTATGAGAGGAATCCAAATGTTAATTATGGCTCCAAAAAGTCAAATCTCCTAAACTTTGAAAGCCAGAGATTTTAGAGGCTGTCGGGAAAATCCCGTATTAATCCATGGTGATCTGAAGTACTCTAGCTCCCAGACAGCGCAGGCCACAGCCAGCTGCAGACAGACAAGTGTGTGTCCATATGTGTGTTTGTGTGTGCACACATGGGCATATGTGTGTGTCTGTCTGCATTTGGGGTAGGGAACAAGAGGAGGGAATTACTTTAGATGAATTCAGAACGTTTTAGGGCAAGAGGATACGATGTGTTCCTGGTCCAAGGCTGGGGAAATGAAGTGAAGGGTTACTCTTCAGGACTCGCCGCAAATACATAACCCGTGACGTCGCCTCTCCTCTCATCCGTCTACTGCCTCATCCCTCGTTCTTCTGTGCAAACACCGAGCCTCCTCGCTGACTCTACTCCTCTCAAACCATATTTTTCAAAAGTGACGCCAGCCCTTCCCTTTTTATCCTCCTGTTACCTTATCGGCTGTCCTCTCTAAACCCCGACCCGTGCATCTCTCAGCTCTTTTGTACTGTCTGTCATGGCCGTGAGGCTTCCTGGTGTTTCAGTCTTGCTGCCTCAGCAGCAACACAGCAAGGTTAAATCAGCCAAGAGAGCAAGGTTCCCTGCAGCTCGGCCCATTTACCAGATACAGTGCCCTCACCTTGGCAGAATGACAGTGTTCAGGCCTGATTATACTTTTCACAACATTTTTACAAAAAGGGGAAACAAAGGGGAAGCGTTGGAAGAACATGCAGCTTGGTGAATGTGCCGGTGTGAATTTCAATGATCAATAAGAGCAGAGTGTGTTTGTCTAAGCACCAGTTAACTGCATCTGTTACAGAGCAGATCAGCGTGTCGTGAGAACTCTGCTGTGATGAAGGTGGCGAGGTTGTGAGATTTGAGGTGGTCAAGGAGCAGTCAGGGTCATTTCACATCGACCGCACGCCTCTTAATCTCTGAACTTTCTTGTCTTGAATTCAGGCCCTCGGGCAGAGCTTAATCCCAAGCTGTCCCCAACAAGCTCCACCAATCGTATGATTATGTTCCGGGTTGACAAATCCTCAAGATGATGCCAGTGTGTGTATAAGCAGCCACAGTGTCGCCTGGAACACAGAGGTCCTGTTCAATTAATTGATAGTTTCATCGTTGATAAGGATCAAATTATATTTTTTATGAGCCTCATCCTGTTGCATTGTGAAATACATGATGATGAGTTGCATGATTATTAAAGAATAACCCTGGTCATTTTATGAATTATATAATAAAAGGGATTTAGCACTGGAAATCCCAACTACTATAAACTGGATGTTTGACACTTCTGAAATACGCACTTGATGGCAGATATATTGGTATTGTATTATACCATGTCATATTTTGCTGAAAGACTGAGGCATAAAATATATAAAAATATGTAAATGAAGCAAAAGTCTTGAAAATCAGTGTAGATTCACTCATCTACACTAAACAAATGGATTCAGACCCCTTATACATGTTACATGGCTCAATCAGTTTTTAAAAAAACTGACTATAATTCATCTTAAATGTAACTTAACAAAATAATAATGTACTATTTCCTTTAAGGTAACACTGTTAATACTGCAGGTGGTAATTTAACTAAACACTTGGATTATACACATAGCATTGTGTTAGAGCTCATATAGTTTTGAGAAGGGGAGACACGTTGCCCCTTAATTCAAGCATCCATCTTACTAAAGCTACACGTACAACACTTTAGCACACTGACAAATCTTGTCTGCATTCCCTCATTATATTTTCAGTCAAAGTTTGGCGAGTAGTTTTACTTTACAGGACAATGTCATATAAAATGGTCAAAAGTGCATCTCTGAAACAAACACAGGGAGATCTAATGCTGTAGCACAGAGGTTTAATAACAACAGGTCATAGACCATTCCTGCAGTGGCCATTTTGCATCGTCTGACACATTTGCAGCTAAGAACATTAGTTCTGGTGCCTGAGCCGGTCCCAGGGTCCTGCTGCTCTGCATGCTGGCTGATTGGCAGGGCTTCCTGGGACACTTCAGTCGGTTGCTGTGATTAGTAATCACACCTATGCTTTTCCCGCTCTGCCATGTCAAAACATCCGCGGTGAGAAAAGGCCTGTTAGCCACGCGTGCAACCGCCAGCTCCTGACAGAAACACAGCGGAGACGTGTCTGCGGGGGATAATGTGGTGTCGTTTCAGAGAAGTTACTTTAGGAGCTAATGATTTTACAGTCTCATGTGGGCAATCTGTCTCAGGATTGGCTTCAGTTTAATAGCTCTATTATGTGGAACTTCCTTTATGCACATGTTGTTCCAGGCTGTCTGATACACAGCAGTGTAAGAACAAGATGTTAACATCACTTATAACAACCTCTGGTTAGCATTCTTGAATAAACAGTGCAATCAACCACACAAACATTCTTGTACTTCTATCTAAGTGAGGACACCAATAGGTACAATACACTCCCTAGTCCCTTACCTTAACCTTAACCATCACAACTAATGTCAAACCCATTTGTCAGTAAAGACAACCCTCTAACAATATTAGAGCCTATTTAACATAACCATTGAGTATTAAATACATTTATAGAGGTACGAGAAGACTATACACCCCCTTCTCTAATTGTGGGCAAATGGAACATCCCACCTGAGACAGTACCAAGGCACTTGATATACAGGGACTTAAAGTCGGCTGGAATATCAAACCACACCTTCACACACCTCTGATTGAAGGATGCAGAGTGATGAGGTAATGTATCGTAACGCTCATTCTGATCTCATCCATCTCACCGTTTGTCAGGGACGGGGAGTTGGCGAGGAACAGACTCGGGAGTGCTGGTGTGTATTGGTTAGCTTTTAACCTAGCTGATTTTCTCCCATATTATCTCACTTTTGGTTCTAGGTCATAAAGAGGCATCAATATTAAAATAAAAACATTTGATAACCAGTTAAAAACTCCTTGTAGGGGCTTAAATGCAACATACACGCTTCCACCTGTTCATGTAAAATACATTTACGTTTTACGTGTGGATTGTTCTATTGCTACAAAGCAATGGCAATTGTCCTGATAACACTTTTCACCTAAAACGTCTTTAATCTGTGTTTTTTGACATGACACAGTATCCGTCAGTGACGCACTGCATTGGCTTGGATTGCGACAGAATCCCAAACTGATGCAATATTCATGACGCTCTCTGACTGAAAGTGAGATAAGAAGCTGCTGCTCAGTGACACAATCTCGTCATGTTTCATTGACCAAAGGGAATCAGGTTTTTTAAGTGTGTGGTGTCACTCCTGATTAAACATGTGATTTATTTGCTGGTTAATTAATCAGATAGGTTGAAATTAAATGGGGAACCACTGCAGCTCCATGTTACCAAAGTGCCCTTGAGCAAAATGCTTAGGATCCAGTAAAGCGCGATTGTAGTGAGCAGGGTAGGTTTATAGTTTTAAGTAAATACAGACTTATTGATGCTCATAACCCTATAGCTTTACTGCATGAATATGTAAGGGGATAGGTTATTGTTATGGTGACGTATAGGGACTGTGGTTGTACATTGCATCTCTATCTTTCAGGATTCATTAGGGTCAACAGAGGCCCAGGACAAAGCTTTAAATCCAGGTCTAAGTCCTTTGAGCTCTTCCTTATGAATAATTAACAGGTCCACAATGGCAAGGTGCCCCAGTTCGATCCCAGGCTAATGAATCTATCACTAATGGCACACTTAGCTCATCAGGCCTGACACCAGTAGACCCAACATTTAACCAGCATCACTTCAGCATGACTCCTTTAACTTCTAGTGTTAGCTTGAGGTGTCAGAGCTCCTCTAGTGCCTCATCTCCGTCAACTCCTATTTCCCCAGAGGATGAGGGAACAGTTGTTAGTCTTTTTTATTATCCTGCTTGTCTCATCCTCCTTAAATATTAAGGGTTTAACAGGGGGAAAGACAAACGGAGCTAATCTTCCTTTTACTGCATTTTACTGCCCATTTTCTCTGGGTGAATTTATCAGGGCTAATACACGTCGCTTTTCACAGCTACTGTTCAATTCTAATGCTTTGTCTTGACGTGTGATATCTGTTACCGGGTCCAAGCTCTGGTATTTTCAAGATACCACATTACTGTGTCCCTTGATGTGATGGTGGAGCTCAGATGATGGAATAGATTAAATATGATGCAAAACAAAGTGTAAGTCATCTAGACCTAGCCTGGAACTACCGAAGCAATAACTGTGGTTCTGTTTGTGACTACAGGTGTAGGTGGGCCTGCAGCGCTCTTCAGATCTCAGTCAGGCTCCTCTCCAATTATCACTTCTGGTTTCGCAAAGTCAAGATGGTGACGGACGGTGTCAAGCTCAAGGCCTCAAAATGGCAGCTCACAAACCAGTGGCTGACGTCACAGTTGCCACTTGGGCTTGATTCATTGCTGTAAGACAGAAGATGAGCAGATCAGTATTAAGTATGATGTTAGAAAGATATTAGTATAGCCTGTAGCTTAGCATGACGCTTTTTTTGTATTTTAACCACAACCAAGGAACCAGGCTAACAAGTCCCTGAATCACTGTATCATTGACTTTACTCTCACATTGCACAACTCTAAAACCATTCCCACAGGAATGAGATGGAATCACTTAAATGGAAATGCATTATGCAAATGACCTCTGAGCACAGATTGAACCGTAGTTCAATATCATATTATTGAATTATTGTTTATTTATGTAAATGTATAGTTTACTTGCTTTATTTGTTCATCACACCTGCTGAGTTTGTCTGGTTTGTCCCTGAAGTGTTGAAGTGGGTTATATTTATCAAACTAGATCATATTATCAGCGATAATCGCCTTCTTTATCATTGATGTGGATTAATGTGAAAGATCCATCACTGCAGCAAACATTAACTGTATCTGATCTGATGCAGCGCTCCGGAAAATATCAGCGTTGCTGCCATCATCTGACCGAGAGGTCACAGGATAAATATTGGTTTCTGGCAAAGCGAAACAATATTCATAAAACATGTGGGCAGAAACTCTCCGCTGATTATACAGTATCTGGAAAGGACAAGATGGCAGAGAGCCAAAGTAAACAAGTGGCTGGTGAAGATAGTCAAAATATCATGCAATGCCGGAGGTTCAGATATTGTTTCTCAGGACTTGGCAGAGAAAAGCAGGGCTGAGTCGTCCGTAAATATTTTGTTCAAATTTGACAGTGAGCGAGAAAGTGGAATCCAAAGAATGCAGAGAGTGCCCACTCTGCACTGTAAGTGGTTGTGTTCAGTGGTTTCTCTGCTCCATTCGAAGCAATGAGGAGGGAGTTAGCAAGATACAAAACCACACAATCTTCTGCCCAATTCCATTTGTTTCTGTGTGTAGAAAGCAGGTCATTTCTATTCTCTTGTCACTGTGACAACAAACCCCCTGTATTAACCCCAATAAACTAAACCACTGTGAACATATTCAAAAATCACATTTACACCAATTAAATCTAGTGACTCAACTCTAAATACCATAAATATGTTCTAGACTCCATCATGTAAGTATTTACCTGCAAAGCACCTTACTAATATTGTTACAAATACTGCTGTTAAGTAAAGTGGATACATTTTGTATACTATACCTGCCTTTTTACTGACTTACATATATATATATTTCTATATTTTTATATGTATATGTATTTCAATATCTTCCTACAGTATATACCCTTTACTCAAGTACATGTCTCTACAAACAATATTTTTTTACTGAAAGGTTTTTATTGTACATTTGCTTTATTTTGTTTAACTTCTATTCTATTATCTGCATCATTCTGACTATCTGCTGCTGGAGCCAGAGGATTTCACTGGTGTGGGGTTAATAAACTGTTTTCCTATCATCTTATCTTACATCATAAACACTTAACAGAAGCATTTGTAAACTAGAATTGCACTCAGAGCACAAGGCCCGGCAGTAAGTATGAAAATCAGTCCACTTAATATGCCACATTTTTAAATCAAGGTCCTTTAATTATTCCCTGGGAAAGTGTTGTGCATGTAAGAAATTACCTTATTAAAGAAAATGATTTATAACTCATAGATCTTCCTCTTCGGCCGGATGGGCAACACGATTTGATGGATTCTGTCTTGGCCCCCGTCCCATTGTCCCACCGAAGATATTTATTGTGTGTTTTTTGCTGACAATCACACAAACAGACAGGGGTGAAAACGGGACCTCCTCTGTGAAGATAATTCACATTTTTAATAAAAGTTCTGAAGGTAGTGACACTCGAAGAGATTCTGGAAACAATAATGACTAATGAAATTCCTGTGAAACCCTTGAATCTCTTTGAACCATGAAAACAGAGCACATACATTCACCTACAGGACTTAAGTTTTGAAAAATCTCCTTATTTTCTATGTGTGTGCTTGGTTTTGGTGCACGGCTCAGAAAGTGTCTGACATTGTAAGTTGCAGCAAACTTTTCCCTGGCGCGACAACAAAGCCGTCAGTCCATGTTTACAGCATTTGATGGATTATGGAAATTGCTTTAATCTTTTTCGCTGGAAATAAAGCGACATTCCCGCTGATCATCAATCTGCCTGACTTCAGAGTTCAGGCTCAAACTAACTAATGAGGACCTGAAAGTATCTGCTCCTCTCTTAGTGTGACACGGACAAGTCTGTAGGTTCTGGAATACAATGCATGAATAAAAATCATCAATATTAATAAGATTCGATTCACTCATATATGCACACATATTGGGTTTGTGGAAAACAGTGGATGTTCCTTCCCCCCCCCCCATCTTTCATTGCTCCCGCTTACAAGCCGGCAATAAATCTGCTTGGCCGACACAGACTTTGGATGACTCAGAGTCCGTCCACCTACTTACATCACACAGTCATGCATCACGTGAAAAAAAAAAAAAAAAAATACTTTGGCTCTGCAGCCGTAACCCCTCTGACAGAAAGCTATCAATATCGAGAGGCTCCAGCTAAGCGGGTACAAACTGTCGCCGTATTTCGGGAGTCGGGAAGCTGACAGCGTCCCGCCACTGACCGATGTTGTAGCCATGAAAAAGCTTTCAGAAAAATTAGTTTTTGGAGCTAGAACATAACAGCCACTGATGGATTGCTCTCAACTTATCACCTCTATGGGCGTCAGGGCAGAAGGTTCTCACTCCTCCCCGCCCTTGTGGTTCATGGAAAGGTCGCGGCGACGTCCCCCACTAATCAAGAATGACACTGCTGTCGTGTGTGTCCTGCTGTTTATCCTATGCCTGCGCCCCCTGTGTTCACAGAAATGTTCTTTTAGAGCTGTACGTTGTGATCCCAGGGCAAAATGTTGCAATAATAAAAACTCCCCATCAACCCGACGTAACGTCCTGCCCTCGTCGCAGCAGTAAAAGTAAATAGCAGCTGTGCGGGACATGTGACCGGGCCGCCAACCACACACGCAGGGGAACGAGAGCCATCATGATTGATAAGCCCCAACATCGCCTTAATTGAAGACTGTGTGGCAGCCGGGTATATCTGCTTGAAACACACAAGCGTGCACACGTTGCTACCTACTTGATGCATGAATAAACACATGCATGCACACAGGGGGTTTCTGAGAAGCTCTGCATTTTCTTCTTCACGTGCTGCTGTCGATCTTTGTTTGTGCAGTGTTTCCTTTGTCCATAGCCAAAACCCAACAAAAAGCAAGTCTCCGTATATGTTCTGACTCCATAATCATACTAATAATGTAGCCGGTGTAACACGTGCTGGACAGCTGGTACAGCTTCCAGTCCACCCCCCCTTCCCTTCTCCCTGCCAGCATACTTAGCCCTGGAGGTCAGCCGTGTACCATTCCCCTTGTTTAATCTCATTATGCAATTCTTTTGCTTTTATTTATTTTATTCTCTGAAAACGCTTCGTAATGATTCAGAGATTTTTTTTCCAAGATCGATGTACACTTGATACTTGTTTTTTATTCCTGTGATTACTGCTAATTTTGAAGAATTTCAATTTCCGGCTGATGTGTACATGTTAGTGTGTATGTATCATGTTATTGTGTAATTCCACATTTATGTGCCAGTTACAGCACATATCTATTACCCTACTTTTGTTAACCTATAGGAATTGGTAAATCCATTCCAAGCATCAAAACAACAACATCCACATGAGTAAAAGTGTGTTTTTAAGAAATTTGAAGAATTTCTAAATATAAATTCAATTTCTGCAGCTTTAGGGCCAACTGGTTTCTCTGGGCCAACTGGTTTCTCTCCACTACCCTCCAGTTTTTGAGCCCCAGCACGGAAAGCGGAGACTATCTTGGAAGAAATAATATATATATAACACATGGATATCCCCAGGGACCCAAGAGTGTTAATCTATGCTTGTAGTCAGGGATTTCTATAAACTTCCATATGGTACATTTTCATTAGCCAGCTCTCAATAGTACTCAGCATCTAAATTAT
This sequence comes from Limanda limanda, assembly GCF_963576545.1. Taxonomy (NCBI): domain Eukaryota; kingdom Metazoa; phylum Chordata; class Actinopteri; order Pleuronectiformes; family Pleuronectidae; genus Limanda; species Limanda limanda. The sequence continues at coordinate 31,009,586 of NC_083636.1, read as the reverse complement.
AGGAAAAGAGTCATTTTAAATGTCCACATGATTTGTGTCATAAATGTATATGTTGGCCATTTGATTGAATCATGTTGTTCTGAACCTTGTTACCCAGACATGACAGAGCTGGACAGTAAATCCACTTCTCAATGATAAATGAGGGAGACTTTGCTGTTGCCAATGGACACAAGTGTTTCCTGGCTAGCTCTCCACACAGTGTGTGCACATGTTGCAGTTACATATATGCTACCCTATGTTTTGGATGCAGTATACGTCTAGTGCAGCATTTCAGTGACACATCAAGTATAAAACAGAACATTTACATAATGCATTACATGTTTAAAGCCCTATTTGAATTAGAGATAATTATCTGCATAGGTGTCATTGTGTGCCGGTTAAGCTCGAATGAAGAATCGTTCAGGAAATGTGGGCGGAGGCTCTCATGTTTCTCAGCGCCACTTCTCGCCGTCTTCTAACTGGGGTGCGTTTACCAGCGCACACAGGTCACCCGACACTTTGAGTGTAATGCTAGAGCCGTACCCACATCACTCACACCGCCACTGCAGGGTAAGAGTTGATCACAGGCAGCTCAAGTGCAAAGAAAGGACACCAAGCACCTGATTAATCTCTGGGATCATCCTCCTTAACAAACAAATAAAACGAATCATTTATATTCAGACTAATCTAGTCAAAGTCAGTCTGGTGTTGGCGTTATACAACCACATGGACCAAATACTAATATGCAATTGACCTTGAACCTTGAACAATTCTAATAACACTGTAAACGGAAATAAAATCCCCACTAATGCAACGTGAGAATTATTTTCTTCATCTTGCTCAACGTGAACGTCACAGGCACGAGGAGACTTTGTTGTATTTGCAGGTTTTTAGATAATACACCAGGCACAGTTGGCTGCATGATTAATATTGCAGTTAACCAAGAAGCCGAAGATAAATCACAGGCGCTGCTTAAAATATAATCTTCGAGGCTTTGAAGTCAGCATATAAGGACTTTTATGTAGGTCAGGTTTGCAGATTGAATTCTCACGGATGTCTAACATATAGCGTAGGATCCGATCTGTAGTCATGAATTAAGATCATTTCAAGTTCAAATAGCGATTCATTCCCCATCCCCGGATGCTCTCAGAAAATGATGTAATTCAAAGAATAAAGTTTGTGTCTGGCCCCATATACATTATCATCAACCCTCCATGCTACATACAATTCACTGTCTCCAACAGCGTGAGATGGATTTGAAAATAACTGACTTATTACTTCTGTAGATGTTACAATACTATTTTTTCCTTATACTTATATAAGGTAAGGTATACTTCTGAGTTTGTTTTCTATCTTTATGTATTGAAGAGCATGGTCTTTAAGTCTGAGGAGGACTCGTAGATTTCACCTTCGCCTCTTTGGGCACGTGAAACCCCTGCTCTGGGATTTCTTCTTCTGTTATTCCCCTGCCTCCTCCTACTAATCCTGTTTGGAAGTGCTAATTACTCTCATTGCTCTGTGGCCTGTCTCAGGTGAATGACTGTCATGGAACTTAGTTTATTTGACAATGAGAAAAGAACAAATACTCTTTTGCCCTCGCCCTGGAGCTTTTTCGTGTGATTCTTCTTTTAAACACTTCATGAGGTTGAAGATTTTGTGATTGGCATCACTTCTGCATTCGGTGTACATCCCTGTTTTACTTGTGGGACCTTCCAGCGTGAAATATTGACAAATGTCTGGCTAATTCTGAAGTACTGGAAATCCCTTCTTCTTCACCGCTCTTAAAACAGCACTTGCAAGTGGCAGTAAGTGCAACTGCTTTTTTGGAGCAGCGAAAAATAAGTGGTTTCTGGAAAAAGAAAGAAGAAGCTTTTATCTTGGTGAAATTAATATACAGTAATTTAAAGACGTGGTATCAGATTTGTAGCTACATTTGCGTCCTCCCCATTAAAGTATTTCCAATGCTGGTATTGGAACAGCTCTATTTATTTGTACCCATTGGCCCTCCATACATTCCTACATGCCTGTCTATGCACATACATATGTACTGTATTGCATTAACAGTGCTCTCTCTTCTTTCGACCATCCCCACTCCCCCCTGTTCTTCAGACTAATGCAGCAGCCACTTGTGCGCTCTGCACCAGTGTTTACCAGAGACCCATTCATCTGCTTGAGATGCTTCCGTGTGCACGAGACAAGTCTTTTATTCAGCTTTTCATTAAAACATTAGCCCGATAGATCTTTACAACAATGCGTTTTCAGTATAATTTGGTTATAGTGAGTGGTAATCTGGAATGAACTCACATTAGAGTAAACTGTTTTCTTTCAGTACAGCCCATTCTCGTTCCCCAGAGGAGGCTGTGTTTCACATGCATGTATATCTGTGCAGTTTAGGTCCTCTGACGTTTTGTCACATATTCTGTCTGGACACGCACAGACTGCATTGCAGCAATCGGCTGCCTCCTCCCAGTCGGCAGCTTCAATATTTATTTCATGCAAAGTGGAAATACATAATCCGTGAATCTTTTTTTATCATGTTTTGATCCGTGTTGATTCTCCAATTTGCTTTTCTCCCTCAGACTTTATGTTCAGTTCTATTGCACGTCCTCGCCCGTCATACTTGCGGTGAAGGTGGTATGTTCAAAGAGCTTTTTTCTCATTAATTTAATTTATGATTATTGGTCTCAGCATGTAGAAAACCATTGATCGTATAGTGTTCTCACAGAGAGAGAAAAGCCTTTGAGGTTATTAACCTGAGGGAGAAATGAATGGAGGTAGACTACACAGGAATATAAATCACAAGAAAAGGTGAGACGTGGTTATTTTGGTCTTTGTGATTACGCTGCAGACACAGTTTGGCAGCTGGAGTGCGCTGCTTGACAGCTGCGTGTGGAAGTGTGAGTCAACGCATACATGTTAGTGTGTAACAGTGTTTGTGAGTCTGTGCAACATGTGCATTATCCCAGGTGCAGAGTTTGGGCTGCAAAGGCCTACTTCGTTTGTCATTTTAAGCTCAGAGGAAGCTTAACTAGGTCCCTAACCAACCTTCATTTTCTCCTGTGTCATCATCTCTCTGCCCCCCCCCTTCAGCACGCACACTCCTACTTCTATCATGTGCTTATGGTAGAGACATATACACTTGTGCTATCCCAGAATATTTATCTCCGAGTTGTCTCAAATTCAACACCAGATAATAATCTGAAAAGCATAAAAGCAATGTCTCATTAATTCAGCTTTAAACCTGTTTGACAACCAAATGTGCAAAAGTTTTTGATTCAAATTTCACCTCCTGTACTTGGAAATATTTGAACATCGCTAATCCCGCAAAAATAGCTGGGCTTAACCCTGCTCGCATAGTTATATGTCTATTTTTTTTTACGTATGATCATGGTCAAGCCCATCGGAAAACATGGCCAGATGGCGAACACCAGATGGTCGTGATTACCGAGAGTAAAAAATGATTCCCAATTTCAATATCATTAGCAAATAAAAAATAAAAAAAAACAGGGAGGGTGGCGGGTGAAAGAAATTCGTGTTCCTGGCTCCAAATCAACAAATAGGATTCCACAGAGAGGGTTGGAGAGAGAGGAGGGGGTGGGGAGGATTGCTGGTGCGTTGGTGTAATCACAGCAGAGGCTCGTCCTGCAAGGTCCCTCTCCCAGATGTTGTTGCGTAACAGCACATTGCAAATGAAAGCTCTCCGTTGTTTGCCGTTGGCTTCAAACCCCCGGGAGCGGCCGGCCAGCTTTGGCTGCCGGCCGCGGGAGGTAAAGCCGCAGCCATCGGTGATGAACTGTACGCGGGCCAACGGGTGGATGGACACGCCGCTGCACGACGTTTGTAAGCCAGAGATATTAGACAACTGTAGCTCCAGCTGCCATCGCCAGGGATGACGTACCATAACGGGGATTTTGAGCAAAAAGAGGACACAATGAGCGTCAGTGCGTATTTAACTTGAATTTTAATAACGGATATTAGAAAATGGGGAGAAAGACTAAGCTGCTCAAACACTTTGCTGAAGTTCAGACAGACAACTCACCTTCAAATGTTCATTGCAACAGTAGAACATGTTTGGCGTCTGGGCTCCGACTTCATCCCTCCACCAGATATGATTACATAGATGTGATGGGAGTGATGAGCAAATACTTATAACCCCAAAGTCTGAGCTCACAGGTGGAGGCTGGGGTTGTTGAGGGGCTGAAGCAACAGGGGCAAACAAAGGGAGTGATGGGACATTTTCTCAGCGTAAATAGACCGACTAAAAGGGTGGCTGTGTATTATGGAAGATTGTGAAGGTTAAGGTATGTCACATGATATATGTCACATGATGTGTGTCACTTGATTGGAGCAGCGCAGCTCGAGCTGGCTGCCTAAACTAGCTCACTAGGGTCGCTCCATTTAAAGTATATACAAATAGACAAAAATGTACTTAAGTAAAAGTACCACATAACTTTTCTATCTGAGTAAAAGTAACTTCTTGCTTTAAGATCTAATTAAATAATTAAAAGTATACTTAGGTCTCTCTTCTGAATATGTGTATTATTTCCCCTCATGTTAAAAAGGTATCTTTCAATAATTAAAAGAAAAAACAATGTGAACATGTAACAATGTAAAAATATTGTGAAATAGACAGAACAGATATTTGCTGAGGTATGTAGGTGGAGTAAAAGTTTAAAGTACCTGAAAATAAATCGACTTAAATAAAGTGCAGAGACACGAAAAGTAAATGTACTTTGTTACATTCCATTACATCTGTCTTATACATTAGGTCCTGTGTGTTGTCCTTTCAACATAGTGCTGAACCCTCCTCTTTAAATCAGGGAAAACCCTTTGTGGATAAAATTCAGGTTTTCTATACCAGTTGAAAGACTGAAGTTGATTCTGAATCTGATTTGACATCCCCTGTTATTACTCCGTCTGTTTGTTGAGAGCAAAAGTGGTGTAGAAGAGAGATTGGAAAAGAACCAGGTGGGAAAATTACACTGTATTAGAATAAATTGCACACAGCTGGGAAATATAAACACCATGTACTGTACACCAAACACATGGGGGCCCATGTTTCATGCCACACAGTGTGCATGGCATGACAATACAATTACTGTACTCACCTCACAATGCTCTGTTAGTCTCCTCCCCACTGATGATTCATCTGCTTATGTCATATACTCGAGATCCACATCTTAAGGTTGACGAGAGCTCAATGCACTGCAGGTTAAGAAAACACATGCAAATTGAAACGACACGTGCAAATACAGAAAACAATTTCCTCAATTTGACGGCACCTGCGCTGCGAAGGTCACGAGACATGCAAATACAGAAACGTGATGCAAATTGAGAAAATGGAAATGTTTCCATGGGACCCTAAAAAGTAATGCACCTAGCTGTAGTTCAATGCTTTGTGAAATTCCATCAGCTCTGATGAGCAGCAGAATTAAAAAACGTCACAAAGCAGAGCTTGTTCCTACTGCAGGCAAAACCTGTGTCTCATATCAGAGGCTTCGAAGGACGCAGGAAAAAGAAGGTCTTGATGGGCCAAGACACAATTTTGTATTTATAGGAATCACACATAACAATGAAAAGAAATTCAAAAGTTTCAAAAGAAGTTTACTTGCAAAAATAAGGAGAAGAATAAAAACTCACAGAGCGCCTAAACTCAGAGGATCAGGCATTTCCGAGAAACAAAACAGGCAGAGGTCATACACAAGGACAAACATGGCTGGCATGCTCGTCTGCTTGAACAAAGGCAAACAGGAAGTGAAACACAGGTGGTATTAAAACAATGATGTTTGATAGGATGATTGGAAACAGGTGAACAGAGAACACTGGCAGGAAACGGAGCAATAACAGGAAGTAGAACTTACTGAAAAGCTTGAGGAGAAGACTTAACAAAATAAAATGGGAAATTAAGTTAAGTATAGTCCATAATGTCCATGCGAGTTGATGGTTGTTGGTGATAGACGTGAAGTTAGCGGGTTAACAATCAGTCAGTAGGATGTATCATCTGGAAACCATGACCGAGGAGAATTTAGATCTGCTGGTGGTGCTAGATTAAATGTTATAGGTAATAGGTGAGTATCCTCTGGGGATCATGAATGTCAACAATTCACAGCAATCCATCCTATAGTTGTTGAGGTCTTAGTGGAAAAAAAGCAACAATTTAAACCTCAAAAAAATCTCAATTACATAAATTATACAGACGCATCTACAAGTGTCGTCTTGTGATTCATCCTAGAAAGGACCAGCATGAGGACACTGTACTGCCCCTTAAGATTCTGTTGCATTATTCATCAGAGCAGCATCACCAGGTTCACACCTTGTGCCACTTAAATCCTCCTTAAGTCCCATGATACACTGCTCTTCACTCCACAGGCCATTGAACAGGACCCACCAGCACAGAGCAAGGTGGTGAAAGCTCCTGCTGCACCTGCTGAGTCACATCAAACACTGAAAAGGTAAAAAAGGAAACAGAAATAGAAGTGATGACGAATTGATAAACTTATGAAACGAGAGAAAATGACGAAACATGAGTTGAAAAAAATGGGAATTATAAAACAATAAATTTAGAAAGGGGTCTGATAAATAGTTACATTTCAATAATGTGGCTTTAATGGAGTTTGTGCTTGATAAGAAGGTCTTCACCACCAAATGCCTTTTTTTAACAAGTGGAGTTGCAAGAGGAAAGTTTTACGGTGACGTTGACTGTCTTGTTGTGATTTACATCGATTCCACACTTATATCTCTAAGCTAAATAAAAAGCTATATCATACATATCGTTTCATTTGTTTCTCTAGTGCTGAAACTCAAACTGAAGTTAAGGAATACAATTTAATAATACAATTAAATGAATTACTTTGCCAACACAAACACGTTTTGGTCTTGTGGACACAACGTCTCAGGTTCACCTCAGGGGATTTTCAAATTTGGTAGAAACAATTACTTAGAATCATAGATTATTTTATCAGATTTCAGAGGTCAAAGGTCACAGTGGCTTCACCAAACATGTTTTTATTGGTGGAGGCCTACAGCCGCAGTGATTACATATACACATACTTTGTTTGAGTTGATATTGATCCGGACTAAAGTTAATGTGAAGTCAAAAAGGTTAGCAATCAATCTTTCTGCAACACTTTAAATGATTTGGCTTTGCATTGTGTTCCAATGAATTAAATCACGATGAATCGCACTGCATCACAACAGCAGTGAATTATATCACCTCAGTGTTCGGTTCATACGTGTCTGTAATGTGTTGGATCATTGGTTTTGTGTAACGGCCTCAGTGATGGAAATACACAGCCCGACAGTAGCTCCATATTTAACAGATGTGTGAGTGATATCGATCTTCTCTCTCGACGCTCAACAAGAAATGATGCATTCTCCGATATGTGAAGCCGTCTAATTTCGCCTGACTTTTAGCAAACTGTAAATCAGACCCAGAGCGTTTCGCCAAGTCGTTTATCCGGCACACATCTCACAGCGGCCGGCGAACGTCCACTGGTAGGCAGGCGAGCACGTCCGTATCACATCACTGCCTGAAACCGTAGCAGAGTCTTAAATGTCTACATGGGTCAAACTCTGCCTGCCCTGTAACAGGAGAGGAGAAGGTGCCAGCGAGGACAGTCCAACAAGCCGTGTGCCACCCGGGCACACATCTCAACACCGCGCTACCTCAGCGGTTCACTGACCCGAGCTCAAGTGCCCTTGTTATCACAGCAGCCCTCGTCCACTCAACGTTGAGATGAAATGAGCCTCTCTGATTTTAGAGGTGTGGGGGGGGATCAGGTGACCATTCCCTGTTTTACCACGGTGAGACAATGTAGGTCACACCCTCCTTTGACTAATTAAAAATTCAGCATGGAGAGACCTGCCTCATTCTCTTGCGGCATGAAAAATATTTTGCGAATAAGAATTAAAATCTCAAGTTTTGGACTCAATAAAGAAGAAGCCTATCGAACCTTTTAGTTCAGTTCTGCTCTTTCTGAGGTCACACTACAGGTGATGTTCACACTCACAGTTCCAGGCCCAGGTTCCACCTTTTAGCTCTTTCCTAACACGCATTTGAATGTCATTGAATTTGTTATAGTTTAACCTTATGTTGGATGTTTTATTGTTGAAGGATTTCATTCCTCTGCCAACGAGGTTATGTTTTCATATAAGCGTCTGCTTGTTATTTAGCAGGATTATGAAGAAACTTCGAGACGGATTACCACAACACTTTTTGAAAGGATGCATTGTGGGTCAGGGAAGAACCACTTCCTTGACTTTCAGAGACATATTCATGGATGTTGATGAAAACAATCAGGTAGGTTTAGGTGAATGATATATGAGCTAGTGAAATTTGGTGCAGATCCAAATAAAACTCCTGATCTAGCGAATTTGAATGTGGTTTTATAATAAATAAAGGACTGGGTACCATTCTATTTTCTGTATTCTTCACTTATATTTTATGTAAAGCTGAGTTTCAGTTGTTGAAAATGTGTTATAGGAAGAAATGCCTGTTGATGACACTGTGGTAGATCCAGAGTGGATTAACAGAGATTCCTGAAATGCATGCTCATTCATTACATTCATTGTGGATATGAAAGTACGTCGGAGCAGAGCTCATATTCACTGTGAGCGAACGCATGCTGCACAGCTACCCCAGCACTTCAGCTCCCCTGCAGAGTGTTAAATAATGATGTCTCCACAGGGCTGCTTTAATTCATGTGGCTCACTTAATAACAAACATGTCATTTCTCAGAGCGCGCTCGGCATGATGCAGGTCACCGATGGCCAGAAGTCCTGTACGCTCGGCCTCCCAGTTTCATTTCTGAGATTTGCAGTGTGTGAAAAAAGTTGTTGAAATGTCGAGGAACCCATGTGTCCCTTTGAAAATGGAGCAAAGAGTTTTTTATTTTTTTTTGTGAATTGCACCTTGCCTGAAACAAACATAGGTGGCCTAGTTAGAGCGGTGACACGCGAGCAGCACAAATGATTTCATGGTGCAAACTGAGACCAGCTGCACTTATTTGGGCATCGACTGGACACAAAGATTTGTGCGGCAGTGTTAACGGTGTGTTATTGGAGTAATTTGACCACACACACACTGTTTGACAAACAGTACGTCTGACAAACAGTGTGTTGTCGTCTATTTGTACAGATCAAATGAGCTGAACTGGAGAAACAGGGCGACAGAGATTATCTGACAGGGAAATGCATTGTCAACTATACAGGATCTATTTGTGTGTTTGTGTGTGTATGCTCTCTTGAAATTGTTGTGTGTGTGGAACGTCAATGCCCATTGACCAGGCTGCCCTCCTGAGGGAATAGAAAGTATTACATATTCATGAGCACGTCTGCTCACAATTGGATAAAGAGAAATAAAGCTGGTCTTATGGTAAAATTCTGAATCACTACGACACAAAGGTTTTACATCTGCAGGACTGTTATCTAAAATAAAATATAAAATGTAAGACTTTTAGAGAGTTGAACAGGTTTCTTTCCTGAATAAGAGAAAATCCTGTAAGATGAATTGGAAATTTGCTGATTCAGGTGCAAGAAGGAGTTCTGTTTCAAAATAAGCTGCAATTTATTCCTGTTATTAAAACCTTATTATGCGTCTATGCTTTCTTTCAAACTCATTTCATCCACACAGTGGCGTATCTAGGATTTCTCTAGACCAAGGGCTTTAAAGGGGCCACAAGTTAACATCCGTGAACAATCTCTGATTCAGTAAGGTGCCCATTTGAATTATTCCCGATTAGTGTTCTCCCTACAGCTTTGAGCAAAGCCACACACACAAACACCTGGATCCGCCCCTGTATGTATACAGTGCTGTGGACTATGAAGAGAAAGAGGAGGCTTGGGTTCTTTTCAGGTAAATATGATCTCTTTTTGGCAAAGAGACCTAAAGTAGATTAAATAATTATTATTATAATAATAATAATAGTAATGATAAAATCAGACGCAAATATCCTGACGTGTGGGTATTTTTGGTCAATCTTCGCCTCCTCTCTGAACGTGTGCTCTTGTCAAACTGATGGATGGATGTTGTATTTATATACCTGGCGAGGTCTCTACATGAAGAAGCCTCCCTCTCTCAGCTGCAGGGCTGCTGACTGCAGGTCGACTCGAGCCCTTATTGGTCGACACCACCGCTCACGGGGGAAACAGATGGGTAATAAGGTCACAGCAGACGCACCTCTCACCGGCAGACAAATTGCAGACTCAACAGCGCTGCCGACTCAGGACAACACCGGACTCAGGGGAGCTGCATTAGGATCCTTGCTCTGCAACAAGGACAGCTGTTGATTTGTGTGTGTGGAGCGTAGGCATACATTGAAATGTCACAAAAAGCCCAAAAGGCCCAGAAAACCTTTTTATTCTCAATCAGCTTCTTACTACAAACAAATTATTTTTTTCACATGATATATTAATCTATTTGTGATCATTCATCTGTGCTCTTATCACTGGTTTGAAAACTGGTTGGGGCTCTGGTGCCATGTACCTCCACGCACCAATCAGGATTTAGTAGCATCAGTTGGCTCCTGTTGCCAGGCGCTCTCCAGGTGAGGCAGATTCCTTCTCGACTGATCGAATCAGTAGAAATACCAAGAGATCGTTCCTCTAATATTAAATTTGACTATGGATTATTTGGTCCCAACTATTTCGTATCATGGGCTTCATTAGAACATAAAACTGGATCATATTGTATTGACCCATACTGCATCCTTCTGCTAATCTTGCTTACAAACCTAATAGATATGACCAGACCGGGAGGAACACATGCCTTTCTTGCTGGAGGCAGTAACTTCTCATTTGGATGCATACATTTCAACCACAGTACAACAACATCCTTATTTAAACACTCTTTATTTTACAATAACACTGCCTATGTTTGGCAGCTCATTAAATTATTACATATTTTCAAACAAACAGGCACATGAACTCCTTTATTGTGGCTTAGTCGCCTATATTTTGAAATCTTACTCCGTATCCCTGTAGTTTGGATTCAGAGTAAGCCCTGTGATAATTACACCTTTCACAGTCGAAAAATCAGAACTCGAACATCTAGAAACCAACAGACATATAAACAGAACACTACCGTACAGGTTTGGCCAATAAAACTCTGGGTTCAGTGCATAACGTGCATGGCATCGGAGAAAATACATTCATCGCCATGTGAGCCGCGGCTTTCTGCCTCAGTCCTCGGTGTCGGAGCTGTCCACGGGGTCCGTGTTGTGGGTCAGCATGTAGTTGTCCATGTCGATGGAGGGGCAGTTGTGGATGGAGTAACGCAGACGCTCGGCGAGAATGGCCTGACTCGTGTACGGGGGCAGGCGGAGCAGGAAGAAGCAGGTCTGAGCCGTAGGGAGGCCGTTGACGGGCTGGACGAGATAGGGAGGAATTCTTTTTAGTATTTGTTCTGATAAACAGGCTTGTGACTTTCTTTATCCGTGACCTTACCCTGTCAACCTTGATGATTTGGAACTTCTGCGCGATATCGGCCGGGTTGGACGGCAACCTGGACCTGCCAGAGACGAAGCGGAGGAACAGCACCCTCTCCTCGTTGGTGAACTCCTCCAAGCTCTTCCAGAACCAGCCCACGAGCTCGTGGCTGTCAGTGATGTCGCGGTAGCGCACCAGCTTCTTCAGCATGTCGGCGGAGACCTCGGGCAGGCCGCAGACCAGCTGTTCCAGCTGCAGCGCCGTGAGCAGGGAGAGGAGGGGCACGGGGATGATGGTGGACATGCCCTCTCTGACAGCGGCCACCTGCACACGACAGAGCGGCTTTGATTCTTCATCCACCGAGATGAAAGCAGCAGCAACAGCACGGACAACAAACAGGAGCAACTGTGTGGTGAGCACTAATGGAAACTGGTGGCAGTGAATGTACTGTGTCTGTATTATTATACTGCCTGAGAGGACATTCACGTTTTGGTGAATTCAGGGCTGTTTTTATTATTGTTCACTTTAAAAGTCTCCCTGCCTAATTCTTTTATCAGTATGTTTATTTGCTGAGGGTTTAAGATTTTAAAACAGACTTCCTCACTTTGTTACAGGAGACAAATGTTCATATTTAGGGTGATGATTTTAATTTGGGTTATTGAAAAGGCTCCATTGCTCCGAAAACAAATCCTGTTTCACTTTTCTCTAACTGTCCATTACGGCAGCACCTCTTTTCAGTCTCTGTCTGAAACCCTTGGTTTTAGCTCTTTTATCTTTATGTATGATTGAAATATATATATATAAAAGATATACAAAAATATAAAAAATAACCTACATATTTCCTCAGAACCCAATCTACAATCGAAGATTTTATTTTGACGTACTGGTGTATTTGTCAATTAACTGTTATCAAGCTCTTCATCCCATTAAAAAAACGATGATTATAATGTTGTTGTCTGCATTTGAAGTAAACAGGTGAATGTCCCTGTTACACTGGATTCAGATGCCTCACCCTCATTAGTTTCATCAGTATAAACAAACTGCAGGTGTATATGCATGGAAACATACTGCCCATCAGTAGGCTGGCTCACTGGTTTACTGCTGGTCAGTTATTTTTTGACTTCTGCTTTTGACCTTGAGAGTCAAATCAATCAATCGATGACACTTGGTGTAGACTTAGTAAATTACTTTTGTGTATCTTACAGATATCAGTATTCCCTAATGTGTACATATGTAGAAGATTTCATGCAGATTATAGGCTGATACTTTGACCAGCTCTGCTTAAGTGATTCTTCGACACCCCAGCCCTTCAAACCTGTGAATCCATCTCGTGCAGTCTGTAGTCCAGAGCTCTCTCCACATATTCAGTCTTGTTGGCAAAGTTGAGGGATATGTTTTGACCCCCAGGAACCACAGGTACCAGCCGTCCATCAGCACTGTGGGCCACGAACGAGTCCAGTGGGATCATCTTCACACAGGAGACCATGCCGGGCCGAAGGAAGGAGACAAACAGATAAAGAGAGGGCGTTGAGGAAGAAGAGATTCAAATGTCACTTAAATGTCCTTGGGCTTGGAAAGTTCAAGATAAACAGGAGTAGTAATAAACTCAATAAGTCAAATTGCTTAACATCTCACCACATGGAAATTTTCCTCTGTGATTCCACTGTTTTCTAGATGAAGGATGCCTTGGAGGGTGCGGTAGGTGAGCAGGTCCACTTCCTCAAGGTCAGGCCCTCCCAGTGGCATTGAGCAGAGCTGTTTCCACACCAATGGAGCCAGATGCAGGTCCAGAGGCTTCTTTGTGCGAATGGCCACGGCCATGAGGATTCCCAGGAAGCGGAACTGGACCATGTTATCCTCTGATAGAGCTGCTGGATTCAACAGGAACCTGTACGGACACACACAGGTCAAGATCATGTTTTAAAGTTTGATGGTCTGTTGTACTTTAAGGATGTAATTCTGCTTCATCAAAGGAAGAAACACAATAGGCACCTGTCAGTGTTACTGCCCACATCTGCGAAGCTGTTGGGAGTACGAATCAGGAGATCCACCACACCAGCCTGCAACTCCTGGTGAAAACAGAGTCGACACTTTGTACAAAAACTAGAATATTCACACTGCATTACAGTGTGCTCTCTCTGTGTGTTTTCCTTCCTACCTGGCACATCTCAGTGATGGTGTCGTCAAACACTCCTCCGGCATCATCGGCTCCCTCTCCAACCAGCTTGACCTTCCAGGCTCGTGACGGCAGCCGAAGCTCCAGAGGGTTTAAGCCCACGACTTGTTTAGCGATCTGCACGAAGATGGGCTTACTGGAGCGACCTCTGTGGAGTCGAGCGGAAGAGAAGGGACATCAATCTTCAATTACTAACAGATGTAAAAGCACGGCTGCATTCAAAGGGCGCTTTGAGGAAAACTTGCGGGCAAAGCATCAAATGAGGCAGATAAATGTCAGTGATACCTTTTCAGTATTAACTCTTTTACATCGAAATTAGCTGATTTTAAAATTTCAAATGAGTGTGTTCACCCGGGTGTCATGTTTTCTGATTGTATGCATTCCCTTTTCAGACAAAAGCCAGATGTAAGTGGGTGTTAGTGGGTTTTGTGACCAGTGGAAAAGGGGCTTAATAACAGCTGCGGCCAGTTGTAAATACAGCAGGTTGTTATGGCCCCCTCCTTCCTTTTCATCAGCTGTTTGTCCACCACACACACAGACTGATGTGTGTCTTCAGGGGTCAACTGGCTGAATATAATGGTCACCTTTACCTTGTGGAAATCCGTTTCACAGTGATCTGTGGCCCATACGTTTTGCCCTGGGTCATTGTTTTGCCGATGCAGCGCACGAGAGGCAGAGTGTTGACCTTGGGGGACAGGAGACCTCGGAGCTCGCCCCGGATGATAGCTGTCGTCCCTGAACTGTAGCGTGAAGTGGACACCTGAAGAGAGGCAAGGACAAGTGATAAAATAAGACGAGGTGAATGAGGCGCCGAACTGACAGAATGACAGTGTGGAGGAAATAAGATTAACAAGCAGGAGGTATTTTACTCCCAGTAAGAATTTAATGATTTTTTTCCTTTACATTTGTTCTTTTAATGTGTTAAAAAGATAGATTATTACTCGATTTTTGGAGTCCAGGTTGAGCAGCCTCCAGGACTTGTACATAAGATCAGAAAAGTGGTAGAGGACCCGTAGACGCATGCTAAGGACATCAGGGCTGCAGTCTTTCAGGGTGTTGTACTGAGGAGGGATTGACTGGGGAAGGCCAAGCTGGAAATTTCCAGAGCCACCTGAAGATGAAGTTAAAAAAAGAACAAGTTCCATGTGCATCCTCTCCCAGGGCTCATTAAATCAAGTACTTGTTTACAGACAATGCAGGGCTGTGTACCTGAGTTTTTCGCCGAGGTAGAGGGGGTGGTCCATGCTGAGCTGTGGCAGCGGCCAGCAGAGACCTGTTTGATGTTCTTCCCCTGCAGGGCTGATATGAGTGTGGGCTCTTTCACTAGGTTGGAGTGTCCAAGACCAAGCTGGAAGGCAAACATAAAAGACAACAGTGTTGTCTTTAGAGAGCTTGTGATGTGCGATGAAATCGAAGTGTACTATACGTTTATTTCTGATTGTGTCGGTTACCTGTCCCTCACTGTTGCAGCCCCAGGCGTAGACGTCTCCAGTGGAGGACAGAGCGAGGACGTGTTCACATCCCACAGCAATGTCTTCTATGAAGAGCCCCTCCAGTGACGGCACCACCTGAGGGCAGGACTTGTTCTTCAGCAAAGAGTCCGGCAGCCCGATCAGACGCTCTGAAGAACAAACAGGAGGAAGACAAGTAATGCATTATTTAAAAATACACTAAAAGGTTTTATATTTGTCTCTGTGTGCAGATTACAAGTTGTTGAAGTTACAACATTACCTGCATGTCAACAAATTAAATACTAGTTAAGTATACTTCATGAAATGTTGCATGCTCTGAAACATATTAGCCACAACTCAAAGACCTATGACTTAAATACATTTTTAATTACTAAAATAAGTGCTGGCTGAGGTCATTTTTTATGTAAATTATGAATTTGATAGTTTCTAATCGAATAATTTGCAATTAAAAAATGTGGGTTTTTAACAATTGTATTAAATTGTAGATATTTAAGCAAACGCTATATTTTTCCTCTTTTTACTGATGAAAACTCTCAAACATTCTTAGATTCCAGTTTCACACGGAGATGTACCTTGTCCAAAGGTGTAAACATGTCCGTCACAGGCCAGTGCCACAGAAAACTGAGTTCCACAAGTGACCTTCTTAATTCCCTTGTTGCACAGCTGCTCCACTTTCTGAAAATGGAACAACCAGACACAGTATTTCATCTACAATGCACTATAGAGTCACCTGTGAATGCATGAGGAAAAGCATTGGATTAAAATGAATTAACTGTTAAAGCAATGGATATGAAAGAAGATGTCTCATTTAATTCTCACTACTATCTCCAGGGAAGTAATCAACAATGTTTTTTGTCATTTGAGGATCCTGTGTTTGAGTCTTAGTCACCATTAACTTACCTGTGGGTAGTACTTTGCTGTAGAAGAACCGGTACCTAATTTGCCGTAATCTCCATCTCCAAATGCCCACACAACCATACCATCGAGGGACAGCACCAGAGTGTGGTTGAGTCCACATGACACCTGAGAAACGTCACCAAGTTTAATTAGTTTTCTGGCAGCATGACCTTTTTTTCACTGTGGAAACAACAATATCAAAAAAAATCCCACTTTTAATAATAAAAAATCATGCGTCTATTATTTACCTGCCCCACATGATATCCCTCTAGCGCTGCCACTCGTTCGGGCAGCATCTTGTTGGATGTTGACCTCTGACCCAGACGGCCGGATTCACCGCTGCCAAAGGTGAACAGCTTACCATCTGCTGTTACCACAGCAGAGTGCCGGAACCCACAAGCAAGCTAAGGAGAGAAAGAATAACAATATAAAAAAATCTTAAATTATTGATTCTTACACCGACCTCCATGATGCTTCTACCTCTACAGTATAATAAGACAAAAATGTCCAATAGCTCTACCTGAACGACCTCTTCTCCCTGTAAGGCCTCTATCTGTTTGGGTCTCCTCTGCCTTTCGCTGTTGCCGTGACCCAGTTTGCCGAAATCTCCGTCTCCCCAACTGAACACCTCCCCGGTCTCGGTCAGGGCCATGGAGTGGCCATCGGACCCACAAGACGTCGCCAGCTGAGTCACCACATACCCTGTTCACAAATCAATAAGCCAGTAAAGATTAACTTAAGAATAGACAATTAATGGAAGCTACCGAATGTAGCTGCAATTCAAATATTTGTTTGTCCTTTCTCTTCTGAATAAAATGCTGACTGAGGGAATATGAACATCTAAAAGCAGACCACCTCAAACTTGGGTTATTTGGCTCTTGATGAATAGTGTACCTTGGAAAGCAAATATAATAGTGGGGACATAGAGATCATCAGAATTCCCCTGGCCCAGTCTGCCATATTGTCCTTCACCGACAGCTAACACAGTCCCATTGGACTGTACAAGGAAGGTACAGTTCTGACCACACACAACCTGGATGACAGTGAAAAGCAGACACAAAAGGAGAAAGAAATGTTATTTAAAACCCACAGCGATGAAGGACAGAGTCTGTGTCCTGAGAGAAAAAGTTGTTACCTGTTGTGTCTGTGACAGAGTCGGTGCAAGAGTTGGCATCATGAGGTTGTTTCCCATCCCTGCCAACTGTCCGTAACGTCCGTTCCCCCACAGGAAGACCTCAGTCTTTCCTCCTTGTTGCCAGTCCTAAGAAACACAGCAGATAAAATGGAAATTAAAATACGACTGCACCTAAAAGAAAATACTAGTCCATTGTGCAACTATTTATAAGTTTCTCTGTTGCTGACAGAGGTCTCTTTCTGGACATGTTTGATTGGAAGGAGCATCGACCATGAGTTACAAGACAAGAGGGTATAAAATGTCATGAAGCAGCATGGGACTATGGGAGTTGTTGTCTTCTATCTGATGCGACGCAGACGGAAAATGATGCTAACACATGAGGTCATGTATTAAAGTTGTATTCGCATTATGCAGCAAATGGAAGTAAATTATCATGATCCATTATGAGGGACCAATGCAAACCAAGTCAAGTAAAAGGAAAAAACATCTGATTTATTTTGGATTATCTTAGTAAATAAGTCAACTAAATATATAACGTAGGTCTAGTTGTTTTTAGACATTTTAATGAAGAGTTGTCACATATTCATTCCATACACATGACTTAGCTCTTACCTCTGGTCTGGTGGTCGCCCAAGACATCAGCTGTTCATCCATCCTGAAGCTCCACTTGCTGTTGTCCTAGAAGACAGACAAGAGTCTCAATAGGTGTCCACAGTGTAAACCACAGCACAAAGAGGTTTGTCTCTACTCACCAGTGCGGTGATAATTTCACTGTCTTCCTCCTCCTGAAACTCTGAAGCAATGAAGGATTCTGGGAAAGCAGTACCGCTAGCGATAGCCTCAGCGCTGCGGACGGTGGTGGCGTAGTTGGCCAGCCAGCTCCACTCTGAGGGACAGGAGTTGGCGTCAGGGCCGCTGTGGTGTGGAGGTCGAGGGAAGCGGCACAGGTGTTTCTCCAAGGACAAGCCAACAGTCAGGGAGGCCAGGCTCTGAAGGAAGGCACTGTGGACGAGCTGGTCACCTGCTGCCACGTGGGTCTGCGGTGATGTAAGGAAAAGGAAATAAGTCCCAGCTGAAGCTCACATGGACACAAACATACAGTAGTGACACGTTTTTATTGCTGATAGGGATATTAACAAGCCCAGAAAATTAAGTTTAATTAATGACCCGCTCATGGTTGTACTGCTCCTGTAACAGCAACGGCAGTCTCTCCAGAAACACAGCCAAACAAGGCGCCCGATTTAGACCCAGGATGTTCTGGCTTCTGAGAACCATACGGCAGGAAGGTAGCACGTGATTCTGACTCATCCAGTCGGGGGTGCAGCAGATCAACAAAACATCCTGGGATTGAAACAGGAAAGAGAAAACTTTTTTAAACAGTGTTTCAGCTTTTGAAGAAATGTACTAATACATGAAAGTCTGATTCATAAAAACAAAAATTCACTATCGAGTAGTATGAAGAAAACTGAGACTGGCTACCTTTGGCTTATAGTTCAGCATTGAGGAAAATAAACTTATTTGCTTTGTCAAGATTGACAAGAAATCATTAGTACTCTTGTGCTAAATATGAAGTCAGAGCCAGGAGATGGTTAGCTGGCTATATAGTCTATAGCTGACTGACTAAAGCATAAATGACCCCCTTTTAGCTGTAAATCACATAAATGGACAGATATGAGAATGGAATCAATCCTCTTATGTAAATGTCTGTAAAACAAGTATGTTGAACTATTCCTGTAGGTTTGGAGTGATCCAAATTACCTTTGATCTCCCAAAGCAGGCAGCGATACCCAAGCTTGGTATCCAGGTCGTACTCACAACTGAACCCAATCCTGTTACAGTTTGTAAAACTGAACCATCCTGAAAGAGACAGAGGAAGTCAAATTCTGAAATAAAACTTCAGCTAAGAAATTGGCAGAGGCAGAAAATACTGTTTTCTGACCTGTAAGGACCAGATGTTGAGCAGTCCCCCGATGCCTCCAGTTACCAGAGTCAGTCCACTGGAGCAAAATGAGAGGGACTTCACTGCTGTGATGTGGCCATGAAGTACAAACACACACTTTGTACTGTCCTGAAGGAAAAAAGAAACAGAAACAGGTGATATCATGAGCTAAAACTATAAAAAATTAGATAAAACTATGAGTAACATGGTATTTTCAGATAATTTCATAATATTAGTAGAACTAGGTCAGTAAAAGGAGCTCTGAAAACTAACCTTGACTTCACTCTCTTTTTTTTTAATTTGAGGTTTGTTCAGTAGGTTGAACAAAGACACACCAGTGCCCCCCTGTGGCAGTGTCCAGACATACACAGATCCATTCTGACAACCTCTGTAGAAGGATGGAGATAAAAACAGAATTGACGACAATAATCACACATGAAAAATTAACAATCCTTCATGCAACTACTATTAGATAGTGCCAAATTTTCACAAATTGTTTGTACATCTTTCTATAAAACAGTTTTTTTCCCCAAAAACGGCAGAATAATCAGAGACCAAATGAAGAATGTGTTATTTAAACTCACGCAGCCATCATGAGCCTGGGTTCAGGTGCTCTGCCAGCGAGTGGGCACCACTCGGCGATGTTAACGGTGCTTCTGTGACTGAGGGAGTGCAGGGTCACCCAAGTTCCACCAGAGTTTCCCAGTATCTTTATTTCCTCCGACCTTCCCAAACAGAGCAGCAAGTGTCCCGTGGGGTCCCATTTGAGAGAAGTCACACTGTCCTGTAGAGTGAAGGGAAGTGGAGAGGATCAGTAAGAACAAATAGCATGGGAAAAAATACTATTTAGACAACAGAGTGACAGATGCATTTGGGTATGAAGGACATGCAGTTGTTTGTCTCTTTTGTAGCACTCTTCAGCATTGCAGAGTAAAAATTGGTATAGTAATAATCTTGCAGACAAACCTGGAAGACAGACAGAACTACTGGCTGCTCATTCGCATAGGTCTCAGCCTCGGCCAGAAGGATCTTTCCACTGGGATATCCCACTGCAAATGGCAGGTTCTCACTGTGCCAGGCCACACATTGAGGAGCTACAAGGAAAGAGGAGCACAGAAGAGGAATCTTTTACACCAATGGCTTTATATTGTGTAGAAACACATGTTTAGTTTTTTGCCAAGACAAGATGAGGAGATTGATACCACACTCAAGTTTATATGCTAAATATGGAGGTTAGACCTAAGAGTTGATTGGTTTAGCCTTGCATACAGGCTAGAAGCAAGGGGATCACGCTACTATGGTTGTGTCCAAAACCAGAACTTAAAATGTCGTGAGCACAGATGTGTCCATTCAAATACATCTCCTAAAAGGAATTACCAAAATTTGTAATTGCCTGCAAAAACTGTTTAACATTTAAAAAAAAATTCAAAATCAATTTAAAATATTTTCCGAATCTCACATTATCTAATGTTTCCCTTAATATTTACATTAAGAACATGTGAAGTGAGGATTTTCATGAAAACCTGTTATTATAATTGAATAAGTATGTAATAGTGTGTAATAACAGTGTTTATAGCAGCTTCCTCACCTTCCTTCCTGTGGCAGTGGAGGAGTTCAGTGCTCCTCACATGCAGCTCTATTTCCTGCATTGAGATCGTGATCTGGAGCCAGCAGAGGGACCCGTCCAGCCGACCCACCAACAGGCTTTCAGCAGGACTTTTCTTACTACCGGCCGGCCGCTCAAGAAGCCACAGGCTGTTGGTCTGAGCCCAGCAAAGCGCCGTGACCCGGGACACTTGAGCCTCCACATGACAGTGAGAGCCTGCACAGTGAAAGGAAATATTCAGGTTGTAGCAACTACAGTTTTAAATATTATAAATTACATAGATGCTGTGGAAAAATAATATTTGAGAAATTATTATTCAAAGCAGTTGTTTTTAAGTGTTTCGAAACATGACTTATGTTAGATTTCATAGATATGTTAGACCCACCCTTGATGGTCATGATGTTGATCTGTTTGTTTTCAAGTGATGCCAAGAAGTTTCCTTCTACGCTCCAGTAGACGGGAGACATGTGATGACATCTACCAGGCGTCTCACTGTTTGATCTGTCTGTCTTACTGCAGAAAGACAATAATAAAAATACAATTTAATTGTCTAAAATGTATTTCTGTGTAAGCACATTAGATTAGTCTTATTTAAATATTTTTTCTACAATAAAAGGGCTTGGGCAGCTGGAGGAATAGTTAAACAATAAGGCATCGGGCAAATCTAACCTGGTGATACAGGAGAAGGTGGTCTGTAACTCTGCTGTGTTGTGGCTGATGCTCCACAGCTGCACCACCTTGTCTTGGGAGCACGTGGCCAGCAAACTCTCCTCACTGCTCCAGTAGCAGCTGGCCACCTGAAACAAATGGAGATAATGCAGAGATACTTTTACAACATGTTTTGTAGACTTTATCATACACATTAACTCAATAGAAAATGTAAGGACTTGGCTAAAGATTTATTACATCAATCATCAATCATGTTTAAGAGACTAAGACGAACAGACAATCCAAAACGTCTGTGTCATTGAAAGTCCTGGCCGGAGTTAACAGAAGCATAAAGCTGTTATTTTAAGCTCTGTTTTCATGAGGATTGTTGATTTAAATTGTACAGAACTGACCAACACAAAGTCCCTCACCTTGTTGTAATGTCCTTCCAGCCTCTTGAGGGGACATTTGCGCAAGTCACCTGCCAGGTCGCTGTATGTTTGGGGACGATTAGGAATGTCCCTTCCTGTGGAGGCCAACAACTGCACCAGCTGCTGCGTTGCCCACTGGCGGTGTTTGCTGGTGAGCCTGGCAGACAGGACACATGCTGCCAGCGCATTTGCCAGCTCCAGAGGGCCCATTCTGGCACTAACAAGGGGCAAAGGGGAAGGAGGCAAGGACGAAGAAGACACCCCGTGGTTCCCTGCATCTAGGTTAAACAGACACAGGCAGAGTAGGACAATGAATAACAGCATTACAATATTTCAAACACTAATAAATTAAACATAACAGCACAGCTACCTAATAAAAGACACCCTCTCACCATTGGTCTCGTGTTCAGTCCTGTCTGGGCCGTAGCAGTGGACGCCCTTCTCAGTCAGCAGGGACACCAGACTCTGTGTGACCAGGAAGGTTGGGGGCGTCTGGTCGCTGCAGTCTTTCTGCATCTGGGCTCCCTGTGCTGCAGCTGTTAGACCGGAGTTCAGACCACCTCTCTGCTGTGGATCACCAGTGGCCCCAATGTTCACGCCCGTAGCCGCGGCCATTAGGTTCTACAGACAGGCATATTCATATTCAGACAAATGGATTAACCCCCCCGGAGGGAAATTCAAATAAATGAACTCATAAATTAATAAAGAACATAAACTAGCAGCAATATTAGTTAAGTATAATTATGTACATTCACATTTGAGTATTAACATAAATTGCCTTGCATTTGCATATATGTTCACAATTTAACATATAGTAATTTCATCATTTATAATTTCCGAGGTTGTTTTTAATTTCATCTGATAAATTGCCCCTTTTTTAAAACATAATAATTATTTTTTGTATTTATATAGTTCTTTACATCTTTTTTATGCACTTATTGATATCAAAAGCAAATGAGACATTGTGATTTAGAGCGGATATATTAATATTACAAACTCAATCAAAGAAACACAAAAACATATATATATGTATACAAAAAATAATTTAAAAAAACAAAGGAATAAAAAGAATCACACCCACAATATCCAAGAAAGTCATACACAGTATTCATTAATAGAACTGACCTGAGTGCATATCTCCACTAGCTGTCTGTAAGCAGTAGAGCTATGGGACACCACGCTGCCGATGGCTGAGGTTAGGAAGCTGAGGCAGGTGGAGTTGTTGCGTTCTGATCCCTTCACACCCAACTGTCTGTCCACGCAGGTGTGAGCCCTGCCCCCCGCTGCCAGAGTCATCAAACGCACCAGGATGCGAATATCAGCCAGACCCAAGGACTCTAACCCATTGGAAGGGCTGCACACTGAGGCACTGGAGAGGGAGATAAAAGAGGACTCTTGAAACCCCACTGATCACGTGGTGAACTACATATCAACAGGGCCGCACTCTGTTCAAACACACTGTACCTAGAGGCGGTCTGAGACAGAGCTCTCATCACCATGCTGTAAGCCAGCAGAATCTGGGCTGTGGAGGTGACTCTTCTAAGAGCTCTCAGTCGATCATGAGAGTTCCTCAGTGACACCGCCTGCTGTCCCAGGCTCAGAGAGGTCTTCTGCTCAACAAGGGCATTCCCTGGTGAGGAGAACAAACACATCAAACCACAGTTAATTAATTGCAGGACAAATCCCTGATATAGAAAGCTCGCCGACAGCATGAAAACACAATACTTCATCACTGGGACAAATGGGAGTGTATGTGTCTGCTATGATAAATGATTGATGAGTCACTAGGCTGCAGTTAATTTGATTGTGGATGGATCCTGCCAACAAGCACAGAGGGTATGTGGGTGTGTGTTACAACAAGTTGGCAAAATGGTTCATTAGAGATGAAGTGAAAGACAAATGAACTGCATCAGGAACCAGAGGGACTGAGTCAATGTGACCTCATGTTCTGTTTGTGATCAGGAATGTAATATTCAGAGATGAGCAGGAATTTTTTATCATAGTCACGGTTGGTTGGTTTGGTGTCATTCTGTCGAGTCATTATATATCTGCAGAGAGAATGACTAGAAAAAACAAAAGGCCCCTTCCCTGTCAATTACCTAGGATGTGTCAGCTCCTTTGCATCTGCACTGGGTCAAGTGGATATAAATTAAAGTTGAATAAAGGGTAAAAGAAAAAATACATTTATACTAAACATTTAATTAACGTGCCATGATAGCCGGCTGTGAATACGTTACCCATTTGATGTGAATGTGTAAGTAGCATGTGTGTTTAATCATAGGTGATGGATCGAGAATCATATGTCAACGGGTGTGGGCAGATCCGGATTTGACGTGGAGAGTCCTCCGTACCTTTGGGAGCTCGTGCTCTTGCTGGGTCAGCAGTGCTGTAAACCCGAGCTCCGAGGGGATCTGGTTCAGTGAAGGTTATGGCGTCTGGCACCAGCTTCTTCTCAGTCAGCCCCAGGGGTCTCAGCAGGAGCCCAAAGTCCTCCAGTCCAGTCAGCTTCTCTGTGTCACACTCGTCTTGGTGGCTCATTTCCCAATCATCTGAGCAAACAGAAGGGCAATTCATGTAATAAACAAATGCATTTAACGAAAACCAAGGGACTTATCCTATTTTCAATGAAAACGAAATTTCTTACCATCTGAGGTGCTGTCTAGCTGGCCAATCAGATCAGAAGTCAGACCTTTAATCCTAA
The DNA here is from genome assembly GCF_963576545.1 of Limanda limanda. Taxonomy (NCBI): domain Eukaryota; kingdom Metazoa; phylum Chordata; class Actinopteri; order Pleuronectiformes; family Pleuronectidae; genus Limanda; species Limanda limanda. The sequence goes on along the minus strand of NC_083636.1, from coordinate 30,985,178 downwards.
AAGCAAAAGGAGGACAAAACAATTAAAAAGTAAAATGGCACGAAGCAGAGCGCATACCTCCGCCAATGCCCATTATTAGGCCTATGAAATCACATTTAAATTTGCTAGATCCAGATTTTTTTGGGATCTGCACCAAATTTTATGAATTCATAAACATCAGTCTGTTTTTTTTCATCAAGATTCATGAATTATTCTCAAAAAAATCTATGAAAAAGTGGAAAAAAATCTAACTTAGTTTGAGACAGTGAAAAACAATCCCTGGATCCAGCCCCGGATCTGCACCAAAATGCTATAGTTTATTCCTTATGTTATGTTTCTGCATAATTGTGCTATATAATAAACAAACAAAAACATAACCTACATAGTGGAGGTAATAATAGGCTGTGAAGTTATTTTAAAATGTTTCTGAGATTAAGAAACAGGCATGAGGCACATGATAGGTTTCTATGCAATTTGTGGTGCATGCATCCATTTCCTGCAAACATAATTTCACCTATATCTGCTTCACCTTTCATATTTTGAAGCTGTGTCACTCAGGTTGGCAGCCAGATACTTTTCCCTGCAGGAGCTGCACAGGAGGTAGAATGGAAAGTTTGAGCCGCACTCCCCCTTGAACCAGACGTCCACGTAGGCCCCGGTGCTGTCGTAGCCCTTTCGTGCAGCACTCTGCCCACACCCCGGGTGGCGCCGCTTTATGTGATTGTTGAACTGCAGCGTGAGGGTGTTGCACAACTCGCACTTCACCATCTGGCTGTGTTCTTCTCCGGCCTAAAATTAGGGTTATACGGTAAGGGGGATGATCATTTTTCTGGTATACGTGCAAGAAGCAAATAGTGTAAGTTTAGTCAAAAACCAGGTTAAGTCTAAAAGAAGCTCTTAAGTCCAGTGCATTTTGTAGGGATGAACAATATATACTATATATTTCTAATATGATTAGATTAGATTAGTTACAAGTTAATCTATAATAACATAAATATATATAATATATAATAATTTTATTTTGTCACCTCTACTATCTGGAGTGTGTCTCTCTCCAAACTGAAGGTTAGCAGATCCTCATAAGTTTCCTCATGGTACGGGTCGTCCATGTAGCCCAGCTCTGTCTCGTCCTCAGCAGAGTACGGATGAAACTCCACCTGCTCCGGCCATTCGCCCACAGCTGCGTGTTGTTGGTACAGCGGCGTGAGGGTGTTGGGTGATGGCAAGTCTGAAAAGATGTGTTTTTTTGTTTGTTTCAGTAAATGATCACTAAAATTCAATCATGAAATAGAAGCAGGAATAGGTGCTGTCCTTTTTACAATTTACTAAGTAGTTTTTCTGACCCGCCCTTCGGAACGACGTCCTCTGAGTTGAGCCAGAGCGCCGCCGCCGTGCTGGAGGAGGCCTGTTCCTGGTCAGGTGGACGTCCAAGAAGCTCTCTCTCTCTATCCAGTCCAGCCCTGGCAAGAGGCTATAAACCAAACAACAAGCAGCCCATGAGCAAACTGATCGTATTCTTACACTTAAAACGTCAAAATGTCATTCTGAAATCTGTGACCTTTCAGTGGGCTGACTGGTGGAGCGCTCGGGACACTGCACCGTCTCTGGCCCATCGGAGGACGGGGTCTCAGGAGCGCCCTCTGGTCTCGGCGACTCGGCAGCCAGCTGCTCCTCAGTCAGGGGGTGCTCGAGCATCCAGCTGGCCAACACCTCGATGGTTTGTGAGTCCAAGTCACCAGCTACATCTGGGGAGGGGGGATCACAGAGAAGTTGAATTGTCAGAGTTCAAAAAGCAAGGACGGATCATGGAGTGCTGCGTCGTTACTTCATGTCGGACATCGCCACCAGATGATCACGCTACAGTGTCATATAAAAGGTCAGACTGGCACATCTGCTCTGATAGTGTGTGACGAGGGGTGATGTGAAATGTTTGATATGTTAGTGGAGGGAAATTCACTGATGCTAAACTGGAGTTAAGTGTAAATGTGAAATATTCATACACTTACATGCTCATAATACGCATGTGATCAGTGCCATCCGTAAACAGAAATATATGTAATAGGTTAACTTTTACCACATAGTGAAAATGCAAAAAGTTGTATTAGAGGAACCTCAATTTATTTTCCTAATGAAAATCCAACAGATGACTTTGCTCGAGCATATTTTTAAAAGGAAGAAAAGCAGGATGCAATTTACTCATGGAATCTCCTTATAATATGTTTTAAAATATAATAAATATGATTTTGCTGCTTTTTATTTATGCAATGAAATCAGAAACTAACATATACTGAAATCTTAGCTAATGTCCACCTGAGTAACAGCATTGTATTCATCCTAAAAGTTTGAAAGAAAATGCATTTTTCTCCACACACGTACAATACTTGTCTTATCACACGGCTGTAGCACACAGTGAAAGACAGATGTTTTGAAATTAGAAAGCACATGAAGCAAAAAAGTTTTATGGCATCAGACACACTCCACAAAGCAGTACCTGCTGCCTCCATGGCCCAGTAGATATGTCTCATAGAGAATCCCATTTCTAGCAACCGACTGGTGACAAACATTTGTGTCCGTTCTGGTGGTTGAGGAGAAAAGGAAAAACAGAAAACAAAAGCAAGCACACGGCTACATTTTTTAAAAATTTAAGTACATGAAACTGCTGTGGACTTTAGCAGGGAACTTAATTGTTTTTTATTTTATTTATTTCCCTCTATTTATTCAGTTTGATTAGTCTACTCGCAAAGAAAGAACTCTCCTATCCTATCTACAGTAATCCTTTTCGATTTAGTTCTGTTAAATTAATAATTGCACCTACCAATCAATAAGCTTCCATCCAAATATATCCTCATGTAGTTTAATGAACTTCCCAGAAATGTTCAAAAATAACACCAACATAAGTGACAATGAGAAAACGCTGCCATTCAAGCATGTAAGTGCACAGAATTGTGTCATGCATGCAATCCATTGTTGTAATAATAATTAAGGTCTAGTGGCAGAGCAAAACACATGCTGTTTTGAGCAGCAGATTAAGTTGTGACAAGTAGCTGGACATATAAGTTCATGCAAGAGACAGAGTTTCCAGTGAGTTACCATTGTTTTACTGTTCTCCTGATATTAAAACACCTAAATCTAGCTTAAGTGTATTAATTTTTCAATTGCATTAATAGCATGTTTGCATATGGAGCCAGCATGGGGAAATGTTTGTTGTTGTCTATGTAGTACTTTACTTTACTTTGACTTTGTACAGCTCCTCCCACATTAATGTCTTTAGGTCTGTTCTTACCCAGGCTGCTCCTGGCCTGTGTGCTGCAGGGACCTGGTTCCATGAAGCTAGTCTGCTGCTCTGTGAAGGCGTCACAAGAAGCAGAGCTGGCCAGGCTGAAGCATGGGTGCAGAACGGGGGGAGCACTAACCAGGCCGGTAAGCGTGGGGAACCGAGTTAGTACCATGTGCCTAGAGGGAGCGAACATACAGTATGTACAGTAATAACACAGTGAAGGAGGTATTACATAAACAGTCTGAAAACCATAAGGTGAGGTTTAATTAACCTGATCTAAGAAGCTTAGAAGACAGTTATTCAAGCAATTGTATTTCAAGGTTTTGCTGAAGCCTGCTAACTCAGAAGGTTTTACAATAAGTGTTTTGTATTGTGGGAGCATTTTGGCTAGGAGCTCTTGTCCAAAGTCTCCTCCCTGGATGACTCTGATTCTATTTTTCATTTTATTACACAACCCTGAAGCCGTTTATTCACTTCTGGAATGCAGGGGTGACACTGACACTCAGGTCCACTGGCTGGGTTAGGAGAAAAACAAGCAGGCAGAGCTGCAGCTGAGACTGAGGACAGTGCAAGCAGGATCCTCACTCTCTTCTCGTCATACAGATCCTAACTCACCCATTCCCTGGACTTCAGACAAGCTGCCGCTGCCAAAAGATACAGGTCTGTAGCAATCAGTCACATGAGAATGACTCCAGTTAATGTGTTTGTGTCTTTTAATGTGCTGTAACAAGTATATATCAAATAAATATTTAGATTTTTTTCTACTCACTGGAGGAGGCTGATGGGGAGGAAAGGATGGAAATTTTCAAGCCCATCCCCCTGCAGGTTTGTTGGCAGAGACGATGCCAAGTCTGTGTTGGAGGACGAGGCAGACGCTCTGTTTGATTGACCGAAGATGGCGGTGCCCTCCGAACCTGCACTGTACAAGGACACAGAGCTGGAGGACTTGGAGATGGGCTGAGAGGACAAGTGGTGGCCGGATTCTGTAAGAAAAGCAGAGTGATGAAGGTTAAATCATAGACCAGTTAGTTATTATAATACTTTTAAATTGTTTTACCTTGAATATGTTACAACAAAGCTGTATTTAAGTCTGTCAGTGCAAATCATTGAGCACAAGTCTGAGTCAGGTCAAAAGTCTTCATAAGGACAATGCAAGTTTTAAGTGTATCAAGTATGTAGCAAGTAGGGTTGCAAAATTCCGGGAATATTCAAAGTTGGAAACTTTCCATGGAAATTAACGGGAATATACGGAAATTAATGGGAATAAACGGGAATATACAGGAAATGTTGTGGGTAATTTATACTAACTGTATTTACCTTTTCATAAACAGACATAAATATAAACATTTTGTTTTGTCATAGGCTGATTTGAGCCCTGAGGAAACTTTGGGCACTTGACTATATGCTTCTGCATCGTTGTGTCATTCTTAACATAGGTCTTTGCACAGTATTTGCAAATGTACACAGCCTTTCCTTCTACATTGGATGGGGTGAAATGTCTCCACACATGAGATAGTGCACGTGGCATTGTTCTGTAGAATAAGATGAGAAAAAAGTTTGTAAAAAAACACTAATGCAATGCCAGAGATAGTTAGCCAAACAATTGGAATCGTCTGTAAACATATTTTACAATTGATGGATAAATTAATGGAAATAGGCTAGATGAACAGATGAACAATCCTCAATCAGCATGCTAATATATTTTCCCCAGTAATATCATCGAAACTTACCTGACTAGTCCTGCACACTACAGCAGGCCTCAATAGTGCTGTAGTGTGAAGGATGCTGGGAATTATCTGTGCATGTGATGAATGGGAAGAATGCACAGTGGAGGGTTGAAAATCAACGTGCAGCGTGTGCTGCATTCCATACATCTTTAAAATAGAGTTTTGAATGATGTTTTTATTGCTCAGCGTTTAATTTGCGTTTTTTTTTTTTTTTCAAAATTCCCAAAATCCCCGAGCTAAACTTCCCATGGAAAGTTTCCGGAAAGTTTCCGGAAATTTACCGGAAACGTTCCACCCCTTTGCAACCCTAGTAGCAAGTAATTTGATTCACATTCAATTCAAGAATGTTTTAATAGTTCTTTTTTGAATATCAAGTACAGTTGCAATTAGTTGATCGAGAGAAAATTAATTAGATAACTTGATAGTTAATTTCCTTGTATGAAAAGGAGAGTTCACAGAAAAATGAAAATGATCCACTGGCCATTTTCTCATCATTCCCATGGTTTTGTTGACCAAACAAATATTCCAGAAAGTAATCAGTTGAAATAAATTGATATATTAGTTCCTATCATCAACTTTATCCTTCCAATGCGAACACAAAATAATCAATTATTCATGGTGTGTGGCTGAGCAAGAACTCTATGTCACCATCTTGTTTTTAACCTAATTGTGTCTTGACTTTTCAAATTAAAAACATCTGAGTCCATAATCGTAATTTTTGTGACTTCAGTCCAAATTTCTAATCTCCAGCTCCCCACCACAGTTACCTGACCAAATATGAGTAGCAGATCTGATCTATAAATGCAGATACCTTTGCGTTCTTTGTCCTCCTGCAGTCTGTTCATGGCTCCCTTGTAGATCATGACCTGAGCCCTTTCCAGGTCGGACAGAGACACGCTCTGTTTGATGGGACAGGGCCTGACCGCCCACTTCACCATGCTCTGCACCACATACTGCAGCACTGATCTCAGCTCAGCGCTCTCATCCCATTGTTTGCAGCTGCCCTTAGCCTGGTCAGGGTTCAGGCTGGAGAGGGGACTCACTGAGGAGTTGGAGGGGTCATGTTTTGGCACCAGAAGCATATCAGATAGCTTCTCACAGCTAAAAATGACAGTAAGAGATTTGAGAGCTCCAATGAGGAGATATGAGACTCTAACCGCTCTCAGTTCAAGTGCAAAGGCATCCACTTTAGAGGTTTGCAACGTTTGGTGAGGTAGGGGTTGAGATGTTGACTCCTGATGGTCAGCAATCTTTGAGGCATCTTTGTTTGAGGGCGGTGAAATGCAGGGTTCCGTCTCAACCTTCTGATCCTTACACCTGTTCCTGTCCTCCTCTGTCAGCCATCTGATTTCATCTGACACGTTTTCATCTGGACAGCTCTGTGTCTCCGTGTTCTCCTCTGAGTATTTCCGTTTGGTGGGGAAAAAACCTCCAAGCCACCCCTGCTCCTCCAGCAGCCCCATCAAATAAATCAGATCCAACAACACTGTTGGCTTGAGACCTCCGAGGCGGCTGACGTCGCAGCAGGACACATCGCAGGGCTCCAGTGAGATGGCCGGGGTGTCGCTGGGTGACCAAGAATTCATGGAGCTTAGTTATTGCGAAGGATGGGTAGAACCCACAGATAGATCATGGATTGACACCAGGACGGATTCAACAGGGATTAATGGATTTAAGAATGAAGAAGAAGGGGCAAGAAGAAAGTAAGATCAGAGGGGTAAATGGTGAAAATAAAGTAGAATGTTAGAAAAATTACAGAGGATGAAAAATAAACACTAACAGAAAATAATTATACAGAGTAATAATGATGCTGAGTGGACCAAGACAAGAAAAATATAATAATTGTTTGATGGAGGATAATGAGAATTGACATTTAAGAACCATGCAGTGACATATCATCAAATGTAAGTGGAGTATGAAGGAATTTATTTTTATAATACCTGACAGAGAGTTCTGCCTCCTCCCACTGGAGCTTGACCAGGGAGCTTCCTTCTTTCAGGACACCGAGCAGAATAGCCCTGCGTCCGCTGGCCTTGTGCAAGCACAGGCCTCCAGCCCGCAGACCGCTGTCCACTCCTCCGATCACAGCCAGCACCGGCCACACTTCAGTGCAAAGAGCAGCCAGTTTGGCCTCTGACAGCGATGGGCCAAAATTGTGCAGTTCCCTTGAGTCGTCACCAGCCAGGCCTTTGTCTCTGTCAGTCTCTTCTTTCTCAAAGCGCGTGGAGCTGAAGCCTGTGGAAGAATGTAAGCGGGAGACAATCAATCAACCACCCAATCGTAGGGATGATCATCATTAACAGTTTAACTCTTAACCTACTGCAAGAACAAAACAGCAGACTGAATTAAATAAATGTTAACTTGTGTCTGACCCTGACTGTAGCTTCCTAAGTCCTCCTCTTTCAGCAGAAAACCAATGAGCTCCAGGTGGGTGTGGATGTAGTGGTTGATGTGCAAGGCCCACGCGTCGCACTGATGGAGCCGACGGAGGAGCTGCACTGTCGACTCCAGCAGCACCATCGTCCGAGGGCTGCAGAGGGGATCCCCGGGTAGTAGGTTGCTGGGCATGCCTCTCATCTGCAGGTCCCGCAGCGCCACCTGAGAGAAATACAGAGGTAAAGTTTTGTTGCAATACAAAATATTGTTACTTGGAAAAATCATGCAAACCCATTATCTCACCATTTACAAATGACTTAATAATAGTATTGGTTGTGTCTAACCCTAACCCTAATAGTGGCCAAGGATGGTGGTTATCAATAATGGAAATGTTTGGGTACAAAAACAAAAGTGCCCTTTTGCCTACTGTATGTTCAGTATATCAAATACCTTCTCTCCAGGATTGCTGCTGTAGAACAGCACACATGGGTAGAGTTCCGAGGCAACCACACTTTCAAATGCCAACTTTGGTTCCTAGCAGAAAAAAACAAACGCAAGAGATTATAGATAAAAATGTAACAGTCATTTGGCACAAAGCTTCAACATGACAACTGAGTATTTGATCAGACCTTGTCATTCTTAGCAAACGAAATGGTGTGAGCCTCCATGTCCAGGATGCAGGTTATGGTGTCTCCCTGGGTAAAAGAGGGAAGTGTGCGGACTAGTTCCCCGCCGTGGTACAGGTTGCCACTGTAAGCCCGATACAGCCACATATCAGTGGTGGTGTGGTGGTTGTGATCTCTGACTGGCCAGCGTGACACGCCCACACATGTGCCCTCATTGCCTCGGTTCTCTTTGGTTATGTAGAACTGAGAAGAGAAGTTGGGTTCACGTCAGGTTATTGGTCATTGCACATTTTAGTGGTAAAATCTCGTCAATAAAGACAGAAAAAAAGATGATTCTAATCCTTACTTTCCATATGAAGCAGCCAGAGGTGATGGCAGTGGTTGCCAGGCCGTAACCTTTCCCTCCTGAGCCATGGGAGAGGATGTTCCCACTCTCCAAAGAACAACAGACCAGCTTGTGTGGGTCAAAGGAAAAATCTCCAATGGGAATACATTCATCGTAGCTGCCATGGTTCTGAAAAACATGTGGGGGGTAACACTTAGCACAATAGCACTCGATATCAGCCTTGTCCATCAACTGATATTGAAAAATGACAGGTTATGACAGGTTATAATGCGACATTAACTTCTTCACTCAAACAGAAATTGCTAAATCACAAAAAATGGAAAGGGAAAGATTTCAACTCAAAATCAATATCAGCCATTTGAAGGGCACATTTTTATATAATGTAAGGTTTTTTATTCATGTAATAATCTTTGTAACGTGACACTTATTAGTTATTATTTGGTTTTATTTTCCAGTCTTCCCTTTTTTCACGACTTTGCCTCCGGCCCCCACCATGGATAACATGCCCATCTGTGTCCGTGCTGTTTTCAGTTTCATTACTGCCAAGACTGCATTTCTCTCACACTCATGAATTCACTTGTAGTAAAAACTAAGTACTTTCCTTCATGATATTTCTATCAAGGTAACAGACCAATTATTTGGTTAAAATTTTGAAGGAATACTGAAAACATCAATGTAAAATGAAATGCTCACGAGCAAAAGACATAACTTGAGTGAAAAGAGTTGTAAAAATATTTTGCACAACTTTTCTTCTAACAAGGTAAACAGACTACAATATGCTATAATGTAATGACATAGTATGATTCAAGTTTATTACCCCTGTGTCTTTTTCCTTCTCCTCCTGGTTCCTCTCGTTGAGTGGTTCCTCCCACATACAAACAGACAAGAACTGAAAGAGCTGTTTAACAATCTACAAGAAGAAACAGAAATATAGGAGAATTTATTCAACAATTGATCCAATTTAATGTATAAGTTCAAGTAAACAACACATCAGGGAGCCAGTAATTTAATCATGAATACATCATTGTCTTCTTCCGTTACTATAACTGAATGATTTCTTTTCCGAAACTTTAACTGAGTCGATATTTAAAATCACTGCACGCTGCATCGTACCTGTTGAATTTGAACTGGCTCAGAACAAGCAGGTAACAGTCTTTCTAAAACGTGAAAAGCCAGGAGCTTAGTGCGAAGGTTCTGGAAGCAGGGAGATCCTGAGAAGAGAATTACAAGGAACATGTGTGAACCGCTCTGCACTGTTAACAATATCAACACAGTTATAAATTATTATTCTGAAGAGGCTTACCTAAAGGCCACTTGTGCGAAATAATGGCCATGAGTGGATCGACCCATTTGACAAAAGTAGAAAGTCTTTTCATCACTCGTAGTGACAGCACACGCCTCAGAAACACCAAGAAATCTGCAAGCTGAGATTCAACCACTTTGCTGCTTTCCTTTCCTGAAACAATAAACCAACAGGAGGACTGTGCTCAAAAACACAAAGGGGCTATTTCATGGCTTCACAAATGCAATATCTGTCTTTTAAAAATTATACATTTAACTGTCCTCTTTCATTATATTGCATTGAAAAGACGGCAATATAGCTAAATTTGCCATACCAACTAGATTTGCAGTCTTGCTACTGGAGTCGGGATCTATTCTCTCAGCTGCTCCTCTCTCTGCTGTCTGCTGTTGGTGGAAAGCGTGGATGACATTTTGGAGCTGCTCACACATCACTTCCATTAGAGCTTGGGACACGTCGAGAGGCAGAGAATCCTCACAGGAGCTGAAAACGGGACAGCTTAGTAGGCAGATCTAAGCATATTATTCAGTGAATTAAATAGCAGAAGAAGTCATGCACACTTCTTTACAGCCAATCAATGCTTCCACGTTCTCTCACCTGGCAGCTACAGTCAGTATCTGAAGCAGGCGCGTACAAGCTAGTCTGACAGACCCGTTCATTAACATGGATCCTGATGCAGAGGCTGCAAACCAGCTCTGGTTCATCAGAGCACAGCTGTTGTTGGTCAGCACAGACAGGACATCCAGGATGCCACATTTGATGACCAGCACCAGGTCCACTGGCTGGTAGCAGAAATTCAGTGCAAACATTGTGGCCAGGAGAAGGTGCTGAGAGGAACCTGAGTACAGCAGAGACGATATGGCAAAGACAAATGTAAACTGCACCAAATAAGAACCAGGGAGAGATTCAATGATGTTTAAATGAAACATGAACATGTTAAACTGATGCAAAACAATAGAGCAAACAAACCTGTGTGTTCTCTTTCAAACAGGACTCTCTGTCTGAGGACACGCACCACCTGCTGGAAGAAGGTGTGGGCTGCAGACTGCAGCTCTCTTTGAGTATCAATACAAGCTGAACGTGTACCAGACTGGATTGAGATAAGAGGTATGGGTAATTAATACAACAACACAGTAACGAGATAATACATTTATAAACTCAACTAATCAAGCAACGTGAGAGCACAATTTCTTCATGTACCATGTAATGCTGCGTCTCATAATAAGCTCCTGAGGGAGAGCCAATGATTTGGGTCCCCAAAGCAAAGCACCCAGAGAGGAACTGAAGCTGCACGGACTGCAGCAATGCAGGGAACTGAAGGGCGACTGTGCAGCCACTGCTCTTTTCCTCCATCTTGGACAGGAAGGACGACATCTGACACAAAGCCTCCAGGCGCATCTGATCATAACAAAAACAAGCTGGTAGTGAGTTAGGCCCTTATGTGGCCGATGACATTTCATTTTGGTAAGATAAAGACAACAATAAAGCGGAGGTGTAGATGTCTAATTTCTCGGTAGCAACCTTGGTTTTCTTTGTAATTCCACATTAAATAAAAATCTATTCACCTCAGCCCTCTGTTGCTGCTGCAGTATAGCAAACGAAATGGCCTTTGGATCTGCCTGGCTACAAGTCTGTCCACTCGGCAGTGTTGGCGAGGAGGATGAAAAGTGGATCAGGCTTCCACAAGCAAAGTGGAACACCTGATTAAGAATCGGCAAAGTGTTGTTGCCACAGTGGGACATGGTGGCCGTCGGACTGATGCACTGTCGCAGGCGATCCCAGGCGTCTTTCATGATGTCCAGAGAACACAGAGGTAATCCTGCAGCAGACAGAGCCAAGGGAAAAGAGTGTTAATCATTCAGTGTTAACTTTGGTATGACAAAAACAAACTGGGAGTGAAATTTCCAATGAAACAGTCCGATCCAAAATGTTTCTAAATAACAAACAATGATGAAACCCTATGGTACAGAACTAGTGAAATTCATTCGACAGTTTGGAAAATATAATAATTATGGCAGGCTAAGCAGAGCGGCTACTAGCTGCGTTCTTATGTTCAGCAGACAGACATGAGAGTGGTAATCATATATATTCATATAAGAAATTAATCACATCATACAGGACTGAAGGGTATGACATTTCAAAATAAGGGCATTCATTGTCCATTGTAGGATTAACCTGTTACACTTACCCATTTTATTCTTGGAAGATCCCGAGGAAATTCTGGATTGGTCAGACTAAAAGCGACAAAGACAGCATATTAGCACCGATATGGGGGTGTAGGTCCACATTTTGTTACTGAACAAGACTAACCTGTTTTCTGCCATCAACAGTCATTGAAAAGGATTCTGTTGATGATTTCCTGAAAGTGGGAAGGTGCGAACACTTAGTTGAAGAACAGCTCACAACAATAAAAAACTGCTCCAAAAGAAAAACCACTAAACAACACACAATGCTTGGCATAAACTCTACCTCGCTCCAGCAGCCGGACTGTTCTCCCGTTCGCCAGGTTCCACCCAAGCAGGCCGCACCCCCAGCAGGAGGAAAAGACTGCGGGACACCACCAGATGGCAGGCGGCGTGGAAAGACAAGCTCTCCTCAGAATCCCCCTGCTTCTCCCACTGCGTTTTGGGATCGGGCCCCCCGTCCGGACTGACGGGGCTTTCCATGCTGTTGGGGAGGGTGGAGGTGCCGAAGGACTCGTACACCGTCACGTTCTGCTGTACCTGCATGGCCTCCCGGGTGGCCATGAATGATTCTAGGACTTCTGCAGAGACATGAAAAAGACACTTGAGACACAGCACTGGTTGTGATGATGACTTCGGTGCTGGTGGTAAACAAAAAGTTCTGATTGGGTCTGCGTACAAACTTTAAAATACAAAGAAAAGTAGACTGAACATTTCTGAGGTAGGGCGGAAATAGAGATTATGCATCTCTAACCTGACAGGTACGTACGGCTTGGGCCAAACGTATCCTCCTCTGCAACCTCCTCCTGGTTGTGGTTGGCTGTGGGAGGTGACGTCACCGGCACCTCCTGGCTACAGTGACCTACTGACGGCTGCACATGATCCTTTCCCAGTTGCTCCACTGATGGCACTGCCTCTTGCCTGTCTGCATCAGGACTTTGGGGCGATTGAGCACTCTGCAATTCCAGAGAGCAAAAGCATAGGCATTAAATATGCTTTATATACACCAGTGTTATTCTCTAGTGATTGTTACATTTACACAGCCATGCATATTTATAAGTTTGTAATTCACTTTAATTTGCCCTATCCTTGTTAAATTACTGGACTACATATATTTCATTGTGACATTAAGTTGAGAAATTTGTATAATGGTACCTGTTTGGCAGCAGCCTGCACCTGTGACGTCCTCTGAGAGTTTTTATGTGCCAGCAGAGTGCTTCTGATTTTATAAACTGTTTCATAGACGTCTAAAAGCGTCTCGCAGGGCTCGTATCTGAGTGGATAATAAGCATTGTGTCGCATTGCAATGAAAACGTTACAGTAACATTCAGTCACAGCATTATATCCTTTAAAAATAACAAACTGTCCTCAACAATAAGTACTGCTGAGTTTCTTTAAGAGTGTCAAAATACATAAAAAGGTATTTCATTAACTGTAATATTAGTGTTGCTAACCTGTCTTGCGAGCAGGCCTCACTCTGCAGACCGGTGTGTTTCAGCAGAGCAGCCAGACTGCAGCGACAGACCTTCTGCAGCAAACAGTCGCCTGAAGAGCCACCACTCTCCCATTCTGCTCTCACCACAAACAATACAGCTTCATTACAGGGAAGTCAAAAGCCGGAAAAAATCGCAACCAATAGACCAAATTAAAAAACAAAACAATGATGTATTATGTAAAGCAAATTATGACAGCAAGTGGAGCAATATTCATAAATTCTCTTTTAAGCATTCAAACAGAAAACGTGCAAGTACAAATACCTTTGCTTTGAGCATACTCCTCCATCTTCCTCCACATTCCACATGCAGCTCCTCTGGAGGATCCCAGAGCCAGCTCCAGCAAAGTCCTGGTCTCCTCGTTCAGACTCAGCTCAGCAAGCCGGGCGTCGCTGCTGCCCAGGAGCACCACCTCAGTCAGCCACGCCATGTAAGAGTCTACAGGGCAACACGTCAGATATAGGATGACAGACGGAGCAAAGCATTTAGGATATAACAGTTTATTTCCTCATTAGCAAAATACAATTATATCTTTAAAGAACAGGGTGCTTGTAACTCCCCTCACTGTATCCTCTATCGTCTAGTAAAACAGAAACAAAAAACTTTTTTAACAGTCCTTAAACATTCCTAGCCTCCTCCTACTGCCTTTTTTAAACAAATATTGTACTGAAACTAACAGCTAACAATGTGTTTTTATAGTTTTTATTTGTGTTTTAACAGAATGTGGTCACACATTGGCTTAGCACACGTGAACGCAGCGAGGGCAAGCAGTTTGTTTTATTACCCAGCTGTTCGTAGTCCATCTCAAGGCCGTTCCTGAGCAGGACATTTGATAGCCAGAACTCTGACGTTTTCTCCTGGAGCGAGGGCGGCGGACCCTGCAGCATACCACCAAGGCAACGGCCGACTGCCAGCGATACAGACCGTTCTAGGTCCAACAGCCAGGCCCACTTGCACTCCTCCTGTTGCTGCTGTCCCAGGCATTGGTTTCCTTCGATTTTATCTGGAGAGAAGAGCCGTTGTTTTGTTAAACTCATCTATATTTTTCCAGGAAGATTCCTAAATGTAAAAATGAGCCATCAAATTTTTTATTAATCAGGTAAGTCAAAATCCACTGACCCAAACAGGTCTTCTGAGGTTCTATCCCCAGTTCTTGTTCTTCCAGCAGCTCTGTCTCCGGCAGCAACCTATTGAAATCATTGAGCTGCTCCAGCAAGGCCAGTAAATGGCTGAGGAGGGGTTGAACTGTGCTCAGCGGGAGCAGCAGCAAAGAGTACATCACCTGGCACAGAATGTTGCCAGCCACTGAGTTGTACAACACCGCTGGGACACAGGACGACACGAGAAAGAGGGATAAGACTCACTGATAGAAATAACCGACAAACACAGACTAATAACATAAGCAACATAGAAGGTTTAAGTATAGATTTTGAAATCCATTTGTTGAATTTGTATATGTGCTTTTCTTGAGATGTCAGTGTTATACTAAAAAATAAAAGTAAACACTGAAATAACTAAAGTAAATATGTAGAGTTATAACATTATAATGACATACTACATGTGTTGACAGCCGTTAGTCTTACTGTTCAGCTTCTTGATGATTTGTTTATCCAGGGAACTCTCCTTTAAGAGTTTGGTGGATCTCTTGAGGGTCTCAGCAGCACAGGGAAGCAGCAGGTAAAGATGCTCACGAAGCAGCATTACACTGCTGTCGTTCTGCAGAACAGCAGAATCAGTGTGGACCTAAAATGACAAAATATTAGTTTATATAAGAGGTGTCAGAAAAATATGTAATGTGTACTGTTTCTAACAAAAGTAATTGGCAGAGTTCTGGTCTGTTATTTTTGTAATAATAATAATCTAATGTTACATTTTTGTATTTTGTATAGCTGTTACTGTAGTTCACCTCAAGGCTGGTATGGATGTAGCAATGGGCGAGCAGGTGTTTGTGCAGTCCAGACAGCAGCTGATGGAAGTGACAGGGAGGATCAGTTTGTCCCTGGCTACCACTAGAAAGCTGCTTGTCACTGTTTTTCTCCAATTCCCCAAATGCCCGCTCCTGTATGAGCACACACAAGAAAAGAAGATACATGTGGGTGAGTGAATAGGAACAAGGCTCTATTTTTAGATGTGCAACAGAATGTACAGGAGTTAAAGGAACAGCAGAGAGGCTGGTCAAACATTGCAACACATGATGTTCTCTGTTGCATACCGTGTAGAAGCCTATGCTGAGGAGCAGGGTTTTGAGGAGCACCTCGGCTAAGTGCAGAGGGTCATAGGACTCAGTGGAGCTGGATAAAGAAGGCGGCCGGACTGACACAGCAGGTGTCAGTGGGGGTCCCAGGGCTGTCACCTCCACAAAATTGCTGTAACCCAGTAGAGAAGCTACATGGCTCTGGTCCTGAAGGCTGCTGAGGACCATGTCTAACTGAAGACGCTGGAAAAAGAAGAGGAGAGAACTGTATAATATTTGATCATTTAAAGTCTGAGGCTACCGAAAACATTTCTGCAGAGAAGGAATTACGTTTTTACAGCATCACAATTTCACAACATTCAAGTAGTCTCCACATATTGCCTAGCAACGCTTCAAGTTGTTGGAGTGAGTTTGACTAACACACTGATTGCCAACTCTGTGTATCAGGATAAAAATGAGGGAAGCCAAGCAGCGACAACCGAATACACGTCCTCGTTTAAGAGCGATTAAACGGTTGAATTGTGCCCTGCATTTATAATAACATCTTCTATATAGAAGACATCTATGACAAAATGCATATATTGACGTACCTGGCCTTTGGAGAGGACATTCAAGCTCTGAGGGCCCTGAGGAAGGAGGGAGAGCAGCAGTTCTGTTCTTTCCCTCAGCGGAGGCAAGAGCAGAGAAGCACCGATAGACAACGTGTTCAAAACTGCCTGAGGATGGAAAGGAATATCAGCACAAAATGAAAATACACATGAGTATTTACTGCACACAATAAATAGGATAAATAGGATCTGACACCTTGACTCACACTTTAAGTTTGACCCAATGGTTTTTACTCCAACATTCAAAACATACAATCCCTCCCATTCCTTCTGTCATATGTGGCCATAAATATATCATTAAAATCACAGCCTTTTCGCTCACCTGTTGTATGGAGTCTGGCATATTGGTGTCTATGAGCCTGAAGAGCAGGTTTCTGAGAGGTCGGCTCTGAGCACCTAAAACCATGGCACCAGTGCCCCCAGCATGGGCCAAAGACAAGTGGATGGACAGCAGCTTCATGCACAGCAAAAGAAACTGATGGTGGTCCCTGAGGAAGAGATACAGAGAGCAGTGTGGCTTCAGTGGAGTACACATGTCCTGGTGAGGGTGATTTTTTGATTTATACTGAAAAAGTAGAATACCACGTTGAGGTAACTGATGATAATATTATAGCTGATTGTAATTGTAATGTTATTTCATACCTTTTAGATAAGAATGGAGCAGGGGGTGTGTCATCCCCGATCCCATCACAGTAACTTTCTAGGAAGTTGCGTAGGTAGGCGAATGTACTCTCTTCCAGGTCGACACAAAAGGGCCTGTGCCATGCCACCAGTTGCCTGGAAAAAGACCAAGTCAGTTAAAAAAAGCCGTGCCAGCACAAATGTGAACCTTAAATTTGAAAGTGTGTGAGACAAGATTAAAGTTCAGCAGTAAAACATTGACCTCTCATTGGAGCATTACTGCACAGAGATGCCACAGAGAGGGTATTCTTTGCAGAGGAGTTGAGATTTTACCTGTCAGTTGGAACTGCGGTCCAGGCCAGGCTGTGAGAAGTGCCTGCAGTGATTTGCTGGATGGACACGCCCTCTAGACCAAGTACTTTCTTAGGTTTGGTGATAGGTGTAGAAGTGTGGCCTTGCCCACACTGGCCCATGGTGTTGTTCCCCCAGGCATACACTTCATTTTCTGATGGAAGAAGAACAGCACATCTGGCAATTGGAGCTGATCTGCACTTTTAACATCCACAAAATTAAGCATTTTTCTTTTAGTGATGTATGACACACAAAAGAAGGACGACACTATATGCTAGCTAAGTATGCTAGCACAAGCTGTGTGCAGCCTGTGTCTTACCATGAGACAGGGCCAGACAGTGGCTGTCTCCACATGAGATATCAATGATCTTGGTGATGCTCAGATCCTCTATGAACCTGGGCCTCAGAGAGGTCGTCTCAGAGGAGCCACAGCCTAAACACGAGCCACAGCCCCATGCAAACACCTGAGGAGTCACATGAGTTTAAAACAAAAATAAATACATTATTGACATCTAGTCATAACCAACATCTGACCAAAATGCATTATTTGGACTTAAAATATAAAGGGCTGTTGAAGAATGAATAGAGTGACTTATATCAATGTGTTAGCATGTTCCTTCAACATAAAAGCTTGCCTTCAAAGGGAATGTAGAAAGAAATGACTCAAAAGTGGGTTACACTGCTTTTTGTAAGAGGATTAGTTTTATACAAGTAAGGTAAGCAATAGGTACACCTTTTGGGAATTAAATTGGAAACATCTGTCATGCAGCACAGCAAAAAAAATCCTCTATGACCCAGAATACCAGACCTGTCCAGCAGAAGTAAGAGCCAGAGACGACTGGCTGCCAGCACAGACTTTCCTGATGATGAATCCGTGCAGGGCCTCTATGACCTTGGGGCGATACACACGATTGGTGTCTCCATGACCTAGTTTACCTGTAAGGATGAGGAATAGCTTTAGAATGAGTATTGATTAACTGTCAATCAAGACAGTTATGTTATGAGACAAAGGTTTCTGCTATGGAACTGTCTGAGGGGCACAAAAAGCATCCCATTCCCTGATTTGTATATTTGTACATATACCATTGTCTCCTCCACCGAACGACCACACGGTGTGTCCATCCTGCGCCACAGCGATGGTGTGGGAGCTGCCACAGGCCACCTGACCTACGCCGCTGATGTCCTTCACCAGCGTGGGCATGTTTCGACTCTGGCTGTCACTGTGACCTGGTCAGGGAGGGGGTAAGTGGGGAATAAAGGATCGATTTCACTTTGACGGTATTGAGCCAAAATGCAATAAGCAACTTGAGAACTGAGGTGCGTACCAAGTCTGCCAAAGTCCCCTTCTCCCCACGTATAGAGCTCTCCATCATTAGTCACAGCAGCACTGTGTCTGTAGCCAGCAGACACACAAACTACTACCTGGTAGAGACATCAATTTAAACGTTTAAAAAAAAACATATGAATAAATGTAGAATCCATTTCCTAAAACCTCATGTGTTTGCTTACTTTGCCAAACAGTGGTCCTTGGATGATTTTGGGGTATTTCTGTGTGGCACTGTTGCCATGGCCCAGTTTCCCATACTCTCCATCTCCCCAGCTGAACACCTGGAAGAAAAGTTTTTTAAAATGTTAAAATTCTTAATGCAGAAATTGCAAAATTTTACCTGTAAGTTCAATTACCGACATGCAAACCTTTGCAATGTTTACAAGCAATCAGAAGTTATTTCAGTTTCTTACCTCTCCTTCTACAGTGATGGCCAAAGTGTGCCCATCAGAGCCCTTGGAGGACGACACTTTCTTCATGTTCCTATGTGGCTCCAGGACAAGTTTCTTGGGCATGGACTGATTATTCGAGTCCCCCAGACCCAGACGGCCATAGCTGCCTTTTCCACATGCTTTCACAGAACCATCTGCAGATACTGAGAACGTACAGTACTGACCCGCCTCAATCTAAAAGTTAGAACAATAAAGAATCAGAGGTAATGTGGCAGAACCATATGCAGTGATTATGATTCTGTTATACGTGGCACATACGATTTACTGTATAATTGTAGAATGAACAGACTTTCAGACAATAAAATTACTGTATGGAAATGACACAAACAATAACAGGTGCACCCGTGCTATCGCCACTGAATCAATTCTGTGGGAAACCCTGGTATTTAAATACTGCTTTTGATATATTGGCTATCGAAACCATGTTAGTTATGTAATTATATATTGGCTTAATATGAATGGTGAATAGAGGAAGAGGTCTAACAATCAATAAACCTGAAACATGTGAATAACTTGACACTTGTGGTTAGTGTTAGTGCTGTCCTTCTGGGCAACCATACCATTTGAGCGTCACTGAAGCCCTGTGTCAGTTTTGGCAGGAGGATCTTCTCCAGGGTTCCCTCTGCCAGCTGATGGCTGCTGTTGCTGCCCCACACGTACACCATGACCATGTCGCTCTCTGCACCAGGAGAAGCTGCATCAGTGCTGCAGGAGCACAGGCAGTAGGACGCCAGGTTACAAATCTGCCAGAGGGAAGGACGGTGGGGTTATTTAAGTCAGCTACTGAGAAGTGTCAGCATCAGTGACAGTTCTTAACAGTGTCTATAGTTTGTCACTGCATTCACGTTACCTCCTCAAAGAGGCAGAGAGCCGCCTGGGAGAGCCGACAAAGTCCATCTGCGTCCTTCATCAGCACCTGAGTATTGACACACTCTCCGCGGACACCCTGGAAAAAAAATTAGTTTAGCCTTCAACATAGAATTTTTAATACAATATAAGTCAGTTTGTGTGAATACTACAGTGGTCCGCATATACACTTGATCAATTTGATTACATTTTTAAACCAGAGGTATGTATAAGAACAAGAAAAGCCTCATTCCAAAAACTGACATGTCACTATACATGACCAGGTGGGGGGGTGCAGTCAGAATTGATAAAGTGGCAATAAACCAGCTCTTAGTGGAGATGCTAGTTAATAGAGGAAGCCTCAGGGTGTTTTTCTCTCACCATAAACTGAGAGTAAATTGTGGTGTGTTTATTCTCTCAGCTCTATATTTTAGCCTATATGTGAGATATACAGTACATGCTAAGTCTTAAAACCTTTATCATGAGCAGTTATTATTCAGGCCTTTGGCAGTACCCAACCCTGGCTGTCATTTATATAGAAATATTGCAACGCTGATTAGCCTGCTACAGGATGACTCAATATGCATATAAAGAGGGGGCAGGAAGACGGACTCACACTTAATCCTTATCTGCACATTAATGCACAACTCAAATGAGACTTAAAATACAGATGACATTTTGTGTCACAGTGTTATGGTATGGAAATTTTGAACTAAAAATGAATGACTGGACAGAGTAAATGGAATAAGAGTTAAAAGAATTGAATATTAATAAAAAACACAACACACAATTGGAATAAGTTGTGACATACCGAATATTGCCTCATTTGGAAAAGGGTTTGATGGATGACATCAAAGCCGACACCCGCTGGCTGCTGTGAGCTCAGTGAGGAGGAGGAAGACAGTGTGGAGGTGCATGAGGACATGGAAGCAGCCAGAGCTACCTCCACCCACTCCAGCAGAAACTTC
Source organism: Limanda limanda (assembly GCF_963576545.1). Lineage (NCBI taxonomy): Eukaryota > Metazoa > Chordata > Actinopteri > Pleuronectiformes > Pleuronectidae > Limanda > Limanda limanda. The sequence continues at coordinate 30,964,504 of NC_083636.1, read as the reverse complement.
AGAGAGCCTCTTTGCATGGCCAGGCCGAGCAGCAGCTCCAGCGCTAGCCTCCGACCGGTGGGGTCTGCGCCGCCAGTTCCACTGCTCACTGATGTCTTCTTGAGGAAGTCAGCCACCTGTGCCAGACAGTCCAGCCCCACTGACGGGATCTTATTCTCATTGGCCAGAGAGAGCGGTGGCAGCGAAGCGAGCACAGCGGAGGCTGTGGCGAGCACATCATTACAAAGCACCGACTCGGGGTGCACAGAGGCTGCGTATCTCCAGTTCTGCTGCAGTAGTGAGAAGAGCAGACTCAAACCTGTCCTCACACCCATCTCTATCAGAACATCTGTACCTGACTTAATTTTGGATGCTGCCCCAGGCAGGCAAGGCTCTGAGGCCAGCTCAAGCTGCCCACATTCAGCCCCGCTGTCGGTGGACTGCGAGGGCAGCTGCACACGGAATTTGTCATGGTATTTGCTGTGAAGTGCGTAGTAGATCCTCTGAAGAACCACCAGTCTGTGGTGGAGGCCCAAGGTGTAGGAGGTCTGCGTCAGCATGCGGTGAGCCAGCCATCGCTGGCTGTGAAGCAGAGATGACAGGTACTCTTCCTTCTCCGCCGAGGCACTGGACTCGCACTCGAAGTCAGGCAGGCGCGGGCCAACAAGCTCTTGGACAGGCTGGGCCAGAGTCACCACTTCCTTGTTGTGGAGGAGCCTACTGTAGAGCGCAGCGGCTCGGTGCCTCCTGGCGGTCTGGACGCCGTCTTCGGCCGCCCAGGAGCTGTTGAAGTGCTCCTGCCACTTGAGCAACACATGGGTCTGACAAGGCACCATGTCTGTGCATTATCTATTCTGTATTGTACACCTGAATGAAAGAGAGGGAGATGCGATTAGATCAGAGTAGCTGATGATGCCTGAATTCTGACAAAATAAAGAAATCAGACATCACTTCTTCACGTTTAATTAATACGGTTAAATGTCACATTTCTCACCATCATTAATTTACAAGCAACATTTTCTGTTGAAAGCAAATCGTCAAACGCATTTTCCTGCCAAGTAAATTCACTGTGAAAGTGTCAGATTTCTCCCTAGTGTTGGCTCTGTTCCAACATACAGTACATCCAGGCTTTTGCCATAGTCTCTGTGGGTATCTCTGAAATAGGTCGCCTCACCCTAGGATTACGTCTAACACACTAATGAGAAACCTTTTGTCTCACAGGCACTAACAAGAATCCCTGTAAAGACACATTCTCTGTCTATCTTCATTTTAAAGTATTAGTTAAATACTACGACAAAGAATGAAAACCTGCTTTGAGAGATTAGGCACTTAATTGATAATAATCAAATCCCTCCCTTGTTAATTAATTCATACTGTGTGTCTCAGTCTGAATGCAGTTGCCATAGTCATCGTGTCAATGTTGATCACCTGATGCTCTGACATTAAGATCAACACGGCTCCACCGGACCCCCCGGTTTGCCCGCCTGTGTGCAGTTTTGTCGGCTTTATAATAATGAATAATTAAACGCAAATCGGATGTTGCCAATAACTGGAAATAAATACAGGTTTAAGTTTTCCCAGCTTCCATCTAGGTTGATCACATGTAGCCAATGAAAACCATGTAATCCGTACGTCACAGCTTATTAGTGTGTAATTTCATGGAAAGTTGGAAACACTTTCCCATGACATTAGAGTACATTCAGCAGACCAATCCTTAACTATATAAAAAGTTTATTTGACAACCACTCGATGAGAGAAAAAGAGTTTGAGAATAACATACATTTTTCAGACTTCATGGAAATCTATGCTTTTAATACAAATGCATTTCTCTCATGAATTGCCATCCCTGTCAGGCAAAGAGCAAACTAAACTAGATATCCCCACACTCTTAGCTCACGGCTGAGACTCCTGCTATTATTAAAACTGATAGAAAAACACGAACCGGTGTGAGTGATAGAATGCTAGTAACGGCCTGCTAAATATGTGAGCCTGACACTTTGACTATGGTCCACGGTCACAGAGCCACAGCTCTCCTGCCTTGCCTGAGGCCTGCAGGGCTATATGGTTTCCACACTGGCCAAAAATAACAGCGAGCATTGATATAGTAATGGGCTCTACGGTTAGGCAACCTGAAGCAAGCAACCACCAGCAATGTTAGGCACAACAATCACTGATTACACAATGTACGATGTTGTGGCAATAATAAAATGAACACAGATTGGGCTCATAAGTAGGAACAGAGGCTAATGATAAAAGCAATACCTTGCATATGTCAGAAACCAATATAAGTGGCTGACATTTCTTATTTATCTTTTTCATTATTAAACAAGGAGAAATGCACAAAAACATTAATATAAAAATGAGAAGTGATGATCTATGCTAGTCAGCTAATTTCCATCTGCAGCACAAATCTACGAGAACACGTGAACACATACCAGCACATTCATTCAATATTCAACATTCACTGCAGGCAGCTCCATGTATGACCAGCGGAAAAGTAGAAGTGAGTGATTTAAGAAACTAGGTCACATATTATACAAAGCTATGTCAACATGTCGTCTTTTACCGAAAATGTGTCACCGTCCTAACAAACTGCCGGAACTGTGCTTCTTATCTATGATGCTGAGGAGAAAGATGAGCTAATCTGTTGAGAAAGGCTCTCAGTCTTAATGTATTGGTTCCAACCATTAACTGCTCTGTAAATTATTAACACTTATCCATTCAGTTTTTTTCATTTGTTTGTTTATGTATTTGTCAACAGGATTACTCTAGAAGTACAGAACCAGTGCAGGACCAAACTTGGTGGAGGGATTGGTCAAGCGTCAGAGAAGAACCTTCTACATTTTGGGGGGGAAATGTATTAATCTTTAAAAAAAATAGCCACATTTCTGGTGTCCAGATCTATGAGTTTGTACAATTTAGTGCAGATTATCCAACTGTTTATTTAGCTTTGCTTCTATTATAAGAACCTGACAGATGTGTACAAATGTTTGGCTTTGGTGCAGGAATACATGGTCTAGATTTACTATAAATCATTGAATTACTTATCCGATAAAACATTTCAAAATATAACAGTGAAAAATATCCTAAAAGGCATCTTGAAATCACTTATTTTCAAACGAACCATTTCAACCACAAAGATGTCTTATATAGCGTGAAAAAGAACACATTCTAACCCATATAAAGGCATCAGTCTACAAGGAACTACCCTCTACATCAATCTTTTAAACCCGTCCTCTTTCACACTGAGAGAAGCCAAGACAAATGAGGCTTTACCACCTGAATGTCTCCTGACCACATCCCTTTCAGGCCCTGATGGGAAGAGACCACTTCTGACATCTAGACTCTCTCTAGTCAGGAAGGATTTGAAAGTCACCCAGGAACCGAGCTGGAGGAAGTTTGTGCTGCTGTTGCCAGGACAACCCTCGACACAATAACTGTTTAGTATGCAGGGATGAAAAACATTGATGATGATGTGAGCTTTGGATAAAAAAAGATGAAATCATATGAATTCAACCTAATGTCTCACAGCAGCTTCACGGTTGGAGTGGAGCAGCAGTAGTGAAACACTGCATTGTGGGAAATGAAAACTGAATCTCAACTGACAGCATAGTTTGATTTATTCATAACAAACTGCGTTGCTATATTTGCTGCTTCTCACTCCGAGGCGTCTGTCAACATTAACGCCGTGTGTGTGCTAGCTCAGTGTTATTGTATCATATTGGTAATATTCGTTATCGAAATACGTGAGTGCTAAAACGCAGCCTGTCCCCGACGTGTTGTTCCCAAACACCGGTAACGTGACCGAGCCTCTGCGGCGGTGACAGCTGAGCTAAGACCCGACCAAGCCCCTCCGTCTGCCCGCTGACAGCTCCCGGCTCACCGCTGCCCGGGGCTCGCTAGCATCGTGCTAACGTGTCAAACGCCACCGACACACGATGACAACAAAACAACACACACACACATGTGAGTTACCGTGACTGTAAACATCCGCCGATAAGAGGTCAGCGCTACCCGTCCAGTCCCGGTGAGGTCTCCCTCGGACGCAAATATCACCTCAACCTTCTTCTCCTCTTTCCTCCTCTTCTTCGCGTGGCTCGAGTCTGGACCACTGAGGAGGGAGACCACTGCTGGAGGACTACTCTGCCGCCCCCCCGTGTCATGGAGTGAGAACAGGTGTCTTCAGTATTATCATCATTATATCCATCCTCCTCCTCCTCATCGTCATCATGGTCATCATGGTCATCATCCTCATCCTCATCATTATCATCATCATTATGATCATATCATCCTTCTCCTCCTCCTCCTCCTCCTCCTCCTCCTCCTCCTCCTCCTCCTCCTCCTCCTCCTCCTCTTCATTATCATTATCATTGTTATCATCATTATCATCCTCATCCGTATCTTCATAATGATAATCATAACTACAATAATCATTTTCATAATCATCATCATCATCATCATTATAGTCCTCCTCCTCATAATCATCATTATGATCACCATTATGATCTTATCATCCTCCTCCTCCTCCTCCTCACCATCATCATTGTTATAATCATGTTTATCATCATTATCATCCTCATCCATATCCTCATAATCATTATCATAATTGCAATAATCATTATCATAATCATCATCTTCATCATTATAATCCTCATCATCATCATCATCATCATCATCATAATCATTATGATCATCCACCTCATCCTCTTTATCATTATGATAATCATCATATGATCACCATCCTCCTCCTCCTCGTCATCATTATCATCTTCCTCCTCCTAATCACCATCATCATTATCATCTTCCTCCTCATCATTATAATCATCATCATATGATCATCATCCTCATTTTTCATGGACATTTTTCACTCTTTTTCAGCAACTAGTTGAACAAAAGTTCAACTATAGTTACAACAGAAACCTTACTAGTAACACTAAGGTTTCTGTTGTAACTAGTTGAAAAAAAGTGCCACTAGTTGCTGAAAAAGAGTGACTAGTAAGATTTTTTGTTCAACTAGTACAGTAAGATGCTGAACTAGTGCGACCAAATTTCCAGTGATGACAAAGACCGAACTAGTGGAGGGGACTGAAATTTGATATCAAGGATATGGAATAAATACTCAATCAGCTTGCCAAACTTCTCAGGACCTGCAGCATAATCACTGACCTCGACAGGATCAGTAGATCTCATGGGGACCAAAGTCTGGTCCTAATGATGCAAAACCTCATTTCTGTGCTCCTGGTTAAGGTTGGAGGTAAGATGTGAAGTGTGGTCAAGTTAAGGTTAGGGATAAGGTTTTGGTTCCACAATGAATGGAAGTGAATGAGAAGTCCTAATAAGGGAAACATGCAGCCTGTGCATGAATCCAGACAGGCCAGACAAAATACTTCTGCGGCGGCCAAAACCTAAATTTGAGCTCCCACCCCCTCAAACCAATATCATAACAATAAGCAAGTTAATGATGGAAATCAGTCGATCAAACAAGGAGTGTGTTTAGCAGACTTTACTTGTGATCTGCTTAGCCTGTATATGAAAGAAGGTTTGAAAATAACCTTTATGATCAGAAGATCCATTGTTTTTGGACCTTGACCTTGACCCACAATAAATAGCAAGAGGTTGTAGCCTCTGTTGCATTCCTTTTATTTACCTGCAATACGAAATTGCTGGAATATCCCTTCACATTTGTATTTTTGGTGTGTGTGTTATCGTATGATGCACTAATGATGTAACATTGTAAAGAACATAATCAACAACTAAAGTCAGGCTGCAAACTTAAAAACATTTGGTTTAAACCGGTGTTGAATCTTTGTCATGTAATTTCTAATCAGTCCCTTTTTTTGTTCCAGAATATGATTTAAGAAAAAAAGACTAGTTTGAATTTCAGTAAACAGTTGTAAAAAGAAAAGCACTACAAGAAATAAGCAATTTTTTTTCGTGTCTTCTTGTAGACTTATCCATAAATTCACTTTTTTGCGTATTAACCAGATGGTTTGAATGGAAGCATTTTATTAAATATAGCGTTCTATTTTAATATGAAATTCCCAACATTTCATAACTGATAAACCTTAATCTCCTTCAGGGTGAAATAAAGTCAGTATACTTCCTATCAGAGGATGTTGTGACTGGAAACATGTTTGGCCTGGACCTGGCTCACGTCCCACAAACGTGTGGGGGGTCTTGCGTGGGGGCTCCTCCGTCACTCCCTCTAAAAACAAACCCAAGATAACTTGTGACATCAGGTCACACAGGATTCCGGGTCCTGGATGGCGCTGCACAGTCAATCCCACTTCCCGAGCCGGATCTCTAAAAAGGGGGCTGAGTGGCAGAGAGGGGGACGACAACACCGGAATGAGGAAACTGACCATGTGCAAAACAACAAAGTTCTCCATCCCTGATAACCGCGCAACCTGCTGCACCGCGGGTCACTCCTCTCCAGCCAGCCAGAGGCGACCCTCTCCTCTCCGGCTCCTCTCCAGCCCGCTGCCTGACTCCAGCTCCTGTCTCTCTCCCTCCTCCTGCAGCCTCCAGTGATGTCCCTGCTCCTCATCGCGGTGCTCTCCTCCCTCCTGGTGCCTGACGCTGGGGCGACGTGGGGCGCCGGCGTCAAGTACGCGGTGAACTGCCCGGACCGGTGCAGCGTGGAGCGGTGCGGCGGCGGCACGCAGCGCTGCGCCCGGACCGTCCTGGACGACTGCGGCTGCTGCCAGGTGTGCACGGCCGGCAGGGGGGAGCACTGCTACCGCACCGTGTCCGGGATGCACGGGGTGAAGTGCGGACCGGGGTTATTCTGCGAGTTCTACAAGGACGAGGACGATTACGGAGACGAGTATGGGATCTGCAGAGGTACGATCACATTAGACAGCCTGTTGTTTCTGCTGTTTCTGCATGATGCGGTTTGGAATGGAGTGATGCTCTGCTGCACCAGAATCCCATCATGCGTTCAGTCTTGAGGCTGTTTTATTGTAACAAAAAATAGCAGCTTTGTCTTAAAAAACGATGGCTATGGACGTGCACAGGTGCAGACTCCAGCAGCTCCACATATGTTCAAGATTCAAGATTCAAGATTTTTTATTGTCAAATGAACAGAGATAACATGAAGTAGTCACTGTCAATGAAATGCTTGGTTCACGCACTCTCTTTAAGCAATGCTCAGTAATTTCAACCCAAAAAAATAAAATAGAAATAGAAATAGTATAAAATAGAATAAAATAGAATAAAATAGAATAACAATGAAATAGAATATCAAAAATTTAAAATAGAAAATAAAATATATACATCTAAATATATATCTTTACAGATGAATGTTCAATTTGTGCAGTAGTGTAAATATGCAAATATTCCAGGGTGCTGGTTTGGTGGAGTTATTGCAGTTCAGAGGAGTTTAAAAGTCTTATGGCCTGGGGGATGAAACTGTCTCTGAGTGCTTATTTGACTTGGTGATTATCTCTCTATCATTTGAGTCTGTATATTAAATCACTGACATATCAAAGCTCCTGCTGATCCCTGATCAGTTCATCACTGACAGTGAGTATGAGTCACAAACTAACTAAGAAGTGGGGTCTGTGTCTGAGCCATTCAGGTACACTAATTTTCTCCCTTTGTTCCAAAATGATCAGTAATGTGATATTTCTTGGCTTTGACAGACTGTGTCTATGGAACCTATGGGGTCGAGTGCCGTAAGGCATGCAGCTGCAAGGGAGGCATTTGTGACAGGGAGACAGGAGCTTGTCTCACCCTCAAGTTCTTCGCCAAAATCGCCAGCAAGCTCAACACGGACCCAGACGCAGGTAAGAAACTAGCAAGTCTTCTTTAAATAAAGATAACTCACACTGTCTTTCCAAAGGTTTGTGTTATTAGTCAAGGCTGGGTGTGTTGCATGTGTCACTGAAATGGTTGAATTAAGTCATGTGAGATGGCACTGGTGTAAATATTCTTCTCTCTCATGTTGTCAGGGGCAGAGTTGGGCTCAGGAGAAGTCAGAGACCAACACACGGACAGGTCCGCTGCCCCGAAGAGGCTCAACCCTCGCTGACGGGTGCCAACAAGACTGAATCTGTTCAGTGTAAATGTAGCATTAACTTATAAATGATCTGAAAGATATATTTTATTATATGTTCAATGATAAACAGAATTTTTTACAGCATTTGGAAGTGTTGTTTTGTTCACGTCACCTTTTTTCTATTGAAATATGCAGCATGTGTTATTGTCTTCGAATCCTCTGTCTCTTTTCTTCTCTTATTCATCTGTTAGAAATGAACTGAAACTGTAATTATCCAGCTCCCTCTCATATTCATTTTCCAACTGGATATAGAAATATTTTAATGTTTTCCGCAATGACACTTAATTTCCATTGTATATATAAATAAATGACGTGGGAAGTACATATATAATATGCCAGCCATTGTAAAGAATGCTCTTACAATTAAACCAAAGTTATAACTGACTGTTGTCATTTGATTTTCTGTGCAAAGTTCATCTTTTTGTGTCATTAGCATCATATGCAGTAACTGCATCATTTGGTTTTATGACACTAGCAACAGTTAATGTCACCTAAAAACATACATTATTGATATAATGACAATATGACTCAAACATCTTTGTGTTACTAAACTAATAAAAGTGCAGTAAAATAAAAAGCACATTATACGTAATCACAGTTTGAGAACAGAAAGAATGATCAAATTATTAGTATTTTAGAAGTACATCAAGCAAACAGACATTTTTAAGCAAAAGGTTCAATTTGTTCTGTTTATTTGAGTTCATCGTTGAACCTTCGGATGTTGGACAGTTTGGGAGTTATGAACCTCAAAAATAGAACTTTCAGTTTTCTCCGCAGAGTTCAATTCTGGGGTAAGTTAAATATTGACCATCTCAAGTGTTGTCTTGGCTGCACACTTCAGGTTACTGTCATATTACTGTAAGCAATAGGATGATGCCAAGATACAAGATCACCACTCGGTGCACTCAGGGATATTATTATTTAGGTGAAGGGTTACCTGACAAAGCCAAACCGTAGAATTTTTTTGTTTGTTATGTTTAATTTGAATATTTTACAGATGCTCGGGATAAATTTAGAGCGGAACGACAAATATTAATAGAGCACATGAATTCCTTACAGGGGAGGGAATTTAGAAAGTGGAGGTTGCGGTGCCTTTTAGCTATGTTGGAATAAAAGCTCTCACTTTGCACATCAATGTGACTGGAGTGATTTCTCAGTCCACGATCCTGTTTTCCAAAAGAATGGAAAGGACATGCAAAATTTAGAACTCGTGTTTGCCCTCTATGCAACACTTGACTCTGCATGTAGAGATGCAGAGACATCCGACCCATTTAGAAACCGAGTAGAACCAGAGATTGTGGCACGAATTTTATGAGCCATTTATTTTCTTAGGATGACATTTATTTATTAAGAGAGGATGAATAATGGTAAAAATGCCACGATGTCTGGATAGAAGCTTGGGTTTTTTAGGCGAAAGGAATTCTTGTTTCCCAGATAATCCTTGTGAGGCATCCTCGACTCTTAAGTCGTGGAACGCAAAACTTTCTCAGCCTCCTGAAATGGAAAAGTATTTTATGTTCCCATGCAGAAAACATATCAGTCAAAAAAAATAAAAGATACTTTTACCACTAAATAGATTAAGAACTGAAGGGTAAATAGTGGGTGTACCAGTTTTACAAGACATTATGACTGATCTGAGAGAATTTGGAGAAGTTTATATGTCTTTGCAGCTATTTTATGAACTTAGTTTTGACTATTAAACTGTATTGAAATAGATGAGGATCTCAGGCAACATGGGAAAAAGTAATAAATAGAAATGATAAAATTTGAACACAATGCTCAGGGTCTTTCTTGACATAATAGGATTTCCTTCCTGGAGGTAAAAAAAAGTAGCTTGTAGCTTTTCAATTTTACCTCATACAGTAGAAGAGAAGTGAATCATTTCCCTGAGAGAAGAGACAACACATCTTTGTACTGGGAGATGCTATTAAATAATAAAGTCTATAAAAATATGGATTTACCTGCGTTCAATGACAAATAATAATGTATCACATTAAATATATAAATCAGGGGGTTAAATAAGACCATGTATCATTTATAATAAAACCGAGTAAGCAACCATTGATTAAAGGAAGATGGATTTTCTCTCTTCTCCATTACAATGGGTCAGCAGGCAGTATTAAAGCACAGAACATCTAATGGAGATGAAATAATATATCTATCACACATCTTGGACAAAAACTTGGACAATAATCCTGCCCAAGTTAAAAATAACTCTTATGAGCCTCACCTCTGACTCTTACTGGTACAGAAAATGTTTTCCAGTGTCCAGCTTGTTTATTTCCTGTGCTTCCTGACACCTGTGAAAATGGCCCTTCTTCCTGTTGTTGTTGTGTCTGTCATGCACAGGAATTTCAAAGCAAGGTTTTTTTTTTCTCAAGTGACACTCTGAAACCTTGGAATTTGTTAAGGGACACACAACCACAAGGAGCCTTATCCTCCCGTCGGGAGTTAGAAGAGGAAACTTCCTGTCCAATGTGTTTGATTGTTAATTAAATGAAACACCAAAACAGTCGTTCACACGAACACACTGTCATTGAAAATCATATTAAACGTTCTGAATAATCTGATTAATACAAGTGACAAAAAGCTATTCTATAGATATAGTTATTTTCTCATTCTAAAAAGTGGGAATCAAAGAATTCAAAATATAAACATGACAAGAAAGACAACCCATTTCTAAAGGATCAAGGTCAAGCTCTTTTCTTCTTTTGTCATTCTGTGAATGTCAATTCTGAATTCAATAATCCTGAATTAAAAAAATAATCAAAAAAGCAATAATGAAAATGAATGTATAGCAAAATGTATTTTGTGGTCTTCACAGTTTTTTGTGTGGTCCCTTACTGGTGAAGGGTAAAGTTCCCTATAGGACCTGAATTCACTGCAGGTATATGTGACGTATGTGTATCTCCTCAATCCAAGGACAAAGTGACCCTCTGCACGGACGCACGCACACAGAGCAGGACAGGTATGGGAGCAGTTTGCGTTCGAGGCCAGGAGTGTACCGAGTGCTCCAGCGTTCCTCTCATTCCCCTGAGAACCGACAGGCCGAGGCCTCGCAACCAAACAAAGGACCCTGGACAACAACAGGAAAGCGTTGGTGAGAAATACCCTTTATCTGACTCCCTGAGCACGTCACTGCCGAAACAAAGGTGCGTGAACGGAGTAGTAAATAACACTGATTTACTGCAAATAGATGTTGTGGTATTTACAGTTTGGCAACTCGCCTCAACAGGTTGTTTATCTGCAGAATGACGAGGCGACACATAAACACTGGGGACAGGGGAAATTAAGTGAGCTGATTGATTACATCGATAGCAGAGGCTTGTGAACAGTAGCAAGAGGCAGAATCCAGTCTGATTAATTAATTCAGCGGTGTCTTCGTCCCTACTTTGTCTTTTTTTGTCTTTGTTATGATTCTCAGAGAGATTTTCCTGTAAACCTGCACGAGTGAAACAAGCAGCCGCTGCCTTGACCTCAGCGACCTGACCCCCCAGGAGGGATTGTCTTTTTCTTGACAATGTGACATAACAAAAGGATTTGGGAAGAAGTTGAGCTCATACATCCGTCAAGGCCCAAAAGTCCACTTAAATTTAATCAAGCCACACCACATTACACACTTCTAAATACCAGTCCATGAAATGTGCCAGATTTTTTCATCAAGATTATTTAGTTATTCCCGGAATAAAAATGTATTCCTAGATCCACCCCCTAACCACAATTGAATCAATTCTCCTCTGACCCATACCACATCCGTCCCGTAGTTTCTGTGTCATGCTGCTAACTAACACAAAAACAAACAAACAAAGGCAATGAAAACATAACCTCATAAGGGAAGGTAACAATGGACAACCCACGGGCTTGTGTAGCTTTAGTTAGTTGTGGTAGCTAGCTTTATCATAATTTCAGTAGCTCAATAAATAAATCTAACATTTGACTGTCAGTCTATTCATGTAACTACTACTAGTTTTCTAGAGTGTGGTTTCCTGTTACATGATTGGTGGATTACATGATGGGCATGATTGGTTGGAGTATTAAAGACTCACACACTCAGAGACTCACTTGAACTCAAATATAGTAATACTGACAAAGGACCTCCTCAAAGCCTCAGTTCGCTACCTCCTGTAGCCGTGGTTGTAGTGTGTGCATAGAATAACCTAAAGCATAGAAGCCCTGAATGTGTATGTGAATGGATAAATAAAACTTGAACTAAATGTGAGTGTCTTGTCCGTGTGCCATGATTGAAGAAGTTGATTTCTGCAGTTTCTTATTCAGGCCTCCAATCTCCTCTCCTACCACGTGTGTCCTGTTGAATTCAGATCTGGTGACTGTGGAGGCAATTCACTGAAAACACGTTCATTAAACAAGTTGCACGTTGTCACAAAAAATTAATCAGATGTTGATGTGGCGCTTGTGCTGGAAAATCCTTCCCTGCACCATCACACTGCCATCACCACCACTAATCTGGACTGGTGACAAAAGGCATGTTGAATCCGTGTTGCTTTCGCTGACCTGACCACGAGCCTGTTTCAGCAGAAATCTGGATTCCCTCATACTGTGTCACTGAGATCAAATTTCACATTTCCACCCATTCTGATTTTTAATGTGAACACACCATCCTAACCTGTATCTGCACAACTGCATTAAATTCACTGCTGACAGCTGTTTGGCGGATTGCATTATTTCCTGAATATGCATGTGTTCCTAAGAAAGGGATCGGTATGTGTTGATCACATGATGAGGAAACACAACGTCTAAGAAAGAGCACTCATAAATAATACACAGTCGGGCCATGGAGTTTTTCTGAGTGCCTTAATTTGGTATAACACACAGACCTCTGGTGGCTCATTGGTGGTATTGTATAATTTGTGCATTTATTTTCAAATTCAGATTGTCCTGCAGCTCTGACAGAAAATTCCAATATGAAATTTCACTTGGATTATTTTCATTTGGGTTTAAGTGTGTTTGGAGTAAATCTGATAAGAATCATATAGAATTCAACCTACATAAATGACGGCCTTCTGTCACAGTGCGGCGTAATACAAGTTGATTCAAGATTCAAAGATCTAAATTGTCATTGTACTCAGGCACAAAGAAATTTTATACATAGAAATATAGCATGAATAACAACAACAACAACAGAAGCAGCAAGCAACTAGGTATAAAAGATAAAATAGGTATATTTACAAATAGGGATAAAATGGTGTAAGAATGAATTTTTTAGTTGCAACCCCTAAGGGAGTGTGTGTGGGTTGTGTGTGTGTGTGTTAGTCACTGTCCTTGATGTGTGTGTTATGTGTACTCCACGGTATCAAAGTGTGATATTTTCCTACGTAATACATCGATGGGATGGTGTGTGCACATTTATAAAGATGAAGATAAATAGGTGTCAACAAGCTTGATAGATTTCCTAGTCTTAAAAGTTTCAAAGTCACCACCAGGGTGCAATGTTGCATCAAGGAAAACAACGGGAAATGACTGCTGGTGTGGAGGGAAGCTCTCACTGTTGTCTCTAAAGAAAGGAAAAACTTTATCAATATTAATAAACAAGCGCAAAATAAACAGTTAAAGAGTTCAAATAAAGGATGATGAATGTTAAAATATATATATGTTAAGAAATGTTTCCAGCTTGAGGAGGTTAATTAGATTGTTACAGATTGAAACAGACAAGAGGAAGGAACAATGTCTGAGGGATGTGAGTTAGTGTTGACCTTTCGAAGCAACTTTCAGCAAGTTAAAAGAAGAAATGCAACCTTCCTGTGGTATGTTTCTGTCTAGGTTCCGGTCCGGTGAACCTGACCATAACATAGTGCTATGTCTCACAGATTCTACATCAACTGCCTCGTCAATGTTTTTTTGCATTTTATGGTTTCGTTGTAGAGTAAAAATTGTAGAAATGTTGGTTCATGAGCAGCACGCAACTAGGGTGCTCCCAGTTTTGAGGGTGTTTTATACCACAATCCACTTTTTGATATTCTACTGGCCATATGGGGGCAGCAGAAACATGCTGTAAACACGGACATTTAAGTTGATTTAATGAATTTCTTGCCTATAGACTCATCCAACAGATACAAAGCAACAGTAGAGCCCTTTTCAGACGTGAATTCTTGAGAATGTCCGGCAGATTCGGTCCAGACATTCTCCAGAGGTTTCCTTTCACACATGCAGAGTGCAGCAGGAGATTCTCCACTCAGACTCATTCACAACAACACAGAAATCTCTGGATTGTTCAAATGAGAGATATTGCAGCAGGTAGATTCAGGATGTAACGCTTTAATTCTGCTGCAGAGACCACATGGTTTTATATACAGCACATCAGCAAAGCTCAAAAGCACTAAAGCTCTGTTGGCACCATTGTCAGTGTCTCCTAAGTGTATGACATCACTTTTTCATCCAGAGATATTTGTTTCATTTTTATTATTTTCATCTTCAGTCGTGCGTTAGAAGCGCCGTCTCCCCGACTCGCTGGAAGTGATCTCCTGTTGAGTTCTCACATCAGCTCATCCAGAGTTTCTGCAGACTTTGAAGTAGCGGGCTGGCAGGAGAAAGTCTGCGGAACATCTTGAGGCTCTCACTCTGACATTTGCCTTCACACATGCAGCCCTTCCGGTGATTGTCCGTAGGATCTCTGGGGTTCGGTGGATGTCTGAAAGCAGCTTAGGATTCATTTTAAGTCAACTTTGTGTTGCTTGATGAATTTAAGCTTGAAACACACCCTTTTTTAAGTTCTGTTTTCCTGTATCCATCAAAAGAGGAGCCAGAAATATTTGACGACTACATGAATTGGCTTCTAAATGCCTCTTTACCAGCAAGTTGCTAACTTTGCTCTCTTTGTGCATATAGTGGAACTGTAACGCCCCCCCCCCACACACACACACACACACACACACTTTTAATAAGAAAGCATGATTAGTGTCCTTTTGCATCTAAATGGCCTCTTCAGTTCTTTTTTCTCTTGTATGATGGGACTGCCCTCCCTTGCTTCACATCCGTTCACACGCACAGCCATTTCCACTTTCCTTTTACTCTTCTGAAAGCCTTCAATATAACACTAAAGTGGAAGTGTATTGCACTTCTCTGCTTCTTACAGTATTGCTACTGCATTTATTTTCACAGTGTCGCTCCTAATGCTATGCAGCAACTATCAAACATTCATCTATAATCAAAAGTACAGAGCAGTAAGAGGTCGAAAGTGAATGATACATATCTGAATAGCAGTGACACAAGCCCCAAACTCATTTAGTCATAGTGCCTGAGGCGTAGTTACATCTCTGTCCACTGGAAGAGGATTTTTTTTCTTTGTGGGATTCCAGAGGATTTCATGATCTGTCCCGAAGTCCCTAACTGTCCAAATCCTCTGACTCAAAGGCCATGAGAACAGCAGTCCCATTGAGAATATTTCAATTCCCAGAGGCTTCCTCTGTGAAGAATCATCCATTCTAATCGCATGAGTTATCTCCTATCAGACAGACTCCCCCCCCCCCCTGCAGTGTCTCATGGGAGTAGATGCAGCTCCAGTTTGTTTACAGATGGCCACTTCTTACGTCACAAGGTCACGGTGTTTCATGTTCAGCATTCCATGTCCTACAGATATAATAAAAACACGCTGAAGGACGGCCGCGGACAGATGGCTCTTAGCTAACACTGTTCATCTGATGTGGCTCCTTCATGAAACAACTCCCCTTTCTTTCATTTGTTATTAAATGCTCTTAAAAAGGGGTGAAACATCATGATTGACAGGTCAGAAAGACTCATGATTGGTCAGGATAGTGAGAGAAGGTGGAGACCCGTTGTCTATCTTTATTTAAAGTCTATGGTAGGAACTTTTTGAATAGGTTTAATTTAGGGTCTAATGATAGCAGAAGAGGACATGCATGATAAGGGGAAATTACTCTGGTTGAAATGCTCACAGCACCCATCCACACTTAGGCCTTGTTGCAAGTGAACAGTGGTTTTTGGAGGGGTCAATGGTCAAAAAAAGGGTCCTTTAGTGCAATGTCATGAAAGATCCTGATGACTCGTGTCCTGCAGTCCTGGAGTACGAGAGAATAAAATGTGGGATGGAAATAATGGCAACAGGTTTTCTGGCCACATGTGATTGTTGTCTCTGCATTCATAAAAATGGCATTTGGGTGATTTGGACTGATTCATGTACGACCACCGACTCTTCAATTGATCGTTTTCTAATAAAAAGTCTGTAATGACAGCGTTTGTCATCGACTCCAGCCTCCGATGCCGATACCGATCACACAGATCAATACATAATGTGCTTGGACTGGCCCTATATACACAACCATCTAACATCTCAATGACCCAGCCAGTTTCATATTTGTTGACATCACCTCCTCCACATTCAGCACCAGGACACGTCCTCAGCCACCTCGCTCAACCTGCTCCACAGTGGCATCACAACACACAGGTCAGATTCAGCCCCATTCACAGAAATCTGAGTGTGTAACTAACTAATTTTCACCCTGTTGATTTGATTCTGAGGAAGTAATTATTGTTGACACAACCGCCGCCTCCCTCGTAGATTGGAATTCAAATCCTTATTAGTTCACAGCTGATTCCCGGCTCAGAGGAAGTGGCTGGGGACACAACTGAGTTCTGATGAAGCTTTTGTGTCTATTTTGTGTCAGTGATATTATTTATCATGGTGAATCTGATTCTTCATACACTTTTTGTTTTCACCAAGCTATAGCTATGTTTGCTGTATTTTATGAGGCGGGTACATGGAACATTTTGAACAACATTAATAAATAAACTCACCGTACTTCTTCTAGTCTTCTCTCCAGTGAACATTTTATCGCATATAACTACCGATATTTGGTTTTTATAACCTAATTGACAATCATGCTGAGGAATCTCTCTCATCTCAAGTTATTTTCCTGGTCATAAATCAGTAGCCTGGGTCTGGCAATTAAGCAGGTTGTGAGAAGAAGGTAAGGAGCTTAATGTTTGCATGACTGGGCTCAGGAATGTTCTGTACATGGTTGACACCTACAGCTACAGTATAAAGGCTTTAGTCATGATTCAACCTCTATCGTATCATTTTTCATTAGGAATTGTATTGAACAACTACAAGAAAAATCTTCTTAAGGAGCCAGTGTGAGACTATGGAAATTTTTGACCACTCCCAAGTAAACAAGATGCACTTTCCACCAGTGTGTATACAGCTGGGTTTGCACCAAAGTGAGGATAGAGTCACTGAATAAATGTTTGTCAGGCTGCATGCACACACTCATTTGTACATGTCATGTTGAGGACGCCTTAAAACTGGGGCACGCAGCCTCCTGTGTTTGCATGTTGGATTACTCACAGATCCTGTATGGAAAGATTCAGGATTTCCACATTATGTACCACAGCACCGTTTCACTGTATTTTTTCTTGGCTTCTAAAACCTTTCAGAAGAATGGAACTCAGTGTGAATAATAAAAAAAAAAAAGTTCCAGGTCCTTGCATTAGAACAGGAAACACAAGAGAAAGTTTGCTGCACCACTGGAGCACTGCTCAGCTAGAGCTCTCATCTTAATACTTCCTCAAACAGGCTCTCTCTCTCTCTCTCTCTCTCTCTCTCTCTCTCTCTCTCTCTCTCTCTCTCTCTCTCTCTCTCTCTCTCTCTCTCTCTCTCTCTCTCTCACAAACACACACACACATGCACACATACACACTTTCTTCCTCCCTCCCCTATCCCTCCTCCTCCTCCTTCTCTTCTCTGTAACCAACTTACACACACACACTCTTCTCACTGAGTGTGAGCGTCTCACCAGCGACGATGACTGGAGGAGTAAGTGCTGCATAAGGCTTCAGCAGTTGGAGAGTGTGTGTGCACATGTGCGTGTTTGGGTGGACTCCCACTGTATAATGGTGCCCCATGTGTGACTGGGCTGACCACGACAACCATACGCTCCACAGCGGGGGACTCTTTCCTCTGCATACAGATGGTCTGAGCAGTCAGGGGAAAAAGTTTTCAGCTCACTCAGATCCACTGTGCTCGTCACTGAGAGTCAGCAGCAGCAGCAGCAGCAGCAGCAGGAGAGGAGCTGAAGAACAACCTCAACCTGTCTCAGCCCAGGATTTCTGCTGCTGTTGATAGATTACCTGTCACTGGATTGGATAAACTGCTCGAGCATCACCACACACATCACTGCTGAGGGATTCAACTGGGCTGATTGAAAGGTGAGTGAGTTTTCTGTTTGACGTTGTACTGTTGCATTGTGTGGATTTGCCTCTGGTGTGTTGTTTTACCTGCGTGCTGTGTGATTGTTTTGGGAACGTGCCCACATCGATCTTGAGCTCGATTCAAGATCAAGACACACTTTGAGGAAACAATCAATCAATCAAATTACATTTTTATAGCCCATATCCACAAATCACAATCCGCATCGTAAGGCTTAACAAGGTGTGACATCCTCTGCCCTAAACCCTCAACAAGAGTAAAGAAAAACTATCACAAAAAAAACGATGTTGAAACCAGCCACAAGTGAGGGATGCCTCTCCCAGGACCGACAGAAGTGTGATAGTGACGCATGTAGCAGAGCACATCAACAAAAGGGAGAGGTGTATTCATGTCTAAGGTATTATACACAAAGAAAAGAAGGAATGTGAAGATACTGTCGTCAAATGTGGAAGGATAATGTCTCACTTGCAATTATGTAATTTACACTTTAGGGAAGTATCCCAGGAGTGGAACTATATATAAATTGCACTAGTAACATCATATTGTCTATATAGAAAAGCAATACCTTTCACATTGTTGTGCTTCAATCTCCTGATCTGTTTAGGCTATTTGTTATTTTAAATGTATCTCATTTTACCCCATAACACATGCAGAGGAGGTCAGCAATTGCATTTTACCCTCTGAACAATGTTGAGATACAATCAGTGCTGTTGGTGACTTCTGTGACTAAAGGATGTGGTGGCTATAGGTTAATGGTTCATCGATGTGGTCGTTTTTCCCAGTATTGAACCAGTGACAGAGCTCATCCAGCCATGTCACCAGCACAAAGTGTCATATTGACATTTGAGAAGAGCTTGGGCACCATAGGGGGATAGAAGCACACACACATTTATATAGGAGCTGGGACTCTATCATCCTTATCCAAAGCCAGTTAGCAACATTGTTGGTGTGTAAGTGAAACACTGATTTACTGTGGGGCAACTGGAGCAATGCCTCATCCATTTTCTGGACTTTTCAGGTGACACAGTTAAAAATCCAGAAGCTCTGCTGGACAAGCGTTTTTCCAAGGACTTTCTAACTCTGGTGCAGGACATACAGATGGTGAGACCTGTGCATTTGCCATCCAAAACACTGCCCCCCCTCCTCCAGCCCTCTTTCCACCCTGTCTGGCTGTCGGCTAAACAAGCAGAGGAGAAACTCGATTATGTCTGGATTAATGTGCTGTGTGTGCTGCATGTGTGAGGATGACTCCACATGCACACCACACCAATACTGTCGAGAAGAAGCAGAAAATAGACGATAAGAATGAAAGAAAGGAGGGTGAGGAGAGGACAAGGGTGTCAATAGAAAGGAAAGATACGGAGGAGAACAGGGCATATGAGCTGAGGTAAAAGGAGGGAGCGATATGATGGACCCCGGGTGCCAGGAATGGCTGCAGTGCCTGAGCTATGCTGCTGGAAAGCCCAGGGATCAGGTTCCCCGTGTCAGCTGCTGCACTCGACTGTTCCCAGGTCTGACTGTGACATCTGTTTATTGAGACAGAGAGAGGGATGGAGACGCTGACGGGCGACACTGCAGCAAAACTGGAGTTCTGATAGATTTAAGGAAATATCCATGCATCGTGCAACTTTCCGAGTTGTTCACAAAGAAGCTTACAAAAGACCTTGCGGCCTTGCCAAAAAGCACTGTGAGCAACATAGTCTTTTTCTATAGTTTTCTTTCGATGGTGGCAGTCATGTCAGCAGATTGAGCTCCAACAGGTTTGGGACATAGAGATACAATTCCTGAACCTACCAGTGGTTGTCGTAGCCCACTTCTGTGGGAGAGATAGATAGAGAGGCCCTGTTCATCTACTGGGCTCCATGAACTCAATCAATGAAATAAATGGGTGATAACAGCCAATCACCCCCTAAAAAATACATTGATTTGCCTCTGTTTTCACTCAGCTCAGCTGCTGGCAGACATGAAGACATTATCTTCTCATCTAACTTTGTGCCAAAAGAGGATTAAGTGGGGTAAAAATGTCAAAGTACCCATTCTACATCTGTTAAATGTACTTAATCCAGGTTGAGATCACTGAGTAAATCTATAGCAAGGTGACATTTAGGAAGGTTGAAATGCAGAGTCATCTTTCCACAAACTGCCACTGCGAGCAATATATCCCCGGGGGGGGAAATGATCACAGGTGTGATTTTCAGTTCAGCCTCTCACTGTTTGACCTTGTGCGTCTTATTTTGTGAAGAAAATATCCTCGTCTCATCACGTGTCTGCGTTAACAAAAGCCACATCAACAGGATCCGTCATTCAGTTGTAACAGTCGACACTTAGAATGAGTCAGAGGCCGCTGTGAAGTCTTCACCCTCATCTCTGAGGCTCGGCTCGCAGACATACTGTGACACATGCTGTGGAGGAAAATAGAGAGGGAGGGGTTGCAAAGCGGGTGAAGGGGTTACAAGTGTATCACACGAAAGGGCTGGATCGTAGACCGTGGAGGGGGGGGGGGGGTCACATATGGCGTCTAAATCCGTGTGTAGACGAAATAAGACACTGACTCATCACATTGATTCATACAGGAAAGCCCGAGAGTTTATTAGGCTTTTCAGCAAAAAGGGAAATTTATCGCCGTGAACTAATCCTTCTGTGTTTGTGATACTTTTCACTGTCCGCCCTCACCTCCCCTCCTCTCTTCCTGCTGCCATCCATCCACCGCTGTGACTCACAGTGGGCTGTGGGTAGTGACTGATCATAGATCTACCCCACAATAAAGATTTGCTTCTAAGATGCTGTGTGTGTGTGTGTACATGTGTACGTGTGTGTGTGTGTATGTATTAGTTTTTGTTACCTCTTGAGGACCTTTTCCAGTACAAACACTGACCTTGTCAAGACCCATTGACCTCAAGGGGACCGCAGCCTGGTCCTAATCAGACAAAACTGCTTTTCTGAGGTTCTAGTTAAAGTTAGGGCTATGATGTGAATTGTGGTTGGGTTAAAGTTAGGGTTAGGCATGAATGGTTAAGGGAGGTTAATAAGGGATAAGGTTTAAATTAGGCTGTCCGCAATGCAAAGACCTATGATCGGGTTATAGGGTTAGAATAGGGTAAGGGATAGGGGATGTATTATGCCAACGATAGAAGTACAGAAATGTGTGTGTGTACATGTTTACTAGTTTTTGTTACCTCTTAAGGACCTTTTCCAGTACAAACACTGACCTTGTCAAGACCCATTGACCTCATGGGGACCGCAGCCTGGACCTAATCAGACAAAACGTCTTTTCTGAGGTACTAGTTAAAGTTAGGGCTATGATGTGAATTGTGGTTAGGTTAAAGTTAGGGTTAGGCATGAATGGTTAAGGCAGGTTAATAAGGGATAAGGTTTAAATTAGGCTGTCCGCAATGCAAAGACCTATGATCAGGTTATAGGGTTAGAATAGGGTAAGGGATAGGGGATGTATTATGCCAACGATAGAAGTACAGAAATGTGTGTGTGTGTATGTGTGTGTGTGTGTGTGTGTGTGTGTGTGTGTGTGTGTGTGTGTGTGTGTGCATGAGGCGTGAGTACGTCCATCTGTGACCACTTTGAAAACCTTCCTCTTTCACATCCTCTCCAGCGATTAGCACAGCGAGGAGCATGCCCTCCTCTCACCTCTCTGACTTTTCGGCAGGACTCTCAACAGAAACATGCGGCTCTCGAGGTAGCAGCTTTGGCAGCGGAGGGTTATATTTGTCTTTAACACATGTGGGTCACGGAGGCCCCACTGTTCAGACTCGCAGAGGAGAGGTTGCTCAGGGATATTTAAAGGGTTGACAGCACAGACTGGTAATGTGGAGTTCATGTTTCCTCTGTTGCATGTTTTGTTTTTGCTCTGAGCTGGGTGCTAGGGGAGGTTTGAGCATAAACACATGCAAATGAGAATCACGGGTTATATATAAAGTGAAAATGGATGATGACAAATCTAAACTATTGGCTTTGAATGGATTAGCCTTTGAAAGACGGTTGAAAGAGAGAATGAGCTTTGGTCATTCTCAAGTGGATTTAATTAGCTGTCAAACATGCTGACTTGCAAGTGAGTCAGATAGATAGACAGACAGATGGAAAGATAGAAACATAGATAGATAGATAGTTGGCATCGGGGGGGATCATAACTAGGGCCAGCGCATAGAAGAGCCGCAGCTGAGGACTGAAGACAGACAGATGGTGATAGCACTGTTTGCCACATGCAAAAGGACATGAATTAAGAATTTGTGTCTGCTATTAACCGGTAGGACATTATAACCCCTTAAGCGAGAGGAAGCAAGATTGTAATTATTACTCTGACCAGTGGTAACCTGATGAATGAACACAATAAAATGATGCTGTGAGTTTTCATCGACATGTTTTGGAAAAATGCTAATCACTGAGAGAGCTACGCAGTTGACCATTGATCGATTCTCTCCCCACATCTCTACAATCCTATCCTAAAAAATATAATTGGCAGACATCAAATTTTGGTGGTGTGCATTGTGTTGTATAATTATTCTTTACAGTCGGCCTTCCACTGAAAATCATGTGAGCATGTCCCCTTATCACATATGATGTGATAAGCAGTCAGTATTTTAACACTTCCTCAAACAAAATAAACCAATCCTGTCAACTTGTGGGTGGGGCTCAGGAGCTGGACAGGGAGCAGGGGCGGGGCCACATTAGTATATTCATGGTTCCCAGTCAGGATGTGAGTCAGGAAGTTGGAGAATTATATTTAAGCCATTTCAAGTCCATGAGGGGACTTTTTTACAGGACAAAACTTTTGATTCGGTGTAGCAACAGTAACTAGGAACTTAGCAATCTATCATTTGTGAGAACTGTAAACTCACATCACACGATGTTGGAAAAAATGCACCTAACAGGTTTATGTTTACCATCGGTCTGTGACCCTTCATGGCAACCACAGCATGGGAAAGGCAGTCGACCGGAGTTTGTGAAGTTCAGTTTGCTGAGCTGCTCCCTCGCAGCTGTTTTGACCGACCACTTCCTGTGGTCACAGACGATTTTCTGCCACTGTCGCTGCCCGACACCAACATTTTCAGCAGGTTATAAGCAACACTCTGTATAATCTTGGGGAATTTCCTCTTCTCTGTGCAGCTGAAACGTAAGATTTTTCTGAGTGTTGTATTTTTACCCCCTCAAGTCTCCGCGAGCGCCACTTTACTCTCCAAAAAGGATGAGCCAGACGGTGAAGTGCAGGCCTCATCCCCTTCCCTCCCAACTGGCTCAATTCAGAGAGGTCATGCTTTTGTGTGCTGTTAGCCTCACTACTTTCCCATCTGGGGAGCAAACAGTCCTTGTGTGCACAGACAACCTCGATGCTGTGAGACAGGTCCTCATGAGGGACCTCAGTATCCCATTTCAGAGACCTCTGCAAGCCTCCATTCTAGTTCTGGGTATCCTTATTTCATCAGTGTGTTGACATAATGGTCCCCAGGATGTTGTCACCATTTGGCGTCTCTGAATTCAGTTGCTAAAAAAAGTTGGTCTCTGTATTTAAGTCTACATATGGAGAATTATCCTCAACTGTGTATTGTCCCAATGGAACCCCACAAAGTGCAGGGCCCAGTTTACATCAAATGGTTCTGTCATGGTAAACATTGCATCGGCATGAGCATGTAGGCAGACAAAGAACACGTATACTTATGTGTCCAAAAAGAGACAAAGACTAATTGCAGCATGATATATTTGTAGCCTTCCTCTCTTTTCTGATTTACATGTGAGGTTTGAGCTCATTCTTTTTTTTGACTGCCACACGGCCGCAGATATGTTGCGTCCTTCTAAGAAATTATAGTGCATGCCTTAGGGGGCTAACTCGTGTTGTCCTTTAGAGTGAGCAGACCCTGTGTTTGTGTGTGTGTCTGTGTGTGTGTGTGTGTGTGTGTGTGTGTGTGTGTGTGTGTGTGTGTGTGTGTGTGTGTGTGTGTGTGTGCTGTATACTGAGCTGTTGTTGTTTAGAGTGAAGGTCAGAGTGTCTCTTCCCACAGATGTCTTACTATGGTGAAAGTTCTGAGACGTGCTGTGAGAAAAATTCCGGGGTTTCCTTAAACACTTTCAGTGTTACTCTACAGTTGAAACAGATCAGTGTTGCCATACATAAGCAGATGGTAATGTGTTAATTTTCTGCATTAACTGGAAATTAAATCCTCCACTCTGT
This sequence comes from Limanda limanda, assembly GCF_963576545.1. Classification (NCBI taxonomy): domain Eukaryota; kingdom Metazoa; phylum Chordata; class Actinopteri; order Pleuronectiformes; family Pleuronectidae; genus Limanda; species Limanda limanda. The sequence goes on along the minus strand of NC_083636.1, from coordinate 30,940,108 downwards.
CATACTGCCACCAGAGATCAGACCCAATGTCACGACCGACCCAGAGATTGATCAAAACTGGCCCTTCAGAAATTATATATAAAAGTTTTCATATTTCAGGCTGCCTTGATGAAAGTACATATCCTATTTCTCTGTTTTCAGTGCGGCTTTTCTAATCTCTTTGTCAAGGTTGTTGAATTACATTACGATTAAGCATCCAGCTCCACTGCTTATTTTGGAAACCGAGGCTCAGGGGAGAGAGACAACGCTGCCACGCAACCAGATGCACATACAGTGCCTGCACAGTGTGTGTTGCACCTGCAGGTGTTAGGAACACAGGTTTTTAATGTGCTGAACGGACAAAAAAGTCGGGCAGTTATGTATCTGGAGTTCTTTGCAGTCGCTTCGTAAATGTGCAAACAGCCACATCTGGGACCATCAGGGAGAAGTGTCTGCAAAAACAACGGCTAATTTGACAACTAGGTTTGAAAACAGGTCAGCTATATTCGCCTTTAAGTCCTTGTTAGGTTGTTGCTTTAACCTTAAGGGAACTAAACCAATGTAGTTGCTTTGCTGGTGTGCCCAAAATAAGCCCCTGTAGCCCCTCTACTGTTAGGATTTATGATTATGTGCCACTCTAACAAGAAGCCTGGGATTGTTACCAAACTGAAAAATGTCAGAGGAGTGAGTCGATGAGAAAATGATCCAGCAAATCAAAAGTCAGCAGCTTTTGATGCAACTGCCACTGAAAATCCATGTGGGTTAACTCTGTACTTCAGTAGTGTGAAATGATTAAATGGTTTAGGAAGCTGAGTCTAGAAAACAATATCCAACCTACTTGGAAACTTGGAATCCATGCGACTTGTGGAAATGGTTTGACAAACAAATACGGTGTGAATGCAAAGGCTCATGACTGTTAAGTACCTTGAATATATAGCTGTTTTAGTTGTTATTTTAATATTGTGTTAATGTTCTGACTTTGTATCTGACTAATGTGTTTTTTATTTATGATAGGTCAGGAGAGTTTTAAGTTAGGTTTTATGTTTACTAGATTGATTGGGTCCTGCTCTCAGGAATACATTTTTCATGTTGAAGCTTCAGAAATGATGTTGATTGTTGTAACAAACCTTACAAAACACAGGTTGTGAGTTAAATTAAAATCTGTTTCCCAGTTTGCTTACTTCCATGCAGACTCGCTGTAGAACTCATAACCTAATGCTGATTCACTGCATTTATTTTCTAGAACCCACATATTGTTTTTCATCAGGAACACTAAAATGAAGATGAATAATTTCGCCATGGCCACGATTCATCATAGTGTTGCTGAAATAAGCCAGAGGACCACTAACTTTTCAAAATAAATCTTATTCCGCTTCTCTGGTAATTTATAACTTAGTAATGATTATGCCTTATGTCCCTGTGTAGCAATTTATTACCTCTGGAGTAGAACACAGTGTGATGTAAAGTTTAAGTAGTGTTTCTACTCTGCAGCCACCTCAGAGAAATTCACATTAAGAAACCCCAGAGTTATTTACTATTTCACTTTGTGGCAGCACACAGCCGGGTCCCTGCACTGCAGTTAACTACAGTCCCCAGTGCAGGAGGCATGCAATTGGAAAAGGGCTGTGGCACCAGACTGGCAACAAAGTAGGTGACTCCATCAAAACAATGTGTGCACCAACCCTAGACTGTGAATTACACTCTCTCTCTGTGTGTGTGTGTGTGTGTGTGTGTGTGTGTGTGTGTGTGTGTGTGTGTGTGTGTGTGTGTGTGTGCGTGTGTGTGTGTTTGTTTGAGTGTCCATATGTGAAAATACACTTTGCTCAAGCTAAAAGGAGTATTTAAGAATGTTATATGAGCCAATATAAAGACTTTCCTGAATAATGATGATAGTAATGATATAAGCATTGCACACTTTCTTTTCTTTAGTTTTGAAGGTGAAGCAAAGATGAAGTAGAGAGATTGTGGATATCACGGTGCCGAGAAAATCCCTTCTTTCTGAGAGGAATGCAGAGGATCGAGCATGTTTCTGCATGCACATGCATACAGGACACACCGCTTGGATTGTGTGTGTGTGTGTGTGTGTGCGTGTGTGTGCATGAGACCAGGCAAAATTTTGAAATCACCGTGACAGTCCCTGCTGCACTTGCTGCGCCATCGCCTGCAACACCGCTGGACTGCATCTGGTCCTCATCTGCATCTCATCTGGACCTGTGGGGGTGTTTGGACATGCACCAAGCCAAGCTCGGCCTGAGCCACTGATAACAAGGCCGTGCTTAAAGCCAACAGCAGCACTCACCGAGGAGAAACATACAGCATATGTCCATGGATGATGCAGCGGCTTAAACTATATGTGCAGGGTGGTTTATTGCACGCATAGTGTCGCGGTGAATGTGTTGATGTGTGTTATGGTGCGTTTGAGGAAGCAGGCAGGTGGGGTTTGGGGGAGGCAACATGTGTGGGAGGGCGACACAAGAGAAAAAAGAGAAAGAGACGTTCGAGGTTTAGTTTGTGGTCTTGTTATCTGGCTCGTGAATTCCTCCTCCCACATTTTCCCCACTGTCAAAGTCTCCTTTGCTCAATACTCAAATCTGTCTGACACGAATTTCATAACACTCCTCAAAAGACAAACTGCATTGTGGATGGAAAGTTGTGTTAAAGAGTTGACATCTCGAAAACCATAACAACTAAATAAAGAACAATAACCCCAAACACATCCCTTATAGTCACCTTGAGTTCTGTTAGAAATAAAAGAAAGACCATTTAAACACTCAAGAGAACTGATGTTCCAGTCAATCAGAATAATCAAAAGATTGTAGCGTTATGAAAAAATCTAAAATCCTTAACAATAAGCTGAATGAATATGACATGTTGGTGTTAAGCTGATTCCTCTGTTGGTTAAAATCTTTACTAATGTTGGGACTTAATATTCACTGGTCTTATTATGCCTCTGCGCTGGTGACAGCCCGAAGCCGGAGGTTTATGACTTCAGGTTGTACGTTTCTCCCTTTCCGAACTTCAAATTTGGTACAAACGATGGAGTCAAGGATGACCGGATTTAAACTTTGGTGGTCGAAGGTCAAGGTCACAGAGAACTCAAGTATTTGAGAGTTTGATATTTCAGGATCACTAAGGGAATCTCACAAGACTCTTTTTTGCCTTGTGAACGTGTTATGCCTCAAGAGAATTCAAGCACAGATCAACTGATTTGATTTGGGGGGTCAAAGGTCAAAGGCCATGGTGACCTGACAAATCATGTTTCTGGCCCCTTGACCTTGCATCTCAAGTCTGCCTTTAGGGGATTTCTTCACATTTTCACCAGTTGACACTGTGACCTCGTATGAATCTGGACAGTTTTTTCATGCTGACTGAAACTGCACTGGTCAGTAATTCTAGTTTTAAAATATTTCCATTCTAAATGCCTATACTGTGGGAAGTATGAATTCTGCATCCTCTATGTTGTTTACCTCATGTGTGGTCTTCTTGGAACCTGCAGTTTCTGTAAAGAGATTCCAACTCTTGTGTCCGTCTGCAGGTCAGAGCAGCTGTAATGGACGACCAGTGTGTGTCCCACAGCAGTCCCCAGCACAGCGGAGGTCCGGCCGGCGCCGACGTTCAGAGGCAGGGGCGGCCGCATGTCATCAGGTGTGGGTGGCTCAGGAAGCAAGGAGGCTTTGTGAAGACTTGGCACAGTCGCTGGTTTGTGCTGCGAGGGGACCAGCTGTACTATTACAAAGACGAGGAGGAGACCAAAGTCCTGGTAAGGCTGTGAACACACACACCGAAAGTCTAATCCTGACTAATCTGGAAATCATAGCACCACACACACACACACACACACACACACACACACACACACACACACACACACTAACACACACACACACACACAAACACACGATCACTGGCGCTGATCACTCAGTTTGGAATGAAAACTCACAGCAGATTTCAACAGTTGTCAGCTAAATCAAAAAAATCCATTTGATCTCTGAGCTGTTCAAGTGAGCAAACAGATGGAAACGTACTCACTGGGAAATCAACTCTGCGTTTACTCAACATTTACTCAACTGTGAACACAATTTTGTCATGCGTTACTTACCTAGTTTACTTAAGTTTTTCCACATTATGCTACTTTGCTCTTCTACATTAAGGAGATAAGTGCTGTAAAGTTTACTCGACTACATTAATCTTGCAGAAGTAGCTCCTGACTGAGCTTCAAAATAAAGATACAAAATCCGATAAAAGCATATAAACTAAACGCATCATCAGACCGTAAACCAGTTCTTCTCAACCTTTTTTCCCCAAGTCTTTTTTAAGAGCTGTCTCCTTTAAGCTTTCTATTTGGTTTCATTTCAATAACAATTGTCCTCATTCTGCCGCTGTCTGGAGCTGAACTCTGAAAGGTCTTTTGACTTATTTCTTTGTGGATCTTTTGTTGGACGTCTTGTGTTCATGGACTTTAGCCTTGTTTTCTTCTTTGCATTTGGTTTCTGGATCTATGTCTCTGCTTGAGTTGTGGGTTTCTTTTGTGGTGAAGTGTTAAGTTACATATATATATACAGTATATTGAATATTGCCAATCAATGAAACCAACCCGTCTACATTCTCTCATGCTCTATTTAATGCCCAAAGAATCACATCAATATTACCTTTTAATGGGGATAATGGCAAATTATACAAAATAATATAAAACTTGTTAGGATTGCAAAAGGTGTTTTAGATCTTTATATGGCAGTTTAATGAGCATTCTACAGTACTTATAGTTTACTTTCATTATCTACCTCTGTGAATATAAAACTACTTTGCAGCTGTATCATACTTTTGGGTTGTCTGTCATCTACCGCTCCACTCTGTTATTACATTATTTTGTGCACGTTATGTTATATTGCTACCATCATGTCCCTGAAATACGGCTCCACGGAGCAGAGGCAACAACACAGACCCGACTCTTAATCCGATGAGTCGCTGTTTGGACTGTTTTTCTAAGTGAACTCCTGAAAGCCAACGCACAAAAGCTACAGTTGAATAAGAGGAGATGATGAGTAATCCTGGCAATAAGACCACGTCGCTAGCGTTACTGTAACCAGGCAGCGTCTCTCCCTGAGCATGTGTGGAGGGAACAAAGAAGCAGCCACACATATTTCCCATCCCAGACATGTGGAAGACACATGATTGATTCCACAAGTTTAGTTCAATGAGCCAATGTATGTTTTTAACAAACTTGTCTCTTCTGGTGAAGTTGGACGGATGACTGCAATAGACCCTGGTCTCATTGATTAATGCTATTTCTGTTTAAGGGCTGTTCAGGGATCAGTTTGCTGTGGGATTAAGTGTCAGGAAGTCAAGGACAGCTGAATAACAGAGGACAGGGGATATTAATGGAGGCGTTTGACATTTTGGTAATAATGCTTAAAGGCTCTCGTGCCTGGACCAAGAACAAAAGATCGATAACCACTCTATAGCTTTACCAGACAGAGATATTACACACAATAATAGGACTCTTCTTAAATTAAAAGCATGATGCTGGTTTTAAAATCACCGAAATTATAAAAACAATTCCAAAGGTGAGAAACTCAGTTACTTAACATGCCATGTTTTGCATTTGTAGACATTTCAGACCAGAAGTGGTGTTTTTCTTTTTCTTTGCAAAGAAAAGAAAATCCCCAAATATCCACAACCTCCTTTTCTAATATCTATTCCAACCCATCGATATCCTGTCTTTTTTTTCCATGGGAAAACACTGGAGCACAATTGAAATCTTCATGCTGCTCATCCACCCACACTTTTTCTTTGTCTGGCTGTTTTCCCAGCGTGCTCAGCTGCCGCCAAGCCCAGGCCACATCAGCAGCAGCAGTCTCTGAAGGTTGAAGCAGCAGACCTGAAGCTGGGCCGCCGGCCAGATTCAGAGAAAGGAGATTTTTTTCCTAGTTGCTATTTCTGGGCAGCTCCATATTTAAAGTTACGTTTCAGTTCTCGGTGCAGTGAACATCCTGAGGGAATGATGCAAACACCGTGGAGTAATTCTTCATCATATGACAAGAAACAATTAGTCTCGCTTTGAAATGTCGTCTCATCTATATTTATACGCCCAGAAATACTATACTATATCAATGTCTGTATAACTTCAGCTACCTGAGCAACACTCCACCCTTCTGTGCAACTTTACATTCTTTTACCATTCTTCGGAAATACAGCAGACATAAATTTCAGATACCTGAACCTGCAACTTCTGTTTGCAGAGAGTGGGGAATTCAATTAAAGTAGGTCAGTCACAGGGAAGTGCATTGAAAACCCTTAAATCTCCATGACCTCCGAAGTGGAGCAGCACAAAAACACCCAAACAAGATACAGTACCAGGCAGTTTATACAAGGTAACAATAGTCCAGAGTTTTCTAACACCCTGAGAGAGAGAACACAAGAAGGGCAGAGAGGAGAGAAGAGGAGAGGCAGCCTCGTCTGAAATTGTTCTGAGCCTTGAACGCTGATGTTCAAGATCAGGGCAATAATATACAGTCACACAATAAATCTTGGTGTGTGTGTGTGTGTGTGTGTGTGTGTGTGTGTGTGTGTGTGTGTGTGTGTGTGTGTGTGTGTGTGTGTGTGTGTGTGTGTGTTTGTGTGTGTGTGTGCTGTACATTGGAGTTAAACTTCCCTGTCCTGAGCCGTCCTGGACCACATGATGTAGAGGTGTGAAGCCAAATTTAGATCAGCGATTAATTAATTCTCTCACGTCCGATGAAGTCTCCATTTATCTCCTGTCACATTAGCCTAATTGCTGCCTCCTCCAGCGGAGCAGGGGCGTCTGCCCTTCTTCGTTGCCCATGGAAACGCAGACGCCAACACGACTTAGACAAGTTACACTTTTACATACAGTCAGAGATGTTTCCCAGTTTGATAGTTCTGGGGCATTCAGGTGGTGTGAGAATATTCAGAAAAATTTGCTCCAGATTGGGAAGATTCATGTGAACGCCACCTTGAGTAAAGTTCTGCAAATGGTTTGGTAGATGAGTTGCAGAGTTGCTGAAGTCATCACTCATAAACCTATTAAGATAATTTTACTCTAAATAGTTGCTTTTAAATGTAAATTAACTCGTCTGTCACTTGCAAACTTTACATTCATCACCTTCAAGCTCCTTCTAGACATTTTGCATGATTAACGTGCACATGTTTTATATTATTGATGTCCTTTTTCTTCGCTCTTTGTTAATATGCAGATATTAGAAAGAGGTGTCAAGCTCTTAAAACATAAATACAGAATATTGAGTTTACAGAGTCCAGCTTTTTTCCACATTTCAACCTCAAAGCACACACACTAAAGCCGGAACAACGACTTCACAACTAGGGAACTGTGACTTTCAGAGGAGCACGTAAACACACCTGTCACTGCATATTCATATACTATTGATTAGATCTGCTTTAACCTTGGTGGCAGATCATTAAATGTTGATATGAGTTGTTTTTGTCTCGGCTACATAAATTCCTGTTGCAGACGCCAGATCAGAAAACAGTTGGATTGAACTGATTATAACATGCAAATTCCCTTTAACAAGGAATTCAATTGTTTAAACAGATATAATATGAGGAACTTTTTCACATACTGCTGCTCAGAGGACTTCTGATGTTGGTTGATGGAGTTATTCTGCGGGGTGTATGATTAGTGTCAGTACAGGGGACCCTGCTGTGTCCCTGCTGTGTCCCTGCTGTGTCCCGGGCAGAGGGGCCAAACCTCTCTGAGCAACGTGCGGAATCTGAAGAATGGCAGTCAGAGGGGGGGTGAAGGGTCAGTGAAAAGCATGCGTCGGGTTTGGCACGTGTGGGCTCAGCGTCAACATGCCATCTGCCTGCCCACACTCGTCCGTGGAGATGTATGAGCACGCAAGCATGCATTCGCTACACACACACACACACACAGACACACACACACACACACACCATAACATGCACTCAGATTTCATGTGGCCGAGTCATAAACAAAGACAGAATTCATCCAGTGAGGGACTTGGAATTATAATTGTAATTTAAACCCTTCAGCATTGGATCTCTATGCCAGGGAAGCAAGTGAATGGGAGAATTGTCAATGAACACATCGAAGCGTTTCTATTTTATTGTAATGTAGGAATGGAAGAGGATATTAGAATTCTAAGACGTACAAGCCGGTTAATTTATATTCATAGTATCACAAAATGATCTGAAACAAAAGTGGTTGGCTGCTATAATGAGAAATCACATTAAATCAATAATTCAGCAGTGCAATAATGCTCTGAAAACTCTCTGTTTCCTCTGCCTGAGCTGGGAACAGCTTGACCTTGGCATTTAACTGGAGTAAATATAATGCCATCGCAGTTCTTTAATTATTCACACGGAGAGACTATGTGAGTGCTGCTTTCATGAAACATTAACATTGTGCCCGTTCTTCTGACCTCCCCAGCTCACTCACAAAAACAGACTGCGGTTCCACTTGTAGCCTTTTCCACTTGTGGCACCACGTGATCACAGCAGAATGTAAACTTAATGTGAGGTGCGACCATTTCAGTGAGATCCAGCTCGCATTGTATTAGAATGTCAGAGGAACCGGGAGAATAATGTGAGAAATAGCCAAACGCTCAGTGTATATCAAGAGTTTACTAACACCCTCTGGTTGTTCTCGGAGCCCAAATGATGACTAAAGGCTATATTGTGCTGTTGCATGTGTGAGTCCCCAAATTCTGTAATGACAGTCTTTATTGTTTTTATGTGGCATATTCTGAATACAGAACCAAACTTGAGTTTCACATTAAAGTGCAAAATTAAATGTCACATTAGTCCGTCTTCCCCTATTCATGTAATTATTACTCTGGTTAAAGAATAATATTTAAGAAAGTACCTTTTATTTCAGCAGGCTCAATACATAAGAGCAGGAACAAATGAATCATTAAGACATTTCTGGTTGTCAGTGTTCCAATAGTACGCCCATTAAACTCAGAGACTGTTCACTTCGATCCCTGTGTGGTTACTGCATGTTTGATAAGCTCTGAATCGATGGAGGGAAAAGCCAGTTCACTCTCACTGGACTCCCAACAAGTTCTTGCAAGAACTGTTTTCTGAGCTCTGCCTCTGATACCTGAGGTGGTAACAAGGCCCTTCTATGAATTCCAGGTATGTGCAGGTGCAGCGGTTTTTATAAGAGACACAGAGCAAATTTCCTCACCAGAAATGAGTTAGCAGCCGGTGCAGGAGCCGCACGGTGCCTGAGTCATATCGGAATTCTTCACACACAGCGGTGGTTTCAGCTGGAATCACATAGGCTCTGTCTGCCTTAGAATACTTCACTTTTCATGTGTATTAGATCCTGTGTTGTCCCACAGACGAGTAGATATAGTGACTCTGGATTACACGGTGAAAAACCTGCAGCTCTATGAAACGTTTCCGCCTCTTTTAGCTCATTGTTTTAGTTTTTTAATCGACACCTTTAAGGCTCATTCATGCTGCCTTAATATATGAAAAGAGACAACAAACATGGCGACGGTTGAGGGGACTGTGATAATGTGCCTCTTATGACAGAGGCAAAAGCAGCAGTTTCATTGGAACTCTTGACTTCACTGGCCCCCATGATTTCCAGTGGTACTGTTCTGTTTCTGTTTATATTAGGCTCATCTCCCTTTACGTATGAAAAGGCGATATTACTAACATTCCGGTACCCTTGTTACCGGGAGGGGTTAGAAGCAATTGTTTTAATGACACCCGGAAGTTCTCTGTGGCCGAAAAAGTTGGTAAATATTCGCACACTGAGAGTTGCAGCAAACAAGGAATCTCCTGACTACTTCATCCCCCCCCCCCCCTATTGTTTCCAGAGGCTCCATTTAGTCTGTTTTGTCCTTATCTGTAATATTTCAAAAGACGTGCACAAATCGGCTGAAAAAAACACAGACAGAAGACTCCATCCGTTTCTGTAAAGCCTACGTATCTTTCTCTGAGCATAAATGAGCCTTTACTGTTTTTGCTTTTCCTGTTTGCAGTGCTCCAGCTATTTTAAACTCAATGCAAATTGGTCCGTACTGAACTCCAGACAGCCCGTTAGACACTAGCATGGTCAGCAGTGTTTGTTGGCTACAGGCAGTGGACACAGGAAGAGAGATAAAAAGGTCTCTGGAGCTAAAAGGAGAGTGGATATTGGACTTGAAATCACCAGGTTGCCAAAAATGAATGTAAATGTTGCTTTGTGTCAGCTGGATTTAGAAGTTGTTTCGTTAACTGCTCGTTTCCTCTGCTCTCAAGTGGCCGAACAGACCCCCAAAAAAACTGTTATTGGTTTTTCTTTTCGGAATAAGCGACCGAGCTACAAATCATATAGTCTCATTTAGAGAACTCCCATCCGTTCAGCGGGTTTATGCTAGATTATGGATAAACAGCAGCAAAGATGGGCAGGCCAACAGAAACACCTAACGCTACTATATTCTAGCTAAGTGCTTTTCTGCTCCTGTCAGCGATAGAAGTGGCCTGCCACACAAAAATGTGCATCACTAGTATCAGTGTATGGCATATAAACCCTAGAGGTCTGAGAGGATAATCAGGTGTCAGAAATACACAAAAGATCTTTACTCTTGTTGATTTTATGTACATTTTTTCATGATACCGAACAAACTTAAAAGTTTCCGCAAAGTCTAACGTGCAAACCTAGATTTCTAAACCTTTGTGATCTACAAATAATCTCACTCTGTGACTAATAGATCAAAGCGGTTAAGGTAAAGATCTTCAATAATCACGAGCGACACAATGTATATACACAAAGACTTATTTTACACATATAAAAAGAGACCATGAGCCATCAAGAGAACCTAAAGACATTTTGAAGGGAATTCTGCGTGTGACCTTGCTGTGGAGCAATACAATATTTAAGGTGTTTCAGTGCAACACAACTTTATCACACTAATGCACAACGATCAGAGAGCCCGTATTCTGTATCTGAAATGTTTTTGGGATATCTCTGTTGCAGAAGGATTGCGTATCCAATGAACAATAACTGGCCACATTAATTTCAAGGGTAAAAGGGTAATGATATATGGACTGGTGTGTGGTACTTTGCCATCTCTGTTGATACAAACAGCACACAGTGTGGAGAATGAGTTTTTATTAAAGCTGTAAATCTCTGTTCTTTGCAAAATAGCGTAATAAAACTGCTGCTCTATCAATAGCACAGGGATATTCCCCTTGACCAAGACTCTGCTCCATGACAAGCTGTCTTGAAAATTAATGGCCACACTGAATTCTGTGTGTCATTGCTCCCTGGAGGAAGACCTCTGGTTTTCATCATTTGTTCATTATTTCCTCTCTTTTGATAAAACTCAATTTTTACAAAAAAATTGCTCAGCCAGTCATGAAATGTACTGAACATACATGTACGCCTGTGTGTTCATACGTTCATGTGTGTTTCAGGGTACCTGCCTTTCACCTCTGACCACATCAGAGATGTCAACGTTTTATGTTTTATGGCTTTAATTTACTGCACTTTATGTCTTTCATTATTTTATGGAGCCGGTGTTGCTCAAAGCGTCACTTTTATGTCGTGTTGGAAGCAGGTTCCATCAACACAACCTACCAACCCTGTTTAAAGATACAGTCAAGCTAAAAGTCATGTTATCGTGACTTCAGGAGCTTCACTGTATATCAGAGCTATATTGTAGGGTGCATTCTTTCTTGGCAGCCGGTTATCTTTAAGCCTCTGGGATGTTTATCATGTGAGACTCCAGACTGTCTGCTGAGAGACGTCTCACTGTGCTCATCTGTTCATCTCTCTCTCTCTCCGGTTTAATAATAATACATTTATTGACTGTGGATCATTTCATTCTTAGTGGATTGAATTTGCTGCCATTTAATCTCTAATTGGTTTCATTTATTCAAATCTGTCAAACAACAGCATAGAGAGTTTTTAGATGTGAATCCTAAACAGCATAGAAATTAACAGAGCTCATCATCATGAACAAAAACAACTGTTTAATAATGATAATGACAAAGAATAAGAATAAGAATAAAGAAGATAAAGTAATGCATATCTTTTGAATCATAAGCCAGGGCATAGAACACAATACCAACAAATGTATTTATTCATAAAGCAGTTTAATAACACGAGGAATAAAAGATGGTTCATGTCATAATAATAATAATTATTATAATAACATAGCTCCTGTCTGTCAGGCAGTCTCCTGCAGCTGTGCTCTACTTTTACAAGGTGAAGATACACAGGAACTGAGAGTTCAGCTGAATAAGCTTTATTTCCTGTTTTACATTGAAACGTCTTTCCTTGTGTACACCTCTTACTTTACTTCCTATCTTTGTGTGATTTTCCTAATGCACCTGTGCTCCTGTGTCCCACCTGAGATCTGTCGTCCCTACCTCTGTAATCTGTGCTCCCATGGTTCTGTTTAGGTCAGCTCTCCTCTGGTGGCTCCTGTTCTGTTTTACCTGACTTTCACTTTTTGGATCACCTGTGTTGTTTTTACCTGCCAGTATTGACTCTTTGCACTTTTTGATGCTTATCTTGCTTGTATATAACATATTGAGTTGATTGTCACATACATGTTGTAAAATTTGACTTGAATCAAGTCAAATTGCGACAGCGAGTGGCCGTTTCTCTCAAGGTCAGGAGCAGGTTGTAGAAACTCCCAGCCATTAACATTCTTCAAATATTATATTTTCCCTCTTAAGGTATTAATTTCTTCACATGCCAAGACACGAGTGCATGTCAATCTCAATCCTTTGATATTTATTAGATTTCAGGGTAATTGCTCTGGCATCGATATATCATGTAAAAAGAGAAGCAGACCACAGTGAAAATAATTCATTCATTCATCATTGTGCTTTTTGAAGTTTTTCCTAAAAGGCTCTGCTGATGTGATGTCTGTGTTTTTCTTTACTGCCTCTGGTTTTGGCAGATGATACAGTGTGGAACTTTATACACGTAACTCAAGTGCTGGAGGGAGATAAAAGCTTTTTATTTTTGCAGCAGCGGCGGCGGCAGTGACAGGTATTCCTACAGTGACAGGACATCGTGTGTTTTCCAGCTGCTTGCACCCAAATCACTGTCGGCTTTCTCACTTTTTGTTGTTGTCTTGGGTTCTTGTGGTTCTTGATGGATTCAACGTGTCAAAGAAACACACACAAGAAGCCGTTCCCATCCTCGTTGTCTGCCTCCATGCTGGAGCATTTTGGTCCCATATTGTGTTGCTAGAAGAATTTGCTAGACGGGACCAGTTTTTGATTGTATTTAGTGCCAGAGATTGTGTGTTTTTTAAAAAGTGTGCTGGCTGTGAGTTTAAGCCGGGCCGTGTGGTGATTCATCTTGACCTGTAAACATTTTTTAAAAAGTGGCTGGATGCAACAGAGGTCGGAGAATCCTATTTCCTCCATATTTACAGATTGAATGTGGTCAGATTACTCAATTTTCTCAAATTTGGTTTCTGTCATTTGAGTTAGTTTTTACCACGCTGATTTTTGCTGAAGTGTTTAGCTATTTTTAATATGTATTACTGGAATTGACCATTCCCCTTTTTCGCGGTTTACCATCTTCAATGTCAAATCTGTCTGCCTCACTATTTTTAGCAAGTATTTCACAATTGACATTTAATGGCCCTGGCACTTATTTAGAGATTTCCCAAACTTTTTAATTCCCCCTCTCGTTCATTACACTCGTCTCAGTATCAATATCGACTTCTCACTTCATTCACCCTCAGCCAAATCCAAGTGCATAAAAATTAATGGGGAAGACCTCGATATTTCCAGTCTATTGAAGTTGACTGGCACATTAATATTTTATTAAATGTTGCAGCTGTGTGGCTGTTGAACGTGGCTCAGCCTGTCAGAGTCAAGGACCAGAGCTACCTTTTCTTTAATAGCTGTGGGATAATGATGACATTCATTAGATTGATGGACTCATTGGAGCGATCAGAGCAGAATAATGCTTGAACAGACGGGTCTTATAGATGGTACAGACAAAAATAGAGAACCTCAACACACAAATGTAGTCACACATTTAATATAGCACAGTTAAATATACTTAATATCTCCGCGCCCCGCCTAGTTCCACTTCCTGTGTCTGACAGGTCACTGAAGTTGCTGAACAGTAATTATTGAATTGAAAAAAGGCTTCTGATCAACAAGCCCAGGTTTAATGAGCACCTATATGATCTATTACACCATTAACTTCAGGTTTAACGACCAGAGTGAGAACCTTTACATGTTTCCAATCTGAAATCAATTTCTGCTCCACAATATATTGCCCTGCATTTTATTTTCTTGACATGTGCCCCTGTTTTCTTCACCGATCCTTCGAACCAGATTGTTATTCAGCAAACCGAGGTTACGTCTTAACTTGAACCTCAGACTCGATGGTATCTCAACTCCGGGAACAATTCCAAAGGTTTCTTTAAGCAGCTATATCTAATATTTTTATACAGATAATAGATCATATGACTGTCTATATAAAATTAATGAATGAATTGTAAAAAATAAAAGTATTTTTCTCCACTGATGTCTTACATGTGTTTGTACCTTAATTTGAATCTAACTCTTTCCCGACTAAGCATGTTTTATGGTGCTTCACCAGACACTAGCCTTATCCTTACCTTCTGTAAAAATATAGCGTGCAAGTTCTTGGCAAACGTAGCTTCTACAGAGACAGATATATAAGAATGTTATTTGAAGGACGATGAAGTCTGGAGAAGATACAGCTAGCCTTCTTCTTTAGTGAACACCAGTTGTGGCAGCTTTCTGGCTCCATGGTGCTATTCCCTCTGAGCCCTTGTTCTTTGTGGTGGAGAGAAAACACAATTTTAATAGTGTAAACTCATTAAAACTTCAATGGACCCACACGTCATCCAATCATGAGAAAGCCTATTTGACCTGTTTGGTTATTAATGAAACCCAAAACAGTAATAAATAATAATATAATAGTAATAAATAGTTGCATAGACATTTACCCAGTAACTATGTTTACAGCGGTAAGATATGGTTTATGAGCAAAAGAAAAATCACATTTGGGTTTCATTACTGGAGAGTTTGACGAGCGTGTATAGTGGCCACTGAATCAACATAGCGGGAGGCACAGTCAGTTGTGTTATTTGCTTGTAGTCTGAGAAAACAACAAATTGGCTTTAATTTGGAGCGGACTGTTGGACGCAGCCTCCCCCCCGACTGTCTGGGCTGCTGCTTACAAGCCTCATGCTGTCACTTTCCTCACGCAGACTTCTCATGTCCATATGTGTGTGTGTGTGTGTGAGACTTTCTTGTAGAACAAAGGATAATTGGCTTTTGTGTCATTACACAGTTTCCAAAAGTGACCTCATCCTACTTAACAACAATATAAAAATGCATGAACCGCCCTGAAATAGGCTGGGTTTTGTTGCCCTGTTGGGTCGGGCCAGGCCGCCGTACTCTCTGCTGGGTAAATATTACTCCCTCTGTGGTTGGGTTCGTCTGCAGAAAACAACAGACCACCAGGGGCTGTCGGTATGGAAAGTGTGGCTGTGGCTTGGAAATGGAGAAGAGGAATATCCACGGTGTTGTGGTTTCACAGTACGGAGGGACTACACAGGCCTTTTTCTTCTGGAGACACACACACACGTATAAGTATCTCATCCAGAAACAACTTACTTCAGTCATCTCCTGTTTCTCTGTGCATGAAAAAAAGGTTCACTGTGTCCTCTGAAGAAAAGAAAAGAAAAAGGTTCTGAAAGGTGGTTTTAATCCCGAGATGCTGAAGCCAAACAGATTCTCTTTCTGACAACCACATCAAACAAGCTCATTCCCCCCCCTTGCTGACTGTGGAGCACGTCCCATCTTTACAACCCCCTTTAAAGCACTTCATCTCGGGCCTCAGGTAGAGTTTCCACTTCCTGGTTGTCACGGTTATGGCTCATTAAAGAGCTCTGTCTCTCAGCAGGAAGGAAGCCGACTGGCCCTCAGATCCCGTTCATGTGTGCGGCTCCTTAACGCCGACGCTGTCACCGGCGCACATCTTGTCTTCATTAGCGTTAACCCAGATAGAGGCCGGCCTAATGACTGTCAGATGCTGAGTTGTGGTATTAAGGTCAGAGTTGTTAATCAAGTGAAAAGCCTTTGTTTGATTGCATAAACGGTAAATGTTACGGTGCAATCCTTATTTTATAGTCGCTCTAATTTGGAGAAGGTCAGGTATTATGTTTGAAGAATGGAAACCTAACCAGTAATTACTCCGCAGGTCATGGTTTCTGTTATCCTCAGAATTAGTACAAGCAAGTAGGCTACTTCGTAATGTACTTGGTAAAGTGTGTGCGCAGTGTTTACAATGTGTACTCTCTCACGGCCGCTGCTTTTCTTATTTGCATCATCAATCAATCTGAAGTTTGGCACATAAAATGTCAAAAGTGCATATTGGCCTTCTCCGATTTTCAAATAGTCAGAGATGGAAGAACTAATGAACTACTGAAGTAAACGTACAATAAATAGACAAAAATGTACTCTAGTGAAAGTACCTCATAAACCTTTGCTTTTTAATATACTTAAACTATTCAAAGAAAAGACTATAAAGATTATGTCAAATTTGCAGCAGTTTTTGGGGCATGGCTGTGGCTCAGAAGACAGAGGGCTTTCCATTAACTAGAACATCGGTGGTTCAATACTTTAACCCAAATTACCCCTGAAAGTTGTGCCGACAACTTTGTGTGATATAAATGTACTGAAGCACCGTAAGAATATGTGTGAGAGTGAATTCTATAAAGCGCTTGAGTGGTGGATATGACTGGAAAAGCCAAGGTCTATTTACCATTTCATAACTAATCAAGTTTTATAGGTCAAATATAATCAGCATGACTTAGATGTAAACAGATCTTCTAAGCGCAGTTGCTACCATTGCCATTAGTGATGAGAAGCACAAAGATTCGTAACCTCCTACAGACACACACTCTGACCTCCTGTGTCCAACCAATATTAGAGGCAAATTAAGACATATTAACATCCAGCATCCTCTATGATGATGGTGTCCCTCCTCCAGTCAATGGCAGATGGAGTGAGTCAGCCTCTGTTGATGCGACGCTGGTGCTCTGTGACTTTTTGACTCCCAAATCTGCCCCGCAGCGTTTCTGACAGACGCTGCATCTCGGCAGCAAAGGTCGCCGCGAGGTTGAATCTGCGAAAAGATGCTGATGCTCCCGCTCTTTAGGGGAGGAGAGAGTCTCTGGCCTTCAGTGTCACACGGATGATGTATCATTATGGGCAGAGCTGAGCTGCAGAGATGGTGATCCTCTATAATGCTGCCACTTTGTCACATTTCATAACAACTCAGCTCCATCATCCAGACACGTTCATGTGCAGCCACCTTCCGGGCCCCGGCAGAGATGCTGATACATGTGACACGGCAAAAAACGAAATCCTCCGTCAGACATGTCGGGTCTGAGTATATTTCTCCAACAATAATGTCAGACAGCTGAGAGCTGCTGAGCTCAAGAGGGCTGCCGCTTCGAGAGAAACGCTGCGTGTGTGCAGTCTGCAAAATATAGTGTCAGCTCCCGTAGCCAATGTGATCTTCATTGAATAACGATAATATGCACACTACACATATGGCTTGTGTAAACCCGATGTGGACTGTGGTCTCAGATCTGGTACCGTTTTAGTTTAAATCCATGGAAATCCAAAGTTTAGAAATGCCTTTTTATCAGATGTCAAACAAACTTGAATCCACAGAATGTACGACATACATATGAAATTAAAATATTGTGTTTTTTATTCTCTTTGTCATAAACTTTCAATCCAAGACTATTTTTACCCACACTCTTCTCACCAGTCTGTTCTTTGTTTTTTCCACAGGGAGCCATTTTCTTACCTGGAAACAAAGTCACTGAGCATCCAACCAGTGGCGATGAAGGGGGGAAATTTCTTTTTGAGATCATTCCAGGTAGGAGGAGTTAAAATCTATTTATTTTTTCTTGCAGGGAGTAGATTCGAATGAAGTCTTAAACAGTTTGGGCATTTACATGTTTTATTCGAGCTGTGAGACATTTTACTTTTAGTGACAGTGATAAGAATGACACAAAGAAATAGAGGGGGTATTTTCTCAGGTGAAGCAATGCTGAGAATATGTTATAAATGCACTGGGGAAATAAGTTTGTATCAGTAGCAGAGTGCACCAGCGGATCCATCTAAAACCCTGCAGAATACCCCGGATGTGTGCAAGGACCATTCATACTTGTTTGTTTTCATTGCTTCCCTGGTGTGTGTCCACTCAAGTTCCTCTCAGAGGAAACCATCGAGATATTTGCTCACGCCGTTTGTGGCTCCCAGTGGAAAACACTGTCCACAAACTGGCACTTAAAACAGTGCAAGTACTTTTTAATGTTTTACAGTAAAAAGGAAAATAAACTGCGTAAATCTTATACATTATGAGGGCATGTGGCTAGAGGTGACATGTATCCTTCTTGATGGTGTTTTGGGTTTTGGCTTATGACACTGCTGGTCAATAATCGCTTTAATAATATCATCAACAGTTCTGTGCTGGGACATTTTACAGGACTTTGAGTTTGACTGGGAGTTCATGATGGACAGGAATAGTTGAATGTGCCTGTGTCATTGAAGAAATTACACAACTATTAGATCAGGCCCAGTTTGACCATATGTTTGTGTCTTTGAGGTAGTAGAATGCATTTTGAAGTTTTAGTTTTTTTCACGTACTGACACCATATAGATGCAGAAGTTGTCCACTTCTGCATTCTGGTAATGATTTGCTTGAGTTGAGCTGTTTTTCACCAAAATACAAGCAAATGTTCCTTGTTGCATTAAACAAAACATTGAAGGGAAAAAGGGGACTTTTCATAACTTATTCATAGACAATTTCACTTCTCTGTTTTGGCTCAAAATAACCCACAATACAGAGCAATGACTTATAAATCAAAGAATGTCATTTTTATTTTCCCGTTGACTCAACCACTGTATAAAGTTGAGGAAGCAGTGTCGGTGACACATAATCCCACTGACCCCACATTATTTAGAGAAATGCATGACCAGCACATTTGTTGCAGTCAGGGGATTGTAGACACACAACAGTGGGAGAAATCAGGCCACCACCTTAAGATTGATACAACTACTACTGACGAGAATTAAATTAAATTCATGTTTTGTGGTACGACTTAAAATATATAGCGCGAAACAAAAAGTAATCACGAGCCTCATTGTGCACACTTTCAGTCTCACTTTCACTTCCCCCTTTGCAGCTGTTACAGTCCACGTTTGACTCTGAAATATATTGTTATTTTAGGATGTGGTAGCCTATATGTTATTTTTAAAGAGGCATGTGATGTCGTTGCACACTGTACAACAGCTTATTTCTATCCCCTGGAGGACACATGAGGTGTAATAACAGTTTTTTTTTATTTTTTGTTGACTTATGAGGCTCCTTGTTGGTGCGTTTCAGTCTCTACCACGACAAATCCGTTTTCATTTTTTCTTTTCCATTTAGGACCAGGCATTAGCTTCTGTTAAAGTTCGGAAAGGGATTGGAAATGTGAAATACCTAAATTTCCCTCCTGCAATAGCAACAATAACTGTTGTGATTCTGCCCCCGTGAACTTCTGGGCGACTATCTATGTTTGGTGTTGTCCGTCCCATTTCAGAGACTCCTTCAAACGTAGCCGACAAATGCTTTATTCAATCCCTGATGGATCCTCTGAGGACAGTGCGGTGTCGAGCTGGTACTCAATGTTTATTCACATCCACAATTTCTCCGAACACAAATGCGCGTACTTCACTCCAATGACCAAAGTGTGTCGTAAACTTTATTCCTCAAAAGTTGAGTCAATTATGGTTTTGTCTCAGATGTTGTAAAAATCGTTCACACAGATGACAACATGTGGATTGAAATGTGAAACAATAAGACCCATTGAAGGTTGTTAAGACATATTAGAAGTCCTCAAGAGAGTTTAAGCATTCAGCAGCGGCCGACCAGTTCCACTCAAGTGTTCTGCATCATGTTCTCCGCCCTCGTACTGATGGAAAACAAGAACACGACTTGTTATGAGGCTGCATATAAAGAGGCCTAAGAAGCAGAGAGAGCAAATTAAAGGAAAACACAACACATATATTCCACTGGTCTAAAAATGTGGCCCAGCAGCTTGAACACAACACATGGACACACAGTCTCTGTCGGACGGACAGGCGGGAAGTGATGGGGGGGGATGGGATGGAAGTCAAGGGTTGTACAGAGATGTCCGTTGTCTTGTAAAGGGCAGCGATGAGATCCCAACTCGAGCCGGGTCTCAGATCACGGTGACCACCGGGGGTTTGTATCGCAGCTCTCAGACCAGTGGACAGAACCTGCTGTCGGATCAACTAAAGCTTTAGGAAAAAAAAAATCGTAAAGTTATGGTGTGCCTCGGAAAACTTTTATTCACCTGCTCTGTGCACCCTCCTGTGCTTTTTTTTCTTCTTCTTCCTCGTCTTTGTTTTGTTTTTTCTTTGAACGCATAGTTTGTGTTAAATCTGCGGAAAGACAAAGAGAGGGGGGGGGGGTTCTGTGGCAGACTCACCACATTGCCGACAATATTTAGACTGGATTCATGGTTATGTCACATTTCCAACCGTCTGACGGAGCGGCACAGGTACAGACATACTGGGGCTTTTGTTTTGCTCACCCAAACCAAGACTTTAAGCACCAGTGACGTTGTCTTCCATCACATGGACACGTTACAACATGTGCCAGCACACATGGGCCTGAGCTAAAGGGGAGGAAAGGAATACAAACAGAATGCATGAATACAGCTGTTCAAGATGTCATGTTTTGGGCATTGGAAGTTTATTTTTTAAATAATTTGCCCGGGATATTACCTGAGGATTATGTTCTGACAGTCAGAGACAAACCAACGTTTCAAAATCGTCAAAATGTCCTAACTGATCATTGGAAGTGGCATTGACAGAATAAAAACCAGATCTCTCTCAGTCCGTATATCTGGAACACATATCAGAACATCTCCGCTCAGGATCAGTGTGCAGTTTAGTCTGATGTTGCTGAATCCTCCGAAGAATGCCAGGTATGATGTGAACACGGCTGCCTGGTGCAGCAGAGCTCTGAGCACCTGGGAACTGGATTTCCAGACTTCAATGCAGTGAGAAAGCAGAGCCTGCCTTTGGCAAATTATGAATTTTCACAAAACTGCACAGACTCTTCATTTATTCACCTGTCAAAGCTCCGTAAATACCTGTAGCCAAATGTCATTCTCGTGGGCCAACTGTTATTAATCAACCCGTTCCTATAAAACAAAAGCAACACAGGAAACACTCCCTGCTGGGTTTTCTGACAGTGAAACTGTGCGTTCCTCTTCACTCCCAACTCTAATAAACACAAGACTTAGAGTTCAGTGTGTCTCTCTTTCTCTCTCTCCCTCAGGCTCAGTCCTGGTATGATTACTGGTCAGACCACAGCAGGACACTGCTGCTGTATTATGGGAATATTTCTCTGCTTGTTCCCAGAGGCTAGAATCCCTTCATTCATGAGAGGAGCGTGGGACCATGTTGCTAAGAGCAGGTGGACGCTGGTCTTTAGCTCAGATACTGTTGACGGAGGAAAGCCTGAGTCCATTAACATGCTGAAGAGAAAAAGAGTGTCAAACTGTTTGTGTGGCTCCTGTCCAACGTAAATATTCATCAAAGCATCTGAAATGTTTAAGTAACTTGACTTGGTGCTGTGCTGAGGTTCACATGTGGCAAGCCTGTGTTTATCTAAATCAAGCTGACAGTGCCATCGTGTGGTTTTATGAGGAATTACTGGGTAATTTATTATTAATATGAGTATTATTACTCATATTTGGTAGTAGTAGGTTTAAGTGGAATTTGTAACTAAGCAGAATAAGAGAAATTCTTTTTGTTTATTGTTGTAAAAGGCAACTGTTTTCATGATTGTACTGATTGTAACATTCATTTTCAGCGTAATGCCCTTGATTGAAGGATTTTGTCTTCATTCTCACAAGACTATGAAGCAGTAGCATTAATCAGTCATAGCAACATGATTGTGCATACATGTGTGTTTGCAGTATTTTAAAGTATTTTTTTGCTAAACATTTACTCTGGTTTTGATACAAAATAATGAAAAATTTGATTTACAAGTAAGTGTAACTGCAAATGTGGTGCATGATTTCATTATTTGATTTATTTCATCTGTGATTAATGCTCCATCTTGCTCCTGTCACATTCTGACATGTATGCATGCCGGGTGACCCTGTAGCGACCTCTGCATTGAGTTACTGGTGTCCTATGTCACTAAGGTGCAGGTCTCATTCACACAATGTGACTAGTTTGATTGATTTATGGTAATTACTATGTAATTATGAGTAGGCAGGTGGGTGTGGGAGTAAATCAGGCCCACACTGCAGATGTGAAAATGTTCTCGTCGCTCTTATTCAGGTTAATGAGAAAATCTAACATAAACGGTCATTGTATGATCCAGGTAGGAATGTGCTTCATCAGGGTAACATGCTAATCCTACCTACAGCTGCAGCATATAGTCACATGTCTTATTAAACAGCAATGACTGAATGTCTTATACTGCTGAGGCCTATTGGAGGGTGAAGACAGACGAACAGGTTTAAGACCACAGGCCACTGAACTGTTCATCATCAGGAAACCATATGTTACGTGGAAGCTGACAAAGCTGGCATGTAGACTATAAGCGCCTTAAGTTAATGATGGAACGATTGATAGATGGATGAATTATGTAAATTAAAAAAAGCTCAAATCAGGTAGATTATTCTGCTTGGTAGTAAATATGGCAGAATGAGAGTGTTTCTCTCTACAGGCATCAGCGTTTAAGGTTTAAGGTTAAGGAAGCCCCAGTGGGGTCATGGAGAGCATATTAATCTGCGGTGCTGACATTTCAGTGTCAGGATGTGTGGAGATGGTTTTCAAACAGGCCCCAATGTCACATCATTCACGGACAACCTCTGGTGCTGACTATATATGTGTGTGCATGTTTGTGACTTTAAGCAAAAGTAAAGAGACCCCTGGTACAGTTTAAACTTTATGATGTTTTAACTTAAATAATCTAATCAGAGGGTTGGACGACCAGTTTGTTTTTATTATCTCCAGGTTTATGCATCAGCCAATCTGCAGCTCTGTTGTGCACATGTGAGTCTGCAATGGTGTTTTCTCATCTGTAATTCCAATTCAAATATAAAAGAGAGGCGGCCCCATGACTGTTTACAAGACAAACGGGGAAGAAGCACAAACATCCGCTTTACTGTCTTTCTAAATGTGTGCGCATTTCGGCTGTGTTACAGTCTGTAGTCTTTTCAACATGTCATATAATCAAGGCAAGTTTATTTGTAAGGCACATGTCAACAAGGTAATTCAAGATGCTTTAGGTAGAACATAAAGGTACAATGGAGAGATATGAAAAAAACATGAGACAATATAAAAACAAAATGGACGACAAGATAAGCTTGAATAGCGTAAGATTAATGATTGTGAAGCCATATCAAGTGTATAATCAAATAAATAATCAATATCAAACAAACAGGTCACATATATAATAATACATATAATAATACAAAAAAATACTATAAAAATACCGTCAAATATCCTATAAATACATATTTATACACACACACACTGCCGAGGCTTATTGATATAAAATAGATGCTATTCTATACACATTGTTTCATTAAATGAATCTGACACGTGACATGAACAAGCATCTCTCCATGTTCAAAGCCCATCTTTAATATACTGATTTAATTAGCAGCTGCATGTAAAGTGCCCACACAACTTCCAACGCGTCATAAATCCAGGAGCAATGTGAGCGTCGGCGTGAGGTCATGCATTTAGAGTGAATCTGATTTTTATGGCAATGCTCTTGTGAAACGATGAAGCCCAGAGAAGCTTGAGAGACAGGATTCTGTTCTGCATATAAAGAAGTGTTGTCGCCCGCTCCTCTGTCTGCTCAGAGCGTGAGAGATGTCTCCGTGTCCTTTTTCTCTAAAGATCCACTTTGTGACGTGACATTTTCAGAAAGGTCAATAACTGAACTTCTCTGGCATTTCCTCTTCGTCTTTGTACGTTTTTCATACGTGTGGAGTGTTTGTGTGCCTGTTAGCGGACATGTTTATGCACATACTTAGTGTGCATGAGAATATAAAGTCAATAACCCCGGAGTGTGTGTAATAACTGTGTACGGCCTCCTGGAGGAGTTGTGGCCTCCTGCTGTTGACATTCATCATATGGAGGTTTACAGATTCACATCTCTGGTGGTTGTTCTCTTAATATCTGAATTTATGGCCCCTGGTGCTCACCATTACAAAGTGGCAGAAGGCCATCCCACATGGACACATACACAGAGAATATCAATTAAGGCAGAATGAAGTGGGGTTCAAATGTAGTATCTCTGGGCTGCATCGCATATTGGATTTCATATAACTCAGAAGAAAAAATACAGCTTGTTGCCTGATATTTATGTCCGTCAGAAAAGACAACGGCACTTTCTATTCCATACTGATCCAACCGAATTTTGTCATATTCAATAAGATGATTACATCAGACAGTTTTAATCTTTATCTTCCACTGAACAGTTTCCACCTCAAATGCAACATCCTCAATAGAAAATCATATTTTTTAGAAACACCCACTGGCTTCATTCGTACCATTCTCTCTCATAGGAGAATGTTTGCGTTGGAGATAGTAACAGTTTATGTGAAGTTCACTGCTGAGACGCAACCTCTGAAATTATGAAGCGTCACAATGTCTGGTATGACAGAGCTCTCATGAACTAGGGGACATTGGCAAAAGAACAGCGTCGTGTCCCTGTATAATGAACACATGTTAGCAGAATTTAGTGTACATGGATACTTCATAGACTGTATGTAAAGATGGACGACATTATTGCTGCCCATAAGTGAAGCCAGAGCGCATCGATCGCCCCCTAGTGGCTGGCTGGAGCATAGGTCAAAGGTCCAACGTATGTCCAAGTAAGTTTCTTGTTAATTAGTTATTGGATGTTTTGAAAACGGGGGTGAAACATCATGATTGACAGTTGAGATTGGTCCAACCCTTTTTTTGAGTATATATATAAATCCCTATATTGCACTATAAAGAATTTGAACACCCAAATAAAACGTGGGACGGTAAATGCATATGTTATGGAGTGATTTCAGTCAGAGCACATGTTAGCTCTTCTTTGCGTAAGTGCATCACAGAGCTGCTGGCCTGGCTTTAGAATGGCAATCATCATATGGTGTCACTAAGGTCAACACTTGTCTGATCTGAGATCAGTTATGTGTCTCAACAAAGAGAAGAATTGGACCAATTAGAGTTGTTCTCAAAAGCTAGTTGTTGGTAATAGCTTCAAATCCTGCTGCCAATGAGCTGCCAGTTTAAAATAGGAGGTCATAGATCAGGATTCAGTTTGTTCTCCTAACTCTTAAAGTTATTTGCAGGCCTGTAAGCCCACTGCTGCCTCTGTGCCAAAGTGGAAGCTTGGGTGGGGAGCAGCAAATAAAAGCGGGGCACTATTAAAACATTTTGTCGACAAAGCTCTGGAAAACGATTCAGTGTCCCAAAAAGAGAGGGTAGGACATGGTGGTTAAGTGTGAGGAACAGTTTGAGAAATAAATCCCACAGGAACGCACCTTTTATTCAAGGAGAAAAACAAGGAACATTTTGGAGCCTAAGAAACTTTGCTTAGCAGAGGTTGCTGAGACAATTTCATGGCTGTGGACAAGAATGAAATCTGTGTGAAATTTGTTCAATCAGCGCCATGGTGGAAAACACACTTTAACGTCACACAGAATTTATGGAGCATCTCCATTGTTTTGGCAGCAGAGAATTTTTGGGCACTCACACAGATCGCAGACAACTCAAACTCCCATCCGCTGAAAGCCTCTGACAAGGTGCTGGGAAGAGAACTCTGGCTGACTGTCAAACAGATTTAAAAGTAACAATGCAGACTCCTGTTGCCTCTCCAAGCAGAGGCATTACTTTTTTACCCCCTCACTGACTGTTGGAACACTATGAGATTGCTAATCCTGACCAAATGTGCTTCGTGGATTAGGAAAAGTTCAGCGACCTGCAGGCTCCCCACAGTATCTTCCTCTAGCACGACGTCTGGTCCCTGTACACCCAGAGAAGAGTGTTCCCATAATGATGAGGCTTGTTAGAGGGAGCATTGAACTCTCAAGGACGCCTCCCTTCTGTGCGGGGTTTTCACAGACTGCTCATTATGGCAGAAGGTCTGGAAAGCATTTAGTCACAGGATGAATGTGCACTAAATGGAAAATGTTGGCCTTTTAGTGTTGTCACCATTATTGTTAATAATGTGCGATGAAAACACGTGAGTCATAGCTAACACTCACACAGTACATTTGAAGCATAGACTGTAAATAAAGATGGATGACATGACGGCTGCCCAGAAGTGAAGCCAAAGCATGTTGAATCGCCCCCTGGTGGCTGGCTACAGTACAGGTTATAAACCCAACCTCCTCCATGTTAGCGGAGGGAACATGGGCGAAACTTAGGTAAAAGTACATGTTAATAAGATGTTTTCTGTAATTTTAGGTAGTTATAATCGCACTGATGCATGTCAACCTGTTGAGTGATGTTTTATTTAGGTATTAGACGCTATAGAAATATCATGATTGACAGCTGAGACTCACTATTGAAGGTGTTTATAAGCAGGACCTGGACCCCTCAACTCTATCCTTTTGCTACTGAGCTGAATCTAGCCCCAAATATGTTAAATCACAGCGTCTGTATCCAGGATAGTTTGGATTCATTTCTGGATCGTGGGAGGAAGTGGAGACGCATCGTCCATCTTTATATATAGTCTATGGTCCAAGACAAGAAATATCCTGGCCCATAGCCCCTGTGAAACCAAAACTGTTTCTCTTTATTTATGCTAAGCTAGCCTGGCTGGCTAGAATAGTTGGCAGCTAACTTTAGAGTGCTATCAAATTTCTCCTTTGACCCTGAGAGAAACAAACATGAAAATAATGTGTTAGTTTGCCAGCTTAAGACTTGCTGGCAGGTAGATTTGTGTTACCTTTAGGCTATTTCGGTTGCATCTAGTATTTCTGCTAAGCCATGTTTGTTTTGAGGTTACAACTTTGTAAAAGCACATGAATAATATTGATTGCCACATATGATGTAAGTATTTGTTCAACATCAGTTTGATCAGTCACAGTTCTTGCATTTCTCTCATGTTTCTCAACAATACAGTTGTGTGTATGGGCAGTAGTGTGTATCTCAGTGATGGGACTAAAGCCCTTGGGAGACGACATAATAACTCAAACTGCACAATGGATGATAAAACCCATTTTTCATAGAGCTATGACTGATCAAGTACTAAATTGGAAAAGGTAGCCGCAACAACAACTTGAGAACAACATGTAGGATGAGTGGACATTCAATGTTGCCTGCCTCTGTTTTTGAGAAGAGGTATGTCACTGAATGATGTATCCTCCATTAGCTCCAAAACAAAGCTGTCATAAAATAAAAAGATGATAAAGTGGCAGCTGGTAGTGGAAAATGGTTTTGTATCTGAGCTGTGAAGAACAACAAATGTCACGTAGGTTATTGAAAATGAAGTCAAACAGGCCATAACTTTGCTGTTGTGTCAATTCAATTCCAGTTTCATGATGGTACGTGACAGAAAGCAGGAGGCTGGGGAATCAAGCATGCCCAAACAATATGCTGCATACCTTTAGTATGTGGTAGATGACGTTTGAAATATCTGCCTCATTGCTCATTGTCATCCATGTTCAAGTGAGGCAATTCCAGGCCTTCTTCCTCTCTTGCAACCATGTGTCATTATTCCTGTGTGAGCAGCAGTAAAGATCCGGTGGAGGAAATGCACTGAGGCCTGTGAACAGGCTGAGTCCCAGGACGTAAAGAGGGACAGGACAGGAAGCACACATGCATACATAACAGCCTTATTGGAGGGATCGGTATGTGACATGTCACATACCAGTCTCAGCCATGAGCCTCCCACTTTAACCCCCTGCCCCTCAACATGTATCATGTTGGCCAGGTCTCAGCGAGGGCACATGTTGGCCCCCAGCGGAGTTGAACGACCACAGTATGTTTGTCTCATGGGGACACTTGACTTGAATGTTCAGACCAATGGTATGTAAACTGATTTGTCTCTGGATAAATATTTGGATGTCTCCCCACTAGGCCTTTTCCCCCCTCTGAATTAGAATCCAACAGGTAGTGCTGGTTTTAAATTGAATCACCCTCTGACGTTAAGTTCAAACAGGCTCTCAGACCTTGAAAAAACGATAAGGAGAGTTATGGAAGACCTTCCTCAATGAGGGAGAAACCCCAGTGTCTTTCTTGGCCAACGGTAGCAGCAGCCTCTCCGACCCTGCACGGCTGTATTTATAGAGCGCTGTGGATGAGTCATTTGGCCGAGTGCCCACTGTGCTTGATTTACGATACCCCAGACCACCCTCCTCCCCGTTCGCCCCCCGCTTCAATGCCGTCTCCCACCCCACCCCTCACGCTACTTCCCTCAGACACACACACATATACACACACACACACCATCTTGCCTTCGGCTTGCAGTCCTACTCGGTTTCAGTTCGGCCGCGCTCTTCATTCGTGCGTGTCTTTAGAAATACGCTTGCTCCGCTCTTCCAGCTCCTTTGACAGAAGTACATGTAGAGGAAAGGTTTGCTGAGAGGCAGACAGGCTAGCCTTAGCCTGACCTCGCCTATAAGTGCCGCCGACTGGCATGTCACGTTGACCCCACTTTGACTCAAGGGAAAAAAATGAAGTTTTAAGCGAAAGTGTTATATGAGGTGGAGGAGAAACAAAGGAAGGAGGGGGAGAGTTGGGACGCTGGTAGGGAGTGCAGCGGTGTGTATTTTAGCAGAAAGAGATAGACTTGTCTGTGGCACGGAACAAGAACAGATGAAGAAGTGGCACTCGGGGCCGGCGGTCAGCAGCGACAGTGTGGCTTTTGCTCCCTCACCATTCAGCCGACAAGGGGGCACGTCTTCCTCTGCACCCCATGGATCTCAACTCCAACCCAGGTCTGTGTCTCTACATAACCGCAACGGATACTAACACCGCTGCATGTGCTCTCATTAGATGATGATGATATTATTGGACTTTTTACAGTTTCATTTACTACTGAAGGAATGTGTGGAAGGACTTAGAGTTTGTTTTAAACTGAAGGCACAAAGCTACCCACAAACTGCAGTTGCTCTCTGTTCTCTGAGAGGATGTCCTCCGTATGCCACTCATTCATTATGGAGCAGACAGGCGTTCCACACGTTACAGTTAACGGCTTATGGTTATCGCAGCTGTGATTTCAGATGAGCAATTTATGATGGTTGCATTCCTGATTTTCCTGTGGGGACATTACTGCAGCTTCCGCAGCGTTAGTCATCCAATATCTAAACGCATGTTCAGTGTTTGTGAATACTTGAGTTGTTATTTCTGACAAAACTATATTGTGAAGCTATTCTTTTATTTATATTCATCAAAGAAGTAACTCTGATGTGTTGTATTGACAGGATGAATACTCACTTACAGATTGCTCTCTTAGCTGCATTGCTCTTGGGATGGCAAGTTGGTCAATCCACAAGTTCGGTCCCAGATGAAATATCTCAGCAACATGATTCGTTGTCATTAAACTCTATTTAGACATTCGTCCCAAAAAGATTAGTCCTGATTAAGTCTACTGACTTAGGTGTATTTTAGTAAGAGCTCAAGGGATCGATCTCCATACAAATTATTCACTCATGATGAATTATAGGCCAGTAGCTTTGACGACTGAGCCATATCAAGTCAAAACCAATGACATTCTCATCAGCTTCAGTTTTACTCTGATGATTAGCAAATGTTAGCACGTTGCCTAGCTAAACTTAATTTTGCAAACATTGTTTTATGCTAAACCTCTAAATGTTAGCATGGTAACGTTAGCAATTAGCTCGAAGCACTGCAGTGCGGTACAGCCTCACAGTGCCATTACTGGCAAAAGGTTTATTTACATCAATAAGATGCTGTTATCAACGCAACATAATGACAGGTATCAAACATGCAACATGACTATAATCAGCCTAATCAACTATATTTCAAGTATTCCAACGCCAAGTTGTTGATATGTGGTGAAATTGTCTTTGACCTATTGTCCAATAAGATTGTGAACTTTATTGAAATGTAACATACTAGTATTGTCTGACCGACTGTCTCTGCTTCTGTGAATCATTCTAATACCAGGTAATAATGTGTTTAGGATTTGATAATTAGAATAACTGTTTTAAACTGTTTTGTAGTCTAACTGCCACCAAGGTGTAGTTGTACAAAGTATGTAGCTGTAAAAACAGCCATGCCAGAGAAAGAGAAATGGGGCTCTGTAAAAGCTTTCTCGTAGCTGGATCAAGTTTCACATTGCTTGGCTGCTTCAGGCAGATAAGAGAACAGACTCCGGAATTCATAGCCCCCAGCCTACCTGTATATCAATGCTGGTAAAAATGTTCTCATGCAAAAATCTGAACCTACAGAAGGTAGAGGACTCAACATTAGACAGTATTCTGGGGCTCTGTTTTAACAATCCAAGCACATGGATTTTTGTCCAAATCACAGTTTAATGGTTTCAGCACCCGACTCATGGTGCAAAATAACTGTTCCTGGTCTCTAAATTTGTCATGGGTGTGTTTTGTGTGTAACATGCTAAACAAATCAGATTTACACCTACCATTCCTTTTTAAAAGCGCTTGAACCTTAACGGATTGCTAATATGAGGGCAGCTTTCAGATGGGGGCAGGTGCAGTTTCTATTTAAACAGCGTGGGAAAATGAACCGCATGAGTCTGAGCTGAGTAGACACTTTTCACTGGGTGCAGGATTGGGCTGTGATGTTGGACGTGAGGAGAAAAAACAGCACAAGCCTATGATGGGAAATACGTCTGAACAAGCAACAACTTTGACACTGAGAAATGTTTTTACTGGAGTTAAAGGTCAACAGTGCAAAATCTTTGTTATTGCTTGCCTCTGAGAACAGTGGGTTATGACTGAGTAGCCAATAGAGAATTGAATGACAACTGAATTGGTCAACTTAATAACAAACTGTCATTGATAATTCTCATTTGTATTGACTTATGTCATGTTACATTACTTACATTATAGTATACTGAGTACCTTGGACTTTCAGTTGGACCCATCTGAAGGTGTCACGTTTGAGATCCTGCTCTTGGCAACTGTAATTGACAATTATTTTATTTCTTGTTGTGAAATTACTCATTAATTGAATGAGAAAAATATCTTTGTTTATTATTTAGTTGATACTTGATACCACATGACAAGGACTTACATCAACATTGTATACATGATACAGAAAGATCTCCTGTAAATCCATCTGGCAGGGCAACAGTACACTGATTTCAAAAAGACAACATGGACGTGTGGAAGCTCAGGATGGCAGGACCAGACTCTGCAGGGTTATTTTAGCTTCATCGCACTGGTTTGTATCCAGAGAACCGATCGAACGACATCAGCAAAAGTCCAACATTGCGTACTCGAACACACAAAGAGCCAAACTCATCGTCAGCGTTTCTCTGTCCTGTCTCTCCACTCAGATCCCCACCAATCTTTTTTCGTTCAACCAGCTTCCCTGCAACACCCCCACCCCCGCCACCCTAAACCCAATGCACTGCAGCCCTCTCAGTCCCACAGTGCTTTGGTCAGATTTGTCAGAGGAAATAATGACGTGGAACTGTAAAGAGCAGGACAGGACGGCTGCGATGGTCAAAATTTAAAACACGCTTATCTTGCCGAAGCCTTATGTCGCTGTCTGTTAGCTGTTCAAATAATTGGGCGACGGAGTGACAGGAGGTTTTATAGCTGCCCTCTCAGGCTGATTTTATGCAGATATGTGTGCAGGCATTATAAATGGCATCAGAAATAACCCACGATCCTTCTGCTGTGAGAGCAGAAAAACTGTGTTATTCACATTTCGCCTCATCAATCACTAAGTGGAAATTCGAAGTGGTGGTAAAGCCTTGTGCAGGGTGATGATTGAATGTCAGATTTATCTCTACTTTCTATCACAATAATGTTCACCCGTGACAGGCACTTCGATCCTTCAATCTCCTGAAGCAATCTAGCAAATTACAAAAAGGTTGATTAATGCTTTTGATGTCAAGAAACCAGAGTGAATACATTTTATAAATAACTCCAGGTGAGTAAAACTCTGGAGAAGCATTTTTCTTGGTACCCTGGCTAAAGTTCTTAACCAAAAGCATGTTCAGAGCTTAACTGCCTGAATTCCAACTTGAATTTCAGCCTTGCCTCCTCCTTCGCTGCTCCCATTAGTCACTATAAAGCAGAAGTCAGGTTTCTACAACCCTTCCTGAAAGGTTCAAAGGGCTTCTCCCAAAGGCCAGACTGAAACAAACTACCAATTTTGGCTCTGGGGAGTGCAGGTGTGCATCTGCCCTGAAGCCCTCATCAGTGCTGAAAGGTGATATTAGAAGGTATTAGAGAGCAGAGCAACAGGCACTTTGTCAAGTCCTGTCTTTGTTTCATTCTCTGGTGTGGATAAAGGGAGGTTCGCCCCACTCTCCAAGTACCAGGCTGTTTGTCTATGTCTATTCCTCCCTGCATAACTGTTGCAATAGTTTGATCCATATAAAAGTATTAAACACAGTTGTAATCCCTCCTTGAATTCAACCAAGCTGCACCAAATTGCACACACTCATAGAACCATGAATTATTCTGTAAGAAATCAGTGAACATGTTGAAAAATGCAATGTTAAAGAAAGTGAAACAAATTCCTGGATCTTTTTCCCTGTCCGGTTCAGTACCAAGATTTAATGGGTTCTTTCTTGGTCCATATCCTTCGAACCAATTTTGAAATAAATCGGTCGACTAGCTTTAGTGTAATCCTGCTAACAGATAAACTGATGAAAGCATAACCTGCTTGGTAACAAGGAGGCAGACTGTAGAAAATTAACACAAATGTCTACATAGATCTCAGACTTTTCTCAATGAAACATTATCCTCCCTGCTGTCGCATCCTTATATGCATTGTGTGTATATGTGACCTAGCACCAACAACATCTGCTATACTAAAAGAAACACGCTTTCAACATCGGATAAACATCATGAAAGATCTTGTCTCGGGCTGCAGAGTGCACACCAAGTGTGGATGTACGGCATGGAGGCCATATAGATTTACAGTGACACGGCCGTGAGTGTGTGATACGCTGGTCAAATTGGTGATCTGTCATTGGGAGACATGCTTGCGTAACCGTAGGGATGCCTGCATGTTTCACACTGACACACTGAACGTATGCGCACTGATGAAGATGAAAACAGAACCACCCAACTTGTCACAATTATTATCAGACAGTGATGTGTGGATGCCATTAAAACATGAGTCAGGTTGTATATAAAGATCTCTCCTCTTGGATCTGAATGTATCGCACCTATTCAGAAACTTCCTCTGAAAGTATCAGTCCTCTCGGAAGTAATGTTCCACTCTCCCAGTGTTGAGTTCTGGTGAGGGCTGGCAGCTGCTGTCACTTCAACACTCGCACGCAACGCTCCAAACATTTTAATGGGACATTAATCCCCCAGTCAAAAGTCACTGAAGCTGTCAGTCGTTTCAACGGTCCACTCGTAAGGTTTTTTCGGTATTTGAACAAACCTCAAAGTGTTTTCATGCATACTTTATACGTGTACAGAATTAATCTCATGTTATACTGCAAGTCGTCCCAGAACGGCTGTGATTTGTGATTTATATAAACAATTGTCAATGCAGGTTTTAGTTAAAGGATGGTCCTGTTTTTGTTTTTTTGAAATGCGTTTGCACTTATCCTGTAATTCACATTTGATTTACATTCCTTATATTTTCCAAAGCAAAAGTTGTGTATTGAAGGTTGTATAATTCACATTTCCTGTGTAAGAGCCGCCACTGGTTTCAATTTCAGTGGAGTATGAACACCTCCTTAAGCCTGAAGAAATTGTGTACAGCCTCATCCATCATACTTAAAATGATGTATCCACTCATTACACTGCAGTTACATGAGAAGAGGAAGAATGGATTGTTTGAAGATCACTGGACTGCAGAGCTTAAAACATGCAACAAAAGAAAAAACTTTGAAAGGATCCGTCTAACCAGAGAACGCTGCACAGCTCCCCTCCGCTGCACCTCTATTACTCTTAATTATCATGTCAGGTTATTTTCTATCGCTCGCTTGGGACGTAAAGTCAAGTCTGAGTCGTGTCTCCCTTTCCTAAAGTTGAAATCAATTCCACTTATATAATGATATATTTACAGCAGCCTTGGCCCGACACAGAGACATCACTCTTTATTTAGTCGGCATAAAATCTGAATGAAGACACTTGGCTCTTTGACAGTCCCTCTCTGACCTTCCCTGACTGTCCTCATGACAACTCGGCCCAGTCATACTCAGCCCGTGAAATGAAACCCTCCCCCCTTTCATCCTGTGCGAGTGCAAAGGAGTGAATATGTTTTGACTGAATCACTTTTTGGCGAGGGAATGTTATGGAAATATTGACAGAATCGTACACTGTGGAAAAAGATGGACGACGCATCTCCACTTCTTCTCACTATCTAGAACTGAAGCCAAAATATGGACGCCGCTATCTTGTGGCTACAATGGCATTTGATTCTGCGAAATGGAGCTGCAGTATCGAAGTCCTGCCGATACAATTGCGAGTCGGTCTCGAATGTCAATTACAAAGTTTGTATAGCATCTAACTAGAGGGCGCTCAGTAGAGTAGAGTCCTCCGCTAAGGTCTGCAACTACCACCTGATCCAAATCCACACCAAGATTTATAGGGTTCTTTCCTGACCCATACTGCATCCTTTCAAATTTCAAGTAATATGTCCAGTAGTTTTCATATAATCTTGTTGACAAACAAACAAACAAACCGAGATGAAAACATATCCTCCACGGTCCACGTCACATTCACTAACATGGCGGAGGCAGAGTTTATGGCCTGTATCACAGCCGTGGCTTTACTTTGGGAGAGCCATCATGTTGTAGATCTTTATATACGGTCTATGTTTACGACTTAAGGATTTATTACCATTGCCTCACTACGCTGAACTCTAGCATTGTTGTCGCTAACCTCATAGCTGCAGAACCCAAGTCATGGAGGTATCGGGTTTGCCTTTCAGCACCAGAGACGAGCTGATGTGACCATTATTCTCCATTTTTTTTGTGCCGCGATTACCTTCTTCCCTATGGGCACCTGTAGACGGACAAAAGAGCCGAGCAATCCTTGTCCCCTTTGACCTCCCCGCTCCTATTCACCTTGTTACTCAGGCAGCATCAGATGGTAATGGATAGCCATAGGAACTCTATGGAGTCTGTGTTCTCTACCAGCCTATGTCTTTGGGGACGCAGGTGGAGGCTAATGGTGTGGTGGCTGCCTCCAGATCACGTCTATTGACAGGAAGGGACCAGGAAGACATTTAGCCATCAATACCTCACTGGGGGGTCGGGGTTAGGAAATAGGACTCCAGTGAGAGATACATGGGAAGATATACAGTGGCTGAAGAGAGAGGGACCAGCAGTTTGTGGAGGATGACAAGAGTACAAGTTGTACTGATGCTTTTGGAGGACGACAAAGGTTGTGGTTGTTATGATTTCATTTGTGTTGTGTTGGTAAGCAGAATTTTACAAAAACTACTGAACCAAACTAATAATTCATGGATCTCGATGAAAATTATCAGGAAAACTCGGATTTATCAGATTTGGTGCAGTTCCCTCTGAAGCTTTACAAAAGCTTTGTTTCAAAGTAACAGCCTGTTAAGTGTGAAATTGGTAGAGGTTCCCTTTAAAGGTTTTTGTATGGATTATAAACAGCTGCAGCTGCCTTGTGTTTTTTATTTATTTGTTTTGTTTTGTTGTTGTTGGTGGTGGGTGGGAGCCAGGAGCATTTGAAAGGGACTTTGAAGGCTCCAGCAAAAGTCACCTGGGGGGCCCTAAACCAGACCACACTAAACACATGATACCAAACCACATCATTCCAACTTTTGATTCTTTTTATTTTAGAAACATACAAAAATACAATCACACACATATAGTCGTTCTAGTCTTCAATCCAACCTCTGAAATTTCAAAGCCTTTGGCAGAATACTAGTGTCATTATAGAGGATTTCCGTTGTTCAGTGAATTTAAGGCAGTTTGGACAAAATAGTCATCGCTGTGGACTAACCTACACTGTCCCAATTCCCTCGGTGGGAGTTAAACATACAGCATTGGCTAGATGTTTGGTTTAGATGCATCTGTATTGTTATGGTAAGGCTTATTTTAGTTCACATGCTAAAGTCACAATGGCCAGGGTCATTACATCATTATTTTGTTGCAGGTGTTAAAAAAGCACTGCAGTGTGAATGGGGGATTCCATGTTTGCTTATGGGGTCGTGGCCCTGTGTCGAATCAGTGGCCTTTTTAAACCGAAGCCTTGAGAGAGATCTGCCCATTGTTTCCCACTACAGTGCTCGAGAGAAATATGTGTGTGTATGTGTGCGTGGTCCCCAACCCCCTCTTCAAACCTCCCCTCCCTCCCCTCCTTCCCTTTCTCTTTCACACCCTCTCAGCTGTGCTCACTCACTCATTCTGAGCCAGGCCAAAAAAGTGGCAGAGCGGCTCCTCCACTGAGGAACTCCCGTCCTCACGTTAACCCAGGCAGCCCGGGACTCTGTAACCTACTCAGGAAGCCTCTTTTTCTGGACTGCCACTGACAGGAGTGTGGAGGAGGCATGGAGGTGGTGCATCCATCCATTCATAGCTTACCACAGTATGGACTATCTGATTCAATATCATCACATCAAGGTAAAAATAATAACTGTTATTTTCCTACTGGTGGTTGACACCTTTATATCTGATGGGTCTCTACAGAGATGTATTTCTCCAGACGTCTGTTGTAACAGCTGCACTTGGCAGACGGGTTAGATCATCTGGAAGTTATATGACTCATGAATCAACACATGACTGTGTATGCTTTTTCATCTTTTTGTTTGAAAGATGAAAAAGCAGGAATTATGGGTCATTTTGCTTCAATTTTTAATCCTCATCACGATTCTGAATGAACTAACAAACACTTTTGCGCTGTAGTCTTGCTCAGCGAGCGACTTCCTGTTCCTCTGGAGGTATTTATGATGCGAGGACTTCTGAGAAGACTATCATTAGGCACAATATTGAATCTCAACTTGCCCCTGCTTGCATGCAAACAAGAAGACTCTTGCCGGCAAAAGAGGGAGCACTGACACTGATGGAGTCATCTAATCTCCCATTGTGCACACCTACAGACGCACAAACACTGGGAGAATTTCTTTTTTGTTGTTATTTAAAAGCCAACCAAGGTAGTCACAGCGTCTGCATTGTTGTCAGGGTCGGCAGCAGCAGCTGTTTCCTCCACTTGGCAAGCTGCACAACCAAAGTCTGGAAGAACTGAACTTTTTCAGTCCCCCACAAATTAAATCCACACATGATATTTTGTCACATTGCTGCCTCCTAGACTGATTTTTAAAGGCAAGAGGATTTCTTCAAGCTTCTGTTGTGTACAGTTTTTTTTATTGGCATTGTATATCATACATTGTTCTGATAACAGGACATTCTTTACAACATAGTTTAGGAAAATATGTTCATTCTGGCTGAGAGTTACAATACAAGAAGGTTAATATCACTTTTATACCTGTTGTTGTTTATTATAAGGCTAAAGCCAGGAGACGGATGGTTTAGTTTAACATTTAGCTGGCTAGTCTGGCTCTGGCCTAAAGATCAAAAATCCAGATAACATGAGTGAAGTGTTTGTGCTAAACTGAAGCTACATTAACACTTATAAGCATGATATTTTCTATGTTAAATCTTAAGTCCACGTCCCTTTTAAGCACTTAAAATACAGACTTCTCTAAAGGCTGTTGACCCTCTTTTCTTTTCAAAGCTTTTGGTCAGTGTTTCAGCTTGGACAGGCAGAAATGGAGACATTTGCTGACACAGTCACTGACATTCACTTCCTCAATCGGTCTTATCAATCACAACTCGACCATCGGGCCAGTGACCTGTGTGTACATGATCATTTCCATCTCTGGAACATCCAGAAGAACTCAAGGTCAAAAATGTAGCCGTGGCTGAAAAGAACAAAATGTCAGCGTTTTCCTTTTGGCTGCACACTTCTTTGGCTGCTTGTTAACAAATAATTGAACACACAACAACTGACCAAATGGTGGCATCAGCACATCCACTTTTAAGCCCTGTGGGCTCTGCTATTACCAGCTCCTTAAAGGAGCGAGTGATGCCTAAAAAGCTTAGGTGAATTATGTTATTATACTGTTGGCAACAAGGTGACATGCGTGTTTCGGTGTGTTTGTATGGATGCAGATTATTTCGGGTTCAAAGTTGAAATGTTTGTCTAGACATCAACATGTCATTTTAAAATGTATTAATGTGGTGTTACACCTGGCTGTTGCTTCTATTTATTAGACAGATGTAGAGTGGGCTACTATTTCTTTTATTGAGATTATTTAAGACTGTTACACAAACAATTTCGACTAAATACTAAATTCATCCAGTACCTCTCTGTGCATGTGTGCACTTAGTGTTGTTTTTACAGGACGTACTCACAGAGGCTCAGCGCCGAGTGGAGTGTATCAAGGGCTTTCAGGTATTTGAACAATTACAGCACAGTGGGATCCTTTGTTGTCTCCCACCTGTTTCCAGCCATTAGTTAAAGACTAGTGTGCAGCTGGGTTCGGCCACTTATTAAGGCCAATGGTCACAACTGGAATGAACAGTTGTAGCTGTTTGCACAACTCACATGGTAATTATGACACCGTAGGGGAACTATAAATATTGGAAGGGCTGTCACTGAGACTTTGTCAGTGATATGGTCATTTTCCTCAAGGATACGCAAGTGGTGTGTTAATTATATGCTTCATACTGTCATGAGTAAAGCTCATTTATTGACGTTGTTGACCTGTATTAACCACTTGTTTGTGGTTATTTCTGGGACATGATGCATCTGGAGCAGAATATTTCCTGTATGTAAGTGTTAGGAATTTCAAACTTTTAACTATAGGTTGTGTCTGAAAGAACTCTTAATAATAAAGCTAGAGGTAGTTTTAGCTAGATATAATGCACATACAAATTAATTTAATAACCGTTGCTGTTTAGTGCCGAATGTTTACACATTCACAGTCAAGATTGTTTTGATGGAGCAGACACACACAATAATAGGTTCTCAAACCATAATGGCACAGACTCTTTTCATAAAGGCAGAAGGGGAGGTAGGAGCAGTGGGTCAATAACATTACCTTATACAAATCATTATTTTCAACCTTTCGCTTATCATATTTAATATTTGGAATTTGCTAATAATGTTTGTACGTCACGAGGATGGTCAGTCTAACAGCTGTCCTGATAGGAGAGTCGAAGAGAGTTTGTTATGGATAAGTTGGTGCAGCCAAGATGGCTAGAGCAAGACACTTTCTACTGAAGGCTGAATTACGAGACAACATCAGACTGTCAGGGTAGATAGAGTTGCTCTAGCAACCGGTAGAGTAGCGTAGGTGCATGACGGAGAGCTGCTCCCTGTCACTTCCTGGATTCGGTGACAAGAGGCGTGGGACTGCGGCTGGACCAATAAGGGAGATCCAAAGTGATTTGCGGTGACTCCCCTCCAAATATTCATAACCATCACATCAATTCTACTGTTATAACTATACACGACTCCTGCTGTTCGGGGCCATTTTCATCTTCCTACTGCTAACTTAATTAGCATAGGCTGTGATAATTGTCCATAGCTATGAATAACTCTTCATTGTATCTTTAAATAAAACATTTGATTGAACCAAAATCTTGGATCGGCTTCTCTCATTATATAGGATAAACGAACACGCCTTAACATAAGTGACAAAAGCTTGTGTAAACCACGTTATCATTTTAATACATGCTTGTAGATAATATTGTCAGTGACATACAGCCTCACATTTGAAAAGTAAAAGAGTCGGTGTCGATTTTTCTCTTTTCTGAACTTTCTTTTGTTTGAAGTCTGAAGCTGATTGTGAATAAGGAATCCCGCTCCGGGCTCCTTCTCTAACACAAGCTGTCGTCTGAAGTAGAAACCTGCATGCCTCTGTGCAGCTGGAAATTGTTCAGCACTGAGTTTGTAAAACTTCGGGGCCGTGTGCTCAAGCGTGGAGAATCGGGGGGGAATTGCAACAGCTGCCACGGTTGTCTCCTCAGGTACAGTCGCGCAATGAGTGAAGCTCCTCGTCTGTCTCCGCCACTGAACCCCTGCTAGGATTGGTCTCATTTAAGAGGCGATGATTGAGGGGCTCCTTTGAGACGCAGTGCCAGTCACAGCGTAAGTAGTCCGGGAACTGTACGGCGGAGAATAATACTGGAAGGCAGCTTAACCACAGCAAGTAAAGAATCTGTCAAAAGATAGCCTGCAGTCGTCTCATTTAATGGGCAGACAAGGAGAACTGACCCACAGGTGACAAGATGATATTTGAGCTCAATGTTTTATCTTTCTTTCTAGATCTTAACGGCTGTGAAAGCTCTTGTCGGGGGGGTCTAAAAAGCTAATATTTATTCTTCCCAGCGATGTGGTTTTAGTTTCAACTGATAATCCATTTACTTGAGGGTGGTTTTAACCCCACAGGGAAATCACTGATTAACCTTTGTGTCTGAAGTCAGAGGACAATGCTGAACCGCTGTTGGAACTTGTGCATGAGAAAGTTTTTACTGCATTAAGCTAAATCCATACAACTATACTTTCGTTTGAAAACTCTGGACACACCAGTCCAGAGTTTTAGATCCACTCAAAACTTTAGTTTGGTTTGGAAACACTGCTTGTCCTATTTTTGTTTGAGAATACCAAGGCTGCGTTCCAGTCTGGATGGGAAGGAATGTAAACGTTTAGAAATGATGACCTACCCTTGGTTACTAGTGTAGAACGCAACATGGATAATAAATTACAAGCATTGTCTTGACAATGATACAACTGCTAACAAATGTAGGAGAAACGCTTTCATTTGAGAAGTGCAGTACTTCCAATGTCCAGCATGCCCACTGTTCATCATTGTGGGCGGGGATCGAACCTGATACAGTTTCATGTGGACAGAAATTATAATTTTTTTCAAAACATTTGTAACTCAAATGTAGTGGTATGGATATCGCCTTGAATTACAATGCAAATGGTACACTATTCATTCATGTGTGTAGCCGTCTGCAGCACCTATGGATGGATCTAGATGTCTGTCCCACTACTGAGCCTGTTTTTGTTCCATTTCAGCCAAGGGCATTCTGTCCGCAGCCATAACATTAATATTTATACTACGAAAATACTTAAAAGGCGAGGGGAAGGCTTCAAGAATGCATTTCTCCTCAGTCATGGAGAAATTTAAGAAACAGCTCTCTCCAAGGTCTCTCTGGGGGTTTGAAGGTTTTGTCCAGGAAGCTGTCCTTGAGCTAAGTATGTTTGACATCTCGCCGTCTTTATAAACCTAGTGGCCAACTCAGCCACTGTGGAAGAAAACTGAGCATCAACAGGAAATGGCAGGAGGAGCAGGAGTGTGTTGTAATGGCAGTGGTATGCTGTATAATCCTGTTGCATGCTTGTTTAACAGATTCACTACCGTTGTTTTTCGAG
This sequence comes from Limanda limanda, assembly GCF_963576545.1. NCBI lineage: Eukaryota > Metazoa > Chordata > Actinopteri > Pleuronectiformes > Pleuronectidae > Limanda > Limanda limanda. The sequence goes on along the minus strand of NC_083636.1, from coordinate 30,898,511 downwards.
AGGAAATGGTGCCTGAAACAGAGGCTCTGGGTTAAAGGCTAATTAATTTACAAAATTTGGGCAAGAGCACTCACAGGGACACCGGGGAGTCACAATTAATTTGCATTACAATCGACACGAACAATACTGAGGGTGGGGATGGCCGTGCCTGGAAAACTGTTGCATGCCATCTAGGTCAGTGTGACTAATTGGTGTCACCGTGGAATCCCACTGACAGATCCACTTCAGTGGTGGACACAGAGAATCCGGGGATCAGAATTGAATGATATGACATTCTGACAGTGTAATCGAGCTTCCCAGTAAAACATCCTGACAGCCCATGGGAAACGGGACGAGCATTTCAAAAAATCGGATCGAAATATGTAATTTTCTCTATACAAGTGAATCAATATGCTTATTTTGTCTTGTCTCCGGTCACATGAAAACACAGGGTCTGTTACTTATTATATTGTTGCTTATTAGTAACAGATTATTCTCTGAGCTGGTTTTTAAAACATGTTGGCCCTAATACATCACTGTAAAAATACCCTGCACCTGCTGTGACATGGTAACCTGATATGCTATACGTGGCTGAAGAGAAAGACGGCTTCCCTAATTAATAGGATCCTTTCATCACTACTTTTTTTTTCCTTCTGTAGGATCACATGGGGCTGAAGCCAAAAGCAGAGCAGTGAAAGTATTGACCACATACCGATACACAAACACTTGAGCTGAAATTACATTACTAGTGCAAGAAGAGCAAAATAAAATGACAGAAACCATTTTTGGAAAAAAGTCAAACTATTTCATGTATACTTTGACAACTTCTAAAGTTCAGCTGAAGCTAATATAAGGCTGGAGCTGTCAGACTAAGGCAAATGAAGCCAGTATCTTCACAGTCTTTAAAGACACAACTTGCTCTTTGTGTTACTGCCGCTTTGAGGGAGGGGCTCACCTGACCCTAACCCCTTTTCAGTCTGAGGGGGGCGGGCCCCGGGAAAAGCTCTGAGCGCCCCTGCTGATCTCTCTCTCTCTCTCTCTCTCTCTCTTTCTCTCTCTCTCTCTCTCTCTCTCTCTCTCTCTCTCTCTCTCATCGATATCCTCTCTCTCTTTAAACCCTTTATTCAATCAGCCCATGTGTGGGAGGAGGACTTGTGGCTGAATCTCCCTCATGTGTGATCGGACTGGTTTGGAGCCACGTTGTTCTCGCAGCGGCTGAAGAGTCACTCATATGTTCACCGGTTAGTGCATCGTTTCATTCCACCGCTGTTTGTTTGTTTCCATCGGCCTGGAGCAGGAACGTGTCGCTGCAGGTTGTGGAGGAGATCAAGTGACGTGGTGTCGCCTCTTGTTTACATCTTGCTGTTGTTGTTGTTGTTGTTGTTGTTGTGGTGGTGAATGGACACATGGCGCACGTGTAAATATGAGCAGAGACGACGCAGCGTTGAACAGACAGGTTTGTGTTGCAGTGTGAAAGATGTGCGTGTGAAGTCAATGGATGATCTCCTCCATGTCAGGAGATGATCACTGAGTCCACATCGGGAACTGGCTAATCACTGGATCAGGAGCAGAGAGCAGCAGCCTGTTGTTATAACGAAGGATGTCACAGTCACATCAGCTGGTGACAACATTTAAACTCTTTAATGTGTTTGATTTAGAAGCATTCATAAAAACCACTGTTGCTCCAGGCACAACATGAAGGATTTAATGGATAATGCATGAATTAATGGATGCTGTGATGAAACCAGTCAGGCCTCTGTACAAACACTATGTAAACTGTGACATGTTCCACTTTCAAATATTTATGAACTGAACAGCAACTGACAACATATTGATAATGCAACAGTTTCTGAGAGAGAGAGAGAACACTATACTATAATGTATATAATAAAATATTAGTTTTATGTCAAAGCCTGAAAAACGTATCGTTTTGATTATCAAATAATCTGTTGATAATGTCTCAATTTATTATCAACATAGTCAACGAAATATCTTAACATAGTTACATAGTTTTGCCCAAAGAAAATAAATTAAATTTGCAATATTGTAAAACTAACTATAGCAGTCACGTTTAAAAATCTAGAATCTGATAAAATGTGGCATTTCTGTTTGATAACTGTCAGAAATTGATTTTCTGTCAAACTGATTGATAATTTCAGCTCGAGTTCTGCTATTTCCTTAGTCACTTAAATGTATTCAACCAGTGAGTATTTACATTAAAAGTATGTATTGAATTTAGTGCAGGGTACCAGTATTGATGATCATCCTCAGCCAATGACTCAATTTACATGGCCGGCAATATTCCAATTATGGATTGACCTTATTTGTCTTACAAAATACTTTTTTAAAGAGCAAAGTCTGATTATGATTCATATAAACGTGCCACTTGTTAAAACTCAAACGTATGTGTAATTACTATCTCCACTTATAAATGACCTCATCTGAAACTTGAGTCGACGTCTTCTCTGTGAGATGGAAACATGTGGTCGTGTTCAGGGTCTTTGTTGTGCCGGAGTTTGCCTCGTCTGTGTTTGCTAAAGGAGCTCACAGTGGATAAACACTAACATACTGAGAGCTGAATGGGCCAAACTCTGACGTCTGCTGCCTGCTAATGAGATCTCATCAGGACTGACCGGAAACATCAATCTCACTGTCACACTGACCACTCCACCTCTCACACACACACCAAAAACACACAACTATCATCTTACAACTTATTCATATTTATTCTAAACTGGGCTTGCCATTAGATTTGCAACAACATATCTACTAGTACTCACTTGTCACTATGTATATTGTATTAACTTTTCTGCTTTTTCTTATATTAAGCTATTTTATTCAAATTATGTGTATTTTTTATAACTTTGCCTTTAGTCCTGAGTCGACCTTTCCTCTTGTACAACACTTTTCATTGTACCATTGCCCTTGTGTTAACTTTTATATATGACAATAAAATGTAAAGGTTATTCCAATTATATTGCACATAGTTGAACATGGAAATCGTTGGCACTCAATAATAATGACCTTAAAATGTAATCATTTGCTGGCAGATTGAAGAGCAGAGGAGGAGAACAAACAATTAAAAATGTTACATTAATGTGAAAATCAATTAGTACAACCCCGCAGCTTAGCTGTATAATAAGAAATAAAGATGATTGGGTGCATGTAAGAGTTTGTGGAGTCATCCTATTTCTGCAGCTTTCACTTCACATTAAAATAACCAGTGACTTTTGGTTTATATTAGAAAACGGAGAGAGTCAATTCCACGTCCTTCTCAATCGACCTGAGCCCTGATTCTGCCTGTTATTTTCTATTTGAGCCTATAAATAATATTTGTAATGCATCGTGCAGATCTCATCCCCATACAAATCAATGGCTCAGGATCCCTGGTGGTCAAAGTCATGAATAATTCAGCCGCTGTGCGACACACCATCAGTCTGTTAATAGCTCATCTCTTCGACCAGGTTCAGAAATGCCACCAGTCAATGTTTATATGTTTCGTCTTAATAGAGCTGGAGTGGATTCCTTATGTGAAACAGATTCAGACCCTGCACGTAAATCTGTCCTGTGTCACATGACTTCCGAGAACTAAGTCTAATGAGGATGCAGAGCCTAATGGACATACGCATACATATTGACTTTTCTTTTGATTTATTATGGTGTGTGTGTGTGTGGGTGTAAGGTTCAAATCCAATAATCATGTCACGTAGATACATATACAGTCTTATACTTCACCCTGATGTTCGGTTTCCACACTGCAGGATGATGAACGTTCAGTTTGATACTAGAAAGTGTTTTTTACATTCACACCTGGGATTCAGACGTGCACATAAGCATGGTTTTGTGACCATATAATTTTGCAAGACAGCCATTGTCCAAATATGCAACTTGCACTTATACACCGATAGAAGACTTTACATAGAATTAAGAAACATCCCGTTGTTACTTTTTTGAAAGGAGCAATATTTCTCATGTACATAAATATCATATAAATGAAAAACTTTGTGGAAAAGCATACCAGACCCAAATTATTCCAAGCGTCCCTGGAAAAAGTTTCTGCACAAAATGTTTTGAAAGTTGTTCACTTATTGTAAAGCCTGTTTGAACAGTATAAAAAAAATCAGATGAGTGAAGAATCTTCAACTTTTCCCTCAGGACCCCTGAGAGTTTCTGACTTGAGAGATCTCGGCAAAGTACAGATGTTTAATTCATCTCTTATTTCTCCCTCCTTCATGTGCACAGGGGCAGACAGAGAGCGGATGACAGCCAACCATGAGACCTACCTTCTTATGGCCAGCACCCAGAATGACATGGAGGATTGGGTGAAGACAATCCGAAGGGTCATCTGGGCGCCCTTTGGTGGAGGTCGGTATTACATTACACACACAGCCAGTGTTGAACTTGAGTTAATGACCTCAGCTTAGGGGGGTTGGTCTGTGTCAGCAGGTTAACTCAAAGGCTACAGATCCTTTTTTCAAAGTTTTGTGGATAACTGGGGCATAACCCACTTTTTGTACTGTTTTTAATATGGTGATTTAGCCTTGGTGGAAGTATGCACTACTTGCTTGTTTATGAGATTTGTACAGCAGGTTATGTGTTATTGCGGATGTCTTTGAAAGTTTACAATAGCGGTGCTCTAGAAAAGATAAAGGCCCTTTCAAAAAGAAAATGATTTGCAGTGAGCTGGCAAATGAGTTCAGAGCAAAACATACTCAAAAGTAAAGGCAAAATAGATAATTGGATGGATCTTTGTTTTGCCTTCTGAATGTTAATTAGGAAATGTTTTTCAAATCCATGACGTGGATTCACAGTTGTGGAAATTCCTCTCGTGAAGTTGTCCCTGACTCTGGTGGCATCACTGTGCTGATTACCGGGGGTCCCGCTGCGCCGCTGTGGCCTGTTATTGACTGTGCTGGCAGATATTGGCTCACATTGTGTGTGAGCAGGGCTCAACAAGCGCGGCGTTTGTGCGCGGGCGGGCAGTTCAGGCGGCTCCCGGTGATACAGTGAATGGACGAGGCCAAGCCGGCCCCCTCTTGTTTCCAGCGCCGGGAGTTTGACGTCTATTGCAGTTGACTGCTCTTCAAAAGGACGAGCCATTTGTCAAAGATGCCACGGGAAAGGTGGCTCCACGCTGGAGCCGAGCCACCGCTTCCTCTGTCCCCCTCACACACATGGACACAAAGAGCATGCACACACACACACACCCTTCATATTCCAGCCTTGCACATTTCGCTGTAGCAACAGAGACAAACTGAGCCCTGATTGGCTGGTCAGTGGCCCCGAAGTGTGGTTGTGCTCAGAGTGTGACAGACAGACAGGGAGGGAGCTCCCAAAACAAAGCCCCCTGAGTCTGACCCACAGAACCACTCGGAGCCGGCTAACGGTCCTGCTATCATGTGTCGCTGAACATTTACTACGATGCTGGATTAATCAACGGCCGACTCGTACGAGCTGTGAGAGCGGGAAGTCAGACCTGTGAGACATGTGCAGCTGTGGCCTCTCCATCTGGATCCTGGGGGATTTGTTTCATGGTAATGACCGGCCTGTTTAGAGCAAAGAGCTGATCTTCTCTGAATCTCTGAACTTTGTTGTTGCCAAGGGATTAATACAATGTCGAAAGTTAAGAAGGTGATTTTAAACTTGAAATCAAAACTCTGTGGTGTTCCCTTTGATTTTGGTGCAGTTATTGGGTCGTGCATCTGGCAGCTGATAGTATAGAAGCGATATATATACAAGGTTTAACTGAATATTAACTGTATGTACAGTGCGAGCACAATACACAGAGAGAGATGAGTATTGCATTGGACACAATGGCAGTGTCCATGAAAGTAATTTATATAAGTTCAAACAACCAGAGACACATTCTTGTGTTGGTTTGGACTCATTTCTTTTTAAGGAAACCTCCTCCTGCAGACACTCCATATTTCTGACATGTGTTGTGTCTGTTTCAGTCTGTGACACAAACCATTTGACAGTTTACATTTTCAGTAAATTTTTCTCCTCATGTATAGTTTACATTTGGTTTAAAAAAGTATAACACCACAATTTGAAGTACTTGACAGTAAAATATGACAGTTCCTCGCCTTCTATATATGAACAGGATCTGTCCAAACCAGACATGACTTCGGCTATGACTTGCTGCACCAGAATAGATGAGTCTTATAAAACAGGAAGGTTCTGTAGTATGTAAAGGTTTGTCAAACATGTGTGAGGTTGAAGTTAACTGAGAAATTCCCATTTCTAATTATGACTGTATCAAGAAGTTAAAGTGATAGTGAGTCATTCACTCAACTCCTTATGGTCCCCAATGGATATGTTATGATAAAATGATCTCCCTGCAAATATTAAACTTTATAAGTACATGTTGGACACTGCACTTTTTGGGCCCTTAACAATTCTCGTACAAAGTAAAAACCAAATGATGTGAACAGTAATTCTTGAGGTATGCGAGTCATATACAGAAAGAGATCGCTGGAATTGTTAAATTCACCCCAAATAACATCTGCTATCTGATAACATCATATTTTGTCAAATACATCCTGATCCGATGCTTTTACAAGTCAATATTAAGAGTTGTCCAGTTCATACAAACCTGATGCAGTGTGTTGTGGGCATTTGAGAAGCATGTTTTTATTTTTGGTGCCGAAATCATTATTCCTACATGAGATATTCAGCGTTGTAATGTAAGGACGCCATTAACATAAGCATCATATCACATGTGTGAGGGAGATTCATCCAAGCACATGACAGAACCACACACCAGGAAAGAGAATCAGGAACCTGGAGAAGGAGAAAAACAGCCAGGGTTGTGTCTGAACATCTCTCCCTCTGCATACATGTGTGTTACATGTGTGTGTGTGTGTGTGTGTGTGTGTGTGTGTGTGTGTGTGTGTGTGTGTGTGTTTGAGTGTAGACGTGAGTGTGTGTTTGTGTGTTCCTGCTGAGTTCCTGCTGAGCTCCTTCAGAGCGAAGGTTCCTCTCTTTTTGCCAAATCCCCCTGCGGTCGTGGTCCGAGCCCCTTTTGTCCAGTGAGGAAACAGCAAAACACGTCATACAAACACATGTACAGTTCATCAGCTGGTTCACACATGTGACCTGGGAAAACATTCCTGGACTCATGACTGGGAGCGTCTGGAGGGATGTCCTCTTTCTCACTCCCTTCTGTTTCTCACTGGTTCTCTGATCTTGCCATTTTCATCATCGATGTGAGGGATATTCATCATTCTCTATATTCTGCTGTGATCTATCTGAGAGCTTCAGATATCTTCGTGTGGCTGTTGACGATTTGGTCTTATTTGGATTGCTACATCAACTGAAGGGCGGGGGGGGACAAACAATCCCCCAAAGTGACTGACCCGGAGGAGAGAGAGAAGACAACACAAGACTCGGCTGTTAAACATCTGAGCGACTTGTTTTCAAGTGTTTTTTTTTTCTCTGAGATGGAAATGAAGATGCTCTAACTGACCGTGCTGTCGAGCCGATGCATCTCTCCCAAACACAGAGGCTGCTTCTTGGGAAAATGCTGTGCAAGCGCTTTAAACTCTGCACCTCCGATGTGTTGTCTTATCACAAATTGATCAACCGGCGTTTCTTCCGGAAGCTTGCCGGCTGCTTTGGTTTCAAGAAGGGTGAGTGAGACGACAGCTGACAAAGTGAAGAAGACGTGTTGATGCATTCTCAGTCGATTAGCTGTGGATGTCGACTTTCACTTCAGAGGGTTCGGTTGTTGTTAAGCTGTTGCGCGCCGTGTCGAGCGCATGAGGATCCTGGGTAAGCTCGGTCGAATTCAGCTGCCGTGCCGTACCTCGGCGTACCACGTGTGTGTGTGTGTGTGCATGCGTGTGTGTGTGTGTGTGTGTGTGAGTAGCCTCTGTCTGTATCTAGAGACCGGAAAAGTATGCAGATCCAAATCTCTCAGGAAGGCTGCGTTAATCCCCCCCTTGTGTAGCGTCCACATGAGCCCGCTTCTGCTCGTTTCCTACGGCCACTGCCTCAGACAAAAGGCGAGAGGTGCTCAGCAGGAAGTTAGAGATTTTGATCATCGGAGTGAAGCTTTGTGGGTGTACTTTATTTTTTTATTATTTGGGCTTGGGCTGTCAGACCTTATCGTGAATCATTTTTTCAATCGTTTTAACTGCTCGCTTTGAACTGCTTTAAGCTGGAGAGCGAAAGTTAAAGAGTGCGGAATATTAAGAAGTATTCATATTTTAACAGATATCCTTCATTTTTTGTTTGATTCAGGATTGTGCAGCTGAGAGAACCACATTCTATACTTATGTCTGTGGTGAAAACCCCGATTAAACAATGCAGACCATGTTCTTATCGTCTGTGAGAAGTTGACCCTGTTGTCAACAACTTATTCTCACATTATAAAAAGCTGCTTTACAACTTGTGTTCAACAAATCTTGGTCCTTATGAATAAATACAGGAAGTCGCTTGTTTGTGTTCTTCTGTTGTGTATCAATGTCGTCCCTCCTGTGTTTCAGGGATCTTCGGTCAGAAGCTGGAGGAGACGGTGCGGTATGAGCGGCGCTTCGGGACCAAGCTGGCCCCGATGCTGGTGGAGCAGTGTGTGGATTTCATCCGGCAGTGGGGCCTTCAGGAGGAGGGTCTGTTCCGGCTGCCTGGACAGGCCAACCTGGTCAAAGAGCTGCAGGACGCCTTCGACTGTGGAGAGAAGCCCTCGTTCGACTGGTGAGGAGACGTGTGAGCGTTCTGGCCGGTCGGATTTCCTCAGTGGGTTTTAACGTGTAGCTGATATTCAGATGTTGACTGTGGGTTTAAAGAAGTTTTCAAAGAAACAGAAGTGGATGAATGGGTATCATTATCTAACAGCCCTCTTCTCAGAACCGACGCTTGCACTCGTTACACTCGGAGTGTTGACGTATCCAACGGTTTATTATCACTTTACCTCCAATAGCTGTGCTGAGGTTAACTGTCTATTACAGCTATTATCACATTCTCCTCTTCCGTACAGCACAGCATTGTTTTCACACCTAATATGATGTGATAGACTTACATGATATGATATAACAGGAAAAGGTTCTATCAAATATTTAAATTCAGTTTTTTTATATAGCGTCAAATCACAACGTACATTATCTCTCATATTAGTGAACGCACAATATTATAGAGACAACAGACAGTTGCCACAACAAGCAAAACACAAAACAACAAACTCAGTGTGGGCGGGCGTCTGCATCAGCCTGATGGGGTGAGAGGAGAGAAATGGTGGAAAGAGGAGAGGTGGGTAGGAAAAGAGAGAGAGAGAGAGACCAGGTTCGGCACAATTATCAAAGTAGTAATAATAATAATGATAATGCCGTTGCATTTTGCTCTGTTAGTTTCAGGAGGCTGAGCTTGCCGAAAACATGGGAAATTAATTGAATGGTTTTGTTCCCTCCTGTTCCTCATTGTACTTCATCTGGAACAAAAAATGTTTTTTGAAATGATCATTCTCATGTGTCTAGTTTTGCACAAAACAATCAACAGATTTACCAGTTTTACCAGGATAATAACTTGTGCACACAATGTGTACTTGTTTGCACACAATAATTACCTGATGGGAACAAGGTAATATATAAACAGTAGAGGATGATTGGATTATGCTTTGAAAACCACACAGGTAAATTACTTTTTACAGCTTCTAAGAGCAGCAAGAATTTCATTTGATGACATTCCAAGGTAAAAATATAGCTTCATGGTTTTTGTAAGAGTTGTGAGACGCACACGTATTCTTAAGGGATTGTGTAAAAACATGATGTAAGGGCTTTAAATAAAATGCGCCGACCAGATCAAACCCTCCTTTACTTGGATTTGAATCTGCCACCTACAGGAGGCAGCACTGAGAGCTGCTGTGTAAAGTGCAGTCCTCCATCCATCACTGGGAATGACAGAGAAGTGCATTACCTGTCTCCCTCGTGTTCTTACTTTATCTCTTTCCTGGTTCTGGTATTTACATCATCTTCTGATTCTGTCCGTTTCCTGCAGCTTTCTCCCTGCAGGAAGCTTCACAGTGATCCATGTTCGCCTCCTCGCCATGTTCCCATAATGAATTTGACCGCTCCCTGCCCCCTCCTTTATTTCTCTCTCCATCCACAGTGACACAGATGTGCACACTGTGGCCTCCCTGCTGAAGCTCTATCTCCGGGAGCTGCCGGAGCCCGTCGTCCCCTTCCAGAAGTACGATGACTTCCTGGCATCCTGCAAGCTCCTCGGAAAGGATGATGAAATGGTAAGAAAGAAGAAATATATTTTATACATATATCGACCAAGAAATTCACTTTTACACACTTTATTCCTCCACATGAAGTTGAAGTGTGATTTTTATATCGACGGATGTCAGCACTATAAAAAAAACTTGTATACATTTTCCAGAGTCTTGGCTTGAGGCTTTAAAGCTCGTCCGTTGCTGCTCAGTCATGTGATGTTTGTGTCTGAAACGTCTTTCTCCCATCGGCACCTGAGTTTGTGCCTTTGTGTGTATGTTTGTGTGTTATTTAATGTCTCATGTGTGGGTTGGAGCTGTCTGACCTTTAACAACATCTGAGCTCTTTAAAATTTAAAGGGAACACAGAGAGCAGATTTGCTCGTGAACATTTTTACTGTCGGGCCTGAATAAAAGTCTTGAGCTGTTGAGCTTGAGCTTCGTTGGAGGCTGGAGTCACAGAGAGTGTAACTTACAAATTGAAGGAGAAAATTCTGTTGCGGAAAATCCTGAGTTTAGAAAAAATTTGAATATTGAATCTGAATACTTCACAATTTGATGACTTAACCACAAATTCAAAGGAAGGCCTTTTGATTTCTTGGAGCACACTGTTGCAACACTTTAACACTTGTTTGCTTGATTTTTGGTCAAGTTTGATTAATTTTGATATAGCGCCCCCTGGAGAACAGTGCACCGCCTGCCTCTGACTCATTGTTTTTAAACGACAGATAATGGATCTTTTGATCGACCGGCTGTGTTCTGTGTGATGAAACTCTGAGAAAAACATGGTTCACTTATCCATGTCTGGCAGCATGTTTTATTGCCACAAACACTGGTTAATATTCTTCTATTTCTGTTTTTCTGTCCTTTGTTCATTGATCTTGCACTTGTATAAACCTCAAGACATTTTTCTTTCTCCTTGGCTTTTTGGTGCGATTGTTATATTTCATAAGCTGGAAATTGTCCACGACTTGTGCAATGAATTGATGTGAAATAATGATCTGTAAACTCAAGAAAGTGTCTGTCATCTGCAGGGTATGAGTGAGTTGAGACGCCTGGTGGAAAGTCTACCTCAAGTCAACTTTAACCTTCTCAAGTACATCTGCAGGTATGGATTATTTCTTACAGTGGCTGAAATGATCGTTATTGTTCGGTGTCACATTGAAGGTGTTTTCCGGTTCGACAGGTTTCTAGATGAAGTGCAGTCGTATTCAGGAGTGAACAAAATGAGCGTTCAGAACTTGGCCACGGTCTTCGGGCCAAATATCTTGAGGCCAAAGATCGAGGATCCAGTAGCCATTATGGAAGGTGAGTATTCCAGACTGTCGTGTGTATGAAACGTTTTCTGATCTTATGTAAAACGAGTTAAAGAAAAACTATGTGTGGTTTCCATGTTTAGGTACCGTGCTGGTCCAGCAGCTCATGGCCGTTTTGATTGGCCGCCAGGACGTGCTCTTCCCTCACAGCGAGGACAGCCCCACGGCCCTCGAGCTCGTCAACAACAACGTCGAGCTGCCGCGGCGACAAGCCACCACGACTACCTCCACCGTCACCACAGTGTCTCAGAACGCCGAGAACAACAACACGCAGGTGGTCCGCCAGTGTGTCTGGGAAGCCCCCGAGTCCCCTTCTCACCGCCAACACGTAGAAAAGAGCGGCTCCCCGCGGCCGTCAAGCCCTCGCAACGGTGTCACCGGGCGCTTCGACATCACCCGCAGCCCCCCACTGACTATTAAAAAGAACCCGGCGTACAGTAAAGGCAGCGGGATTGTCACAAACGGCTCCTTCAGCTCCTCGCCCTCCTCGGACCCCAATCAAGAAAAGAGCCAGACTCTGAGTGGAGGAGGGAGTTTACCGATCCGGCGCAGTGGGGCCCTCAAGGGATCAGGCACAAAAATGGGCACCAGCGGCGTGGCGGGTGGGAGCAGCACTGTCGGGAACGGAGTTGTGCGCATGGGCATTTCAGGCACTGATGTGGTCACAGGGAGCCTCCACGGCCGCAACAGCCTCTGGGCGCCGAACGGCTGCGTCACGCTACGGTCCAACAACAAAACCCGCGACGGCTCCAACGGGGAACAAACGGCCAATCAGAACCGTCTGTCCACGTACGACAATGTCCAGTTAAACCACCAGAACCTGCAGCTGCAGAACCAGATCGCCAACACGTGTCTGAACAGCAGCTGCGAGGACAAGCAGAGCGTGGACAGCGCCACCTGGTCCACGTCCTCCTGTGAAATCTCTCTTCCCGACAACTCCACTTCCTGTCGTTCCTCCACCACCACCTGTCCCGAGCAGGACTTCTATGGAGGTCACTACGAGGACCTGGACGGACCAGCTCAGGGTACGGAACCTCCTCAGTCTGGTGGAGGAGGAGAAGAAGGGGGGGAGGGCCGGGGCAGCAACAGGGAACCAGGAGGAGACGCAGCAGGGAGGAGCAGCCGGGGAACCAGCAGCAGTGAGAACAGCGACGGTTTCCCTGCCGCTAACGGAACCGGCAGCCACAGCGCTCTGCACAGCTTAGTGGCCAGTCTCAAACAGGAGATGCACAAACAGAAGACAGAGTACGAGGCCAGGATAAAGAGGTATTATCCATATGTGGATGAACAAATGAAGGCACCACAATCACAATCCCAGACACTTTATTGCTTGTTCCCTTTGCATTAGAGCACAACTGACCTAGATGTTTGGGGCAATATCAATATTGGACAGTAAAAGATTTCTGATACAGATGTAAACAGGCCAATATTACGGAAGCCTATCGCATTCACTTGAAAAAAAAAAAAAAGCTCTGGGTAAAACATCCTCATAAATCATAAAGATCCTGTTTTTTGCTCAAATTTTTTTTCCATGCTTTTATTTTGAAAGTGACGTATAGCGTCCATAGACGTAGCGTCAAATAAACCTGAAAACATCAGTTGAAAGTCCCGACCATCTTTCGGGGGATATGCTACAGAGAGGTAGAGGATAGTTTTCATTTTTTTCCCGTTAGTGGCTTTATTATAGAAGATTGATGTGTAGTTCCTGTTTTAAGCAGGTTGGTGGTTGGGACTCTTGTTTTGAAAGGGGTTCTAACGGAAAGGGGTTCTATCGATAGAGAAAAGTGTGAAGGAAAATAAACGAGTGTGATGTCCCATCTCAATAACCATTTCTCGTGTCCTCTTTCGGCTGAGGCCTCCTGACAGTATAATAGAACAAACCGCTCGGTTACATAAGTCTGTTGCCGGGTCAGGCTGATGCAGCAGCAACCATACTCCATGCACGTAAGAGCTTCAGGCAGGATTAAGGGAACGCCTTTTCCGGAGAAAACTCAACTCAGAAAAACAGGGGGAAAAAAAGTTAGAAAAACAGGAAAAATCCTGTTTTTCAAACTTTTCTTTTTTTTATACCCAGAGCTTTTTTTTTTTAAAGTGAATGCAATACGCTTCCGTACAATATAAATGTAGATTTTATTTTTATATTTTGCAATGATTCCCAAGATGTTGTTATCAAACTCTTTAAACATTATTTTAAATGAGCCTAGATTTTTTCAACGTAACCATAGACTTTATTATGAATAACTATGAATAAAAACATATTTATAGAACTTGAATTGAAAATAAACTAAACCTAAAACTGGCAATACCAATATTGGACAGTAAAAGATTTCTGATAAAGATGTAAACAGGCCAATATAAATGCATATTTTATTTTTATATTTTGCAACGATTCCCAAGATGTCGTTACAAAACACTTGTGAATGAGGCTGAATTTAATTAAGTTTAACCATAAACTTTATTATGAATAACTATGAATAAAGAGAAAACTACAACCATATTTATAGAACTTGAATTGAAAATAAACTAAACCTTAAATTAGTTTACTTTAAATGTAATTTCGACTACATCTTTACTGCATTATTCTGTAAAATATACATTTTCATATAAACGTTGATACAGAAATGTCTGTGAAAGATCTGGATGTAGTTCGGTAAACAGTTTTAGCCTTCGGTGAATTTTACAAAATATCTACTCAATCTGCAGCATGTTATTAATTAAGTTTATCGAAGGTTAAACGAAATTGCAGCCTTCCTCCTTGTTTGGTCATTAAAATCGACTCTCAGTTGCAGTTTTCCTAATCCTGTACCTCCACCTCCTCCGCAGCCTGGAGCAGCGCAACCTGGAGCTGGAGACGGAGATGGTGAACCTCCACGAGGAGCTGGACCAGGAGAGGAAGAAGTACACCATGGCCGAGATCAAGCTGCGCAACGCCGAGCGCGCCAAGGAAGATGCCGAGCGGCGGAACCAGATGCTGCAGAAAGAGATGGAGCAGTTCTTCTCCACGTTCAGCGACCTCACCGCGACCGGCAACGCCACGGCCCCGGCCGCCGACCCACGCCGGCCAGATCGCACCAACGCCATCTGGATACAGTGAGGGAGGACTTGGAGCTGAAAAGACTGCGTAAGACTCAATAATGTGATTACCCAGGCTCCAAACAGGATTTGGCTGCTTGTTATAGAAGGAAAAGTGGGAACTTTCATTTTAATTTAAGAAATAGCTGGTGTGCGGCTGATGCAGGTCACCTGTAGAAATGTAGACGTCACCTGGAGTGATGTCAGAGGGACATTGTAAATACAACATTATTTAAACACTCGCCCAACCCTCTTAGAACCTGTCGCGGTACCTGCTCATCTGACCTGGTGGTGGAATAAAGGGACCGTGAACCTGAGGATTTACAGTGCTACCATTCTTTTATATTATCTCCCAGATAGAAGGGGAAGAATAAACATTTAAAAAGGTTGTGATCAGCTAAACGTGAAAATAAAACAGAGCTGACGACGATGCCAAATCTCCTCCCTGTCTTTATTCATTTTTAAAATCGAACCAAAAAAAAATAGAGAAACATCCTATTGTTCCGTGTAATTCTGTATCTGCTCGTGTACATAGAGGGAAACGATGCAGACAAACCACAGCAGCATATGTATGTAAAGAGAAATTAAAAGTACTGCGTGAATGTTTATCTGATATTTAAGCAAAGTTATCGATGTGTGATATTTTGTATTTTTTTTTCCTTGCACTTACATGTTTTGCTTAGTGTCGCTCCAGTTGGTACTGAATGTTGTATCACTTCAAGGGGACAGTATACTGTACATGTGCCTGTGCTTCTGTGCTGTTGTATTTTATTCTACCCCATGACCAAAAAAAAAAAAATCGAGCCTGTACTGTAAATATTTTATAAGTGTAGACACTAATTGTTAGTCTGTACTGTGGTTTTAAGCGTATTCAGACGAATGTGGCACGTATTCTACATGGACTGATGCTGATTGGAAGAATGATGTCGCTTGTAATAAAAAATACATTTGCACGGTGACGACCTGAGCGACGGGTTGTAGGTGTAAATCCCAGATTGAAATAAAAAAATGCCTGTGGTGGATTCATAAATGCAGGTGACAGAATGTGCTTACCCAAGTTAGAGATGGTGTCGATGTGGATGCTCACACGAATAACAGCTTACTGTCTGTTAGAAATACTCCCCTGTAGACTTCTGAGCATTTCTCCCACCTGACACCTCCCATCCTCACCTCTGCTCAGAATAACAAGCTGCAGCTACCGCACAGCTGCGCTTCTGTATCATGACTGTGAAAAGGGGGCGGGGGGGGGGATTTCAGCATCAAGTCTGGCAACATTTACAGCTTGAAATCCTCGCATGACTGTGCACGAGGGTCGGTGTCTCCAAAGTCTCTCATGAAGTCCCTGCGGGTGCATCTATTCAGCTTCGAACCAAACGTGGATTTGAGTGATGCAGAACAGGTTCCATCTCAGCACAGACCAGGGTTGGATTCCAGTGAGTTGTATGTGTGTGTCTGTGTGTGTGTGTGTGTGTGCACACGCCTGCTGCTGGTCAGTGCAGGACATCTGGAATGTGCACATAGAGCAGTGGAAGAAGAAAAAGTGCCTGAACAACTGAATGAGGGAGAGAAAGGGGGGGGGGGGTGGTGCAGCCCACACTGGGAAATAATAGGCTTAAGCCAAGCCGACAGTGTCACCTCATTCTGTGAATTCCACACAAAAGAGCCGATGGTGGACGCGGTGAGAGCGAGAGGACGACTGGGAGGGTGGAGGGATGTCGTGACATGATACTTGATACACAGAGGAACTTTGAAAAAATGGTTTAATATGAATAAAGATGCATTTTCATGTTACTCACTGTCTGTCTTTTAATTTTTCTTGTATTTAATGCAGGGAGAAATTAAAATGTGGCTCGCCCACACACACACACAGTTACGACTTCACTCAATTAATATTTAACTGTTATTTAAAGTTAAATTGCTCTTCACATCCCAAGATCAGTTTTTGACGTTCTGTGGCCAATGACCCAAAACCGAAAAATAATTACTCAATTTATTTATTAAATTACAAAATGAAAACATGAAATAGGATTAGGTGTGATAGTAATCTTTTATTTTAACACATCTTTCATAGTGTAAAACGTATGCTCAATTTATGAGGTCCCATAACATCTTCTATAATTGGACAATTCAATAAGAAGTCAACGGACCTGGAGAAATGTGACAGTCAATAAGATAAATCATTGGAAACACCTTAATAAGTATATAAATATCTGATGTTGCCTTGAAGCTTCCCTGCCAGATATTAGATTTCAATTTCAGCTGGGAAGGATGGATGGATGGATAGGTGAGTGTATGGATGGGTAGATGGATAAATGGATGGATGGATTGATAGATGAGTGGATGGATAAATGTATGGATGAGTGGATGGATGGATGATTATAAGCAAAGGTAGAAGAAACACAGTACTCTGTTGTCTAAGATCAAAGTTTTTCTTTATTTTCCATCACATACATATACTATTTTTACATACACAGTTCCTTTAAAATGTTGTGTTTACAGGTACAGCTTTCAGTGTTTTTTTCTTTTTCTTCTGCGTTTGTTTTGACTTTATTTGAAACGCTTTAGCCTGAAGCTTTGAGATCAGCGTGAAACGGATACAATTTTTTTTTCTTGAATTTCAATAACCTGACGATGTCAAGTGAATGGTTCATTAAAACAGCACGGCGTAAAAGAAATAAGAGAGAGAAGGAATCCTCGAAGAACAACATCCCCTGATTCAGATGAGCTATGCAGGGTTTTCGTTATCGTAGAGTTCCACATTTAAAACATTTTCTGCATCGCCCGACCCTTTCGCAGTAGCTCGCCTCCCTGTCTTGAGTGCAATAACGTGTTTATTGCCTTGTTGTATCGTTGTTATTTACAATGTGACTTGGAAAGAAAAGAAAAGAGGTGGAATCCAATGAGCTGGGGATCACGAGTACCGAGTACAAGGTGCATCCTAACTTTCACACCAGCGCTAATATTGTGTCTGAATGACGAGTCATTTTACAAATGAATGGATCCTGAATCCACGTGAGACCCTTGTGATCTAAATCGATGAACAGCTGCTGTAGCTGACACGTGTCTAGTTCTAAGTTAATGTGACTGAACGTAAATACACACATGGACTTTTCAAACACATGACTGCACCGGTCAACATTCTTTGAGCCAATCGCACACGAGTCATGATCTTTACGTCCGAAAGAAAACAAAGTTGTAAAATCCAGACAGTTTGAGTTGAATGCTGGTTAATTTAAAATCACACACACACACACACACACACGTACACATGGATGTGCGTCATCGTGAAACGGATTCATCTCTACATTCAGTGCTCGACAACCCCGCGGCTTCTGTGTCTGACTCGTTTCAGCTTCAGGCACAAAAGCACCTTTTTTATTACGACAGAATCCTCTGAGGGGATGTCTTACAAAAAAGTAAGAAAGTTCACATTCAGAGAAAAAAAAAGAAGAAGAAAAAAAATCGTTATATGTTTCACTTTTTCGTTTGACCAGAACATGTACGGATACTAGAGAGGAGAGTGTCTTCGGGACGGTTTTAAAATGCCCTGTGAAGTATGTAGTGTCTGTGCGGGCACACTAAAGACCCCTTTGTGAGAAATTGATTTTTTTTTTTTTTTTTTCAAAGCACAAAGCATTTCAAAGCTGCACCCTGTTTTGACATATTGCCCCGGCCCGAGACCCGGACCACAACGCCTGGCTACAGCCCGAAGCTTTCTCCTCAGTTCCCCTGGTCCCTCTGTGGAGGTGCGTGTGAGTCTGTTGCGTGTGTGTGTGTGTGGTTCACTGTGCACGAGCCACTGGCCGAGTGAGTGTTAACAAAGTAGCTGTTTGCAGTTGGGTCTGCGAGAAACGACCGCCTAAGCAGTGATGTCACCGCATCTCGTTTAAAGTAAGCACGGGCCAATTTGTTACCTCCGCAGGGGGGGGTCATGTTGTCACCTCTGTCCATTTGTTTGTTGGTTTGTTTGTTTGTGAACAAGATTACACAAAAACAACCGAACGGATTCCAATGGGCCTTAAGGGAAGGGTGCGATATGGATCAGGGTAGAACCCAACAAACTTTGGTGCAGATCCACATCAGGGGGGGTGGATCCGAGATTTTATTTCACTGTCTTCAACATTTTCACCATTTTCCCAGGGAATAACTCATGGGATCTTGATGAGAAAAAGGCTTATTAATGGGACTGATATATATTAGTGTGTGCAATTTGGTTCTGCTTGATTCAACGGGCCTTGGCGGAGAAATGCACTTCATTAAGTGACAGTGTAAGACCCAACGGGTGTGCGGTTGATTTTTTGTACCCCATTTTACCTGATTGTCAAGTGATAACATTGCAACACAGGCAATCCAATCTTTGATGCAAACTGTGCATGAAGCAGAGAATAATCTGTTTCTTCTCTTCATACAAACATAGATCACAGACGTTATTTCACTCCTCGTAAAATATGACTTTGTAACGAAATGAAAATGACAAAATAATAATGACGAAATCTTCCCATACTCCTATTAAACGAAGAATAAATATGGTGTGCACACAAATAAACATGTGACAAATCAAGTGCCCAGCAACTCCTTAAATGCAGCCATTGCATATTGCAGCTCGAAGCCTTGTTGTGACCCGTGAAATAGATAAATAGAGTAGATAGATAGGTGAGGATACTGTCTCCTTTCATTCCACTCAGTCAAACACACTGTACACCTACTCTCGGAAATAAAATGGATTTTTATAAGAGGTTAGATGTGACTTGTACGTGTTTGTGTCCCAGTTTGAGAAAACATGGTCTCCCTGTTTTATGGGAACTGGTTAATAGTTGCAGAACTGGAATTGTAAAGTGTAAGACGGCAGCAAACCTTCCATGATGTGGAAAAACACGAGCGTAAGCACTGGATTTGTCAGAAGCTATAAGGAAAGCAATCTCACACACTGAATTCAAGTGGCAACAAAAAGCGTTTTTCTTTGTTTCCTGCACCAAAGATCTGGTGGTTTTGTGGATTACAATAAGTTTTAAGGCAGAAAAAGAAGAAGCAGTGAAAAAAGATATATCTCCCACCCCCTAAAAAAAAAATAACACTTCCTGTACCTGCAATGCTTCATTCTAAAAGGCACTTGCCATATTCAGGTTCCGTCTGTTTCAATAAATAAATAAATAAATCTCACGGCTGAGAAATAAAACATAGCGGACGGGGGTGCCTGTGTCCAGTTCCCTTTATATATGAAAAACATAGCATGTGTTTTTTTGGGGGTGTGACGTGAAATTAAAAGTCATTGCTACGACGTTAACACTCATCAGCCGCCTTCAAATTTCGACAACGTCACTCTTTTTTTCCTTCTGAAAGTGTTCGGTGTGTCAAAGAGTCAAATCATACGCGAGTGGTGGCGCCACAGTGGAATATAGACCGACTTCCTGTGCCTACGAGGGGTTATTGGTACACAATGACATGCAGAAGTGGTGCAGGGGCCAATCATATGCTGCCAGGGATATTAAAAAAAGGGACAAATCAGTTGTTTGGGAGGGTGATGACCCTTTCGAGTCCAAACGCAGGCTTGACATTCACTGAAGGCTGAGGCTACATCCACAAGACTATGTTTTAATTTGAAAACGCCACTTTCAAACTAAAACAATCACTGTCCACACAAGTGTTTAGGCTCCATATCAGAATGAATCCCCGTACATACTAACACGCCAAAAAAAACAACGCACATCACGTGACCCCTCACGTACACTGGGCATGCACATGCCGATGCAGCAGCTGGGTGCAAAGACAACAGGGTCAGCAAAGCTTGGAGTTTATTGACCATGTTGTGTTCTACACTGGTTCTACACCGAGGCTGCTGCCGGTTGTTTTTCTTCTGGAAGGGGGTCATGTGACAGGAGCCTGACGAATCAGCAAAGGCTATATGTCGTGACCGCAAAGACCCGATCAGCAAGAGGTTGAGTCTTTGTTTCCAAACATCTCAGTTTCTACCGTTTTCAAACTTAAACAGCGTTTTAAGCAGCGTTTTCCGAACTTCTTCATTTGAGTATCTCTTAAACGACAGGGTGGCCAATGGAGAGGCAGGAGTGTGGATGTAGCCTCAGTGACACACACACTCACACACACTCACACACACACACATTCTCCCCCCACATGTCTTGGAGTTGTGTCAGTTTTACAGCATATATAAACAAAAGTCTCTATGCAGACTCATTTTTAGCATACAGTGAGATTAGCACTGTTTTAAATCTAATCATGCAGGACTACAGCGATAGGCAG
The DNA here is from genome assembly GCF_963576545.1 of Limanda limanda. Classification (NCBI taxonomy): domain Eukaryota; kingdom Metazoa; phylum Chordata; class Actinopteri; order Pleuronectiformes; family Pleuronectidae; genus Limanda; species Limanda limanda. Next base: position 30,877,676 of record NC_083636.1, on the reverse strand, counting down.
GGGGGGGGGGGGGTCGATGCAACTGAGGTGGAAAGCGGTGATGTGGCAAGGTGCGCCGCCATAGTGTGGAAAATGAAGTTTAAAATATAAACCAAGCAGAAAAACTCCCAGTGTACTGGCCGTCAGTCCCACTCTGTGTAACCCTTCAGCTGTACAGAATTACATTATTTACAAGTATCACGGGGGGGGGGGGGGTGGGGCGGGGCGTCGCTCTGGTAGAGAGTGACTGCGTATCCCTGCAGAGTAACCACGTACAAACACGCAAATTCAGGCCACCTTACATCGGGGATCGTGTCGGGTTGGGGGTCGAAATACAGCAGTGTCGTTACATAAGGGCCGGGGGGGGATGGGGTTTGTTTTGTACAGTAGCGATGAGCACAATGGGCAGCCCACCTTGCCACAATGACTGGAGAATAAATGCTTTTGTAAGGAGTTGAGAGACCAGCAGCCAGCCAATCGGCACTCTGCACTTTGAAGATGCCAGTGGAAGCGTTTCGTCGTTTTGTTTCTGATGCCACATACAAGATATTTGGGTAATATAAGCAAAGCAACTAGAGAATCATTAACATACACCTCAGCTCATTTACTTCAGTTTAAATACCACTGCTGTTTTTGAATGACAATGCACAGGCTTTTAGATTTCATCACATCAGATCCCGTAACTTTTTTGCTCTTAATATATTTACTTAATATACTTTTCTCTTTTTTTTACTGTTTCTTTTTTTCATTCCCATCGCTGGGTTCTTCACCTCCGGAAGAACGTGGGGTTGCGCAGGCAGGCGGCTAGTCACCTGCAACACCCCAGGGGTCCTGCGGAGGTCTCCAAGCTGCTGTCAGTGTCTGAGGCCAGGGTCTGGTCGGTGGACATGGAGGAGATGTCGTTGATGGAGGAGGAGTGAGGGAGACTCTCGCTGCTGTTCACGGCTGCACCTGTGCTGAGGGAATCAACAGCAGCGGGGGGTTAAAACGTAAAAGAGTCCCGGACGAAGACGCGAGCAGACATGCAGCCAGGGGGGGGGGGGGCACACAGAGGGTAGATAGAGTGAGAGGAATGATCACATACATTGGGTACAAATGAGTTTGTTCAACAGCTGTGGGACAAGATAATCACATGTGAGTCTATATGAGACATTAATGAAGGTTTGGGTCCAGTGGGGTCCTCAGGGAAGATCATCAAAAGCTGTAGAGCAAAGACTGGATGTAAAGATGGACGACACGTCTCCTGCTCCTCCCACTTTCCTTAAATGAAGCCAATATATTGCAAATACGAACGATAAACACGATAAACGCCAGAGTCAGCTGTCAATCATTATGTTTTATCGGGTTTTTATAGCATAAAATAAATGATTAAATCCTAAAGTTGAAAAATAGAACATAGAACTATCTGAAGCGTCAAAAAACATCTTTGAAAAAATGTATTTATTGTGTGCTTTAACTTTTTAGTTTGGCTCATGCCCCTTCAACTAACATGGAGTAGGCTGGTTTTATGATCTATACTGCAGCCAGCCACCAGGGGGGCGATCAAGACACTTCGGCTTCACTTTTAGGGAGCACTCATGTCGTCCATCTTTACGATCTATGCTTGAGCATTTGAGTATGTGGTTGTTGGAATAAGTTATACAAGCGTCTTATAGTTTATCTTGAACTTGTATTCAGCAGTCAAGTATTATTAAAGGATTACAGGATCTGCGATGGTTGGACATAGTGGAAAGCACTTCAATGGGTTTATATCTTTTTTTGTGCTGAGGGCAGTCTTTCTTCTTTAATACACCAATCCAATTTACCGATATCGATCTCCTTTCAAAGTCGGGATGGAAGCAGCCGGCATGCCCGGCAGTGAACTTTTTTGAACTCTTATTAATTCAGCCTGTGAGCTGTGGGACGAGCAGACGAGGCTGTAAATCTCCGTCTCAAACAAGAAGGATCAGAAGGTGTAAAACGAATCGCACAGTTCATCCTCCCCGGGTTTGGATGGATCTTTCATTATATGCTTAGAGAACGGATTCTGCTCTTCCCAATAAATCTACGAAGACATTTAAAGACAAACATGGAGGGACTGCTTTCCACAGGAGTTGTGGGTTGAAAGAGCAAAGCCAGAAGTATGAGAATATACAGGTATTTAAAATATGAGCATAACAACCGTCCCCTCATTGGCCCAGAGGGCACGTGCAGTGTTTGTGTCTGTTCCCTGTGGTCATGGCTTTATGGAGGCTGGGGGCATTTCAGCTGACCCACAATAAAGCAGACAGTAATTCAGGTTTAGTGGCTGGCATCAGTTCCAACAGTCTCTGCTTTACAGTGTTACATCATAAATATCTGTTAAAATGGCCATGCAGGAGGAGAATAATGACCTCCACATGAACCACAGTCAAAATTACTGAGACAAAACATTAATTAAGGCTTAAAATCATAACTTAATTAATAGTTATCTTAGAACAAATGATCAAAAACTATGATGTGGGATTATAACTTCTATTGTTCTATTGTGTGTAATAATGATGGAAGGGCATTAACTCTCCTACACCCCAGCACACAGGACATGGTGTGCGTGTGCGTGTGTGTATGTGTGTGTGTGTGTGTGTGTGTGTGTGTGTGTGTGTGTGTGTGTGTGTGTGTGTGTGTGTGTCGTCTGCAGCTCCTATGCTGCTACACTCGGCATCAGACACCGGGCCTATACCCATCTGCTTGATTACAAGTGGACGGAGGGAGAAGAAAGATTTACCGAGGTTATGTTTTAATCAGTGTTTGTTTGATTGGTAGCAGGATTATACAAAAACTATATACTGATTTCCCTGAAACTTGGTGGATGTGATCAAGAGCATTGACATTTTTCATTGATTTCTGAGAGAATAATTCATGGATCTTGATGAAATGAATTTTTCAGTGTGTGCAATTTGGTGTAGATCCGATAAAAATCCGGATCTGGTGAATTTAAATATGGTTTCATAAGGGGACTGTTGGCCCTAGGTGGAGGTTAGCACTCTCTGTGTCCATCTAGTTCCCTTAATATTTCACTTTGAGAAAAGCAACACAACATTGTTCAAATGCTGTTGGGTATAAGTTGTCTGACCTGTTGTTTTAAAGGTCAGCTGCGTGAGGTCAGGGCATTTTTAAGGCACTTTCATTTTTAACCTCTCACACATCCCGCCATCACCTCTAATGAACAGCAGGTAGCGCTGTTGTCTCTGCAGGATGTTATTTGTTTCTCATCTTCTAAATTGACCCGTTATTTGTTCTTTAGTGAAGAAAAGATGCCGCTTTGATGAAGAAATAACAGCAATCCACGTGCCTCCATACTGCCTCTCTGTGGCCAACTATGAAAACTGCATCTCCTTCGAGGTCATTTGCAGAGAAGTGTAAATGTGAGCTGCAGTTTCCCTGTGATGGATCCCATCGGACCCAAACCTTAACACATGACACGTTTCATACATATATACACATACACAATCCATCGAATATTCTGTCATAAGAGGCAATATTAGCAGTTATTATCAATTAGCTGTCGGAAAGTTTCCTTTAACGAGCACACAGAACGACACCACTGAACTGAACGACATTTAACTTGAGATGCAAGAGACGGGCACACATGGTCAACAGCACAATGGGTTACTCTATTTACAAAGGGGGGGAAACTCCAGTGAGATTATAGTAGATTCACTTACAGAGCGATTAGGGTTATGCACTGAGAGTACCTGAAGGTGAAGGCTGTCCCTTCACTACGCCATTCTTCGTTCTCTCCTCAAAGTTCATCACCTCTTTGTAGATGAGTTCTAGAAGGGAGCAGAGTTACGAGAGGGAGGGTCAACGAAACAAATAAGACTATATTCAATTCTTCATATCCTACAACAGAAGGTGCAGTGAGGCTGTAATGGGGCTTTAAGGCCTAAGGAAAATGTACACAGAGGATAACTTTAATGTAAGTATTTTACTTTCTTTTGGTCATTTATATAATTATATTCATTTTATTTGATATATTTGTATTCTTTTTTTTGTGATACATTCTCAGAACATACACACTAGAGTACATACAGCTCATGTACAGAATTTCCTCATTTTACCAGACTGTTTCATTTACTTTTGGTAATTTCTACAACTATATATATCATATTATTAATAGTATTATTAACTAATGATTCTCACCTTTCCATTCATCAATGGAGTGTTCTCTTTCATCCAGCGCCTTGTCATAGATCGCAGGTGGAGGCTGAGGGGGAGAGAGTGAAAGAGGGAGAGAGAGAGAGCGACAGAGAGAGAGAGAGAGAGAGAGAGAGAGAGAGAGAGAGAGAGACTGCATTTTAGTGACAGTTTAGCAAATTAACCCCATCAACAATATTAATTCAGTATAAAATGAATGTGTCTGTTATCACTGAATACTAGAATACCCATTTAAATAAAAGATCCAATATCATAGAGCTTTAGATGAAATTAGTGATAAATCAATACAAATATGGGTATGAAAAAAATGTCTGAACATAAGAAATATATCTATCAATGTAATTTTACACTTCATGAAGTTTTGTTTTTTTTGTCCTCGATGCAAATTACACATCACAATGTTTCAGAGCTTTACAATCAGGGTTGAACACCGGACACAGACACTGAGGTAAGAGCATGAACAGCAAGAGGTTTGTCATTTCATCTAATGGCACAGAAATATGTTGGCTGGTGTTCAGACAGCCTCCTCTTATCACTCATTCACAGAGGTGTAGAATCATAATCCTCCTCCTCCTCCTCCTCCTCCTCCTCCTCCTCCTCCTCCTCCTCCTCCTCCTCCTCTTCCTCACAAATATAAATGACATTTACAGGTCAGCGTCCGGCAGCCACAGCAGGACAGAGGTGAGACTCGTGTCGTCCAAGAGTTATCACTTCTCAACTTAATATCTTAAACCTGATTCATATGCAGCCTCGGAGATGAATGAACACAAGCATAACAGCAGCTGCACCCATTTTACCTGCAGCATTACAGGTAAGGACATTTTCATATGATGATAATATATGTTCTCTACTGTCAGTAATGCATTAATATATCATATTATGAATTAATTTTGATTTATAAATGTTTTCCCCAGCCTTCACAAACAAAAGACCGATAGAGTCATTTTTCTTTCTTTCTTTTCTCTCCTTCCTTCTCGATGTTGGCAGTTGTTATTTACCATGGATATTTGGATGAGATCTCTGGCCTTCATCAGCATGAGGTGACATTAGAGAAGGGGAAACAGCAGAAAACGGGGTTTCATTCACAGCCATATTATACAGACCACATCAACTCTGATAGTAATATCATTCATTGGAAACATCCCCAGTACGAGCAACAACACAACTTAAGATGGGTACAGTCATAACAACTTTCCATAAAAGATTCATAACTTCAATGGAGGTGTATGTGGCCAGTAAGGCTAACCAGTAAGGCTTTGCTTTGAAAAAAATACAAATAAATGCATCACCTGCTCATGCACTCAACAGTGTGGTATCTGTGAAACTGAATCCAGCTGGAGATGGCTTTTTTATTTCCCAATCTCACTGTCAGCACTTACTAATGAGGCGCTGATGAAAAAGTTCACAGAATACACCAGAGACACCACCTCTCCTTACGTTAGAGTCACTCTATTACACCGTAGCTGTAAAAATATGTATCTAAAAAAACTTCTCACTAGAGGAAAAGTTCCAAAAAAAGATTTAAAGAAGAAAAACTCTTAAATGGGATAGAAGATTTAAATGAGATGTCGACAAAAACATTTAAAACACACTCACAAACTAACAGATTTTCACTGTTACAGAACACACTGAAGTTTAACATTTATATTTGTTTTTTGTAAATCACGACTTGCTTTTTATGAAACCAAATTCAATCTTCATTTATGTTCAGAGATAATCAGAAGACAGAAGAAGATTGCCGTCCAATCACAGGCACAGGATCGAGGTTGTAAACAATGTACATTTCTGCCAAAAGCCTACTCACCGCTTCCACCTCAGCCGGGTCGTACCACACGTTGATGTAGGGGTGCTGTAATGCCTCGTCCACAGATATCCGTTTAGCCGGGTCGATGATCAACATCTTAGACAGCAGGTCTCTGGCCTGGCTGGCTGTGATTTGAAAAAGGAGAGGAAAGAAAAAACAACAACATCTGGTTGATTTTCTGAGGCAAGGAAAACTATTCCTCTGTATTTCGCTAATGTACCGGAGGGGGATTTAAAACATAATAAAGCAGGAAGGGAGGAGAGATAGATGGAGAGAGCAGGGATTAAAAGAGAATAATGAACATCTGCAGCTTGTCAAATGAAACTAGGCCTTCACTGCAACTCAGTCACGTGTCAGAGCTTTGGGGGAAAAAAGAGTATTACGACTTTATTTTGACTATTTGATATTGTGGATTATGTGTGGGTACGATTTAAAGTGTGCACAGACAAATATATATATATATATATATATATATATATATATATATATATATACTGTGATTTTGATAGCTGGTCAATTGTATTAGTATTACTTTAAGGAAAACGCACAAAAGTATATTTGTCTTGTTGGAAATAGAGACGAGTCATCAGTTTCAACTCAGACGAACCTCGCAATTGTCATTCACGTAAATGTGATTATGCACCCACTGATTCTTAATACACATTTGAAAACCCCTCTTTGTATTTGTAAAGCTCTGCACACATTTTACACATTTACAAATCTGACTATGCCCACAAGGATTTAGATAAAGTTACAACTCTTCACACACAAACAAATAATATTGCTGGATTATTAGCCCTAAGAAATTAGAATCGGGGTCTTTTGCCAGCAGCATTAATACAAACATAGGAAACAGTATCTCTATTTTGACTCTTCTGTGCATTATGAATAATTGCAATCTACAACTCTACAACTATTCTCCACACAAACTTCAAATGACCTGCCACCACTGGCATATTTCTATATGTCTTTAGTATCTTTTTTATGGCTTTGGCTTCTCAACGTCAAAAAATGCGCCCTCAGCATCACCAGTGGTTCAGTCGGTCAGTGTCTATCCCCCGCAGGACTTCTTGGACTGATCCGAAATCTAAAACCCTCCAGCTTCCCACACCATCCCTCTCCAACACGCTGACCTTCACTATAAATATCTCTGCAGCAGCAGCAGCAGTGGAGTGAAGACACTGTATTAAGAGCAGATAAAGAAAGATGAGCCCTGGTGAGACCTGCTGCATTTTGCCTCAGAATCAACACATCAATAAGAGAAGGAAGGTGAATCTGTAAAACGACTCTTCTATCACTGTCCTCCCTGCGTTTTCCTCCTCAGCATCGTCTGCTTTCTCCTGCAGTTAGAAATAACCAAAGCCCAGAGAATGTCAGACTGGAACACTGCCTGTCACGGTACGAGACATAAAACAAGGCAGCACTTCACCCCGGCCTCACACTCTCTCTGCTTCTCTCTCTTCTCTGGGTTTCCTCCAACCCTGTCACTTCAGCAGGTAGCTGCTGGAATACAAAAGTGATTCATGAGGAATTTCACCCGGCAGCAGCTTTGATGTGAGAGTGAGGCGACATGAAAGGCATATTTTGCTTCATTTCATTGAAGAGACCTTCCCCCCTTTTTAAAATAAGAGCCTGGAAAGACACTGCTCAGGCAAGAGGAACGAGAGAAAAGAGGAACGAGAGAAAAGACATCTTAACATTTAACGTGCGACGGAGGGAATAGATAGAATTCTCAGAAAGGCTCCCTGAACAAAAGTGTTTTATTTCAGTGTAACGTGAAGGTCCAAAGGCAGAACATACCTGTCAGCACATTACAGTTACATTATACCTTTATTTATAATAAGTTATCTCCTGTTGCATATACTGTATTATTGTATCACCTGTCATGATTTAATTTGTTGGACTTGTTGTGTTTATGAACTTTGACATTTTTGTTTTCCACGTGTTGTTTTTTTGGGGGGATTTATAACGATTTATATATTTTTTGGCACATTGCGTTCTTTATTTCCCGTTTTACTTTGAACCTTTTCTGTTCCTTGCATGTCTCTCTCACTTCACTTCCTGTCTTTGTTGGCTTTCCCGCCTATTCTGATGACTCGCTCCAACATTTCACCTGTGTCTGGTTAGTGTGTGAATTGAATCCCTGCTTCCACTTCCTCCTTGCCAGTTCATCTATGAGTGTGTGTTTCCAAACGTTGACCTAAAAGTTTAGATTTTAAATAAACAGTCAAATGAAGGACATATATAGAACATGGTCGCTGTGATCGGATCACTTGCAGCCGCTCCACTGTGCAGAGCCACGGTTCCTCACCTTTGAGTTTGTTGTGCTCGGAGTCGGCCGGGAAGAGGCAGTCGGGGAAGAGCTTGGGGAAGGTGAGGCCTGCGTACTTTGGCCGGTTCTCCACGTAGTTCCTCACCGTGGGCTGAAGCTTCTTCATGAACTCTGCTGCGGGCGTGCCCAGCTGCTCGATCACCTTGTTCCACTGGTCAATGTCTGATGTGGCGGGTCAAGATTAAGGGTAATATACACACATGGAATATGCAGCATCCTGTATACTACACACACACTATTTGTGTTTAGGACAGGTAAAAAAAAAAGGATTATCTTTCATTTCCTCATTGAAGGTAGGCCTGATTATATTTGGCGTTGTGATGGCAGAAAAAAATAACAAGTAAAAAAATGGTTATAGACTATAATCACTAAATGTATCAACAAGTGGTTGATTTCATACTATTTAAAACAATAAGAAACATTGATGTGAAAAAGGCAGAAGTTTTCCAAAATAGCCAATAACAATAAACTTTAATATCTGTGTTTTGTGTTTATAATACATTTTCCTGAGTCGGCTTTTGTTTCTCCTTGTCGATAGACAAATATTTCCTCTTACTCCTCCACACGCTCCAAATCAACCCCCCCGCTCCCTCCCCATGTTCTCACACAGAGTGCCAGTGGAGGTAGTCGGCTGCCAGGCCAACCACAGATCCCCATTACTTCATCTTGCTGGAACGCCACACTCTTCCACCTCCTTTTTGTCTCCATTGCACATTGGCCGCGATCCACTGCTTAGGTTTTTTTTTCCTTCCGCGAAGGCTCTTATTCATGGCTCTTTAGCAAGTTGCTGGGTTCACTGGTGCCAGTGCCAAAAAAGCATGACTGTTGAGCTGTGATATTGGTGTTTTGAGTTCGAGCCTCGTGCAGCCGAGCATAACAAGCTCTCAAGTAGGTTTTCGTGGTGGTTTACATGTGCAGCGGTTAGTGAAGGAGCGGCAGGAGGTCAGAAGGATACGGTCAGTCCCAGGGAACAGCACTGTCCCTCTTATCACCTCTCCAAAGATGCAGCCCACTGACCACATGTCCACTGGGGACACACACATGAACACACACACATGGATATGGACAACACGAACACACTAGCTCTACCTACATCTTCCAACCTCCAAGAAGACCTGTATCCCTACTGCATTCACATATAAATTTAGGTTATATATTTAAAGCTGTAATATTGTGCCACAGGCCGAACGAGTCAAAAATACTACCAGAATGTTTTTTCCTGTGAATTCTCAACACACTTTTGAACTTATGATAGTCAGCTTCCTCTGCAGCATGACAATATGCACTACATGCCATCATGTCATCTGTGCCACAAACGGAATACGCCTCCATTTCCCTCGCCATCACTCCACTTACAGCACTGTGCTTAATGGCCATCGAACACCCGGTCCCCCTGAGGCTCGCTGTGCGGTGACCTGTGTAGAAACACTGCTATTCTCTATCATCGGTTTACAGACGCCCGGGAAGGTGCAGAGAACTTCGGCCGCGTCGATTCCTCAGGTCGAAAAAGTCTATGAAGTAAATTAAGATTAGTAGTAAGGCAGGAGGGTATCAGTCCCAAAGTGATCTATAAGCAGATAAGAAAAGTGTGTGTGTGCGACCGCTTGTCATTGATCTACAGTAAGAGCGGAGGAAGTGGAGGCCATTGTGAGAGCAGAGACAGGAGCAGAGATATTGCGGCAGAGCTCATTGCAGGGGTTTCACGGTCCTCCAGAGCGTTAATCTTTGGGGGACGACTGCAAGTTCAGGGATGTGGAGGTCATTAGATAAAAGCACCTGCAGTCCCAAGGATGCTGTGTCTCTCACTTCTTATGTGTGATGCTACAAAACTATGAGAAAGGATAGAGGTGGTGACATTACATATTTCTGTTACTGTCAACAAATCCCACGGAGAAACCGAAACTTGACAATCTACCGTCAGCCTATATATTCAAGATGGAGAGTATTTATGGCAGCAGGATGGTGCTTGTGGGAGTGACTCAAAACCAACTACAGTTCCAATGTTCATCATAATAAAAGATCATGTCACCCAGTGCAATGGTGTGACCATAGACCAGATACAAAGATGGACGACTTGACTGCTGCCCAAAAGTGAAGCCAATGCGTCTCGATTACCACCTGTATGACAGAAGTGTTTTTTTCCTGTCATACATGGTTGCCTCAAAAGTTATAGCCTATCTATCTACTTATCTATCTATCTATCTATCTATCTATCTATCTATCTATCTATCTATCTATCTATCTATCTATCTATCTATCTATCTATCTATCTATCTATCTATCTATCTATCTATCTATCTATCTATCTATCTATCTATCTATCTATCTATCTATCTATCTATCTATCTATCTATCTATCTATCTATCTATCTATCTCTCTATCTCTCTCTCTATCTATCTATCTATCTATCTATCTATCTGTAATAATATTACAGCTATCTATCCATCTATCCATTTATCTATCTATCTATCTATCTATCTATCTATCTATCTATCTATCTATCTATCTATCTATCTATCTATCTATCTATCTATCTATCTATCTATCTATCTATCTATCTATCTATCTATCTATCTATCTATCTATCTATCTATCTATCTATCTATCTATCTATCTATCTATCTATCTATCTATCTAACAAACTATCTATCTATCATCTATCAATCAATCAATCATCTTTCTATCTATCTATCTATCTATCTATCTATCTATCTATCTATCTATCTATCTATCTATCTATCTATCTATCTATCTATCTATCTATCTATCTATCTATCTATCTATCTATCTATCTATCTATCTATCTATCTATCTATCTATCTATCTATCTATCTATCTATCTATCTATCTATCTATCTATCTATCTATCTATCTATCTATCTATCTATCTATCTATCTATCTATCTATCTATCTATCTATCTATCTATCTATCTACCTACCTACCTACCTACCTACCTACCTACCTACCTACCTACCTATCTATCTATCTATCTATCTATCTATCTATCTATCTATCTATCTATCTATCTATCTATCTATCTATCTATCTATCTATCTATCTATCTATCTATCTATCTATCTATCTATCTATCTATCTATCTATCTATCTATCTATCTATCTATCTATCTATCTATCTATCTATCTATCATCTATCTATCTCTCTATCTATCTATCTATCCTAGTTTTGATACTTCCCAATCATCATAGTTTTAGCACTAACCTGCTGTTGCATGTCAGTGTCTAACATTTGAGAGCTTTCCTCACTTTGCCAAATGAGCTTGACTATGCAGATGCTCAACATGAATACACCAGCTACTCATTATTTATTCATGGAGAGCTTACTAACTGCGTCCGACTCACACATGGGGACACCCTGGGATAGCAGGATGTGCTTCACGTGTGCACAAAATGTGCACAAACCCAGGGTGGGGGTCTGTTAATCTGAACCCATCCTACTGAGAGAAAGTCATCATGGGGGGTTGCGACTGCAGCTCGCTCACTGCAGGAGAACCCACCAGGTAGCTCTGCACAAACACCGCAAATAGAACGCACTTAAATATTCAGACACACAGACGGAGAGAGGGAGAGAGGGAGAAGACTTCATCTCGTTAAAATGGGAGACTGAAGGAAGCTTTAGATTCAGACACAGTGACAAGAGAGCGGAAATGTGTTGTGATGTTATTGCCGGTTGTATTAAAAGTGTTAAAAGGGGATCTGTTGGATACAGACAGATGTGTTATGAAGCCAGACAGATGTGAGTGTGGTTTAGTTCACCTCAGTAACATACAGAGAACACCGGGCCCGGCAGGAAATGACCATCAAATACCGTGTTGCACTTGGCATTTAATCTTTCCAGCTATTGCTACTTAAATCTTTACCCAGGAACTTTAAAGACGAAATGAACTTTTCATCAAATAAATAGTGTTACCATCTATTAACGTTGCTCTGTGTCAACAAGGATACAGTCCCGGCCGGGGAAAAGGATTTTGTGGCGAACCATTTCTCCCATAATGCACCCCACCGACCATATATCCACTGCACGCACAGAGGTGAGGGAGGAAAAGAAAAGAGAGAGGAAAGAGAAGGTTAGTGACACATCCAGCTCTCTGAGAAAACACTGATTAGAAAGTAGCTGTTATTTGGTGAGAGGGAAATAATTAATGAGGTCTGTTACATAGGCGTCAATATGACTATAAGTAGAGGACGAGCAGAAAATACAGAAAGGAGAAGATCCAACCAGTGGCTGAAAAATCAAACCCCTGGAGTCGACTGGTTCCCATTAATGGAAGAAATATGGATTTATGTCTTTGTGAAGTTTGACTTGACCAGAATGGTTTTTAAGGTTTTATAATCAATGCAATAGGCAAAAGTCCCATTAAGACAAAGCAGTTACTTCAGAACTACAACTACAAGATGTTGTTTCATTGCCATATGAGAGTGCAGTCTTTTAGTGATAGAGATATATTAGAACACTGTTTAGTTTCTATGACCGGAATTTGTTTCATGCAAGCTCACACAAACTCTCACCATTCTCTTTGTATCCCATGCCCAGGATAACCTCTGGGGCTCTGTAGTATCTAGTCACCACATAGGGGGTCATCATGAAGCTCGTGCCCGCGGTCCTCGCCAGACCGAAGTCCAAGATCTTCAAGGTGCAGTCTGACTTCACCACTATATTGCTTGGTTTGAGATCCTGGAGAGGTGAGAAACACGAACATGAGGAACTATATGTACTTCTGTGATTTACAAATATTCACTGTTCATTTTTCTGGTACGTCTGACAGGTTTATCATGTCATTTTGCGACGGTCTGAGGAAGTAGAGACATATCAGATATGTAACTACACTGCGATATTCACCACGACTGAAAGGGTGAAACTGGAAGAGAGCAATGGTCTAGATACATAGATTTGGGTTTATAAGTAATATAAAAAGACTAAAAGCAGAAGTCAGTCCATTTAGCACAGAGACTGCAAACAAGGGGAAACCATTCGCCTGACTTTATCTGAATGTAACAAAACTCTCCAGCTCCTCTCAGGCTTAATTGATGTGCAGTATGCAATTTGATTTGTCAATACAACAGTTCTGTTCTATTGGAGTGTTGTGTGTGGAACTATTTGTTGCTGTACCTTTTGAAAGAGTCAGAATAGCGGTTTCCTCTCATGAAATAGTATGTTAGTTATATAAGAATATAGGGATTCCATGAAACTGTAAATAGTGATTTATTTTTTTGTAACACATGCTACAGTCAAATTTAATGCATCGTGTCCAGGACTCCTGGCTACCCACCTGGTGCCAGATGTTTCCTCTGCACCACCAGGGGCGCCCTCACCTGCGTTAAGGTGATTCTTATTCATGCATCACAGATGTATCAGACAGGAGTTAAACCCGAAAACCGGAGGTGTGTTTAGGTTCTTACCCTGTGAATAATGCCAGCTGAGTGCAGATGTTTGATACCACACAGCATCTGATAGAGCAGGTAGGACATTCGCTCATGGTCAAGCTCCATCTGTATTACCTGGCACAGGTTGGCATCCATCAGCTCCATTGCTAGGTACCTGAGGAAAGGGGTTCGGCAGGTTGAGTGACTGGTGAGCTATGTGGTGAATTGTGTACCAAGCTAGTTTAACAAAAAACATTGGTGAGGCAGCTTTTTGAGTTTAGGCTCCAAGCTTAAAAAGTACCTGAGGACCTTAGTGCAGCCAGAAGTGCTGAAATCTTTCACCACAGACCTATATAGTTTATCGACGTAATTTTATTGCATCTATACAAAAATCCACAAAAAGAATCCAGAATTTGTCTGGCATGAATCCCTGTAGCTTGTTCTAAAAGTGAACACACTCTCATTCATCATTCAGTCTGGGAACAGGATATCTCAGGCTGCTTCAGATTACACAGTCACAGTCACACACTCCAGCGGTTATGTCAGGTGCGAAGGAGTAATAATTTCAGTTTTTTTGTCTCTGTCATGTGATCAGATCTTTTTCTTGCCAATGCAATCATGTGAAGAAATGTTGATCATACTCACACATCCTGGAAGTCCTCTAATGATTTCTGTGGCGTGGAGACATTTAGTAAACTGATGATCTGCAGGAGAGGGGAGAAAATGGAGAGGATCAACACACAGTGCTCACAAGCAATTAGAGTTAAAGCGGAGGGACTGTGGGTGAAAGTTGGTGACGACCCCGATGAAGGACACTGCTGAGCGAGAGAAGCGAGGAAGTGAGATGGAACAAAAGAGAAGGGGATAAGTGTGGAGACAGAAGAAATGAGCGCAGACTGCGGGACGGTAGATTACATTGGTGCCTTGAAGTGCTCTCTGTTTCCCTCTCATGCCAGTTCCCTACATTTCCAGAGGCACTGGAATTTAGTCACAACATTTGCAGTCGCTCATCTCCATTTTGTAGCGCTGGGATTTATCAGGGACCCAAAATAGACGCTGGCTGGGGTGCAGATAAAAAGTGGGTTTTCTGTCTGACAATAGATGCATCCCCGTCCTTCCCTGCTTCCTTGGGGACTTACATTTTTGTGATTGACGCATTTCATGAGCACCAACTCCCGGTAAGCCCTCTTTGCGTGGGTCTGGTTCTGGAAGGGTCGGCTCAGCTTCTTGATGGCTACATTTCTGTCCAGAACAGCGTCGTAACCCGCACTGCAGGAGAAGAGGACAAAAGAAAAAACACAGAACAGTTGAGCAACTTCCTCTGGTATTCATGGCTGGATGATTCACTCTGTGTGATTGCCTGTCACTCTGACAATCCACGGTGAATGTCATTGGTCACAAAGACAAGAAGATGATTTGTCACATAACCAGCGAACAGATGACTTTGTTTAGAGCTCAATTTTATCTGTAAAATGCTTTGTTTCCTCGGTCGTAGGAATAGAGCGGATCAGTGAGCGCCTTCTTTTAGTGTAGCTCTGGTTCTGCCGATAAATTTCAAGTTCATTTTCTACACTGACATTTTCAGAATATCTACAAGAGTTTTAAGCCTGGAACGACCAGCTACGAGCTGAACCGTGACAAATAAAACACGATTTAGTGGTAAACGCAAAACACTAACGTGATTTTCACAGTTGTGGTCAGCATTTCCATGGTAACGGCAAGCTCCACCACACAGAGACGTCACTAATTACACCTGAGGATTGTTGGCTTTGTAGTATTTCTCCTTCGCATCTTGATTAAAACGTGACTTTCAAAATTTCAAAAATGGGAACTATAATATTACTTATAAAAGTGGAAGAAAGTTGGAATAACGGTAGGTTATCCTGTTCTTTTCATTTTGTCGACAGTTGGTGAATTCAGTACAAGAATGCGAATCATCATATTTCCCAAAATCCTGAACTTTAATTACACTGCTACACTGCTGATGCTACAACACAAACCTTAATCACAAATATTTGCCTAGTAACAAAACAAAAAAAGTGCAAAACAGTGAAACAAAAGTTTTACGCTGATGGTTTCTCTTCCCACAAAGTGGTTCAACCTTAAGTAGAGGTCATTACAGCAGAGTGAGTTCTCTGCTGGCTCAACAAAAACCCCTGAGAACCTCTGGGATTCAGGCCCTTTGAGTAGATTTAAGTTGCTTTTCAATGAAGAGCAGTACACAGACGAGAAAGACCTGCTATGAAAGTGCCACGCGCTTCACATTTTCAGCTTCATCTCAGCCTGTGTGTTCTCTGACAGATTCTCCAGTCACGGGGCTGCAAATGGAGTTCCAGGGCATCTGTGTGCCGCCTCATTGCAACCGTAATCAAGACGATGCCGTGCGTGGGTTCGTGGACGGCTGAGTGGGATGTGCAGCGGTTCGTCGTGTAGAGACTGCAGGCCGGGGATGATGTGTGACCATGGAAACAGCGGGGCCTTCAGGAAAGCATTGATCCAATAGGGATTTCAGTCAGTCATCACTTCTAGCTGAGTGAAAGATGATGTCATGACCAGCTAAACTACTTAAAGCCCTCATCCTCTCCTAAGATGTGGAGTGGACGCTCATCCCGACTGAGCGCGGTCAGAGGGCAGAGTTCTGCACAGATTGAGACGTTTGTGGGCGACGTAGAGTTTTAGCTGCAGCAGTGTTGCAGGTTTTACCCTGGCTACCATGTTGTCAGGCTTTACAGAGGCAGGGTTGATCGCTTAGGAACAGCAGATTTCCTACTGAGTGTAAATTGTTATAGATACTGTTCTGTATCATGTGATTTAGTTATCAAGGAATTATGCTGCAGATCATGCATTTTAAGCAGGTCACTAATTATTCTATCATCATTAATCCATTTTTTCCACCATATCGTTTTGTTATTTGTGGCTTTAGGTCTATAGTCAGAGGGACATTATACCAGTTTTCCTGTGGTCTGGTTGTAGTAATACCGTGACCATGTGACACACCAGATGACAGCTGTGCAGCGAGCCAAGCGACACACACCAGAGCAGGTTAAATTAGATCTGCACCGTCTCTCTGCCATCCATCCCGACAGTATCCTTCAAACGGGCACGGCCCCAGCATTAGCAGTTCCAGCAGCACCCAAGCTCCTTTGCATGTGCACAAAATCGCTTCGGCGCGGAAGGGGAGAAGCGCCGAGGGCACGGGACGCCAAGGAAGGACAACGGAACGGGGCAAGTGAAGGGCAGGGAGGGGGGGGTCTGCAGTGGGGAGAGCCAGTGAATCTTCAAACACTATATAAGAGACACTTGCAATTAACTTGCCTCATCCCAGGGAGGGTCTCCGGGGGAGCGTATATCAACTCAGTGACACGGCATTAACATGAATATAACTTATAGATCTGTTTGACAAAGAGTGGAGGACACATTCCTTCAAGTGGAGCCTTGGCAGCGGTTCCACTGCGTTCTGACAGGGCAGGCATGAGATGAATTACAATGAATACCAACTCCATGCAATCTGGATTAAGTATTCACTTAAGTCCCCATCCTGTTAGGACGCTATGGCCGACACGTCCACATTCTGAACAACAGATGTGTCATCAACTCGGCGTGCCCGAGAGGATATCAACCCAATCAATTCAAATATTATGAAAGGCCAGACACTTTACTTATACAGCAAGAAGTATCACAGAAATGACAAATGTAATTTTTGATGGTTACTTTCAGCCCCTGTACTACTGATACTTTTATCTAACTTTCATTATTTGTGTGAATACTATTATTATTAATCTTGTTTTCCCGTACGTTTTTTAACATATGCTACTTGCAGTGATGCCGGTAACGCATTACTCTAATCTGACCACTTTTTTCAGTAACGAGTAATCTAACGCGTTACTATTTCCAAACCAGTAATCAGATTAAAGTTACTCGTCCAAGTCACTGTGCGTTACTATTTTGTCTACTTTTTGTTACTTTTATTATCATCTACACGAACATGTGCACTTCTCGCTCTTACTCCGTCACTCGCACACATCAACAACCCTTCACTTCCTCATTGACCCCCGATCCCCAACACAACCAGCCAATGAGGGCCTGACATCCCCAACAACGCCATCCTATTGGTCCAAACAGTCACATGTCCCACCCGACCCCTTCACTGACCCTCAAGATATCGGAACGCTCCTTCAACACAGTGTTTTACTGAACATACGTCAAATCCAAACATAACATAAACAAACATAAACCCAGTCCGTTACAATATATTTGATTTTCTTCTTGCGTCTCTGGGAGTGAGGTCATGTAGCCTATGCAAAAATTAAGTTGAATCGCCCTTGTTTCGTGCCATAATAAACAAGATCCCTACTACTGTCAATGCTGGGCTGCCTCACAGAACAGCTTTTTGTAAAACCACTCCTTGCTTCTCTAATGCTGTGAACAACAGGTACAATGTTTATAAAAACATGTATTTTTTCAGGAAATAGTTTTTAAGTTAAACTTAAAATGTCAGGAGATACATTATACGTTGTTGTTGTTGTGTACATTACTGTTAAAAATGCACTTCTAATAAAGTGAGTGTTGGCAAAACCGGTTGTCATTTTTATGTTGAGGCGGCGGGGGTGTTGTCGGCAGCTGCTGAATTTTACTAATAAAGTAACTTGTAATCTAACTTAGTTACTTTTAAAATCAAGTAATCCTTAAAGTAACTAAGTTACTTTTAAAATCACGTAATCTGTAAAGTAACTAAGTTACTTTTTCAAAGTAACTGTGGCAACACTGGCTACTTGTGACTTACTACTTGAGATTGTTTTACACCACTCACTCAAGCCCATCACTTGGGGATGTCCTGCTCCTACTGTAATATATATACATATATCCTTATAAAGGTCTATTTTATTCAAATTTATTCTCTTTTTATTCTATTTTAACTGTGTTTATTCTTGAGCTATAATACCTAAATTTCCACCATGGGGATTAATAAAAATGTATATATCTTTCATACAGAAGTAGCACTTATCTTTCATTTTCGAACGTGTGCTGACATTTTCCTTATTTTGTTTTGGTATAACAAATATATTGTTATTTTATTACTTTGTGATACAGCTAGACCTTAATTATTTCTAAGGATTTTAATTATGTCTATATTCCCATTAACACGTGACTTAAAAAAAAATAAGTCTCACGTCTAAGATTGAATGATAATTCCATTGATTTACATTGATTGGCTGTTTTTAAAAGACCTTCTGGGGGAACCTGCACTTGTTCACCTTTACAAGATTAAAGCCCAATGAATTGTTTCTACATCCACAACCTTTTCAATCTTTAATGTTGAGCCGATTTATCCCTTTGCCACTTTGCTCAGCTCACGGTTTCTGTGGAGATGAGTCACATGGTTTCCCCGCTGTGCTTTCGAATGTTATGATGAAACCACACCAGAGAACAGAAAACTTGATTTCCCCACTGCCGAATCAACAGCATTAATCATGGAAACGTCACATGGTTTTCTGTAATTAAGTCGATCTATTTAACACTCCTTCGCTGAAAAACAACGAGCCGCGTTTCACCTCCAGTAATTATCCCCCACAGCAATAAACTACAAGGCAATTAGTGAAACGACTAACAACTTAATGAGATAATCATGCATTAAAGACAACATAAAAAAACAATTCAAATAGCTTAATATGATATTAAACAGGACATAAAGGAAATGCATGGTTGCAGTACTTACCAGACAATTCCCTGAGCCCCGGAGCCGATGGGCTTTAAATTCTGGTAACGTTTTAAAACTGTGAAGGTGGAGTCTCCCACTTCCACACTGTAGAACTGGTTATCCACTTTAGTTTTGCTCATGTTGTAATGCTTGGCGATATATGACACATCCACTTGTTTTCCAAAACCCTGCAGAAAGCAAACAACAGAGAAACAAACACGATGGGGGTTATTTATGTGTTTGCTGACCTGGAAAAGTGAGAAAGAATCTGTGAGAACATCAACAACTCTTAAAATAAAATGGCTTTCGGATGTACGCTGAGGCCTGGACACTTTCCTGAAACCTTCCGAATGGAATGTAAAGTGAGAATGTAAGTGTCCGAGTCAGTCGCTCTGGAAATTATCTGTAAAATTTCCGAGTAAGCCCATATGAGAATACAGCAGGAAAACCTCTGGAAATTCCCAGCAGTTCAAAATTTCTTAGAATGAACATGAGGTTCCATATACGTAGAAAACACCAATGAAGATGTAATCTAGGAAAGACAACGAGATTCAAGAGCATTTGCCGTTAAGGGTTGATGCCAGTGTCAATGTGGCGTCTAACCTGGACCATGTCCTGCTGCGTTCATTATAGCTAAAAGTTAGGAAAATGTCCAGACCAAATTTTGTTGAGTGCATATCTGAAAACAGTTAGTGTAACATTCATAAAGTAAATGTTATCTTATATACCTCCACCAAGGATTTCATGTTTTCTACTTTATCTGTTCGGCAGGATAACCAAAAAACTGATTTCAGGGAATCTCAGTTGAAATCTAGTCGATTTAAATGTGGTTTCCTAAGGGGACTCTGGAGCCTTGGTGGAGGTGTCACTCTACTGACTGGAAACACTTTTAACATGAGTAGTACTGTTGAGTTGACACAATTCTTTCCATGCATAAATATAAAGTATTTTAAAGCCATTTAGTGTCATTCATGCCACTAATTTCTTTACTCTCTTAACTAGATATTCATACATTAACGGGCAGAGAAGGGAGGAGTGGCACAAAATGATGACACAACAAAAATATCACTTAATTACAGACTGGGTGATTACAACACAGCTCACAGACAGAACAAACAGAGTAATATCACTGTGTGTGACTGAAGGCCACGGGTTCCCACAAATTGAATCTATGTGATGTAACTTAAATATAACATGGCAGTGAAGTCGCTTCTACTGTGCAGCCAGCAATAGCAGTAGTGGCTGTGAGACGGCCAGCTCCACGTGCACACAACTCCTGCCAAGCGACTTAATAAGTTCTGGGTACATTGAAATAGCCTGTAGCGTTAGCCTGTAGCAAAACACACAGTCCTCCCAGCCAGGCCTGTGATGTAGACTGCAGAGTTTATGAAATGACTTCCCCGCGGGAGATTCGCATTTACGCCGCCACATCTCGAGAGGAGACGAGCGATTAAAGGAAGACACTTTGCCTTTTCGTCCTGTGCAGGGATCTCAGTCACAGCTAAATGGAAAACAAGCTCTAACTGAAATATTTTTAGCTTTGCTATAGTCTAGACAAAATTTTCCTTGAGATATTTACACCCCAGCGTCTACTCCCAAGTGGAAACCTTTTTGCAATAAAACATTTAACAGGATTTTATTCTCCTTTTTGCTGATGTTTAAAAAAAGGCTTGCACAACAGTGAATATTACAACACAGACTACAGAGCAATGAAGGGAGAAACGTAAGGGAATGTATACTGTACCTTTTTTACCTGTAACGAACACACACCTGACAAAAGGCTATCTTCACATCCAGGATTGGTTCGCTGCAGTTATATAAGAAATGTCTGCTCATAAATACCTGGAAGACAAACAGAGGAGAGTGGGAATCAGAGAGGGGTGTGTGTGGTGTCGGCTTCAGTAACAGGAAGTAACAGTAGATGAGTTGCAACTTTTTTAAATTGTGTATGATGGGAACTGAATTGACCACACAAATTCAATGTACTATTGTCTGGATGAATCACAATACATGTAATATACAATACATCAGTTTAATTTATCACTGTTTTCTTTTGTCAATGTGTCTGTCATTAGGAGGGATATATAAAATGTGCAAGATGAACATCTCTTGTCTTCGTACTCCCTTGTAAATGCAATGTGTTGATTTTATCCCCTTATTTGACATGTTACTACTTTTATTATTGCTTTCAGCTTGATTGTATTCGCCCTGTAAAGGAGTTTGCTATTTTTTCTTCTTTGATCATGTCTGTCTGTTAATGTTTGTTCTTATAGCATCAAATAACTAATTAAAACCACACTTAGTGTAAAATAAACACTTGAGCACACATCAGTGTGATAAGAAATATACCCACAATCCCAGAGACCATGTTTTCATTGTACTTTTTATTCGGTCCATGTCCCGTCCACTTACATGGAGGAGGTGTGGTTAATGACCAGGTGCCGATCGAGACACTTTTGGTTATGTCGTCCATCTTTTACTATACAATCTAAAATGCTGCAGTTTATCTAATTAACTTGTGAGCTTGCAAGCGAATCAGGGTCCAGACGTATGCTAAGCTAACCAGCCGCTGTCTGCAGCTAATGACAATATATCTCAAAACAAGTTTTTGAAAACCTGTGAGTTTTTAAACAAGTGTATATTTACCTCTTTAGTGTTTATTGACTATTCATGGTAATCAAAGAAATATGAGTTTTAGAACTTGCACATTTATGAATTATTCAATCTTAGCAGCACCAATCCATATAAAAATAAAACAGTAATAAACCAACATAATAAACATTTCACTAAACTGCACTCCCACTTTATTACTTTGACAATGAATTCCTAACCTCTCTGACCTTCAAGGGACATATGAGCTTATTTCGAGACTGCAGAGATAATTTACTCAATTTTAACAGCTTATATTTTACTAGCGCTGTCATACATAAAAACAAGCTTTCAAATAGCCAGTGCCATTAGAGATGCCATTTGCATAAAAAGCGGTGTAGCAATTTTTTGGGCAAATGACTGCTTTCGCTGTTAGGGAGCAGCTAATGGTTTAACTTGATTTAATTTAAATTTGCCCATTTTATGGAGCTTTGTTTTTGTTGATAGGTCCAAAACACGAGGGAGGAAGAAGAAGGAGAGAACGACAGAGGCTTCCCGCATTAAGCTGAAAGCCGGGCTGCAGCTCTCGCCCACGGTGCCTCTGCCTTCAGTGCTTTTCCAGGTACTGAAGCCTCCGATGTGCTAATGATCATGTCTTTTGAATAAAATAACACGTGGCATTAAAATAACAGGACTTTTTCTTTTTTTTTCTGGCTCAGTTCGAATGGGACTGTGGTAACGATGTCCCTGACACGAAGGATGTGGAGTGCTCTCAGGGTGAACATGTAGGACTTCCTGGACACCAGCCTTTAGCTCCAGCAATGATTTAATGATGCCACAGTTAAAGCTTCAGTGTCCCTGCCATCTCCAAAGGAAGCAGGGCGGCTTTAAATAAGAGATGAAGGACACAACGGCAAAAGATTTCCAGTTTGACCTATTTCGGCCTGACCTTTTTACTTTAGACCCATGCAGAGTGACAGCACAAAGTGATGGTGGATATTCGTACTGTGGCTGCGTTTGCATGAGCCATAACATTGTGTGTCATAAACAGGCATTCACATCCGGGCCTATATTCCCGGAAGAACCCCGATAATGAATACCCATCAGAGATCAAGAGTTAAAAGAGGGACGACTGAGAGATGGACTGCCTGATGAATTAAGAATCAGATCAAATGAACAGTAAAGTGGAAGGAAACAAGGAGACGGTGTTTTCAGATGGGATTTCTGCACGTGATCCATACATCATGTATAATCCCTCTAGGGATAGTCGTTTCTGTATGTGTCCCATGACTAACACCACCGGCACCACATTAACCTGCACAATATTTGCGGTTAATCCAACAAGTCAACGCCGAAACGAGCAGACCACCTCTGGCTGGCCGTGTGTGCGATGCTCTAATCTTTAGCCATCTGTGTACATTAGATATTAGACCTCTCGAATGGCCGAGATGTTTGTCTTGCAGCAGTATGTATGCTGTAATAATTCAAACACCACCTGGATCCTCTGTGAATCTGATACCAGGCTGTGAGGGGGAGTAGTAGCTTCCATTTAGTGCTTCATGTGGTAACAATGGTTAAAACATGTTTTTCTCTTTAGTTCTCAGCAGAATCAACCAAAACTACTGCACGGATGTCCTATTGAATTGTAACTGAGCCATGTTTTCTGATGGAATGAGCCTTTTTCACAGCAGGATCAACAGATTAGCATCAAAATAAGAAATGTGGGAAGTCATAAATATGGATTTAAACCAATACCTGGTTAAATTCACAGAGTAAAAATGGTGACAAATAAATAAAAAGTGGATAAGAGTGGTGAATCTAATTCTGCGACAGCAATTCTGTGCTTGTTTGTTCAACCCTCTGACCGGGTTGTGCTGATAGTGGTCGCGATTGAAATGCTGTTCCGCTTGTAGCTGAGACTCTACACTCAGCACCAGTCCTTAAAACGCCCATAGATCATTCTGACAAGCAGAAAAAAACAGGCAGCTTGAAGTGTAGGGCCAGGATGGGATAATAGAGATTTTCAATCCCATTGGATGATATTATGCACGACAATGACTCATAATCCATATTAATTAGTGATAAAGACAGTGAAAATGATCCACATGTAACAGATAAGGACATGATCTAACCACATCTCTCCAGTGAAAATGTCATTCGCTCTGCAATACAAACTATCGTGGACTCAAAGTTAGTGTGAGTGTTTAGTGGTGAGGATCCTTTAGCTGTTATTAACTATACAAACTAAAATCAGGAGTGTGGTGAATGCTCTTAATACAGCATCACATTCAAACTGTTGATCAACTGACTCCACTTCTTTTAATGCCAGTGCAACAGTGCCTGAATATCAATACTAAAATAGTACATTTTTGAAACCTTACTTCCAGTACTGACTAATTTTAATGCAAAAAGGTTTTTATTTAATAAAAGCAGCCAAATTCCATCTCTGCAATGAGATTTGGTTTCAGACGCACTTTGGTTGGGACTCGGATACTGAGATTTTCCATTCCTTTTCAAAAATGAAAATACATTAGAAAAGAGTTGTGGTGAACTGATCCTGACGCTGTGTGACTTTGCCTTTATACAGTGCTACTTGATCTGATGAAAGAAAGATAATTAGGGAAGTTCATATTTCGCAAGTTTTGCAAGATAAGAACATAAACCACGATATTGAAAGCAGTTCTCCCTTCTGTTTGCTGCTCTTGAAGCTTTGCTCAGGAGTATTTCAAGCTGTTGCATCAGAGTTTCGGAAGCGGCAGCTGTTATGCAGGACCTGCAAGGGTTCTGGACTCTTTGCACCGGGCGATAGGTTGTGTAAAACTGCTCAGGAGGATTTAAGAGTATATCTCTCTTCTGGAATCAACTGCTGATGTCTGTATTTTGTAATTAAAAGAGTGTGATCGCAAACTCAAACCAGTTTAAGAGACAATGTGGAGCCTGTGCAGAAACGATTTCATGGCACACCAGTTAGAGACGAGTAATCAACTCAATCAAGCCCACACCACAGCAATACGTAATTACTGTTGAAATAAGGCAAACTTCTCAGTGAGCGAGACACGTGCAATTTTTGCCAGACACCAGAATAACAATTTGAGCCTTTTATTGCCAACCTGACGTAATTTTAGTGGACATTTTGTGTCATTTACACCCCCGCATTCATAAACATAGGGCCCAGGTTGAAAAATAACAGAATCAGCTGTGAAATGTGACATGTGAAACAAAGGGATTTGGTTCCAGTTTAATCAGAACATATTGTATCATAATAGATGAAATCCAAAAGCGCACAAAACTGCGGCTCAGCAGCTTCCTGTCATACGCACACACAAACACATTCACAGACACAAATCTGCCGCACAATTACAAAAGAAGTGATCATTTGTGATGATGGAACAAATGTAATTAAGAAAAAACAACAAAAGAAACTACAAGAATGAAATGGAGAGAGAAGAAAACACTGTGAGGATGTTTTAATTATCTAGAACGGGCTAATGCATATTACTGATTAGCCGACCATTAATCTCCAGTGCTGACCATACTGATGCTGAATTATGCAACTGTCTGTGCCTGTGTGTGTGTGTGTGTGTGTGTGTGTGTGTGTGTGTGTGTGTGTTTGTGTGGGTCTGTGTTCTGCAGTTCTAGCTGGTACTTGTTATGTGGATCCTGGGCTTTCTGTTACATCCACCCCCATGAGCACAACAGCGCCTCAGGCAGAGCAACAATCACTCTGCATACTGGGTAGGCAGCATCCCATCATGCAGCAGGAACTCTCTATCCTGGCACTCAGTCTCCAAAATACTTTAGTTGTTGTGTTTTACCATTTTTCTACTCTCACCTGGAAGCCGAGGTGCAAACCATGGCCTCTGAGGCTGACGTTAAAGAAGTCTCTGCCTATAGCTGCACGGAACCAGGGACTGAATATGATGTGAATGTGGCATTATAGCAAAGAGGCCCAAAATGATTATTCAAAGGAGTAAATGGTTGTACTTGGATTCTGGAGATTTGTTATGATCAACAGCAGCTACGGCCAACATGTCCAAACCACAATTAGCACAATTACGTCAATAATTGTGTTAAAAATGACAAAAATTTGATTTCAGTTGTCTAACAGTCACAAAACCTATGTGGTTAGGTTCAGGAAAGGATCATGGACTAGGTTTTTTAATCGAGGATAGAAGAAATGTTGATAATTAGTTTCACACAGGAGAAGAAAAAAGGTCTTTTCAAGTTCTCTGTTTTGACCAAGACCCATCCATCCACCCCAGCCCCCTGCTGCTCCTGCTAGAGGTCGTCCAGCAATAAAAGGTAACAATGGGTTGTAATAGTTCTCTGGCACAGATGACCTTTGGGGTCTTTTTATTTATTTTTTACAGCAGGACATTTTCCTTATAACATTTATAATGCCTGTGTTCAGTTTAAGTGCCTGTGTCAGCGACGGTGCTTTTTCCACAGCAGATTTTGAACTTTCATAGCAGGTAATATAATTTGAGTGGCACTCAGTAGAGCGCACACCTCCGCTGAGGCCAAGCCCCGCGGTCTTACTCCTATAATAAAATAATAAAAGGCAGAGGCAGTCTGGTAAACTGCACCAAATTGTACAAACTCTTAACAATATTCATTTATCTAATTATGTTTAAATAATGATGAAGATATTATTGCTTAAAAAATGAATTATTGAGTTATTGGTTGCTAATGCTTGAGAAACCTGGATTCTCACCAGCTCATCCACTTCCCTTAGTTAGGTAATTCCTGTGTAATCCTGATGATTAAATTAAATATAAAATCAGAAACGTTTGAAAAAAATGACCTCCTTGACCTCCATTCATTTCTTTTGAGTGTAACAGTGAAGATACAGTGTGAGCATGCACAACAGACATCAGCTAGGGTTAAAAAAACGGCCGAGCCCTGACAGAGAATTAGCTCGGCCAGACCACAACTCGACAGGCATTTCGTTTTGGGACCGAGCCCAATTTTTTTCCCTGATTACAGGCACGTGCAGCATAAAAACATCAGATAGCCCAGCCAAGGAGGCCAAACCCAACCAGACCCAAATATCCTTTCAAAATGTTGGTTTGAAGCAGGCCTGATCTGGGTCCCAACAAGCTGGGATTGGGTTTCCACACTCTAATGCACAATAGCAGAGAACCTTACAGTGTGGTTCTTTGGCTACGACATGTGAACAAATATCCACCAAGGCTGCACCTTATCTCCTTATGTCAAAGAAGGTGGGAACAAAATCCGCCCATTTATTCAGACCCACTACGAACTTCTCCTCGGGTCATGCCCCACCCCTCCACAACATTTTATGGAAATAAGTTTGTCGTTTTTTATAATCCTGCCGACATACAGACAAACAAATTGACAATGAAAACGTAACCTCATCTGCACAGGTACAAAATCTATACACCATTAACCTTTGTTGAACATGAACTTGTCTGTAAATGTAAACCCAAATATAAAATCCCACAGTTTTACACAAAGCATGGGTCAGTGAGTACATCCAGATCCCACATGTGACAGACACTGTCCGGCATCTCTGTCCCCTGTGTACTTGATTACCAAAGATCACCCAGAACGTACCTGCCGACAACCGAAGCGTCGGACCCTCAATAAAATGCAAACCACCCACGTAAATATTTTAGTATGCCAGGTGCTCGCTAACAGTCATGACTCTGAGGGTGAACGGCAGGAACACCTTGACATCAAACAAAAGAAAACATTTGGTGCAGCAGGTAAATGCAGCAAACATTCATTCTACGATGATGTTTATTATGCATCTATTTGTAATACCTGCCGTGAAAGGCCGAGGGGCCAAGCAGAGAGCTTTTTCAGCTGGAGAGCAACATGAGTGGGATCACATTCATCAGGCTTTTCCTCGTGTCGAGGTTAAAAAACGACCCACTATTAATAAAGGACAGGATATGAGCTATTTCCCGTGTGTCTTGAGAGAGACCTTTTCATTACGAGTGGAAGAGCCGCCAGGTGACACGTCAGACCAATATCTGATCTGCTGAAAGTGGGTGGGATCGCAAAAGGGGTTTTACCGGCAGAGGGAGGGTAAAAGTGAATATTTAGTTTAATTTGAAAATAATAAGTCAACATGTTGCAATAATGTTACGGAAGCAGTGAAATAATTGATAATGGTTATATAATAATAATACAATAATGATGTGTATTTTACAAGTCTGGAGCACAGTGCAGTCCAACCAAAGACGTCACTGTCATCTTTTTCTCTACAGAACAATATTGGGTCCAGGCATAAGACAAAACTAACAAGTGGAAGTCCATTTTGCATTTTGTAAATACATTTGAAAGGTTGAGAATTAAGTCAAACTAAATCAGAAAAGTTTAGATTTTGCATCAAAAAATAAAATATCGAGAATAAAACTAGAATTTTCAAGATTGGTTTGTAGACGGGCGTGAGTTTGTTGGTGTGTTGTTAGTTCACAATGTCTTTCTGTTTGAATTGATAACATTAATGAATCAGTCAAAAATCATATGCTAGTACTACCAGCAACTTTAGGCATTGTACTCAACACTAGTTTAAATACACCAAATAAACGCCCTCGTCAATCCAACATCTCTAGGGGTGAAGACCGCTGCAATCCTGCAAACTGCTTCTTCTTCTTCTTCTTCTTCTTCTTCTTCTACTGTAGAAATCTGTCTCAAATTCCCGCAATTGATCCAAAAGTCTGAACTATCCAACAAAGTGTTTCACTCTGCAAACGAACAGAACCATGATTCAGTGTGATCCAGACAAAGCCTTTTGGGGGAACTGAATTTTAGTCTTTTGGTCCGAGGCACCTTTCACACCTGTTCTTTTGGTTTCAACTACATGAAAAAGACAACCAGACCAAACAAGGCAAGTGTGAAAGAGCCCTTCGTTTGACATTATTTTCAACACTTGGTTTTATTTTCAATATTTCTACTGTATTCTTGACATTTAGACTTTATTCTCCAAATGGAAAACAAAATAAAGTCTTTCACCTCATTTTTCCCCCCTGAGCCTAATACCGCTCCATAGTTGGTCAGTTACTGTAATCCTTGTTCTGTGGAGGAACAAAGACTTTAGGTTGAGTTCTATAGGAAATGTTATATGTCTGCATTAGAGGTTCATTGACTGCCATAGCAATGGAGGAGGAATGAAAGAGCACAATGTGCCCGTCCAGATGTCTACTACACACACCAGTCTGATTGTTTTCCTGGTCGTTTCCATCTTTGCTTTCCTCCCCTCTCATCTCTCTTCCTCCCTCTGTCAGCCTCACATTTAGCGTGCGTCACGACTGCATGACACAACATAACACAACAACACAACGTCTCCGTTCCTCCATCTGAACGAGAGCCTGCAGTCTCCCTCTTCCCTGCTTTCCCTTTTCTCCCTCCCTCCCTCCACTCCTGCTCCCAGCCTCGCTGCACCCGTCTCCCCTCCCCCTCCCTAGGAGCTCCATTGTGAGTGCTTGGTTCAGCAGCCTCAGCCTCTCCTGCAGTACGCAGCCTTGCCTTTTCACTGTGCAGCCTGAGCCAAATGCTGAGCAGCCTCCCATCATGGGCTCAGGGGAGGGAGACGAGAAGCACTTCAAACTGCAGGCCCGGCCAGGAGGGGGGGAGAAAACAACACTATGCCGACTGCTGAGCTCATCTACAGGTTGTGAGAATTCAAATGTTCTCTGACATCCGGTTGGTCTCTGTAGATCTGAAACACACAGATTCTCGTCTCTCGCTCACATCCCTTGATTCACTTGACCCAAACGAGAGGCATGTAAGCTGAAAACCTGCTGGCACTGCAGCTTTCTGATCAGCTGCATGGTAACAACATGCACGGCTTTGGCAGGTGCGTGAGCACATTGGTGTGATTTACAGACTTTCTCCCAGAACCTGGAGCACATTTGGAGGAAGAGGGCAAGAGGGGGGCGCTAGTGAAACTTGTGTGCCTTGTGTAAAACAAGCCCCTGGATACTCCTAACACATAAAAATGATAAAAAGGTTTAATCTGACAAGACCACAGAGCTTTTCTAATGCTAAGATTAAAGTAATGTTTTCTAAAGTAGAACACCGCTGCAAAGGTATGTCTCTTTCACATGGCAAAATTTGTAGGCAGTGTGAAATTCTTCTGCTAAATGTGTTTTATGAAAATATTCTTTATATATTATTGTTTTCTGAGATATTACTTTTCTGAGGCTTATACAATAATATTAGCCTTTGGGTGCGATACTTCATTGTCCATCTTGCAACGCTCATGTTGTTTTTTCCTGTACTTGTATCACATCTTGTACTTGCTTGTATTTCCCCTATGCCCCAAACACATGTGCGTACTGATAAGAATATTTGTTGTTTAATTTTTTCAATATCTGCCTACATGATAACATGGTACATGCCTTTAGCTTCCGCAGCATTTAATAAGTCTTTTAATGAGAGTGCATTAAGAGATTTGATGATATGCAGCAGGATTTTATGTAATGTCATTAGTCTGGAACAAATGCCCCTCTTTAAAATCCCTTGATGGCCTCACAGTTGTGTCTGACCTTTGGTGGCTCTTAATTCTCTTTACAGATGTGCTGCGAGGAGATTGGCGCCAAATCTAGAGGAGATTAAGAGTCTCGCATTCTGTGATATCTGCAACACAAAACAAATAAAGGCTGCATTTTTGTCGGATCAGATCCAATTATATAACTGTGTTTTCACTCTGCAGGCCCATCTCTCTGTGTTTGTTGTAGCCTGAGCGGATAAACTTTCATGCAGCAACAATAAAACTTTATTCATAAGAAAATAAAAAATGAAGTAGAGTAAGACGTTTGCATCCCTTTGGGAAAGACATTAAAACGATAATTGCTGACCAGTAATAATTACGTATAATTTAATGCTACCAGTTGGTTAAGTTCAGTTGATAGACAACCAAGGCTGTATATAAATATGAACAAGCGTCTCCGCTTCCTCCCGCTATCCAGAAATGAAGATGAAATATCCCGGATACTGCACCAGAGGGAGATGAGACGCTTTCGCTTTTGAAATTTACTGTACAGTCTATGATGAATACATACATACTGTGAAACCTTTCATCTTTGGATTCATGTATCTATGGCAATGTGAACATAACAGCACATAAAGAGAAACACACTCCTGCAAACACATCAGCCGAAAGTGACACTTATTCTACTATAAACAAACTAACAGCACAACTTCATTTATCATCTAACCAAAAACCTTAAATACATTTATTTATCACAAAAACCTCTTTCTTACCCAAATAATTTGTCTATTATTCTGGATCCTATTTGAGCTGCTGTAACGGCATAAGGAGTATGGATTATTAAAACCGCAGTACTCAGCCGAGGTCACAGAAAGCGTTCCTCAGTGATCCTTTCATTTCTAATGACGACACTGACCTCACGTATAATTGTTCAAACCACAAACCACCAGAAAGAGACGAGAATATTTCAGCGATTAATGATCAGCAGCGATGGTTTTTGGAAAAGGTATTTTCATGAATTTCTCAACCTCTATAAACCCTCACACCGTGCTATATACTGAACTGGTATTTATAACGTTTTCTCGCTTAAACTCTGCTCCCCTGAAAACTGGTGGCAATTAAATCTTCATTCATACAGGGTTTGAGATGCTGCCTCGTTTATTTGTCTTCACAACACATGAATGCATTAAATCCACCTATTAGGCAAATAGTGACTTGTGAATATGGGATATACAAATAAAATTTGATTGATTGAAATTTGATTGATCGATGTCTATAATGATTTTTAATTAATGTAATTTCATTTTAAAATAAATCCACATCTTAACAGCTGAAACAATAAGTCAATTAATCAATGATTAAAACATTCATTTTCAACAATTCATTAATCAATAATGAAAATAATCATTAGGCACGGCCCTGTGTTAATCTGCAACTATTCTAATAAGTAAGCAAAAAAATTGTCAATATTGTCTGTAGTCTTCTAAAATGTGAGGCTTTTTAAATGTTCTCAAGAATTCAGTATTTTTTGGCTTTTGGACAGAACAATATATTTAAATATGTCGCCATGGACTCAAATAATCAATTAATTGTGAAAAAATATTCAGCAGATAAATCAATAGTGAAACATAAGCATAAGTTCCAATTTGCTGATCAATCATGCCTGTAATTCCACCATTATCTCAGTTTGATACATTGCCTTACTTTATTACATAACACAGGATTAGAGTACTGGTGATCCAAAGTCTGCAAAACAAAATGGAATTACAGTGCAGCCATCCCAGTCTGCGACGCAACATCAGCCTGCTGTGGTTGCTCTTTCCAATTGATGGGCTCCCGTTGCTTAAACCAGCTACCTTCCCAATCAATATCAGTGATTATCTGTGTGTATGTGTGTGTGTGTGTGTGTGTGTGTGTGTGTGTGTGTGTGTGTGTGTGTGTGTGTGTGTGTGTGTGTGTGTGTGTGTGTGTGTGTGTGTGTGTGTGTATGTGTGTGTGTGTGTCTGTAAACCTGCAGTGGTTGTACTACCTCACATGAAACAGACTGAATAATGCTGAAGCCTCTTTAGTGTAATTCACCACAAATATTTAGGAAAGATTCAGACTCCTGTCTCTCGTTTGTCACAAGCTGCCGATGATGAAGAGGATGAAGAGGAACATGGTGCAACCTTTGATTCTCCTATTAAAAGAGATCTGTCACTCTCTTCGGCCACTGCAGAAACACCCACAAAAAGCTTTGTTTAATTGTTAAGCGTGTTCCCTGCAGCACTTTCACAAGCATGGAAGCCCGCCTCGTGAATTATTCAGCAGCCAAGGTCACAGCGCTGAAGCGTTTTCTCTTTTCCTGTCCCGAACGTGAAGAGTTTGTTGTGACACCTTTTAAAAACCTTCACCGAACTCCACAGCACCAGTAATTAGTCCTGGACTGCGGGCGTGGAACACACACACACACACCCACACACACACACACACACACACACACACACACACACACACACACACACACACACACACACACACACACACACACACACACACACACACACACAGGTACGTGCATGGGAAAGCAAAATCTGAAAGGGAAAAGAAGCATAAACACAACAGTAACCCCAGCAGTTTGTGCTCCTAAACTGGAGGTGGTGTGATGCATCCCAATCACTATAATGGGCAGTGTGGGTTTCGGGCTAATGAAGTGGGTTTCCAGTAATCCACATCAGAAAATCAAAGCAGATTTAAGAAAATTACCATCCTCTGAAGCTTCATCTCTTTTAATCCAGAACAGAATGTATTCTACTGTAGCATCCCGCCCCCTCTGCATGCAGCTTTGAGTTCAGTTTTAATAACCAGGCCCTTAAAACTTCCCCTTAATACCCTGGACCCATCAGCATCAGAGCCACCAACCAGAACTCCTCATCAATCAATAAATCAGCATCAATTCCGACTGTTTGTCTGGGATCATGGGGCCATCTACCTCTGCCAGCTCTTACGTGATGGATCTGAGGCTGGTGCCATGTCCCTGGTTGAGCACTGACGGTCTGCATAATGCACAAGGTGCGCAGCTGACTTCTGTGGGAGAGGGGGGGAGGAGGTGGAGGAGGAGGAGGAGAGACAAACTCTGCATGTGAGGCCTAACAGTACCAAGCCTGCATGGGCAAGGCTTGTGTTTTGAAGAGGAAGCATCTTTCCTGCATCATCCATTTGCAGCACTCCACCACACAGTCAGAGCGGTTGGATGACAGATAATCAGGTGATCAGATGCAAAATAAACAAAGAGAAGCATCCTGCACATGACAACCCTGTTATGGGATGTTATTCTAATAAGCAGTGGGATGTTTTTAAGCCTACGGGATGGAGATGGAGAGCACTGATGGACAAGAGTATAGCGCCAATACGTACAGTTACAGAAACAACATCTACCAAGATACTGTAATTTATTTATTTATTTAGTTGTTTATTTGTTTATTCCAATCATGGCTGTCCCTTTCCCCCATCACTACATTGGACTTCATTAACCTTCCCTACCAATCAATATTCATCACTCCACCCTCCTCCGGGCAGCAGCTGGTTGTCCGGCGGAGCATCGCGCGGCATCCACCGCCGAGCATCCCACACCGCAACCCCGTAACCGGCCCTTACCATTCCGTGTCAGCTGATGACGATCCCCAGTCCGGTGACGGTCCTTTTCTCTCTCAAAACATCCCGACGGGAGACAGTGCTGCGGCGGCGACCATAGCTGTGCCAACGGCTTGATTCAGACGATCAGAAAGATGGAGAATTAATACATCAAAAAATATGTGTCTTAAGGAAAAAGGAGCAGAGGTGGACGCAGGTTGGCTGATGCTGAATCACTCTCTCTGTCTCTCTCTCTCTTCCCACTGATCACCACCTTGCAACCATTGTGCTGCAAGATGCTGGCTGTACCATCGTGGACCTACCAGAGCAGAGAGAGAGAGAGAGGGAGGGAGGGAGGGAGGGAGGGAGGGAGGGAGAGAGAGAGAGAGAGAGGGAGGGAGGAAGGGAGGGAAAGAGAGAGAGAGAGAGAGAGGGGGGAGGGAGGGAGGGAGGGAGAGAGAGCGAGGGAAGCTTAGAGAGAGGGAGGGAGGGAGAGAGAGATGGAGAGAGGGAGAGAGAGAGGGAAGAGAACGGAGGAGGAGGGGGTACAGGGAATCATGTTCCCATGGCAACCCAACAGGAGCACGTCTGACGTCAAGCAGAGAGAGAGAGAGAGAGAGAGAGAGAGAGGGAGGGAGGGAGGATGGTGAGAGAGGTGGAGATCTCATGTGAGGCTCTCTCCGGATGGGAGGGGTGTTTTGGAACGTCTCTCTCTCTGTGTGTGTTTGTGCGTTTGTGTGTGTGTGTGTGTGTGTTTCCATCCTGGTCCCTGCCACCACCACCCACCCTGTGATCTTAAGGCTCATCTCACACATATGTAATTCTGTATTGATGCAACCAGCAACCAGTTTAATATAATAATAATAATAATAATAATAATAATAATAATAATAATAATAATAATAATAATAATAACAATAATAATAATACTATTAATAATATTGATAATAATAATAAAGGAACTTAAAGTATCTCTGCTCTTTCTTTGGATATAATGCTGAAATCAAGGCTATATAAATTCATTTATGAAGTACAATCTACTACAGCAACACTACAGAACCAGTACAGAAACAAGTATCATAAAATAGCAAAACAAATATAATACCTGAGAAAAGTATCAGCTGCACAGGCCTGCCTGACTACACCAGCTCCAGTTGCTATATTTGTTTGACTTTTGGTGTTGAGCAGGTATTGACTGTGTTTAGTGAGATTTTATTTACATTTATTCAAAACAAAGTATCAATGTTACAAATACCAACATATCACTGGTAACATGAATATATTATCTATTGATGTGATAAAGACACCATTATGGGGATGGGACAGTTCCTGTTATTGTATTTCTCCAATACTTCTTTGCTTTACTGGCACAGGCTCAAATGTATGAGGTACCCTGACATGCACAGATATCAAACATATCCAACACATGACCCATATCACCCAACAAAGATAAATGGAATTCATCAGAGTGGAAGGACGTCTCTGGGTCTGCTTGGACAAGACTCTATTCGTACATTCTATCCAGTTTTTTTATACTAAGACCGATTTTGAATGTTTAAAGCACAGGTCACCCACCGGCCTGAGAAAATCCTGAGGATTTAAATAGACGCCCACTGAAGTTGCCCACATGAGCTTTAACATAAGTGCACACTCATTTCAGAGGGTTCCTCTAAAAGTGGCAAGTTTTTTTTGGCAGAACTAATTTCAAAGGCGTTGAAAGGAAAAGAGCTCAAGCAAAGTTTTTTAATTCTCTGCAGCTGGACCCCGAAGGCTAAACTAACCAGTCAGCTAACCACACGCCTCCATCCTCACAATACCTGGCGCCCCACATTTCTAACACTGTCAGAACAGGCAAATCCACTCTTTTAAGTCTTCACTGCAAATGGCCCCTGGGGCTCAGAAGAGCTCTGATGAGGGAGGTATTTAGGACAGCACTGACAGAAATAGAAAGAGGTAGGAATCCCAAATTCAGAGCCTCTTGGTTACACTTCATGAGACATGAGTCATCACAACCCTGTCGGCCTCTCAGTCTCCTGCGTGGGGGCCTCTCTGCCTGAGGTGATGTACAGAGATTAAAGACTATTGTTTTACAGAGATAACACATCATTTTGGCAACGGTTTATCTAACGACTTTTCCATGCTGCTACAAGTTAGAAAACTGCAGAAAATGGCTTAAACATGACAAACGTTTATAACAGTGATCATATATACCGCACTCTGTGTGGCCAATGGGAAAAGCTCCTGGTAAAAGTTCAGGACAGCTCACACACGCCGGGCAGCAACCAGCCCTCCAGTAACTCAACACGTTCTTCTCCTTTTCTGGAAAATGCCATGAGCTGTAAATGAGGAAGTCATTTAAAAAATAATATTGTGTTGTAATTTTTTCTAGATGAGGCAAATTAAAACTATTTTAACCATTACATGCCACTAACTGCAATTCCCAACAGCTAGAGCCAACAATAGAGCTACTTGTCTCCATCAGGAATGTTCACCATTTAATCAGATTACTCTGTGCCATTCATGAGGAGAAAGAGAATTTGTAAAGGTGGTGTTTTATGCACAGATTGCTGATAATGCTAAGAAACTAAAATTGTTATATTCCGTGACAAAATCGATGTGATTAAATTTGTCCTATTTTCTGTTTTCTAAGTCTATTCTGTTGCACAGCAGCAGTCACATTCGATTTTCCTGGGCCTTATACCGAACCACTTAACTCAATTTGAAAATGGTCAAAGGTAACATTCAAAAACTTTCAAAACGGTCAGAAATCATATCATTCTTTATCAAATAAGGTGGTGCTAAGTACGAAGAGCATGTCCTGTTGACACTGAGCCCCACCAACCCCCAAATGGATTGGGGTAAGGCACTGGATTCCTGCCCTAGACTGATGGGTGATCAGTCACAGACACATACTGTTATCACTCAAAGCCTCTGAAATGCTGGAAAACATGAACATTCTCTATCTAGAGATAAAAACCAGCATCACGTCTTATCACTTCAGCCCAGTGGAGATAATGATCATGCATTTTTAACACTGACAGGCTCTGGCAGGCAGAGATAGAGAGAGATAGGCCTTTCACCACAGCCACCATTGTTTAGAGGCAGCATGCACTGACAACTAAATGCCACTAGATGGCACACGACAGTCCATGAATGTGGAGCAGCAACTTTGAAGTGCACCATGGGAAGGAAGTGCTCAACTGTGAATTGCTTCCGGACCGTTTGAAATGACTGTCAGGCAACTTTGATGTCATGGGAAAGGAAATATAGGATGTCCTTGATGTGCAAATCACATAAGACAACAGGAAATAAAAAAACACAAAAATCTTAAAACAAAACAGCAAATATATAACACAACTGCAAAAAAAAGGAAAGATGACAGGAAATTACAAAACACAATGGCAAACAAGAAAGTAAAGTAAAAAAGAAAACTCAATAAAAAATCACAAAACAGTCTTGTCTAATAGCAACTACGTTAATGTTGTTGTGTTTTGCGATTTGTAATCGTGTTTCGTAATTTGTTTTTGTTTTGAAATGTGTGTATTGTGATTGGTCGTGTTTGTGATTTGTTTGTTGTGTTTTGTGGTGAATTGTTGTGGCTCGTTGTTGGGTGTCGTGAGTCAGATTGTGTGATTTGCCACAATGTTTCTTGATTTAAGGTTGTGTTTTATGATTTGTCGTCGTGTTTGTGATTTGTTGTTGCACTTCAGGGCCACCGTAAAAAAAATAACCTAATTTTGACATATATATTTGTTTATATACTTAGTAAATTGTCAGCTCCTCTTCTCAAAATAGTCCAGGAATGAATAATAAGACATTAGATGATGAAGTATCTGATCAGAGGTTTGCTTTATCAGCTATTGATTTAAATAAATAAGTTCAGTCACTGGAAGGGAAATAGCTCAGGGGGTGAGGAAGGTGTGTGACCCCAACTCACACTGATCAAACCATCTTCTCCATAATCAAACATTTCCTCCCAGTTGTGTGTCTGTGTGTGTGTTACTATAGAAACGCCAGTGGACAGTCAGGTGTCTGGTTCCTCCCAGTTCCTCCCAGTTCCTCCCAGTCACTCCCAGCAGCCAGCCCACGCTCCCCGGCCTGAGGGAGGGGTTATCCGGCTGCTCGGCAGTAACACGGCCGCTCAGAGCCGAGCAGTGGCCCGAGAACACGACTTCTGAGCTCGAGTGGAGATTTTTTTATATTTCTTTGTCTTTTTTTTAATCCGGAGGAGGAGGTTAGCTCCGTGGTGTCCGCGGGGCGAAGTCACCGCTGGGGCCCGGGAGGAAGGACCTGTTGCCCGGGTGCGTGTGTGCGGGACTCCTCGCCGAGATGTGTCTTTGTGGACGGGATGGCGTCTGCTCCCGCTGCTGTGAGCACACATAAGCCTCGCCGGAGCTCCAGCCTTTCCCTGCCGAGTGTTCCTGTAGCTCGTCTTCTCCGGTAAGTTTCCCATTAGCCGCTCAAAGAAACACTTATTTGTAAAGTTAATTGTTTTTTCAGCGAAGTTTGGCGTCGCCGCTGTCAGCTCTCCTCTCTCTCTCTCTCTCTCTCTCTCTCTGCCTCTCTGCCCCGGGAAGCTGAGGGCTTGAGTCGGCTGCTGCTGCGGTGCTAAAGCGCTAAACTCTGTTTGATCTTATGCTAAAATGGCTACTAATGGCTACTTTAACTCTTATTCTCAGTGTTTAACCAGGAAGTTCTGCTGTGTGCGTGTGTGTGTGTTTGTGTTGCATTAAAGCAACACAACAAATGACATGAAGCATCTTTGACCACACTAGTGACGACCCCCCCCCCCCAATGCAGCAGCCATGAGAGCCCACAACATGGTGCCCCCCCCCCCCCCCAACAAACTTCCTCAAAGTTTCCCTCTCCTGCGTTTTTTTCTGCAGCCCCTGACCCACATGCATGCATCACTTCAGAGTCTCAAAGTGTCAGCACTGGCTGAAGCTTTTATTGGGAGGGGGGGTTGCAAGAAGCCCACTTGTTCCCCCTCCCCCTTCATTACCATAGAAACGTAGTAAAGTTGACTCAAAAGTCAAAGGTCGGCATGTTTTCTTTTGTGAATCTGTGTCATTCAAGACTCAAGGAAGAAACAAAGTGATGGAGCGAGATCCGTCCTGCGATGGAGTGAGCATCATCGTAGGAAAAATAGCCAGTGGGGTTGGGTTTGTGTGTTGGGTAAAGAGGAGGAAGAAGGGGGGGGGGCAGTTGGAGTGAGCTTTTTCTTTTCTTTTCTCTTTTTTTGTGTGTGTGCAAAAAACCCTGCTCTGCACAGCAACCCTGTGATTAGCAGAAATGGAGCGGATGAGGTCGAGACCAAAATGAGAAGTGAGGGCTGTCGGTCCAGAGTTGGGCTGATAATCATGGAATAGTCGTGGCTCTCCTCCTCCTCCTCCTCCCCGTCCCTGGCACTGCTGAGAAACCTAACGTCCAGGGTGGCTTAAGACAGAAACCGCTCCATGGCTGGAAGATGCAGGGTTTTGGTGATGTAATGGACAATGTTGTGTCCATCAGGGGTTTAATAGAAAATCTGGAAAAGCGTGTGGGCAAATTGCCTCAGTTGTGAGCGGGGGTACAATTAATGACAACCAGCCACTGGGTTTACCCTTTTATTTAGGTGAGTCACCACTTGTGTCGTGCACCATTCCCGCTACTGTTTTCTTTACAGGAAACACGGGGACGGCACGTCTGTAAACACAGCCCCAGTGGTTCTACTGGTGTCACTGGGAAGAACACGTTGAAGATGGTGCATTGACATCAGGTTCCTTACCTGTGCGTCGACAGTTTACATTTCAGCTTTCTGATCTTGGTTTGTTGATGTACTCTGAAAACATAACTTCTTACATCATTCCTCCTGTTGAGAGGACAGTCAGATCCAGACCTTCCTGGATGCCGTGTGTTTTGAATTTGATGCGTGTGCGCTCGCCGCCTGCACAATGCGTTATGATTCTGGGAAGAGAGGTTCACTCAGAGTTTGTCGTTGAATTTTTCCTGGCACGTATCGACTTCACCTCAGCGCTGGCACCGAGATCCTCTCCTCGCCAGCTTCTGTTCCAAATGTGTTTGCCAGCTGAGACCACAGTTGTGATGTTTGGAGAATATGAGCAAATTCCTGCTCATATCTTATGTTATGAGTTATGCTTTTGGAAGAAGAAGTGGAATCTGGCGTGTTTTTATGGGGGATTGCTTCAAAAGTGCAGCTACTCTGGCTTTCAAAAGATTTCGGATTAGCGGAGAGAAAGATGTATGTACTTTTCTGGCCTTCCTTTTTGTTCCAGGCAAATGGAGAAGGGATGAACATTGAAAGGAAGCAGAACCTGAAATTGTTTCTACCTTCTGGGTTATTCAGCTGAGGTGCTAGGTTTCAGGTTGTTGTTTTCAGTTCCACTTCATGGGTTGCAGTTGTGTCTCAGACAGGAAGGTGGGAGGAAAGGAAAAGCTTCACTTAAGTGCTGAGTAAAGAAGGCTATCACGTTTCCAGGATTATTTTCTTTAAAATCCTTGTGACTGACTGTCAAACACTTTGCAGCAGCAGCGGACTTAAGCCATGTTTAGTTGGTTTTTTTTCCGTTCTAGTTCTAGTGTGGGAATACCTAGGAACAAACATGCCCACTGTTTGATGAAAGAGGGAGAGAATGAGGCGCTGAAGTGGGGAAGGCTGTCTGCTCTCACTGTTTTGGGCCGTTGCCTCCTAAGCCCCCTCAATAATGAGTAGGACCATAGTCCAATGAGAGAGGAGCTGGCCTGTGCAGCAGCCTCAGCGCGGATAAAAAACATTCCACTGTAGGTCTCTGTTGAAATAACAAGGGCCACAAAACAATCGGTCTTCACAGCACCCGCTCTCCCCATTCTCATGGGTAATGAGCAAGATGGGTAGTAACCCACTTCGCCTCACACTTCACGCCTCCAATTGACTAGAATGGTTAACCTGCATTCCTGCATAAACTATTAGTCCTCTGCCTCATTAACTCTCCTCTCCGCTTCACAGGAAGGATGTTGTTTCACATATTTCCTTCAGATACGTTCCACTGACACCAATGATACTGCTGACACATTTATGGGAAGCTGCTTTTAGAGGAGTGCCATTCTCCGATTTGTCTCTTTATGCCAACGCAACAAAACTGGTTATGCTGCGTTTCAAAATGTATCTTCAACTCTGAATTTGTTTTCATTGTATCAACATCTCTGGACCTAATATCTGAAATAAGAACTGTTGGATAGATTGTCACAAACTAGGTGAGATGTGGTTCCTAGATTATATATGTTAATTAATTCAGTGCCAGTCTAAATTGAAAGAGAGAACTATGTTCGAACCCTGCTTATTTTCTTTCCTTCACATGGACGGAGCCATGGTAGCAAGGTCTTGTCAATACATGTGTTCAACCAATCACGGGACATTCTTAGCTGTCAATCCTCCCGTATCACTCTTATTATATAACATCCAATAAGTGATTAAAACCACACTTATGAGAAAAAGAACTCCATACAGTTTGATAAGGAAGACATGAAATGACATAAAAACTTACTTAATGTGTGACGCGGCCTCCAAGTGGTGATCAAGAGTCTTTGGCTTCACTTTTGGCGAGCAGTCAGGTCGTCCATCTTTGCAGTTTATATGAGGAATATGTGCATAAAGCATTATTGTGGCTGAAATATAACCAGTTGGTCCATAAGGAGGTCGACTGGCCAGATTTGTAGCCAGTTTTGTGATGTGTTTTGCCAAAAGCATAAAGCATGAACCCCTTTTTGTTAGTCAAAAGTTTATCAATGTACATGAGGCGAAGAGACACAGAGGTTCCCAGAATGAATGGACTTCTGGTTGACTTGCATACACACACACAGCAATGTGGTTTGTGCTTTTGTGTGATAACAAACATCTGTGAATATATGAAACAAATGAATCAACAATATAGCCAAATATGGTCCGAGACCAGGGCTCAAACCCACAGGTGCATTGCTGTTAGCAGAGTGTCAAAAGAACAATATCACAGAACACAGTCAGACACATTTCACTTGTCGCTGTTAAGCTCTTTTTTGGGGTTTCCGAGCCAAATCTGTGCACCTGCCAAGCTCTTGGGTTTTACATTGAAGAAGTGTGGAAACTATTTTAAGGTTGTTGTGGACAGTTGTGCCATAGACAATGAATGATGATCAAATGTTCTCTCATAGTCTCTGGTACTGATCCCACACATGGCTGATGTTTGCTTGATCTTGCGTAAAGGTTAAGACTCGTTTCCTGTTTGGATGTCTTTTCGTTTGCTTTGTTTTTTAAGTCATGGGCTAAACGTTTTTTCGATTTATATAGTCATGAGTAACAGCTGTGATGAGACAAGTCCAAATAGATTCAGTGTTGTGTTTACTGTGGGTTTGCTGAGCTTTTTGTGAGGAAAATTAAGCTTCAAAAGTTC
Source organism: Limanda limanda (assembly GCF_963576545.1). Classification (NCBI taxonomy): domain Eukaryota; kingdom Metazoa; phylum Chordata; class Actinopteri; order Pleuronectiformes; family Pleuronectidae; genus Limanda; species Limanda limanda. Next base: position 30,835,232 of record NC_083636.1, on the reverse strand, counting down.
AGAACATCAGAAAAGTTGTCGGTGGTAAAATGACGGATTTGTTTTCAGTTAAATCCGGTTTCTCAAGTTTCTTGTTATATTGTACTATGACTGTCTCTTGGCCAGGTATTGGGAAATTTGGTTGCTTCACACTGAACCAAATGTTTTTTTTTGTGGTATCGTATAAAGAGGAGGAACAAAAAAAAGGTATTTGAATTGACTTGGGGCGTTTTCAATGTTTTCATTATTCTTGGCTACTTGACATATTTTTCCTTGGTTCATAGCTGGACTGGCCATCAGGGCTACTGGAGCAATTCCTATTGGACCCCCACATTAAATGTACAATCCATTATGTTTTTATTGGCCCTGTTAGTCTCTTTACTGCCCATCTCTGTGTGCTGGTGTTTCAGGTTGTTCATGACACTGTGCTGCGTGCTGCATGCAAGAACTCTCAGCATAGGTTTTTCTGATCACTTGATTTAGGTGCTGTGCAAAATAGCTTAGACGCTGCATTTGGGTCTTGTAATAAAGGAAAAACCCTGTATTTGCACTGGAGGTTGTGCAGAATATTGTCATATAGTTTGATTTACAACTGTGGAATATGTACACTTAATGTTTTTATGCACATAAATATTTTCCTCCATAATGGTACAGGCTTCGCTGGCCACCAGGCCAATGATAACATCTACTAGGCCAAACATTTTTTTAAACAAAATTATAAATGAGACCAATAACTTTGCAAAATGTCCATATCATGACGCTCTGGCAAAATCATTCTCCAAATCAAGGTAGATAAAGTGCAGCAATGAATCCTGCTCACTATGTTTATGATGTTGCTCAGGCCAAGGGTTAAACAGCTTATTTTTAATTCAATAGAATATTTCGGTAATTGTTTTAATTGAGAGTGATTTCTTTTGCTTGGTGCTTTTGCGTTTCTGAGCACTTTGTGTTTTTGGTTGTTTTGATAGGTATGATAAACTGGAAAAAAATTGTTTGGTAAACACTGACTTTTATGCACGATATGCACTTTATTTTGTCTCAATAGAAGCTCTGAAATGCTGAGACCGTATTTTTGCAATCAACACATTCCTCCTAATGCAAATGAGAAATTGAAGTCACAGCAATAAAACACTCCCTTGCTCAACTCACTAGTTGTCACGGCTCCGACCACACCCATCTTCAAACTCAGCCTTCATTTCGATCTCAACTGCGCCTGTCAAGTTTTATTTTTGAAGTTTATCCGGTTATGACACACTCACACTCGAAATAGTTGGACATTGCCACTTTGTTGAATGTAACTTGTGTAAAGCAGGATGTGTCTCCATGTGTAGCTCTTGTGCTTGTACTCCTCCTCTACTGCAGACATGGATAAGACTCTGATGCCGGAGTTCACTTTAGGGCATGAGAAAGAACAAAATGTTGATCTGAACTTAATGTGCCAAACCTAACAATGATCCCAACCCAGCCTGGGAAGTTAAATATAAAAGTATAGGAGACATACATGATGTGAGGTGCAGATGTACTCCGTCCTACCTTGTGCCAGAGGCTCCTTTCATATAACAGCAAAGACAGCTTGTGCTATTTTCTCCTGTTTTTATGGTTTAAGCTTATTTATGTGTTTGTGTGTGTTATTATTGTCTGGTATAAATCAGTTGTCTCCTTTTTACTCTGTGCACAGGGAAGATGCATGTGTCTCTGGCAGAAGCCCTGGAGGTCCGAGGAGGTCCGCTCCAGGAGGAGGAGGTCTGGGCGGTGCTCAGCCAGAGTGCGGAGAGCCTCCAAGAACTCTTTCATAAAGGTATTGAACATGTGGACATCAAGTCCTCAGAGACCTTTCCTAGAAATGAATGTACATGCATAAAACACTTTCCTACACACACCACTTTCCTATGTCCCATCTTTCCTTTATTTACTTTTTATACAGCCTTCTCTGTAATTCTTCTAACCGTTTTTTTAACATTTGTAATTGCCCGTTGTCAGATCCCATGTAATGCATTGTGTAAAATTCAAAATACTGGATTTTAGCCTTTAAAACATCCTGAATATGTTAAAATATTACTTATAATGTCTTGAATAGGTTTAAGTAGGTCTTCATTTTGTTAAAGTTAATTTCACAATTCTTCTGTCAAGCTTAAAAGTCTACAATCACCCCGGTCTGAATTTATCGCAGAGCACTTGTCGCAGCCTGTATTTTACGATGGTTACTCTGCACTATACTTCTTCACCTTACTGTCAATTATATTGAAGTATAATTCATGGACTTTCATGGATATTCCTTCCTGTCATACGTGATATACGTAGGTTCTAAAATGTTATTTGCTGCAACCTGCTAGAGCCTGGCATGAAGGTTATTGTTTTCTAGGTTAATGTTCATCTTGTTAAAGTTACCTTTATTTTATCGATGATGTCATTCAAATTTAAACTGTGCAGTTATTTAATTGTCAGCATCATTTGTAAAATGGTAGTGTGCTTAGTTATGTTTTTATTGACCTCATTAGTCATCGGTCGTCCTTGAAGGCCGAGGGAGATGAAGTTGTCCTGTAACAGTGGGTCTTTGTAAATAAAGGAAACTTCAACAACGGCTGACTAAGAGAAGCGTAACTATGGAGACGTTGGACAGGATATGAGTCAGGGGCCGTCGCACAACCTTGTGTTTTTATTAAAGGTTAAAGGTGTTGGTGCCGTTTCCATCCGACACATTGGTGCTGCTGATTATGTCGACTTTAAATGAGTCAACAAAAATATTCATCATTGTTGACATGGAGAAGTAGCCAAGATGGGACCGTGGGTTTCTGATCTAATCGGTTTGACCTTAAATTCCACAGTTGTTGACAGATTCCGTTTGAGAACTTTGTGAGAAGCTGTTGGAATTCCCTCTGATCAGTGTCTAAATCTTCTGAAACGCTTTTATAATGAGGAGATTCTCAAAAACTGCCTCTGAGACGTAGTTCTGAACATATTGATTTCAAGATAAAAGGTTGGATACTTGTGTGTTTTAGATGAATTAATCTGCGCATGACGTTGTGCTGCAGTGATTGTGATGGTTAACAACCCCCCTCTCTTTCTTTCCTCTAGTGTGTAGTTGTGTAGCTATACTGAGAAAATTGTGGCCTCTCGTGTACAAGTACAGTTTTAGACTGCTGAGTGAGGCTTAAATTTGAAGAGCAGATGTTGGAACCAGCCATTATATAGTCACCGAGCTATGTAAAGAAGTATGTTTACCACAGGAGTGGATAAATAATAGCGGCCATTTAAACATTTTTCATGCGTTAGATGACCTATTCAGCTATTAACAGTCATGGAGAAGTTGAGTCTTTACTGGTTTATACTTAAAATAGCATAAGTTTCCGACTTACAAAGATTTTTTTTTGTTTCTGTCAGTGTGTTGTGTTCTGTTGTGTATGTATGGAGGCTAAATTTACCTTTCCAAATATTGTGAGTGGAGTCACCTTGTCGAACACTTATCCATTAGCACACATGTCCACTGTGGTTAAACAGTAGTGGATAGTTACTGTTTGACTGATTTGTGTGAATAGGTGATGTGTGAACTTTTCAGATTTGTCAGAGGGATTCCTCCTCATGCTCCCATCTTCATATTATGCAGGATCATACAGAAACCCGCGCCTTCTACATTTGTTTGTTTATTTGTCTCCTGTTTATCTCCTCTCCTGTCTGCTCTGCTGTGTTTTTGTAATTCATCCGGGGTTATATGCTTCTACACATCTGTCACTCTCCACTGCCGTGGGAATTGAATGCATGGTGCACAGTGCAGTTTGTCAGCATCTACATTTGTGGGACGACCTATCACTGTAATAAATCATGATAATTCCCAGCTCAGATAGTGTCTTATCAGGCTGATGAACAACATTGTTACCTGATAAATAACTTGCAATTGTACACTTGTATGGTACATATTCAAGTCCGATATTTACATTAGTGGTTCTGTTAGATCCTGTATGGTTTCATTTCAGTTTATCTACAGAAAATGTTGTTTCCTTTGTAATTCATCCTAAAAAACAAAACGTACAGTATTTGCTCAGGCTGAGTCATGAACTTCTTCTCAGCTCTGTTATGGCTTCTCCAGAGCAAAAAGTTCCGAGTGGGATACACCTAGCAGGATCTCCAAATGTTCACTTTGTGTTTTAAACAGGAAACTTGTATTTACATAGTAAATTCCAGGTTTGGAAAGCAGATATTTGGTGCCTCAAATCCCAGTTCGGCTGTTCATTTTTCTGCGCTTCTCTCCGAGTCGAGTATCAGTCGAAGAAAAGAATTTTGCAGCACTGCTCAAACATTCCTTTGTGTATTTTTAAAACATTCTCTGACCAAAGTGCTGGCTGCGGCTTTGTAGGAAAAGAGAATTACGCTGTGTAGCCGTTCCTCTCTGTTTCCATGCCTCAACAGTTCTTTTCTTGCAGGCTAAGAAAGCAACATGTGTTTTTGTTTACTTCAGTCATCTTGAATTTCCATAAACTCCAAAAGCCTCTGCGAGAAACATTCACTGTGGTCCGATTTGTCTGCAGTTAGGCAGTTAATGCTTGGATGCTTTAAAACACAGTACTTCACTTTAACAGTGTGTGTATGTTTTTTTATGATAATGGCTAAGAATCCAAATAATGGAATTCCAACACGTTGTTGTATTTGTTATCCTGTTTTTGTTCCTGATCATATCTCCAGTGGCTTAATTATCTGTTTCCCCCTCCAGACCCTTCAGCCATGGGCTTCATCATCTCTCCCTGGTCCCTCCTGCTCATGCCCTCGGGCAACATCTCATTCACGGACGAATATGTGACCCAGCAGGACTTAAGAGCGTTCACAGCTCCTGAGGTCCTGGAGGGGCTTTCCTTGACTTCAGTCTCGGATATAGAGAAGGTACAAACTTTACACAACCCATGTGCTGATAGAAACTCACAAACGTACAAGTCTATATTTTCGAATGCTTCATTATTGTGCATTATATGACCCACATCTTTTGTTAGTGCTTATGTGTTAGGACACGTTGGTGTTTTTATTTTATTTTCGCAGTGTAGACCCTGATGCTGCACCTTTTCTTTGTGATGTTATGACACACATTGCACTTCAGAGTGCTGGTGTGAAAAGCCATGAGCAAAGGCTCCCATGCTTGCAAGGGTACAGTCAGTCAAGAGCCAGTCCTCCTTTCGGTGGGTTTAGCAGTTTTCTTATACCCAAACATTTTGGTGTAAAAGGACAGTGTATAAAAGTGCACATATACAGGCACACATATTTTTGTTGCCTCCAGCTTCCCTACAACTGACCTATTTCTTCATGGTTTGTGTTCAACTGGTGAACTGCTTTATCTTTTCTTTCATTTATTATAATGAATCTTGTCATTATATGCTCAAGCTGGAGTTATGGCTGCAGACACCCTCTCTTGTGGTGATTGATGAATTGTGCAACTGCAAGATTCAGAACAAGAGCAACCGTATTATTAGTTCCTGCAATGCAAGATATTACTTCTTTAACATATTCTCAGAACCACGCCCCCCCCCATTCATCCCCGCCCCTCTGGTGGAGTAGCCCAGAGCTTGCATGACTGGATTCCTCTCTCTGGCACAGCCCCACAGACCTCAACACAGATTTGTGCTGAGTCAGTTTTCCAGCCCTGGGCCCGTCTCCCCAGCCGAGTTATTTCAGTGTTGAAAGTATAATCTGTTTCTCTCATTATCAGACACTGGGTAAATATACGTCAGCTGCGAATGCCCCCATTTTTCCTTTCACTTTTTCTCATCTTGTGCGGTGGTTATCGCTGCTTTTAAAGGGAGCCTTTTAAGTTTCCACATTTTCTGAAGGCGCGAGTGTGTCTTTAAATTTACGTTGTGAGATCTGTTCCTAAAAGAACTAGAGGAGTGTGTTGCATTCTTTGGCAATCCCCGAATTATTCTTTCCTCTACCAAGCTCAACATTCAGGGGAAGTGACTTCTCTCCAAGTAATGAGTGCAGAGTAATAAGGACAGGAAAATGGAAAATGTTTTTGGATTTAGACTGAAAGCCCCTGTTTTTTTCATTCCCAGAGAAGAAGAATGAATTCCTTTTATTACACCAGCAGTTAGTGAGCACTGCTCTGTCTCTCTCTGTTATACACATGAGGAAGTTTGACTTATTTCAACAAGGTTCTGTGCCTAGTGAATCTAAATGCATCTAAACCTTTATATTGCTCATCTTTCTATTTCTTTACTTTTTTTTACCTCCAGCAGGGAGGTTGTGTTTTCCCCTCTGTCCGTTTGTTGGTTGGTTTGTTGCAAAGCAATCGGTGAATGTTATTTTCACTTTCTCTAAAATAGCAAAAAGGTTTTTTTTCACATTTTAACAATTTTCCCCCCGATTAATTTTTGACTCTTGATGAAAAACAACAGGCACAATCAGTCAAACTCAGTGAGAACTTGATTAACTTTAAGGGGACTAATGGGCTTTGGCAGAGCTGTGCCAAGGCCTCTACTCAGTGCCATTCGAGATTCTTTAGAGACAGAGATTGAATGAAGCTTCTGTAACGTAAGTAATGTTTTTTTGTTTTTACAGATGCACATGTACTCTCTGGGGATGACCCTGTTCTGGGGAGCGGATTACGAGATCCCCCAAAGTCAGGTAAATCATTACTACAGACACTGTCCTACAAATGGTTTGCAATAAGGAAACATATACAATTGGTTATTAACCTCATGAGGAGGATGACGGAAATTAATTCATTTCCAATAAACTCAACAAAGGATTTTTGCCTTTATGCTTTCAAAAACTAACCCTTTCACTACATTGTGTCGAATCAACTGGACTGACACTAGGATACAAGACTATCAGGAGGGAGCACTTTGCATATTAAAAACTGAAAGAGTTAACAATCCAGAGTAAATTCATTGTCAAGGTTTGATAATGTCTCCCATTTAAGTGAGGTTGGCATAAAACAAAATCCAAGTTTGTATTTTCACATCACACTGGCATCATGATAATGTGCATAGTGTGTGGTAACACACAATTTATAATACTTCAAAGAGTTCCATATTTCAGTCTTACTAATGCAGCCCAAATGGTTCATAACTTTTCTGAAAGCAGCAGTTTCTCAGCGTCTGCCTTTTTGATCTTTATCTGAATATCTCATCTTGATAAGAAAAACGTGCAAGCTCAACGCACTCTGGAACAGATTTGAATGTGCAAATAGACGGTCCTCTTTCACAATGTGTTCCTATCTCAGTAAGAGCAAGCCAGGTGTAAAACACAATCCTCACAGCGCGTTCAGAACTGTGAGAAAGTGCCGGTCACAGGTTTGAGACAACAGAACTTGCACTCACAGTTAATTATCCGCTTCGCTTTACTTAAGAGCTCAGGCTCAATCGGCTCTGATCATATAATTTTCTTCAAACATTGCTGTAGTTGTGTTCATGGCGACTGCAAAGTTTGTAACAATCTTAAAGTCAAATAAAACATGTAATAATTTCTGATGCATTCAAACAATGAAAACAAGTGTCATAATAGACATGCATTGGAAACCCTGGCTATTCAGACACTTTAGGTCTAAAGCTGCTTTCAGTCATGCAACTGAACTCCAGAGATTCTTAGTGGAACAGAGTTTCAACCACTTCCAGCCTCAGCACTGTGGCATGTTTCCAAGGGAAACGGAATATGTGGGCTGGGTATAGTTGCTGGACAGATTAAAGCGAAGATTTTCCGCTGAGATTGGACTACTCAAAAGTGAGCTTTATAAAAAATAGAGTGATACTGAGCTGTGAGATAGTTTTAGAAGACACCTCCCTCTTATGATGTTTCGTCAGGAGATGGAGGATCATAAATATTAATTCTTTTGGAAATGAAAACATTGTGAAAAAAGGAGTATATATATCTTGGCAATACTCTTATTCACTCTACAAAACCAACCCCTGAGTCAGATAACCTTTCGGAGCCAAAGCCAAAAAATCCACATTAATACTAAAATAATGAATTGTAGCCGTTTTTGTTTTTTTTTGTGCAGGGAAATTATCTTACGTAGGAGAAGAAAGTACATTTTACGAGAATAAAGTCATAATTAAGAAGAAATTCATAATATTACAACAATTAAGTTGTACTTTAAGTGTCAAAATCTTTAATTATATAATATTCAAGTGGCTCTAATAATCCGTAGTTGTATTTAAGCTCTTGGAGAGAAGTCAATTTATAATATAAAATATGTTGATTTGATTGAGTAGGTGGAGATTTAAAGTAGGTGGTGGGTTTGTACCTCGTTATCTAAACACAAAGAAATCGGCATGATAATACAGATATCAGCTTCAGAGATGCTTTAGACTCAACAGTACCTTGTGCTCTCATCACTGTGTGTTAACTGTGATTTTGTTTGTGATGTAGCCCATGAAGTTGGGGGAACACCTGAACAGCTTGCTCCTCAACATGTGCGATGACGTCACAATAAGTCGAATGTCGCTGCGCACGGTGCTGGACATCTGCAGCAAACACATCCGAAACTCCACCTGTGACCCTCCCTTCTCCTACATCCGAAAACTGGTCCGCTTGGTACTGGGCAGCCTTTCTCAGGTACACACTTAAGTCATGGAACTACAACACAACACAACACAACATTCAATTGTCTATTGTCTATATTTTAGCATCTTCCAGAAAACCTGTGAGTTATCTGCTTAGATAATGTGGCTAGTGATGCTGGAACACAATTTCAGGATGGATGACTGTCAAATGGAAAAACTCTCTAACCTCCTATCTTTTTTTCATTCCCTTTACTTCCACTCTCATTGTCTTTTCCTCAGCTGGACGGTCTGTTGACTGATAGAGAATCTCTTCCAGAGCGGAGTAAAGAGATTCGAGAGAGGCTGAGGGGAAAAGGTTTACCCTCGGGTAAGATGAGCTTGCACTCGCACACTCAACACAGAGCAACTAGATCTGCATTTACTTGGTGTCATGTATAGAGGAAGTTTTTAATGGTGTAGAAGGTCATTTATTTACACAGTGATTTTAAATCTATCTCCTGCCGGTAGTTCATGATAGTGGTTTCTGCTTAATACAAAGCAGGCCACACATATGTTTCCTTATCGTCATTTGAGTGACAAAATGTAACAGAGCCTGGAACCAGAACAAGTCCCCAGACTCTAGATAAGTAGGCTTTATTGAGGTAATGTTGAAAATATTTAACGTGATATTTAGGTCAAAAAGTAATTGAGGCTTTGATCATTGACAGCGTGTGGTTGGATATATTGTTTATATATTAAAAGTCGGATCTACATTGCTTCCCTGTTGTCAAGCTATTCATCGCTCACGTCCTGGCTTTCTGGAGGGAAAGATTTTAAAAGCAGCAGCAGTACAACCTTGAATCGCATTTAATTCAGGAAAATATGACCGAATCCTCCCAGTGGTTTTCTGAGAGAACTCCGGCATTTTTCCAGGCCGTGGAGAGGAGAACACAGAGCGAGCATGGCTATATTCCCGATTATGTAAGCATGGCATTGATTACAGATGCATATTTTGGAGTCACCAGTGAAGCTGCTGCTGCTGTTTGTATCTGTGCTTTGTCTCTGCGGCGGCAGCCCGCCCTAGGGAAAGTACATGCAAAGAGTATTACTCAGTTCTTGAGCGTCTTTCTTCTCAAGGAGCGGCTCTTTCCCTTCTGTATTCCAGTGCTTTCAAGTTGTAATTGCTGCTGAGGGAACTCAGTCATTGTCTTTTTTTTTGTTTCATGGTAGATATTTTTATGTTTGCCAGTTCATCGCCGCTGTCTTCCACATGACGGCAACACCCCACTCGTATGAGCTGAAAATCTTGTGGCAACAGTTGACTTCTTTGAAAAATAAAAGGCAGCCTGTTGTGATGTTTTTCTGTGCCTTGTGTGCCTCCCTGGGTTTCTGGAGGACGCTCCATCTTTGATGTGTTAAGACTGAGCATATGCTTTGTAGATTAAACCACCACATGCAGCATTTTTACAGGACCTAGCGTCTCCCTCTGCTCTCTCATTTCTGCATCCCTTCGTCTTGTTTTTTGCTCTTGTCATGCACATGTCGGCCGCCTGAGCCGTCATTGGTGGAGTTCATGCAGTCAAAGAAATCCACATTCATTATTTAGTAATACAAAATAAAGGAGTGATTGATGGGCTGGATGATTTGTTATTGTGGCACAGTTTACTCTGTTCTGTTGTTTGTCTTTAGGTAATGGGGGGGAAATAAGCTACAGCACAAAACAGACGTGCAGACACAGTAGGAACTCCTTAAAGCTCAGAGCCGCACATCATGTTTCTTGAATTGATTTTTCTTCTTCTTTTGTTGGTTTATTTTGTCTTATTTAACTAAATGAATGCAGCTACATTGCATCCTCATGGGGCTTCATAACAGAAACTTCCTATTGCTGCTTCTCATTCTAATCAGTTGCCATCTAATCTGTTGAATGGCCGTGCAGCATTTGGTTAGGGCCTGACATAATGAAATGAAAATGTTGAAGTTGAATTCAAGAAGGAAGTTTCTGAAACAAAGCTCTCGGTTTCAACACAGGATCACAGCAGTGGAAGGAAGCATTTATCAACATGTGGTTGTGGTGCTGCACAAAACCATTACATGTTATTCAATCAGAAGGGGAGGCCACGTCAGGCTGGTCACTGGTTGGCATTGTCTGCTGTATCCCTTTTACGCTCTGATTGGGGAATCTGAGGACGTGCTGAATGCCTACCCAATTATTCATTTACAGTAGCAGCACTGAATCTTTCAGTAGAGGGGCTGTGAGAGGCCGGCAGCAGGTGCTCGGGCTGTAGAGGTCCAGGGAGGGCATCGGAGCAAAGGAGGGGACGTCTGTAGTCGACAGTTTTGTGTTTAGTTACTGTGTTGTGCTGATGCCGTCAGAAAATCATTGTTAATCCCTTCTCTCATAATAAATTCAACTTTCTGAATGTGAGGTGTTGTTTTAGAAATGATATTGCCCCTGGTATTTCAGATTATCTCTAATGCTGGAATTTGAAAAACAGATATGCCTATATCCGTTTGTTTGGGAGTGTTTTCCTCCTGAATGTATCTCCATATGCATTGCAAGTATTCCAGTTAATAATTGTGCATTTTAGTTTGTGATTTTTAACGTTTTGACACCGTAAGGTTTATTAACACTTTGTTTCTCCCTTGTTCTCAGGGAGGAGCGCCGCCCCCAGGGTTCTGGAGCGCTATCGAGCCAGGACTCAGGAGCAGACATCTCTTAACCGGGGCCTCAGTCGCTCCATGGGGTCCCTACAGGGCCTGATGAAGGGCGAGGAGGGGGCAGCCCAGCAGTATCACCTGTCTGACTATCACCACAACCCCGAATCCCCCACAGAACTTTACTCCAAACACCCCCAACTTCACCACCAGCACTCCTATCCCTACCTGCACCCTCTACACCCACAGCAAAAAGGCCGGCCGGTGGAACTGGACCGGAGGTCTTTACCCTACCACGCTGGTGATTTAGGCCCCATTCAAGCCAGGAAGACCTGGGCTTCCTCTGTTGACTTGGCTTGCATTGACCCAGATGCTCTTCGTTTTGGGGCACTGGAGGACGCTCGAAGGGGCAGCACTGCTCTTAGTACCCACTCTATAGGGAGGCACAAATTGGCGTTGCGGCCATCCAGGGAGAAGGACTCTTTCTACCCTGAGTTTACGGGGCTGAAGAGCAGGAAGCCTCATCACTATTCAGCCATGTCGGTGGGCTCAGGCCTTCCTGGCGCCTATGACAGGATCAAGGAGAGACAGAGGAAACTTCAGGTGCTTAGGCATGCAGTAGATGGTGAGTAGACTTTCTTCACATGCATTAACATGCTTTTACGCTTTGATTTTAAGTCCTCTGGGTTAAGTTTTATGGGTTAATGTCTGAGACGTTCCTTTTGAAATTTGCAGTGCGTCTCATGCTACAGGGACAGTATGTAAATCAAACTGATACAAGGGACTTGGCTCATATGGAGCCAGTGTGCTTCCCCAGGAGTTTTTGTCAGATGATTCACGCCAACACCGTCTCTACACTTCGGGGCTGAGTTTAGCAGCTTCTGTAACTTTACGAAATCCAAAATGTGTCTATCCCACCTTCTTTGTGCTGTGGTTAGCAAAGTGTTCGGAGGTGAAAAAGCAGTCATGGTTGGAATTTATCTCTCAAGGTTTTTCACTCTTTCACAGCTATTTCTGTCCTTGGCTTTTGCTGATAGTAGGAGGGGAATTCACCACTGACTGAGAATAATCATCACTCATGGTCTCTCAGTATGAGGTGTGACGCTTATAATACGATTGATTTGTTCAATATAATGGCTGCCTGATATTGCTTGAATCTCAGATAAGCACTATGCACATGCTTTTTTAATTGATTAATTAATAAGTACCGTGATTCACTCACATTTAAACAATAGGCTACGGAGTGTCACATTTGAGCCGAACGAGCTGAAATACTTCTCTCCTCCGACTCAATCTGCAAAATGTTCAAACCGCACTCTGCGTGTTTTAGCAGTTACAGCTTCACTGCAATCGTTCCTTTCCGCACCTTTTTTGCTCATCGTCATGGGAGCAGATTACACACATGAATTCATTATTATTTGGAGATAATGGGCTTTTTCGTGACACATCAGAGTCATGTGTCGTTATTGTGTAATGTGCTGTGCCGGTGCTTTGTCAGGACTTGTAGTGCTCGGGCTACAACAACAGTGAATATGCCTGTTATCTGTTGTGTTCATTACAATTTCAAAATGATACCCGGCTACAGACATACTTTGTGGTGATATGAATTTATCATGCAGTTAACGCTGGTTGAGCGAAAGGAGAATACAGAGAGGCATCAGCTGGGTTGATCTGAGAGGTGAAAACGTGACGTGGATAAGGATGACGTGAGCAGACAGACGCCCGGGCGGGTTTGCAGGTTATGTGTCCATCTGTAACTACCATGTGGGATGGGAGCTGGATGCTGGCATGAATGCAGTATCATTGGTGGTGGCTGGGCAGCAATGTTTAGACAGAATATATGAGTCACGGGTAGAGCGGTTTGCAAATTGTCAATTCTAATTACAGGCCGGCTTAATTCTAGCCCGCTGCTAACTGTCACACATGCTATAAAACAAGGTCCATCTCTTTTTTTACATATGGCTGTAAACAAACAAATATAAATAAAATGGGCAAATATAGTTAATAACCCCCACACACACACAAACAATCAAGAGCACGCATGCACACACAATCTCACACATCCCCCCACCAACCAACAATTGTGAAACATGTCAGCAGTCATCCCTAAGAGCTTTACATTTTCCTCAGGAGCTTATTGAATTCTTAGTAAAGTCTCCATATGCAGGCAAGTTGTATGCAAAGAATCACATGTGGCTACATGGGTCTGCTGGGGGGGCAGTGGAGGTTTCATCCAGTGAACCACTGACTTTCACCTCCTCTTCCCTTTCCTCCCCCCCATTCTCTACCTCCCAACGACCAGTCTCCCTGATTTTAGGGCAATGTTTTTGCCTATTTTACGCCGACCAAACCACAATCCAAGAATTATTTTCCTCAACTGTGGCTTTTTATCCTCAGCAACTCCTTCCTCTCCAACCCTCCCTGTTTGCCTTTTGCAGATTGTAATCAGGGACGCTATGGTTTTTTTCTCTCGTATGATTGTGTGAAGAAAGAAGTTAAGCTTCTCCAACTGGCCGAGTGTTAGAGCAAGAAAAATTTGATTGGTGGGGAGCCCCTGTTTAATGTCCAAGCTATCACACTGTGTGCGTGTGCGTGTACGTGTGTGTGTGTTTGGCGTGTGTGTGCTGAGAAGATTGACAGGGTCCTGTTTGTTTTCTGTGTCAGTCTCTTCTAATTAATACAAAACTTTGATTGATGTTAGACTCCATGCTGACAAAGAGGAATGTTTAATTCCATCTGAACTGACTGAGAGTCGCGACAAAGACTGAGGCAAAATATTGTTGTATTCCATCCCAGCTCTGTTTTGCTATAATATGAATGGGGCCTAATTAAGCACAGACCATTTGCGGGCCTGGATGTACTTGGCAGAGACCCCCTTCTCTCTCTCTCTCTCTCTCCCTTTTTCTCTCTCCCTCTTTCTTACTTTCTTCTGTTCTTTTCTACAGGAAAGTGATGGCGCAGCAGTGGTCAGTGCTCTCAGGTTTCACCCAACTGCTTCTCTGTCTTTTGTGTGTGTGTGTATTTAAAAAAATATGTTAAACCCTATAAATATGGATTACATGAACATAACTAAATGTCGTGTGCGTGCATGCCTGTGTGTGCATGGGCATGTTTATATCTTGTCCCCCATGTCTCACCCGGTGACACCACCTCCCCCTCCTCCTCCTCCTCCTTATTTTTTTTTGCTGCCAAGTTGCTTCAATCGGTAGAAAGTTTCCTCACAGACCTACCGACTGTAATTGGAGTCATGCGTAGCGGATGAGGGAATTCCTAACGTTATTGGACTTTTCAGGCACTTGGCAGCGGGTCATGTGGCTCTCGGCCGGGGCGGGTCCAGCATGGACAACAAACACAGAACACTGCCTCTTCCCCGGGGGAAGGGGGAGGTTTTCGCACAAAAAGCACAGCCCCCAAATTTTCATAATTATATTTGGTTCGCTGACTCCGGAGGCCACAACAGGAGTGATTATAGAGTGCTCCCAGGGCTTTTATAATAAGGCTTTTATGATCCATTTTAATCAGCTGCTTGATTCATTTCTTCTTTACATCATGAATAATGTTCAACACAAGATTCAGAAAGAATGTGGAAATGCTGTAAACAGGCATTTATGCATTAATACATTTTTTTTCCTGCTCTTAAAGTTGCAACTGTACACTGTTATTCTTTTCTTCTGAGTCATGTTAATGTTGTGGAAACTTGAGGGGGATCCTGTAAGCTATTATCCTACCTTTTCAAGGGAGTTCCTCCTTCACCACCGGGACCACCAGAAATTAAATAACCTCACGGCCTGAGTTTGTGTCTCCTCTCAGCTTGAACACCCCAAAAAGGCAAAGCTTGTGGAGTCTGTTTATGTTCTCAGAGAAAACTGGTGTCAAAGTATCAGTTGAGGAATCGGGGAGAGGGGGACTAAAGAAACACGGTCACGGAAGAGGTAACAAGAAGATAAGGTTAAAGGGAGGAGAGAGATAAGTGCAGGTCATTCCAGCAAGTGGGTCTGATTTCAGTAAGGAAAACATGATAGAGCCGAGTAGGAAGTAAGTTGTCTGTATGAATTAACTCCTGAGCTGCGTTCAGCCCAGAAGGAAGCCGAAAACATAGCAAAAACGTTTCATTTAAACACAATCGGTGGTGCGTTCAGTGGCATGTTGTAATATGGAAGTGTTGCAACTATGTCTGCTGAGAGGGTCATACTTGGGCAAGACATGTCGGGGGTAGATGACAAAAAATGCGTCATGTTACGGTCTCTGCAGTTTAAAATAAATTGAGATTAAATAACTATTGGCCTATTGTGTTGAACAAGATCTTCAAGAGATATTTATACAAACGTGACTTCTAATATTTTCAATCGATTGAACTAAGTATTGTAGAGAACTTTAAACGTGCCTACAATCCTCCTCGCTTGGGAATTTATCTATAGATGTATATGATGGTACTTTACCATTCACACTCATTTAAAGGACGTAGAGTTTATCTGTCTTCATCTTCATACATATTTCCTGGCAAATAAACAAAAGCAGTCTGTGGGGAGAATCAGAGAGAGGGAGGTATGCAGAACATGTTTATCTAGCCCCGTCACTCACTCACTCAAACATTATCTGCAAAACCTCTGTGTTAATCTCTCTAACGAGCTGTGACCCTCTACCATT
The DNA here is from genome assembly GCF_963576545.1 of Limanda limanda. Classification (NCBI taxonomy): domain Eukaryota; kingdom Metazoa; phylum Chordata; class Actinopteri; order Pleuronectiformes; family Pleuronectidae; genus Limanda; species Limanda limanda. Next base: position 30,819,489 of record NC_083636.1, on the reverse strand, counting down.
CGCCTTCCTCCATTTGCTCTGAGGTTCAGGTTTTTTTTTTAGTTCACGATGAAATGCTGATCCTCGTTTTGTGCATGTGTCTCTTATGAGTGAAGCTAAGTCATTGTAAAAACATTGTCTGCTCCTCTGAACCTTTTAAAGCAGTCGAGGAACCAATGAGTCACCAACCAGCAGACGATGGAAACCTATTTTGGGTGACCTGTACTCCTCCTCCTCCTCCTTCTAAGTAAAATTAAAGTCGCTGCTGAGCCCTGATGTTTTCTTTTTTTTTATTAATGATGTTTACATAAGATAGACATCATTACAAAGAGAAGACTGTTGTGCTGTGAAACGTTGCAGACCTAAATGCCTGAGCAGTGACTGGGGAATGCCACTCAGTCGAGCTATGCTGCTGGTACTGAGGAGCAGGACTTTCAGGTTCCAAGTAAGAGGAAGAGAAACACGAGGCACCTTAGGTCAGGCTCAGGCTGTTTCGGGATGTTTGCTCATGTTGTTTTCCTGTGTTGCACCAAAATCTGAGTCCATTATTGAGATGATGAGGCAGTGCACCTCTGAGATGAGGAAATGATTGTGGTGAACTGGTCTGTACTTGCTATGGTTCACCCAGTCAAGCAAGACAAGAGATTACACCCTCAGCAAAATGCTCTGTTAACCCCAAAGGAGGCTTGCCTGCGTATACTTGTGCCAAAGCTGCTTTCCAGTGAAGTTATATGTCTCTCACCAGGAGTGTTTATCAACAGCATGACTAATTCCTGCTCTGTGTGTCTCAGTATACCGGTTTGGGTCATAGGTGACAGAGACAGTCCTGTAAAAGAAAACAGGCGCTCGTCAATTTTATGTCGTCCAAGTCTCGTGGAAAATGTTTTTGTAAAATTCTCTGTTGTTTGACGTTGAAGAACAAATGGCTTTATTATAACATCCCCCACAAACAACGAGTCCATGTAACCATTGTAAGTCATCTAATGTGCATGGAGGTTATGTTTGTTTCATTTACTTATTTCATCGATTATTTACTAAAACTGCTGCATGATTTGTGTTTTATGATTTATTTGAACTACCTTTCCCTCAGACCCAGTCCACACCCACCAGCGGTACAACAGTGATTACAGTTCATCCAGTGAAAGCCCCTCAGTGGCCTCCTCCGATCCAGACTACAGACAAGGTAAATTATGCCTCTGTGTCCCTCATATTTATATTATTTGCTAGTTTAGTTTTCTGAAGGGAAAGGAAAGAGGAGAAAAATCAAGGTAAAAATTTAGAAGTGGCTTGAGGTTGTTGGAATGGGATCATTTGCATTGGTTTCTGGGTTGCGTCGTTTCTTAACTCTTAACATATTTCTGTATTATTGTAAGTCTTGTACCCTTACCATTTGTCCGTTTCTCAATATTCCGTTTTCCTTCAAATCAAATCTCACTTTTGGTTCAGTGCTTGAAGTAGAGATGAAGAGCAAAACTGCTCCAGTCAAGTTGTAACATTAATATATCAACAAACTAAATTGAAAAACAAAAGGACAAACAGAGCAGCCTCGCTTGGATACATGGGTCTCATCTAATGCAGGACTGATTGAGGGAATCTCACTATTAAACCAGCAGCAGTCTGGGCTTCGAACCCTGGACTCGAACCCCCTGGCAAAGGATATCAATTATTCTGTGTCTCCACTGACTATTTCCTCTTGTCTGTCCTGCTCAAAGCCAGATTTCCTGCTGTCTTACGAGCCAAACCCTACAGGGCGAGCTTTGTCTGCAAGAGGTGCCCCAACACTGCCTTTTATTTTAAGAAGCTCTAGAGAGAAAGCTGCTGTCAGACTTCACCTGGTTCCGCTAGGGGAATTAGATAATGTCCTCACTTACGTAGGATTGCACAAGATTAAATTCCGCTTTCCGTGCAAAATAAGAATTGTGCGATAAATATAAACAAGACTTCAAACACAGATAAGTGTGGGGAACATTTAGCTGGTTTACGGTTTCAAGTGGGAAACAGAGCCATGGCTGCAGCTCAGATTTAATAATTCCAAACTGAGCAACTAGAGTATCCGACATGTAAGCTGTAATATCTCAGCTCACTGTGCTATTTGATACATCGACTTCCAATTTCCTGCTGAAATGAACAAAGGGAACAAAGTAAAGGGAAAGGGAATAACAACCAGGAATAATTCAGAGATCTATTGATAGTCTACATTGTGTGGTAAGTTATCAGGGTCTGGAAAGACATCTGAGATACTGAAGATTATTATGCTAGTAGGACACATTTCTTTATGTCTTTATTTTTTAAATATTCTGTCACTATTGAGACCTGATGCTTGTATTGATCTTAATTCAGAAACTTCCTCCAGTTCCTCCCAGGGAGACTTATGGCATCCAGATCAGATTCCTAAACAATTTAAATATTATAGAGTCCTTGTTAAAATTTAACAATGCAGTTCGGCTATGATTCTTTCTGAATGTGTCCTCACTGTTTCCTTTTGGTTGAGGACGACAACTATTTTCAGTCCAGTAAGTTCTTTCTCATTTTGGCAGTCACATGAAAGTCTAGTACTACGACGTGTCACTGGTTTAAGGAATTTTCCATTTTACTTCACACTCACTCAGAAACTGGACTGGAACAATTTTTACTCTTGTAGATAGTTTTAATGTGTTCTCTGACGTGCTGTTGTTTTTAAAACGATTCCAGACCAGTACCCAGAGGGTTAATATACTTACAATTGTCAGTGCAGAAGGAGACAGAGCTGACAAAGGTCAAATGCACATTTATTCAAGCTCACCTAACACCCATACTCCATTTAACACTGTCGTCTTGTTTTGCACTGAGCTGAGACAGCTGTTTAGAGTTGAAACCTTCGTGGGAAAAATGCCAGTTTCATTTGGGAACGGCTGAAATATGTTGATCACGTTCCAAAACAAAAAGCAGTAAGTAATAGCTCGTATGCACAGAAAGGTTTTTAATACACTAGATGGGGCAGGACCTGACTCAGTATATTTTGGTTCCGTCTGACACCTCCTGTTACAGTAATGCAGCGGAGGTCTTTAACACACATTTACTACACAGGGCAACAGACATCTAATTTGTGGTGCTGATTTGGCCTAATTTTCCTTAAGTATTCCACCTCCCTCAACACATGTTCATGCACGTGTCTGCATCCAGAGGGGGGCGTGTTTGATTGTGTACATGTGAAGACATAATTTCCTCCTCTTGAGTGTTTGTGTGCACAGCTCATATTCCCACGTCTCTCATCCAGCTAAGAAGCCGAGCGAGGCGCGGCGGTTCGGCTCCCAGCTGGCACTTTCCTCTGAACACGATGTCCTGTCGCTGACGGGTCACAACACACAGAGGCACAGGTAACGCACACCTATGTGTACAGGCGGCTATTTAACAACACATCACTAGTGTTGGTTATTTGCCAGTGATGCCCCTAGGCTCTTTGTTCTGATAGAGAAACAGAGTCACCATCTTAAATACCCACAATCCTTTTTTTGACGCAAATCATGTGATGTACCAGCAATACAGAAATACAAATCATAGTAGATATCATAATAAATAAAATAAATATTATTAATATAAAGTTGCGAATAAGTAATAATGTCACATCAGTCATTGGTATTCATAACAGGTTCAGGCGGAAAAAACATCAATTAATATTCCCCCTAAAGAGCCAACCTACAGTTACTCTGTAATTCATATAAAAATCTTCTCCTTATTGGATGTTATATACCCCAAGATCGATAGCTCAGGCTGAATTTATTTCTATGCCACACAATTTTTCCTGTCTTATTATTCATATTTGACAGAGATTGTTGAACACTACTACATCTAGTCTAGACCGTTTCCATTTTTTAGGCAATATAAACCAAGGACATGGAAAAATCTATGTCATTGTACAAAAAGGATTGGCTGAATGTGTGTGGGGCTTTATGTAACCCCTCCGCCCCCCCTCCCCTGCAGATTATTAAGCCTCTGCAGTGGCTGCAGCAGGTGTTTGTTTCTCGCAGCACTAATGTGCCTTATGTAACGTCTGATTTAATAACTGGTTTCATTGTTTACTCTGGGTGGTAAATGTTGTTTACATGAATTTCCCCATCTGCCCCACTGCATGGGCGTTTGTGTGTGTCTGGAATCTAAATGTTCATATGTGACACACGGAGCAGGGGAGTCACCGGTGTGCGACCTGTTTGCTCCTCACGCAGCTGGTCGGGCACAGCAGGGTCATCCCCATGCTTCGCTAGTGAGGTCATCTAATGCGACATCCACATTCAGCAATCCCTGTCTTCTCTAATCTCTGGCATTACAGACTTTAACCGCCTGCTGTTGCCGTGCCTGCTCACAGAAAAACCCAAGTTCTTAATCCGTCCCACAGCACAGAGCACTGGTGGTAGTCGTAGTAGTATTTGATGTCTTTCCTGTGTAAACACATTTTGTTTCGACGTGTCTACCTCTCATTGATACCGTTAAGTCTTTTCTGTTCAGGCACATTCAAAGAGAGCTTACAAATCAAAGCAGAATCCCACAAGGTGTCTCACATCAAACAACAGACATCTGCAGATAACAGCTGTTCTTATTCAGCTTTTTGGCAATATCAGATTGTTCTGACACTCCCTCCTCTGCTCTCCTCCCTGCAGGCAGTATGAAGGAGCTGATGAAGGTCTGGTTGGCGCCGAGCTGCTCCTCCAGAAGCAGGAGGAGGAGGTGCAGCGGCTCCAGGCCCACCTGGCCAGCAGGCTGTCCAGGGCTAACCTCTACACCGCAGATGAACCCCTGGGCCCATCGCGCACCTCCATGCTCGACCTTCGAGACCCCCTCTATACCTCTTCTCTGCCACTCCGCAAACCCAAGGTCTGCACAGCTCGTGACTTAAAGCAACACTATGCAACTTTTGCTGATCAACACTGGCTGCTGCAGACACAAGTGGCAATTCTGTTGGTCTGGGAGTTTGAGTGGATAAGCATCTGTCATTTAGAGAAAACAAAACCTAGCAATTGCTTGACCAGTGCGATGCCTGCACAGACAAATGGTTTCTATTCCTCATGAACCCCGGCTTCCTGTAGCTGAGAAAACACACCAAGATTTTAAAAGGTTTACTCACTGAACATTGAGAATGGTGTCTACTAAGTTTTTTTTTAGCTCATCTACAACTTGGCACCACTCTCACACTAACCGGGCCTGATTTTGGCAGTTCTAGCCATTGACGTTGATTCAGTCCGTCACTTCTCATGGGAGATCGCTCTCTCTCTCCACAGTTACATAGTGTGTGAACGGGCGTTTGAGGTGCTGAGTAGGAATGGCAGAGGCTCCATTCTCCCCATTACAAGTCAGTGTACCATCAAAAAGATTCCAAAGCTGTTATTTGATGGTAAAATAGTTTCATTATGTTTGGGTTTAACAGACACAAAGATATCTTTATGGAGTTGTCAGCTTAGAGGATCATTTAGTTACTTAGGCCCTTCAGCATTAATTTGCTTTATACACAAAACTTCCTTTGTAACTATGGAGATGTAGACTACACACGCATGACACAGCCAACTCCAGAAAGTGGTTAAAAGACATCATCTCAACACACACTCTGCAGTTGGAACTCCCTGGATCCGAGGCCGGACTCTCAATTGCTTGAAAGTTGTTTATGTTGGAATATCTGATGATGGATGGACAATTTTAATCTGCATGAGCTCACTGGCAACCAGGTTGTTGATACTGTGCTCGCTGGATGTCCTGTTAATACAAACTGCTGACTGGAAGACATAATTCACGTCAGCATCCTTATGTTAATTACAAATATGTGGGTTGTGGGATATATGGGATTTTTTTTGGGTACGGTCTGATTTATCCAGCCTGCTATTGCCAATTTTGAAAATGTGTTCGTGCAAGAGAGTAAACCTAGCAACAACTCTGCGGATGTTAGCAGTGCATTCAAATAATTTAGGTTGATTGTAATTAATTGTACTAAAGGCAAGACATATTTGCTGCAGTGTGTTTATGGGAGATTTTTAAATGATGCAATGTATCATGTGGGGATTTCCATTACGTAAAACAAAATTCTTCAAGCTGATTTAAAGGAATCTTGCTCATCCACTGCTGGTGAGACTGCACAACAGAAACCCAACACAACAAAAGCATCGCATGAGCTGCTGTCGGTGACGTTTTGCGAAAGTAGCATCTCATAAAACTGGTTTGAGCCATGAGTGTTAGTGTTCCCACGGAGATAGGAAGTGATACATGTTTCACAGATGTTTTGTATCTTAGATCAGCATTCACAAACAGGGATGAAACGGAAGCAGTTGGCATAATTGCATATGAATATTATATTATATATGAATATTGAATGTATGAAAACAAGTCTCAGGTTGAAAATAACCCTTCAGCATTTTGGTTCAAATAAAGGTCTCCCTTTGACACTTGCTCTTTATCTTTGCACCAATGGCAGAACTTCCTTGGGCCTGAGTTTGTGAAGATGTCCAGCGAGCCCTGCGTAGCCTTAGCTGTTCCCTCTTCAATAATGGTGAGGATGTAAATCTGTTTTTAGAGCCGATGATCTCTATGTGTGACACGAGCTGCTTTATTTACCCCTTACAATTCGCCACTCCCTCCTTTTTCCTTTCTGCACGCAAGAAACGTGGGAAGATAGAGGACGTGCAGAGAAAGGTGGGTGTGGTACTGCTGAATGGCCAAAAGCTGGAGGTGAGCTGTGACATCAAGGCGGTGTGTAAGGACGTCCTTGACATGGTGGTTGCCCACATCGGGCTGGTGGAGCACCATCTGTTCGGCCTTGCATACCTCAGAGGTACAGTATGTTGTACTGGTGTACGTGTGTGGTTAGAGGTGGTCAAATGTGTGTGTTGTGAAGTTATTATTAGTTACACCCAGTAAATGAAGTCTCGGATACTCTCACAGAAGAAAAGAGCCCAGGGTTGTGCATGAAAGCATCACATTTATCCTTGAGAAGAAATTTCCTTTTGAAAGGTTGAAACTCAGGGATTATAAATCATTCACATTAGATGTCACTTGATTAGTTTAGTTCAAAGGTTGATGGTCTTTTAATTTCCTACACTTGATGTCTCATTAAAAATGTAAAAATCCCCGTCTGCGGTACTTCACTGATTGATTCCCATTCATTTACCTACTCCACTCTCTCCTCCAACAAATTCCACTCGCAGAAACTGAATTTTTCTTCGTCGAGTCCGATGCCAAACTCTCCAAAGTGGCCCCAGACGGATGGAAGGAGGATCCTAAGAAGAAGAAAAGTGACGTGCCTTTTAACCTTTTCTTACGCATCAAATTCTTCGTTGAAGATATCGGTCTCATACAGTGAGTAGCTGTGTTGGTTTCTTTGTTGTAGAACACTACACTTTGATGTTTGCATATCAGTTGTATAATAAAACGACTTTGGTTCCTGTGGCTAACAGGCATGCCATGACCAAACATCAGTACTATCTACAGCTGCGGAAGGATATCTTGGATGAGAGGATGCGCTGTGACTTAGAGAATGCCATGGTACTTTCGTCACTGGCGCTGCAGAATGAATTCGGGGACTACCAACCTGAGGTAAGACATTTCTATAATGCATCTCAACAGCAAAAAATATTTTTTATCATTATATAGCGTATATACTGTGAGGTTAAAGTAAAGAAACAAAAAATATCAGGTTACATATTGTTTTAGTTGAAATAAACTTCATGAAGCAACAAATTAATGCTACTAACTTCTGTACCTTAGCTCCATGGGAAGACCTATTTCCGACTGGAGCACTACCTGCCTGCAACCATCCTGGATAAGGTGGACCAGGCGACCCTCAAAGAGGAGCTGCCTAAACTTCACAGGAACTACTACGGACTGTCTGAGTCGGAGGCAGAGTCTGAATTCATTGAGGTCAGTATGACTAACGTACACAGGAATCAAGGTTTTTGACAATGTGCAAGTCCCAATATGTTCTCAGTTATTGCTTCACTTCTTGTGGTAAAGTGGTTTTAAGCAGAACTGGTTATTTTGTGACTAACTTCAGGGAAGCTTCAAGGGTTCCAAATGGCAGGAGTTTCAGGAAGGAGTAAAATTTGGCAGCAGAATACAAAATAAATGTTAGTGTCCTCAAAAAAAAGGTACCTGTGTACTGCTACTGCATTTATTCTTTTTAAATGGTGTTATTAAAATTTTCAGGCTTCTGAAAGGAGCTCTATTTGATTTATTGCACTGTGCTACATCATATTGTATATAATGGATTACTGACCCAATGGAGAAACCTCTAAAAAGTTGTAACATTTCATGTAGTATATCTCAGCACTGTGGGTATTAAAGACTCCCTGTATTGGTCGTCCTAAAGGTGAGCCAGAGGCTGACAGAGTACGGAGTCCACTTTCATCGGGTGCATCCTGAGAAGAGGTCTCAGACAGGCATCATGTTGGGTGTCTTTTCCAAAGGGGTGCTCATCTTTGAAGTCCTTAACGGAAACCGTACCCCCGTGCTGAGGTTCCCCTGGAGGGATACGAAAAAGATCTCCTTTGCAGTACGTACCCGTCTCTGTTATCAGAAATAAAACTGTCACTCTGCTGCACATGCAGTGTAATTACTGTGAAAGAGTTTAGTCTGTCCTCACTTTCATTTATGTGTTTGACTTGTCCCCTTGAAGAAAAAGAAGGTTTGCCTGCAGAACACATCAGATGGGATCAAGCATCTGTTTCAGACAGACAGCAACAAGACGTGTCAGTATCTGCTCCAGCTCTGCTCTGATCAGCACAAGTTCCACCTGCAGATGAAGGCCCGCCAAAACAACCAGGAGCTGCAGGAATTAGGTAGGAGATACAGAACAGAACACAAGGCTCAGACAGCTGTAAATATTATTATATATATATTATTATTAAGTTACTTTAATAATCACAGAGAGAAACATTCATAAAACAAACCCCAAAGTGTAGATCTGACGATGACAGCTGCATGTGTCAGCCAGCTTGCACATTTTTTTAAGATAAAACCTTATGCCAACACCAAAATTCCCTTTTCAAAGATTTACATTACTTATAACAGTGTATTATAAATGAAAAATACTGCTTTGAACAATAAGATATATTTGCCATCTCTCGTGAAACACCAGTCCTGTCTGATCGCTGTGTGTAAGTTTTATTCCTAAACTTCTACACATCAATTATTATGTAGGGTGTCAATCAATCATGTCATTAATGCTATTTAAGTGGTGGTTTGTCTTTTCAATAGTGTATTTCTTGGTTTGATCTCTTTTACTGAGACCAGGGTTTGGTCTTTGAACTATGCTGCAGCCAGCCACCGGGTCAATATGATTCGGCTTCACTTTTAAGAGCTATCAGATCTTTATACACAGTCTTTGGTCGAGACGTAGCCATAATGATTAAGATGTATATATCCAGTTAACAGATTTAATTACTAGTGTAGAAGGCAGTACCTAAATATCTATCCAAACATGAATTATCTCAGACTGCTTTCTCTAATAATAATTAACATGTCGCTAAGAATAAATATTATTAACAGTTCACTCATTTTGTGTTTGCATTTCCTTCCTGTTCATCAGAGAACTCCCCCCTGAGCATTCTGCAGCAGTCTCTTGACCACCGCAGTGGAGACTCAGTGGGGAGGACGCTGAGCTCAGGCAGCCTGGCCCCCACCTTATCGACGCGCTCCAACCCGGACCAGCTGAAGAGGATCTCGTACTCGGAGGTGACCCTCAACAAGCCGCCGTCCGGCCATATTATTGTCCAAGACAAACTTTGCTTCCCGGGTTTCAATCCCGTGGCCTCCACGTCCCTTTCCAACCCACGAACAATGAGCCGCTCTCACCACAACCTCGGGCAGATGCCGGAGTCTCCAGAGTACCGAGTGGCTGAGTCACATCGTGGGCCGAGTCAGCCACAGCCCAACCAAGTGGCCCCTCACTTCCAGCAACACCAGAGAGCCAGTTCCGACACGGACTCCATGATGCAGCAACAGGACAAGTGAGTTTAGAGAAGTAAAATGACTGATGTCCAAATACATAAATATATATGAAGACAGTAGCACTGAATAAAATGTCAGACTACTTTGCTATGTGAGTGCTTTCCCCTCCATCAGAACTACACAGAAACTGGACTAAAGTTAGGCTGTTTTTACTTCACTTGTTCAAATCAGTCGTCCCCCTTTTGAAGTTTTCACTGTCAGAGTCTCTGAGCTCACTTCAGGACAGAGGTTCCTAAGTTAAGACTCGTTACCGGGGCTTTGGCTCTGTTGTACACTACAGACACACAGAAAACTCTAATTAAACCTCTGGAGGTTGGTGTGCGTGTGTGTGTGTGTTCTTTCAAATGAGCATCTGTGTTGTTGTGCTAACCTGGTTGTGTGTGTGTGTTCCTACTGCCATCAATAACAAACATGTTTTTTACGCCAGTTGCTCCCTCTGGTGTATATTTTACAGATGACGTGGGATTTTAAATTTAATCGGATTCTGTGCATTCAAAAAATGTACAGACCTAAACATTATTACCGATCACTTTTTGATTCCTCTTCCGGTGAGGGAAGTTTCAATCCTCTCCTCTTGCTCGCTCTCTCCATCTCAGGTCATTCAGCACAGCTTCCTACAGCAGCCCGACCTGGAGCCTCAGCATGTCCAAGAAAGAATCTGACTCTTCTTCCATGGAGGACAATGGCCAAGCTTATGTAGTAGGTAAGGATGATCACCTGTGAGGAATGTTGCTTTTCACTGGTGAAGCTTGTTGTTGTGTCAAGGTCCTACCAGGAAAACCATCCCATATAAATATGTTTCATGTAACGCTAGGTCTGGTAGAGACTCGGGATATATTTGGTCATGTGTTTTTCCTTTTACTTGTACTACTGCTGCTACTGTGGCTGACTTGCATCATCTATATTATGGAAACCAGAAAATAATAACATGCTAATGTAGTTCACCCTTACTGGCAGAGATCGACATGCAGTTGTCGTTGTTTTGTGTAGTGCCCAAAAGCCAAAGCAAAGGCCTTGCTGATCTCTTGTGTTCTTCCTCCAGGGGTCAGTATGAACAGCTCCTCGGCCCCCCCCTCAACCCCAGCCTCTGTTAATGGTAGGTATTTAAATGTTTAATTCCTCTCATTTTCCACACATGCAAAGTGCAGTAAATATCCCACCACTCTCCACCGAACTCATTTTATAACATTCTTAATCCTCCCCGTCAATCTGTTGGACCATATGTTGATGGCGGCACAGCCAAGTACAGATATGCGAGCCCAGAAAAGACCCCTAAACCACAGTTACGTAATTTTAGAATTAAGTCTCTGTCCGCTCGGTGCAGCCTGCCTGCGGAACTGAACTCTGGCCCTGCTCCCACCATTTAATAGCTCCATACTTGGCACTGAACTCGCGACCTTCCCTTTCATCCGAGCTTAGACCATCTCTTCAGGCCCATTAGCCAATGGTGCTAAAGTAGGGGCCATTCAGCCTCGCTGTTTGCCTGTCTGAGCTGATTAATTATTACAGTGCACATACTCCAATGCGCTCTGAGTGGCCTACCGTAAATCCCTTGTGAAATTAATTCACCGGATTTCCACTGCTGCCATATGCCTCGGTCAAAAACGACTGAACTCATGCAATGCATTTATGGTAGCTCCCAGTAAATGCCATGTGTCTTTGCTTTGCATAGATTCCCTCATGAAAAAGCTCATTGCCTTACCGTCCCCAGAGAGAGAGATCACAACTGTAAACCTGAAGAAAGATGTGAAATATGGCCTAGGTAAAGTTAAACCCCTAAATGCATTTTCTTGAAATAACAACTTAGTCTTTTTGTTCTTCCACTGATATATTGTGTTTGAGAGTGTGAGCATTTAGGTGTTTATATCTGTTTCTGCTTGTCTGTGCTCTCCAGGGTTCCAGGTTGTTGGAGGGGAGAACTCTGGTCGTACGGATCTTGGTACAATCATTAGCTCCATCACTCCTGGGGGTCCTGCTGACGTCAACGGCTGCCTCAAGCCTGGTAGGCCTCTGCTGTGTGACCCTCACTCTCCTAAATGAGTGGATTGAACCTTTTTTTTTTTTAACCCCCCATGTCCATTTATGTGTTGGTTGGTTTGTAAGCAAGATAATGCACAAATCTTGGTGAAGGATTCAGAATGGCTCAGGGAAGAACTCATTTAGTTTTGGTGTTTATCCAGTCCAGGCTTTTTTCTTTGCTTAAACATTGCGAAATAAAATTTGAAATTTTCCCTGATTTGCCAGTAAATAATTAATCGATCTAAATGAAAAAAAATCCAGCACATTAAAACAAATAATAATAATGATTGTGTGAAATTTAGTGTAGCTTGATCGATTTAAGGGGACTATTTGTCATTGGTAGAAATATGCATTCTGCAGAGTGTCATTCTATTTTTTTTGCTGTGAAAATGTTTTTCTCTCTGGCCACACTTATTCATCTTCCGTGCGAGTGACGGCTGTAATGTTGACGCAGGTGACCGGCTGATCTCTGTGAATGAATTAAACCTAGATGGGCTCTCTCACGCCTCCACGCTCGAAATCCTTCAGAAAGCTCCGGATGACATTACTCTGGTGGTGTCACAGCCCAAGGAAAGGCTCTACAAAGGTAACAGCAGGGACGTGAATGAATTGTTAAGTTAAGATGTGTATCATAGTTGTTTCTTGTTGTCATGTAAGGAGTGCATTACACACATCTGTGTTTTCTCTTACTTTTACTACTGGCGTCTAAAATGGTTCCTCTTGGTCTTCATTTAACAGATCCTTCTTCAGGCCATGTCCCCTACCAGGCCAAGTCTTCACTGTCTGCACTTAGACGAGAAATGGAAGTTGATATCTCGTCAGAGGAGCGGATGGAAACGAGAAGCCCCAGCCCTCCACCCGATGGTCCTGGTCCACCATCAGCTGCCTCGTCCACAGTCCCCCGGCCCTCCAGCTTCAGTTCTCAGGACTCCAGGATGAGCACTTTCGCTAAAATCAGCCAGCCCCCTGTTAACGGAGTTCAACAGTGCCTAGATAGAGTTGGGGCTGTTCCCACAGCTGCATCCACTGCCCAACATCTGAGACCAGAACCTGACATGGACCCTGCGCCGCCGGCTCTGCCTCCCAAAACCAGAAAAGCTAAAGTGTTAGAAGCTCCGAAAATTTCCGAGCACTCCGACTGGGGGGATTCAGACATGGATGAGGAGACGTATTCCAATAGTCAAGAGAAACACAAAGTCAAAAAGGTGCGACCATTGTGTTGATGAATTCATTGCTGTACATTTTATTTAACATGGGTACGTGTCTATGAGGCAGATTTATAATTCAAACTCAGAGGTTGTTTTTTTTTATCCTGGTGCAGCAAATACAAATCAACTTTCGTCAGTGGAATAGGAGAAGAATGGTTCTTCCGTAAACAAGCATCACACATTAGCTGTCAGATGCTTGGCACAACTAACTGCCTGTTGTATATAAACTTGGCCTATCATTGCATTCACAATGTCAATGCCAGGCAGTTTGTTACCTGAACACTGCATGTCTTACCCTGAATCTATGATCTGCTCTTTATGCAGTTCAACTTTCTCACTCCCCCTTCGTCCCTTGTTTCTCTCTGCATGTTCCAGCTTGTGATAATTCCACTTAAAACCCTGTTCTTTGTTTGCAGGAACACATCGTGGAAAATGTAAATGGTAATGCCCCAGGGGTCAATAGTCTCCGACCAGGAGAACTAGTTGACATTGAGCTGTCGAAAAAAGACAGCAGCCTGGGCATAAGTGTCACGGTACTGTTCGGCAAGGTTTTCATCCTCTCTTGTTTTTCCCCCTTTCCCCCCCTCATCTTGTCACTGTTGTGTGTGTGTGCGCCTTTGTGAAGGGGTTTAGATGTTGCTTGGTTTGGTCATGTTACGGTGGGTGTAGTCAGATCTAGAAGCTCTCGTGAGAGTATTTGTCCATCAAACTAATTTTGCATCTCATCTTTATGTTTTTAATCATTAGACATTAAAAGTCCTCTTCACAGTGAGGAGCATGGACAATTTGAACAGGAGTGAGCTTTCTCATGGCTGCTTACTAACTGCAAAGAGCTTTGCCACTAACATGCCACTAACATCATTTCTTCTTAACAGATTTTCATGGCTGTATTGATTGGAATGGATTAATGTACTCCATAACAAATCACTTGACTGTGTGTCTTCAGACCAGGATTGCTGTCAGATTTGTGTTTGTGTTCAGAATAATTACTGATGAGAAAACTGAACATGAAATTCACCTCAAGATTATCAAAGCTAGAAGGGCACTGAATGGAAAATTAACATCAATGTTTAGATTTAACCTCAGTGATCTTGTCAGTAACATCACAGTGGAGGATTTTTCATTTAATTTACAACCAAATTCATTATTGTGAAATGATAAACGCTTTGTTTAACTGTTGCATTAGGGGTAATTAGAAAATTCAACCACACCACAAGATAAATAAACATGTTGGTTGTCAACAAGTTTAGAAAAAGCAGCATTATGGTTCCTGGCACTTGAGGCTGTTGGTGAATATTTTGTGTTGGCTCATTACCAAGTTATTCTATGGATTAAGGCCTGTTTTTAACCATGTTTTCAGCCATTAAGTCACTTTTCTGACACGCAAATGTAAGATACATTATTGTCCTCAAAGAAGTAGTGCAGTCAGAGTAAGTGGGGAAACCCGGACTGAACATTAACAGCTGAAAATACAAATTTTGCCAGTAATGATGAGCTCAATTTTGTCATTTCTTTTGGCTGATCTTAGGAATGCAGGTAAAATAAAAAGCAGATGGGCGATGCATTTCAATCAACGTGTTCCTTCTCTTTAGTTCTCCACACAGACTGTTTACCTGGGGGCAACCAAAGCCTGCTCAAACGTGATTGGTCAAACCAGAAACGTTCATCATCATGCAAAATCGTTTTAAAAAGGGAAGGAAGCAACTGACACCCCAGTAAATGTCAGCATTTGCAAACTCTACCAAAATCAGTCAGTTATTGTTCATAAAGACAAACGATATATACCATAATATACCAAATTCATACTCTAGAACCAACAGCAAAAGGCAAAAAATTTATCACAAAGCAAATGTAACAAAAGCCTCCACACCTCACATCAACCCCCATAGAAAATACAAGTCCAACTAATGTCTCTTTGTCCGACTAGACTAAGAGTTGTGTGTTGTTTCTCAGGGCGGAGTCAACACAACCGTTCGTCATGGAGGCATCTACGTCAAAGCCATCATTCCGAAAGGCGCAGCAGAGCTGGATGGAAGGATACAGAAAGGTAAGAGCCTGGACACTCACGTCACAGATAGTAATGTGTCTTAAAGCGACACAATGCAACTTTTGTATCTGTAAATAGCAGCTTTAAAATTATTGTGATGCGTGGCTGACTTTGACTGGGTATAGTGGTGCCCCTGTCACTTCCACTCTTCACCCTGAACATCTGTTCTTGCTCTATGTAACTTTGTTGAGTGGGGATGATCGGTGAGAAATGTGGAATTGACAGATAGTCACAGCTTTAACTGCCAGAATCAGACCCAAGAAGTTAAAGAGAAATGCTCAACTGCTGATGAGATGAAAAAAAAAACTAAGAAATCATTAAAAACCAGCGTTTATCTCGAATCTGTTGGTGTATTTTTTATATACATCTGCAGCTTTTCTAGTTCAGGAAATCGAGAATCATGGGTAATATCTACTGTTCACTTGTCAGTTTAGTGACTACGCCGTCAGAGCTCCAGAGATTGATATTCTTAGATTTTTCTCTACATGAAAACCCCTCAGACTCGGAGCCCAATAGAATGAATCACCACATGTGGCTGCAGAGGGCGCTGTTGCTCAGTAATACTTGCATAGTGTTGCTTTAACCACTCTGCGTCTGTCCTGTACTCAGGTGACCGCGTGGTGGCCGTCAATGGAAAGAGTCTGGAGGGAGCCACTCATCAGCAAGCGGTAGAGGCTCTCAGAGACACCGGGCAGGTGAGCCATGACATTAACGTTTCTTCCCCGCAAGCTGTTCATTCACCCCCGGCTGGTCAGTAACGCAACGTAAAACATTTGCTCCCTCAGACAGTGCACTTGCTGCTGGAGAAGGGTCACCCGCCTGCAGACAGAATCCAGACTCCCCTCACACCTCAGCGCACTCCACCTCGTGCCGGCAGCAACCGAGAACAGGCCAAGAACAGAGAGCAGCCGCCGGAGGTCAAAGTGAAACCAGAGTACAGCTTTATCACAAAAGGTGAGGGGTCACAGTAAAGGGTTGTTACAATGCACTCAAAGGAAACCCCATTATAGTGCACCATACATACATGTTTATTTATTTTCTTTAACAGTGTTACAAAGATTATTTATTCTACATGAAAGCAAATGAGTGTGTGTACAACCCATTAGCAGCTCACTGCTGACTATTCACATCTCAGCATTTGGTCTGCATGAAGGACACCATCACACTGCTGAGTCGACACAGCCTCTACTAGTTCTCATTCTGAGAAATTGCCTCAAGTTAGAAGAAAAAACACAACACTGTTTTACCAAACATGATTCTCAAGAATGATGTATTCATCCTTGTGTTGTGTTCCAGTGGTGCAGGAATATTTTACTGAATAAAAGTACAAATAAAGTAAGAGTAAAAGTACCACATACACATTCTTACCTGAATAAAAGTAAGTAAGTACTTGCTTTAAAAAAAAATTAATTGTATACTTTCTTATACTCTTTTTACACTCTTTTATACTATACTACATGATTATAGCGTAGTCTCGGCGGTGGTGTCTCTGCAGCTGGAGACACTTTGCTTCGCTTTGCAGAGATTTACTACTCACTTTAGAATCAGATTACTGTGAATAACCACAAAACCAGTCAATGGTATGAAAAAGATTTACAATAACTTTTTTGTCATGATTATTCTTGTGTCAGGTGGAAAATGTGTTGCCTACAGGAAAATACTTGATGTGTGTGTGTTTTTAGTGAGTTATAGAGTCTCACTCATTGGAAACTGTACAGTAACTATAAAACAGGTTCTGATCTGCACTTTATAGAGCAGCTTCTCAAAATAGTTGCACAACATTTTTCTACTAGTCACAGATTAAAGGCAGCTTGTGCTCATCCACATTCACAATTTTCTTACTGTCAGTTTTTCAATTTGTGTCTCCACAGACAACGTGTTTGAGGTTCTTCTCCTGAAGAACACGTCAGGCCTGGGCTTCAGTTTTAGTCGAGAGGAGAACATCCCCGACGAACCTCCCCCCGGCTCCAGCATGGTGCGAGTTAAAAAGCTGTTTCCCGGTCAACCGGCTGCAGAGAGCGGTCGCATCAACGTGGGCGACGTCATCATGCGGGTCAATCAAACGCCCCTGAAAGGACTCTCGCAACATGTACGTCCGACGGCTTATCCCTCTGCCTCACAGATTGATATAATAGAAAGAAGGGTCGTTTGATAATTAATTTGGAATTGTGTGTGTCTGCATGTAGGAGGTGATATCAGCTCTACGAGGAACAGGTCAGGAGGTGACTTTACTCCTCTGTAGACCTGAACATGGTATTCTTCCTGAGATGGACAATTCAGCCGTGGTGAGTCACTGAATTATATTCTTTTTGACCCTCACTACTATGTTGAACTTTCAAGCATCACCAGTTGCTCAAAACTTTGTTTGATGTTATTTGATTCTCCTCAGACACCCATGCCATCCCCCCGAAAGCAGGTGTTGACCCAGGTAGAGCCCAGTCCGAGCATAGGCAGGACGGCCTCTCCGCCGGCTCTGCAGGCCAAAAGGAATCAGAGCTCTGTGGAGGAGGCTCTGGAGAGGCTGCTGATCAAAACCCCCGGCCGACGTAACAGCTACAGCGACAGCACAGACGGGGATGAGGAGGTGGAGGAAGCCTTCAGCCCGAGCGCCATGGAGCACAGCAGGCAGACATGGGAGCAGAGCGTCTACCACACCCCCGGCAGCAACCTGGGGATGGGACGCTACGACAGCACCGGTCACCTGGACGAGCCCGCTCACTCAGCCTTCTACTCCCCAAACATGCAAAGATCAGACCTCAGCCACAGGTACCTGAACGTTGTTGGATCGATGGTCATATAATTTGTGTTGATAAGTTATTCTGGTATATTATATGAAATTGTCTTTGTGGTTGTTTTCACAGGCATCCATCATCCCCTGTCACAACTGATCTGGAGTCCCCCTCCCTACCGATGCTGTCCTCCCACTCTGCCCCAAGCCCAGATCCACTACCTCCTCCACTGCCTCTGCCCTTAAACCTCATGTCTGGCAATGGACAGGACATAGAGGAGTTTGTTCCGGTAAGAACAGAGAAAGTATAGTTCCTGTGAAATCTTTCCAAGAAAAGGTTGAACTTCACTGTGCATCGAAATATTGACTCATTCCGGTAACTTAGATTCTTCTCTGTTGTTAGGAGGTTGAGCTGAGTGTGTCCTTGATGAAGTCAGAAAAAGGCAGCTTAGGCTTCACCCTCACCAAAGGGAATGATCATGGCTGTTACATCCATGACATTGTCCAGGATCCAGCCAAGTCAGATGGACAACTCAGGCCTGGAGACAGAATGATTATGGTACGAATTCTTCACTCACCCCTCGTTCATTTGGAATCAGTCTTCACGTCCAACTCCCAGCGAGAAACCAAAAAAAGGTTTTTCATAATACTATATGTGTAAATCCATAATAAATGAATCCTTTATTTTCTATCTCCAGGTGAACGACACAGATGTGAGTAGCATGGGTCACACTGAAGTGGTCAACCTGGTGCGTGCTGCCCCTCGGTTAGTTGATTTAACTGTGGGGAGGGTCCTGGAGGCTCCCAAACCCCCCATTGAAGCCCACTTGCTGCCGGACATTTGTTTCAAGGACAACCAAGAACCACTGGGTGTGTAAACAGCCCGAAATCAAGACTCCATATGTCCACTGTTTCTTGGTCTGGCTTTAAGTCACACGTGAACTGCTCTTCTCCCATTCGTATCCCCAGGTTTGGTTCTGGACGGCGGCAGCGACAGCGTATATGGAGTCTTGTTTGTAAAAGACATCCTGCCAGCATCACAGGCCTTCAACGAGGGCAGCTTGAAACCACTCGATTTAATCCACTACATCAGCGGCGCTCCCACCCAGGACCTGACACTCAGCGAGAACGAGAGGCTGCTGGAGCTGTCCCTCGACGACCTGACGCTCAAGGCCACAAGGTAATCTGCACTAACACTAAATGACGGGTGTATCCTAAATGGAATTTTTCACGCTCAGTTGGTGTTGGCATCACAGAAGGTTATTTTTAGCTGAAGATACTTCACATGCCATAATTTAAATAACTTGTCTTTTTTCTTCTGGCTCAAAGGGATGGAAAGCCTGTTTTTCCATCTGGGCAGAAAGGTTTCTATTTCCTCGACAACATCAGCCCCAAGGTTTCATCCGGCATGAACGGTACGTTTCCCCTGAATGTGGCATCTGTGACTGAGTCTTTTATTTTGCATATAATAACAACACTTTTTTCTATTAAAGGTTTTCTTACAGAGGAGGAATCAAGAGATACAGAGGGTCTCGCAGCACTTAGTCCCTTAGAGGTGGGTTTAAATAAACTGTTTCATTTTATTTATGTATATATATTGCGCATTATAGTCTGTTGTCATACTTAAATTAAAACATTCTTCGTTTTCATTTATTGTTATTTCTGTTTATAACTCCAAGCGAGTGGCTAGACAAGTTGTTGGTGTGTCTATAGCGAAGGAAAAACAGTGATAAAGCAAAGATAAATACATGTTGATAAAGACAATTGCATGTTTAGCTCAGTTTGGAATCATGGACTGAAGGGGATCTTGTATGGTTGTGTTATGTGCAGGAGGAAATTATACAGCTGGATCTGGACAAGCCGCAGGCCGGAGGTCTGGGTTTCTCTGTGATCGGGGGGGAGAGGGGGATCTTTGTGAAATCAATCACTCCAGGAGGGATAGCTGAGTCCTCAGGGGAACTGCAAGTGGGAGACAGGCTGCTGAAAGTGAGTGATGTTCGACATTTGATGCTTATTTGCATGTTTACTCATTATTACTTTACTGTTGTCCATCTTTATTAGGGGGGGCTGTCCTCTTTGATGAGTAACACAGCAAATGTCCCCATCGTGGGACTAATGAAGGATTATCTCATCTTATCTTATTAATACATACATAATAGCAGATACAGGAAATAGAAAACATTCATTCTAGTAACATGTGCTTTCTATTGTTACATATCTTAGCTTTGCCTTGTTTATGATTGTTTGTACTAAAAATGAATATGTGTAATAAACTAAGTGTCTATTGATGCTCTAAAACCACTACCAGTCCTCCTATTAAAGGTTTTAATCATGTGTTGTAGGTGAATGAAGAGCTAATGACCGGTGTGTCCCACACCAAGGCCGTCACCACCATCCGTAAAGCTAAAGGCCTGGTGCATCTCATAGTGTCCAGACCGCCAGACCAGAGCCCAAACACATACCTCTCCTATCTGCCCATCAACTCTGACATGTGCAATGAAAACACAGGTAAAACCACGACCTAAAATAGGGGATCTTTTAAAAAAATGTTAATGGCGAAATGCATTTTACGTTTAGAAAAAATTCTCAAGATGTAATTCTGTGTGTCCTGTTGCTGCTTCAGATCTGAGTGAGGACAGTGGGGTGAAGACGAAGCTGTGTTCTCCTCACGATGAGATGAAATCCGGCGGCTTCCCTCCCATACCACCAATAGGTAGAGTCCACAGTATAGGCTGGAATATTTACTGAGACTCTCAATGCAGCAGTACTGATACCTTTTCTAATTTTACTAAGAGCATTGATTAATTTGTGAGTAAATCAAGTGACCTTTACAAACTAGATGACATTTCCCTGTTTCACAAACAGACTATGAAGAGGATCCAGAGCAGAGGAGGGAGGCGGAGCACAGCGCAGATTTCTCTGAGGACACAGACTGTGATGGCTCTTCTCTACCTGAAGACTCCCCTGAGGTACAACTCAAACCAGCCCAACTTTATCAACTCATCTTTTGATCATATCTGTTTTTTGAAATTATAATTTATTACTGATTTAAATTTTTTCATAATCAGAGTTCAAGAAAAGCGGAATGGCAGGAGGAGAGTGTTGACGACCCAAGAAATGAAAAGTAAGATTTTGACTTTGGATGAACACCTATCACATTTTTATATCTACACTTTATTCACTGTATTCACTTCCAATCACTGCTTGTGTTTTTAGAATAAACAGCTATCTGCAAATGAGCGCTGGACAGCCAGAGGAGGATGAAATCACGTGGGGAAGTGATGAATTGCCGATTGAGAACATGAACTCCAAATCAAGAGAGGGTAAGACCGACTCTCTCCAAACTGTGGACTTTAAATTTGATTTAAGAAGGGGAGTTAAAACAACTGGTAAATGAAGATTAAATCTAGATTCACGCATTGAATTTGAGATCATTGAGGATGGAGTCAAAAGAAACAGTACCACTATATATATACATGTGTGTTTTCGTTTATGTATTATAAAAGTCTAATCATTGAGCGTGATCCATGTATTTTTGTATGCAGTATATTGGTGTAATATGTCAAAGTGAAAAATGATTGTCTGGTCATAGAGGCAATGTTGTGCTCGTAAAAAGATAACAACCATCGTCACGGTAACCTTTTTTTAAAGCGGTATATACATGTATCCTTCATATTGTGCCAGACGGGCCAATCATCACAGAGGACGAGCTGACCTCTCTGCCGCTGGTCAAAGTGGTGCCGGACGGCCAGTACACGGGACCGAAGCTCAACACGGTGGTCCGCATGATGAGGGGCCTCCTGGAGCAGAAGGTCCCGCTGCAGGAGTTTGAGGTAAGAAGCTACTTTGAATGTCGGCCGCATGTAAATTGATTGTGATTCATCTGGTTTCAATAAAGTTTTTTTACCCTCTACAGAATCTTCAAAACCTCCAGCCGCTGGATGACTGTTTAATAGGTCAGACGAAGGAGAACAAGAAGAAGAATCGCTACAAGAATATTGTTCCCTGTAAGACAAGTCTCTCATCTCATATCTTGACGTTTTTTCCAATAAATATGCAAATGGTGCACAAAGTTTGAAATGTGATTTTAACACGTTTATCTCCACCAGTTGACACCACTCGAGTTATGCTGGGCAAGGACGGAGGCTACATCAACGCCAACTTTGTCAACATGTCGGTGAAGGATGAGAACTTCATGTACATCGCCTGCCAGGGACCTTTGCCCACCACTCTGGGCGACTTTTGGCAAATGGTTTGGGAGCAGAAGTCCAACGTGATCGCCATGATGACCCAAGAGGTCGAGGGCGGCAAGGTGAAGTGTCAGCGGTACTGGCCGGACACGTCGAGGACGGCAGAGATGGTGGACGACAGGTTGCAGGTCACGCTGATCAAAGACCAGTATTTGGACAACTTTGTCATCCGACTCATTGAGCTCAAAGACGTTCTGGTAAGCTCATGTCAATTTAAGTTTTACATTTTTCTTCTAATAATTCGAAGTTCTTACACATGTCTAATGTGTGTGCTCCCTCCTCAGACTAATGAGACCCAGCTTGTGACTCATCTGAACTACACGGGATGGCCCGACCACGGGACGCCATCACAGCCCGAGCAGCTGCTCACATTTATTTCCTACATGAGGCACGTTCATCGGTCGGGGCCGATAATCACACACTGCAGCGCCGGCATCGGCCGCTCAGGAACCCTCATCTGCATAGACGTGGTTCTGGGTCTCATCAGTAAAGATGCCGATGTAAGTTTTACTGTCTTTACCTTGTTTACTAACATCTTCCATTATATTCTTATTTGTTCTGTTCAAGATGATAAGAATCTTTTTTGTTTTGTAGTTTGATATTTCAGATGTCGTCAGGAACATGAGACTTCAGAGGCAGGGAATGGTCCAGACAGAGGTGATTTTTTTTTAAAGTTTTTTTAACCCTTAACCCTTCTGTGCTCTCTACTAGGGTTGCAAAGGGGTGGAAAGATTCCAGTAAATTTCCGGAAACTTTCCATGGGAAGTTTAACTCGGGAATTTTGGGAATTTTGAAAAAAAAAAAAAATACGCAAATTAAACGCGGAGCAATAAAAACATCATTCAAAACTCTACTTTTAAAGATGTATGGAATGCAGCACACACTGCACGTTGATTTTCAACCCTCCACTGTGCATTCTTCCATCACATGCACAGATAATTCCCAGCATCCTTCACACTACAGCAGGGCTGTTGAGGCCTGCTGTAGTGTGCAGGACGAGTCAGGTAAGTTTCGATGATATTACTGGGGAATATAGCATGCTGATTGAGGATTGTTCATCTGTTCATCTAGCCTATTTCCATACGTTTATCCATCAATTGTAAAATATGTTTACAGAAGATTCCAATTGTTTGGCCAACTATTTATATCTCTGGCATTGCATTAGCGTTTTTTTACAAACTTTTTTCTCATCTTATTCTACAGAACAATGCCACGTGCACTATCTCATGTGTGGAAGCATTTCACCTCATCCAATGTAGAAGGAAAGGCTGTGTACATTTGCAAATACTGTGCAAAGACCTATGTTAAGAATGACACAACGATGCAGAAGCATATAGTCAAGTGCCCAAAGTTTCCTCAGGGCTTAAATCAGCCTATGACAAAACAAAATGTTTATATTTATGTCTGTATATGAAAAGGTAAATACAGTTAGTATAAATTACCCACAACATTTCCAGTTTATTCCCGTTTATTCCCGTTAATTCCCGTATATTCCCCTTTATTCCCCTTTATTCCCGTTAATTCCCGTTAATTCCCGTATATTCCCGTTAATTCCCATGGAAAGTTTCCAACTTTGAATATTCCCGGAATTTTGCAACCCTACTCTCTACACAACTATATTTTGGTTTTAAATAAATAAATACCTCCAGCGGTGAAGGCAAATACCAACACGTTCCCCCTTATCGTTGGTCGGAGTAAAATTCTTAACCTTACTTTTCAACATTGCTGCACCTTGTATGTAGTATTTTCTGTAACTAGGCAACAAACTGCAGAGTACGTAATCAGCTTCTTGTTTACACCGACACACACATACCCAGTGTTCATGAATAATAATAAACTTAATTTATACAGTACTTTTTACGAAACAGATTTAAAAAGTGCTTCACATATAAATAAAAAAACTTTAAATACATGCAGTGCAATATTACAAATTTAAACAAGTTAATGCAAGATAAAATGGATGAAATAAAGTTTAAAGAGATAATAACAATAAATATGATGTATTTGTTATGTGTCTTAATCTCATTATACCCTCGGTTTACTTTTATTTGTGTGTATTGATGATCTATTGTGAGAGCTCCTTGGGTGCTCACAAAGGCACCATGAAATAAATTGTTTTATTAGTTAATATTCATTATTAGTATGGAGGAAGCCTTTGACTTTTTCACACATTTGTCCTCTTATTTTCCCACAGGACCAATATATCTTCTGCTATCAAGTGATCCTCTACGTCCTCAGATGCCTTCAAGCAGAGGAAAGCATCTCAGGATAGTAGACGCCACATATCGACACCGCGTCCTGGGCGACTGTTACCACCAGAGAAAACTAAAATGCAGAGTTGACACAGGCAGAAATTGCCAAATTTACACTACATGTTTTTAAAATGCCTTAAAATGTTCGGTTCCTCGAGAGGAAATCCTTTTAAGAAGTCTATATTTTTATGTTTGCTTTTTTGAGTTTTCTCTCTTTGGCTGCTACTCCCTCTCAATGCATTTACGAGAACTGCTGATTGTATTTCCTGTTGTCACATACAAGAGAACACTTATGTTTTTTTTTCAATTCTTGGATATTCTAAAATAATTATAAAAGTGATCAATGATCTCATATTTTATGTGGAACAAATTTGTACTTGTGTATTATGAATCCTATTTTAATGCTGGAACATGCCTTGACAGAATACTATGTCAGTATTTGCTTTGTAAATCTATTTTACAGTAATTGCTCACTGCCTGAGGTAAATGATGAAATTAAAAGTGTACATATTCATCTCCTGAAAATTAAACTGGATACATTTTAAATGGTACATAGCAGACATTTTCATTTAAAAAGAAAAAAAATTCTTCTTTTTTATCACTTTATTGCACTTCACCTTTTGAAATACTTTTGAAAAAATACAATGAAACATGAGCCTTATGCCATTCATGCTTTGCAGAGAAGTTTCCATCCCTTTTCAACCTTGGACATCCAAACGTTCTAAAAACATAATCCTTACACATCTCACATGAGGAGGAGAAGCTGCAACTTGTGCTCATTTGAAAGGGTTGACACAGTATCATAAAAGGAGCTCCAGGAAACGTTTGCTGCCACTTTGAGAGGGGGAACTAGTGGTAGCACACTAGTACCTAATAATTATTAGCATTACTTAGATTTAAAAGGAAGCTGATAAAGTAAAAAACAAAGAACTATGCTGATGTAGTCAGATAAATGTGGACTTTAAATTGTAACTATAGTTTGAAGTTTTTTACTGCATTATATTGAAATGTGTTATTTTAGCAAGCAGGTTATCTGTGGTGGATTTCCCTCACACACAGTGACTCAGTCTCATGTAAATGACAGGAGAAGTTTGCAGTTAATGATAGAAATAAAGATGAATTTACTTCCTGTCACACAGAACATAAAGTAAAGGCCCTTGTGCCCAACACAGCTCAACATACATTTATTTGTTTAGTATATTTTATACACTGCCTATGTGTAGATATCATGAGCTATGAATCTTACTGTCGATTAACATATATTCTTCAAAAGTGGCTCTTAAATTGACGGCTCCCAAAAACAACCATGATAATTTAATCACCAGTTCACTTATACTTTACAGGCACCTGTGTGGATGTATATGTATTGATTACACATAGTTGTCCTGAATTAATCTACACTTTGAAGCTATTTGATGGACGACTGGAATGTAATTGGCTGGGAATACTGTAGCAGAGAGCATATGTAATTTCTACTTAAGTACATATATTTGACAGCCTTACTTAAAAATAACTTTTATCTATATATATGGATTTTAGATACTGGATGATTTAACATGCTTTAAAAACCTATTGTTAGAGAATAACTCAGTAGTTTCCAGCCTTGGCTTCTGCGGCCTACAAGAATCACAGTGTGGGACACATTTAATTTAATATAATTCTGAAAATTCATGCAAAACCTTCTAGTTTATATTCGGTGATCAAATAAATTACATATTGTTGCCATCAACTAGCACAAGGAGTAAGGGTCACTCATTACTCATTAATCAAATCAACATCCGGCCTCCTGAACTTTTACTTTGAAGGTGAGCTGGCTCTCTGTCCCCCTCTGGATGTTCTCGTTAATTTAGCTTCTCAAGTTGACTTCCACTTCATGCACAGACCAGGTGAGGCCTCACTACTGCACGAATCTACAACAACAACAAATCCCTGGATCTTTGCTGCTTAATTTCCAAGCAGTCTGCTGCTTCTTGTTTCCATGTGATGTCCTGAGGCTGCCCCCTGCTGGCTGCTGGGTTCCTCTGCTGCTCTTGCTTGGTTTGTGCAGCTTGTGATTAACTAAAGTTGTCCATAAAAGAAAATCTTTATCATCCTTCAAGGGCAATTTGATGTACAACCAGCAATCAGTGCACGACAAAAATAAACCAATATATACAATGTAAATAAAACATAATATAAAAACCCTATAGACTAAGTAGCAGGGGAAAATTACCTTTTTTTAATGTTGTAATCATATACTACTTATTTTATTGACTTTATAACAATGCATCATATTTCGTATTGTATGTGTTTTCAAATTCTGAATTGGCAAAGTTAGCAGTGGTGAAAAAACGAATTCTCTGGTGCAAGAGAGGACATCGAAGAACCAACCTAAAGATCTTGAGAGAAAATGTTGACTTCCATGTTCTTCACTCCACGGTGTGGTAGGAGAGATCCTGTACAAAGACGGATTAGGCCCCAACGAACAATCCAGAAGTTTGACTTTCAAGACTGGACTTACGGACTTTGAAGTGAGTTATTTGTGAACACTTTATTTTATTTTATTTATTTCTGTTTATATTTTAGGGGAAATTGTTGCTTAATTCTACTGTCAAACAAACTTGAACTGCAGCTTGTGTTTAAATACAAGTTCATTTAAAGAAATCCTGTTGTGTAATTCTCATCACTGATTCTCAAGTCCAGGGCTCCTACTGACCTAGAATCTCCTATCCTGGTCCACATAAACAGTCATTGTAGTGTAACCAACGGTTACACCAGTCACGTTAACTATGCTACAGGACGGTTTGAAGCGCCAAGATTCAAACACACACTCATTCACAAGATGAGATTGTCTTCTGGGACAGAGTTGTTCTTCTGTTTGTCATACTTTGCAGCGATCATATCGATCCACGTATTTAATCCCTCTTCTTCTTATTCAGCAAAATGGATCTCCTGTTGTTCATAGTCTTCAGACATCATATCGATCCACTCATCTTCTCCCTCTTCTTCTTCAACAGAGCGCATTTCCTGTTTTTCATACTCTGAAGCCTTTATAGCGATCCACTCCTCTAAACCCCCGACTCTTGGAACAGAGCTTTTGGCAGCAGTGGAGACTTCATCCATGCTCTTCTCCTGAGACATTGGTGAATAACACTCTATAACTGGATCCTTCCTCGATATCTTTGGCTTTGCAACTAATAAGGAAAACAAAAGGTGGATATCAGCAAAGTGTAATTTGGCCATTTCATCTTGAATATAAGAAACCAAGGACATTGCTGTTGAATTGTTTGCGTTGTCTGTTTGTCGTTGGTGATTTTTCTGCAGTTTTTCTGTGAGAAGAGACATAAAACAACAGGGATCAAAATGAGCACTGGCTGGACACTGGTACCTGGTGAGGAGGCCTGGAGGTTGTCTAGCGGTGGATAAACACCTGGCAGGAAAGAATAGGCTTCATACACCCCCCATTTAGCAAACTCCTCAGGATCGAATGCTTCAAACTCTTCATCGAAACAAAATGTCCTCTCCTTTATTTCCTGTTCTTTTGAGACAGAGCTGTCAGAAGGACGTGTGTTATCTCTGTTATTAAATGGGGTTTCAAGTGAAGAAGGCTGCACTGGATCCATCCTTTATCTCTTTGGCTTTGTAACTGTGAAAAAGAAAATGAAAGGTTGATATCAGCAAAGTGTAATGTAACCATTTCATCAAAAATATCAACGAATAAAAACAGCTTCTCTTTATTCCACCATGTCACCTGCCCAGTTCCTTTTTTCTTTATTAACCAGTATTTACCTTTCTTACAGGATAATTTTAGTCTTCGGCCTGTGTTGCAAATATGTGTGTTAGTATCTGCTGTTTTTTGATTTGCTATATTCCTTTATAGCTATTCTTCCTTTATCAATGTCATCAAAGGAGCCTTCTCTTGTGTGTCTTTAATCCAGCTCTCCTAAATGAAGAAGGCTTCTTTGATGACATCAAAGAAGGAACACAAATACTGAACATTAGATTCTATACTGTGCGCAACCTTAAAAATCCAAACCTTAGAAATCATATTTCAACCACCCACGTGTGGGCTTGGTTAATTAGTATTTTGGGAGATAAAATCTCTCCCCACTAGTGTCATACTCACTCTGTCTTTCAAGGGTTATTTTACCTTCATGGTCTCATATGTTGCAACACAGATGTGTTCTTTGAGTCACTACAACACGTACTGCGCAGATGGGCACAATTGTAGGATTTCAATACACATTAAAGTGAAATGTTTGATATTCGCCACTAGATGGTGCTGCATTGACACAGAACTTGCACAATACTCACCCTTAGTGATGGCCCTTCAATGAAAGAAACAGAAGAAGCAAACTGACCAGAGAAATGTTTACAGACGATTCCAGTTGTTTGGCTAACTATGTATATCTCTGGCATTGCATTAGCGTTTTTTTACAAGCTTTTTTCTCATCTTATTCTACAGAACAATGCCCGTGCACTATCTCATGTGTCGAGACATTTCACCCCATCCAATGTAAAAGGAAAGGCTGTGTACATTTGCAAATACTGTGCAAAGACCTATGTTAAGAATGACACAACGATGCAGAAGCATATAGTCAAGTGCCCAAAGTTTCCACAGGGCTCAAATCAGCCTATGACAAAACAAAATATTTATATTTATGTCTGTATATGACAAGGTAAATACAGTTAGTATAAATTACCCACAACATTTCCAGTTTATCCCTGTTAATTCCCGTATATTCCCGTTTATTCCCGTTAATTCCCGTATATTCCCGTTAATTTCCGTTAATTCCCATGGAAAGTTTCTAACTTTGAATATTCCCGGAATTTTGCAACCCTACTTGTACCATAAGTAACATAAGGTTTTTAGTTACATTGTTTAGTGTCTGTGTGTTGGGGTGAAATTAGTATTATTTAATCATCAATATTATTGTTGTTATATTTGTATATGGATAAAAAAAGCAGTCACATGCAGATGACTCAGCAGTAATCTAATAATGTCTGTACTTTTCTCAATTTCTCTACTTCTTATTCTTATTATTTATAATAATAATGTGTCAGTCAGAGGGACTTAATCTCTACTGAACTCAGTCCATGGAGTTACAATGGAACTATGATTTTCTCAGCCATAGGATGAAGCTCTGATATAAAACCAAGCTTGGAGGACTCCGCATGAGTGTAACTCTCACAAAGACTCATACATGATTGTGTAAAACTAAACTGAATGCTATCAAGTATTTCAAATCAAACTTGTTACAATAGGTTTCGATCAAAACTCAGACCAGGACGTGATTAGAGGAATCATTTAATTTTATTATTTATACGTGCAGATATTAAAAACAACATGAGTTGAGCCAAAGTGCTTTACAATCATAATTAGTAGGACAACACCAATTTTGATAAAAAACATGATACGTACAATCTTTGAGGTTAACATTATTAAAAAGATACTTTGTAAAATATAAACAACAGATTGACTGAGATTCATACAGTCACAAGGTAAGATTGTATAAAAATAGTAAAATCTAATAAAAAAACAGCAAGAGTCAGTGGAGAGGAGCACAGCTGCAGATGTGCTGTGAGGGGAGGAGGCTCAAACTGCTCCTTATCATGAAGTTCTCCATGAAGGAGCAAAGCGGGGAGGACGGCCACTTCCTGCAGAGACCCCACTGACAGTCTTAGACGATCTCCTCGGGCTCCTCTTCCTCTTTTTTCCCTGTAAACAAAAAATAAATACTTTAAACATTCTATCTGACGTCAGCTGATAAAAGCTCAGTGTAACATCATGTATAGTAACAATGTGAATATGTATGAGTTGTATGGGAGCAGTGAACTTACATAATTGTCCCTTGACGAGCTGAGCAGTTGCCAATCATTCTCTTTTTTTCCATCAACTACTTAATCTATTTTAGAATAGTCTGATTACATAAGAATTCTGAGTTTGCTTTGTTTCCAGGGGAAAATGCCTGAGATTAGTTCACATTATTATTTTTGCTTAGTACTCACGCTTTCCCTTGCAGGTAGTTCAAAGATGGAGGGATTAGCTTTCAGTCATGTTGATAATTAGAATAAACATTAACTTAATAATACTATTTTATATGAAAGCAGTCACAATTGTTTCAGAGACTTGTATCACTGTCCTGTTACACACTTAAGTTAACTCTTTTACTCAGGTGAGCTGCTGCCATGACGACTCTGGACGATAAGATCCTGGGAGAGAAGCTGCAGTACTACTACAGCAGCAGTGAGGATGAGGGCAGTGACAACGAGGAAGAGGAAGGGTCGAAGAAGACCATCAGGGACGCTAACGTGGCTGAGCCAGAGATCGACTACAGCGCTGATGGAAGTGCTGTTAACACAGGTATCAGCTATTACAAATACAGACCAGAACTGAAACTAATGATAATTTTGTTGTTAGTTAAGTGCCCTTTAGTATTTAGAATTTTTTTTAAGGTTTTGTCCAATAAATATATGCAGGTTACAGTGATTTAAAACAGACAAAAAATACTATGCTTCATATAATATCTGAAATGTCAACAAAATCTATACTAATGCTATCATCAATTCTGATCATGCATTTATATGGAAATCATATTTATTTAGAATATGGTTCATGTTTACAGTAGTTAGTATGATGACAGTGACACCGGCTCTTCCTTCTCAGGACCGAAGGGCGTGATCAATGACTGGAGGAAATACAAGCAGCTGGAGGTGGAGCAGAAACAAGAGCAGAAGAAGGAGATGGAGAGACTGATCAAGAAACTGTCGATGACCTGCCGCTCTGACCTTGACATGGAAAAGGACAGCGACAAACAGAAAGAGCTGCAGGAAAAAATTAAAGGCAAAGTAAGTAGGATGGGGAAGAGATAGAAACATGTAAAAAGAAATGCTTGTTGATAGTGTCAAGTTGTTACTTTTGGACCGAACCAGACTGGTTGCATTGTCCCAGATGTCTCTGTTAAACTCTTGCGAACAAGAACTTCTAATGAAATGTGAAACAATTACTTGAACTAATCACTAATAGCTACTGTTTTTCTTCTATACAGATGACAATGCAGGCGTACAATATGCTCCAGGAAGGCGAGGATGATGAAGATTTCCTCCAGCATTACCGTATGCAGCGCATTGAAGAGATGCGGCGCCAGCTCTGCCGCTTCGAGCAGGTCCAGGAGCTCGTCTGCGGCGAGGACTTCCTGGAAGCTTTAGACGAAGAGGATAAAAGCACGCTGGTCATGATCCACATCTACGAGCCGGAGGTCCCGGGCTGTGAGGCCATGAGGGGCAGCCTGATGTGTCTGGCTCAGGAATACCCACTGGTGAAGTTCTGCAGCGTCCGCAGCTCGGCCATCAGCACCAGCGCACTGTTCAGAGACAGCGCTCTGCCCGCTCTGCTTGTATACAAAGGAGGAGACCTGATCGGCAACTTTGTGCGGCTCACAGACCAGCTCGGGGAAGATTTCTTTGCTGTGGACGTGGAGGCCCTGTTGCAGGAGTACGGCCTGCTGCCTGACAAGGCCCAGGTGGTCGCCAAGACGGTTCGCAATGGAGCCATCATACAGACCATTGGGAGTGATGAGGACTCTGACCTTGATATAGACTAGAGCCACGCTATCTTAAATATGTTGTATGCTTGGGAATAGTGTACCTGCAGTCTGCATGGACAATACGTCATTCATACATATTTATGCAAACCCCATGTGATAAGGGACTGAGCCAGATTTGTCATTTACTCTTCACACAGCAACATCCTAGAAACACTGAAGCAAAGTGAAGATTAAATGCACAGAAATCATGGTCAGGTGGGCGTTAATCATTCCATGGTAAATATGATTTATATTTAATGATAGTAACAATAGCCATTATTATTATCAAGGACCTGTTGTTAAGCACGGTGTGAATGCTGCATATGTAGGTTAAATATTTTATTTGAGCTCTGGCTGTCAACTGTTTATTTGTTGTGTTAAGGAACCTGTGTGTAGGATCTAGTGGCCACTAGTGGAGGGGTTCCAGATTGCAACCACCTGAGTACACCTCTAATCCCCCCTTCAAAACGCCAGTGTTTGACTTGTCCTCTCTGGGTTACTGTAGAATGTGGTGGTACAACACAAGAGGACTCTCTCTTTATGTGGACATATTCTTAGTTTCAAGTGATCTTGCACAAGAAAAAACCTTATAATTTATTCTTAGATCCCCCTAAATTCTTTCACACTGTACCTTTAAAACACACTTCCCTGTTTTTGATCCACGTGCATCCACTTTGTATCATCTGTGTCACTCTGTCGAATATGAAACATTCAACAATCCTCTGACTTTAAGTTCATTTTATAACTTTTATATGTGCTGTAACATTTCAAATACTAAGAATAATAAAGTGTAAAGTCTTTGGACTCAGTGACTGTTGCATCTTCATTATCAGAGTTGTGAAATAATGCTTGAATAATAAAACTAAAGCAACTGCAATCAATGTGTCATGTGAAAGGTCAGAGCACCATTTCTTCCTGATGGTGTTTCAACACAACTATCAATTTTCAGCATCTGTGTCTGCGTAAATATCCATAATTTACTGTTCTCTTGCACATCCACTATACAAACTTCATGATTTGAGATTATTGTCATAGCTTCTCCTGCTGCCCCCATGTGGCCAAACAATTATATCCACAATGAGTGGTCAGTTAATTCAACAACATATGAGTGAACAAAAAAAGTAACACACTGAACTGCCTGAGTTTGCCATTTATTGTATTCACAGATCAGTTCAAACCAATATCTACATTTTTAAAGCATTGATTCTCTTTGCTTATTGATTCCTAAAAAAATATACACTTTTTCTCAACATATATATATATATATATATTCTCATTAAGTTACAATTTTACTCTCTTAATATTACGACCTTGTTCTCAAAGTCTCCGCTTTGTTTGTTCATAATAACCTTTATGCTATGTCAAGCATACAACATATTTAAGATAGCGTGGCTCTAGTCTATATCAAGGTCAGAGTCCTCATCACTCCCAATGGTCTGTATGATGGCTCCATTGCGAACCGTCTTGGCGACCACCTGGGGCTTGTCAGGCAGTAGGCCGTACTCCTGCAACAGGGCCTCCACGTCCACAGCAAAGAAATCTTCCCCGAGCTGGTCTGTGAGCCGCACAAAGTTGCCGATCAGGTCTCCTCCTTTGTATACAAGCAGAGCGGGCAGAGCGCTGTCTCTGAACAGTGCGCTGGTGCTGATGGCCGAGCTGCGGACGCTGCAGAACTTCACCAGTGGGTATTCCTGAGCCAGACACATCAGGCTGCCCCTCATGGCCTCACAGCCCGGGACCTCCTCGGGCTCCTCTTCCTCTTTTTTCCCTGTAAACAAAAAATAAATACTTTAAACATTCTATCTGACATCAGCTGATAAAACATCAGTGTTGCATCATGTAGAGTAACAACATGAACATGTATGAGTTGTATGGGAGCAGTGAACTTACATAATTGTCCCTTGACGACCAGCCAGGGTAGAGCTGGCTGTGGGTCTCTCTCAGCTTGTCAGATTCTGCATAATATGTCTGCTGCTGCGTTTGAGAGAGTGCCTTCCACTGTGGACACACAACATGTCAGTTAACACTAGTGCACAAAGCAACACACAACCACACGCAACTGCAGGCTGACAAGTGCACAAACACAATATGAACAGATCCAGAGGTTTAAGAAGTGTTGTCTTAGACGCTGCTCGGTGAGGTGAAGTTTGTGTTACACAGAGTCTCAAAGACACTTACCATCTGTCCAATGATGGTGTTAACAGCCGCACAACCGGAGTTTTTGAGGTCGGCCAAAACTTTGGGCCTCTGCTCCTGCCTAAACAGCATGAAGGCATTGGGCGGCTTCTTCACATACTCCTCTTCCTCTTCTATCACCCGCTTTCTCTTTCTGTGGGGAAACAGAACAAAACAGACAGAGAGCATGAATTACCACTGTGTAAAAGTTTGAGGAAAGAAACTAACATGTTAGCTGGGACCTTGGTGCACAAGTCAATATAAATAAATGAAATATAAGACGACTGGGAACCAGACTTACTCTGTAATGCGGGCGTTCACTGGAGGAGGAACTCTGTCTCCTGGAGCCCCGTAAATCACCTTTTGATCGCTACAGAAACACAATCAGACACATTAGATGACAGATAAAAGTAGGGTTGAAGATAAAAACAGAGCCTTGTAGGTGTGTCTATGTGTGTGAATGTGTGTGTGTGCCTGTACTTACAATACTCCAACAGGTCTCAGCCTCACCTTCACAAAGCAGGTTTAGTGAAAACTCTGAGTTAGTTAACCCTGAGATGAGGGAAACTCTGGTTTTTCAGTTTCACAAAGCCAGTTCAGCTTTACTCTGAGTCAGTTACCCTGGCAACATACTCCGTGAACCTAACCTGCTCGCTGGCAGGTTTTCTTCAACTAACCCCGAGTTTCTCCTGCTCTTAAGTTGAAGCCTGCAGACTGAAGGCAGTGGCAGACATGGCGTGTCCTTTTATTGAAGAGCCAGTTGATGTCGAGGCACAGATACTCCGCAGACATCTCCACCGGGAGAGGATTATTAGACCCCGATTGGATGTTTTATCATTCCCTGATGAGTATCTGTTTGAGCGTTTCCGTTTCTCTGCATCATCTATAATTTATATAAACGATATTCTCAGCCCTCACATCGCTCACATGACGCATCGTGGACATGCTCTCAGTTCCGAGCAAATTCTTTGTATTGCACTTCGTTTTTTTGCCAACGGCAGTTTTTTGTATAACGTCGGTGATGCAGAGCATGTGTCCAAGGCAACTGTCTGTCGGGCTGTCCGAAATGTGACACTTGCACTGAAACGGCTACTATGCACGTTTGTAGTGTTCCCAAGTCACAGACCCACCAGACTTCTCAAAGAAGAGTTCCACAGAATTGCAGGTATCAGTCTAAGCAGTAATTCATTTATGTCATAAAGCTTTGAGACTTGAAGCACTAATCAGTCAATTTGATATATTTTAGGGTTTCCAGGTGTGATTGGCTGCATAGATGGCACTCACATTCCTATCATCGCTCCTTCAATAAATGAAGGAGATTATGTGAATAGGAAATCTGTCCACAGCATTAATGTGCAGGTAGGCCTAAATAGTAGCCTTTAACATTCCAAATTAAATACACTACACCATACAGCTAATTACTGTTCTCCACTGTGAAGATCATATGTGATGGAGCCCACATGATTAACAATGTGGAAGCGAAGTGGCCTGGGTCTGTGCATGACTCACGAATGTTTCGTGAGTCGACACTGAGTGCCAGATTTGCCGGTGGTGAGTTTATATATATAATTTATATACAGTATATAGTTATATCCTATGATCAAATATTTTGTTTCCTCCTATTGCAACTGAAACAAACTGTATCTTGTATTATCATAGTAGAGTTCGATGGTTACCTACTCGGAGACAGAGGGTACCCCTGCCAGCGCTATCTGCTGACCCCTTACCCTGACCCTGAGCCTGGCCCACAGCGACACTACAACTTGGCTCACTGCAGGACACGAGCCAGAGTGGAGATGACCATCGGGATACTCAAGGCCCGGTTCCAGTGCCTTCGTAGGCTCAGGGTCACCCCAGAGAGAGCTTGTGACATTATAGTGGCATGTGTGGTTCTCCACAACATTGCCACTATTAGAGGAGAACAATGTCCTACTCTTTCCCCCTGTGATCCAGGTATTAATCATACCCCCCCCTGCTGATACACGAGATGGAAGAGCTGTTAGAGACATGATATGTGTCAATCATTTCTAACTGACCCATCACCTCCCCAATGTTCAAGAACGACAATATGCATCTCATTTTATGAGGTCTTCTTTATTTCCTAGAAGGACAAATTTTGTACAGTTGTTAATCCTTTGTTGTTGAAACAATTAAAAAACATCCACCTGTGGGCACGTCACCCACCTTTAACTGATGGTCCAGCAGTTGTATTTCCTTTTCTGTTTTGGTGATCTGCAGCCTTATGTGCTCCATTTCTAGGTGTGATTTGTTTATTTGAGATTCTAAATATACCTTGTAAAGTTGTTTCACAGGGAGCTATAGGAACATAAATGACATTGAATTTCAGTGCCATGTCTATTTAGTGTCATTGTAAGTTGTGGGTCAATGCTGAACAACATCTTACTGAGGTAAGCTGTGCTGTGGAGGTTGATGGACCTTCTTCCCCATTGTAATTTCCAGCATGGCTCTGTTAGAGAGAAAGAAGTTGCAAGTTGTATTGTGGAACAACAGGGCCTCTCTGCATCTTCCCTCTCTGTGGCAGCTGATAAGGTTTCTTCCTCATCCTCCTGTAATGAAACAGAATGTGTGTGTTATATTCTACCAATTATGAAAAATCTGTGGAATATTAAGAGTACTTACAACAGCATGGAGGTCTGTTATGGCAGAAGGCTCAACGAGACAGATTAC
Organism: Limanda limanda; assembly: GCF_963576545.1. NCBI lineage: Eukaryota > Metazoa > Chordata > Actinopteri > Pleuronectiformes > Pleuronectidae > Limanda > Limanda limanda. Next base: position 30,782,615 of record NC_083636.1, on the reverse strand, counting down.
ACCATCAGTAACTGGTAGAAAATGAAGATTAGACAGTTGATGATTACCCAGAAAAGTGCCCCACCTAATTTAAACACAATTTTTCAAACTCTGAGTCACCTTAAAATAGATTGATATCTGAAAGCAAAAGCAGCCAATTGCAAAGAACTGTAGCTTACTGCTACAAGAAAAATCAGTGTGCCAACTAAGTTGTGTCTAAGATGAATGGGTGGCCATTACTGAGCGAACACTAGAAAAAGGATTAACGTACATGCCATTCATTTGAATAACTTACCTCTTATGTAGGCCCCTGTGACCTGTGGCGTGGGTGGGTCCGATGAACTCCCCCCAGAGATGCCCTCAGCAATGGGTCGTCCACTGTTCTGACTGAGGGCCATCTTTTCAGCCTCTGTGAGAGGTGGTGGTGGTGGACCGCCACCTGTTTTGCGGGCCTCAGCCTTTTTTCTGTTGGCTATAATGGAGGTCAAATTTAAATACATACAGAAAACACAACTTTGGAGACTTGTATGTATAAAAGGCATTTAGGTGTTGCTTTCATAGAGACAATATTAAATACTGGCAGTGTTGGGATTTCTCTTTTTTTTGCAGATTTCCCTAATTACTTAAATATATCCATCACATGTTGAATGTAGCCACTAAATGCTGTTTAATGAGGGCAGGCTAAACAACATCACAATTGCTTGTACTTTATTATACCTTACCTGTTTGAACTACATTTTTATATTTCATCTTTAGCTGCTGCCAAGTCCGTTTGGTGCCTGTTGGGTTGCACCTGTGCTCACAGACACACATATGGAATATAATTGTTGAATAAGTGGAACATTCAAGACAAAACATTTCTTTTTTGTCACCACTTGTTGCCATGGTGAATCATGTTATCTGTGTTCCATTGATGAAGGCTTTTTATATCCTCATGCACAAGCTTCACTCAGGGTTACCTTGACTCTGAGTTGATTGAACTAAGTGTTATCACCTGTTCTGAAACCGAAAACTTAGAGTTTGACAGCTCAGAGTTGCTCAACCCAGAGTTAAGGTTTTAACTCAGAGTTTGTTGAACCTGCTTTGTGAAACGGGCCCCAGGTGTTTGGTTTGAGTCTCTGTTTGCTATACGTGAAAACACAAAAACAGGAGGTCAGACAAACTGCATCCTCTGTGTCATCAGTCAAAAACACAACTTGCACATATTTATACCAGACCCTTGTATTATAATCATTTCATCTTGACATTGTCAATGTGACTCCCCTCAGTTAAAACACAAACACAAGGCGTTCCTTTTGGTCACTGGCATTTGTTTGCAGACAAGCATGTCGTGAGATAAGTAAGTAAAATATATACAAAAACACTTTTAATAATTACTCAGGTTCAACTCGGGCATTGCATAGCAAGTACAAACTTAACTTCACATATGACACATAGAAAGAATACAGGTTATTTAACTTAAAGATAGTCAACCTTTAAACAATATTTGAAACATAAATAGGTTTTCATCTTGAAATTGTGTAAAGCCCACTAGCATATTACCCAGATAACATATTAGGCCATTATCACATTAGCCCGATAGCATATTAGACGATAAGCATATTCGATCGTTAGCATTTTAGCCCGCTAGCATACTATCACATTAGCCAGCTAGCATGTTATACGATTTGCATATTCGACCGTTGGGATTTTAGCCCGCTAGCATATTATCGCAATAGCCCGCTAGCATATTAGACGATTAGCATATTCGATCGTTAGCATATTATCACAATAGCCCGCTAGCGTATTATCTCATTAGCATATTCGACCCTTGGGATTTTAGCCCGCTATGGGGATGTTGGGGGGGGGGGGGGGGGGGGGGGTCACAGGAGGCTTCTTCAAAAGTAAACATCCCTAAGAGAAGCTAGACTCACAGTAATATGCTCTCTTAACAGGTTTGGCTGCTACGAGCTGTCGTTTCTGTGTTAAAGTCTCTTTCGGACCCGGGTATTGATCCAGTTCTTGTGAATCTGTCTCTAACCTGCAGTTAGGACGAGGGATGTCAGGAGAATTTTACCTGTAAATCAATGCTAAACTCGCTTTAATGCATAACGTGTCGCACAACAACGCGTCACTCACATGCGTCCGCAACTACTGTATAACCCTCAGAATATGCGCAAGCACATTAAACTACCGTAAAGGACATCAAATAATGCACTTTTGGAATCTTAGATAATCTAACCGTGGTAACGAAATTGGCATCGAGAATCGTGTTATTTTACTGGTATTGGCACCGACTACTGAATTTTTGGTATCGTGACACCCTGTGTTAAAGTGTCTTTCGGACACGGGTGTTGATCCAGTTCTTGTGAATCTATCTCTAGCCTGCAGTTAGGACCTTACCTGTGTCTGGCAGTGCACGGGGCCGGGCTGCAGGAGGCTCTGCTGCAGGTACATCCGTGGAGCGACCAGGTCAGAGAGGAGATCCTCCATCAGCTGCTGCGGGCAAATCACTGGAGCGACCAGGTCAGCGCAGAGATCCTCCAGCAGCTGCTCCAGGGTGAGGCCTGTTCCCTCCAGGGGGAGGTATTGAGCAGGGGTCTCGTCCAGGGGGAGGTATTGAGCAGGGGTCTCCTCCAGGGGGTTAAACCAGTCGTCCATCGGGTTGGCCTGAGGAGGAGTCGGGTCGACAAGGTATCCAAAGATCAGCCTGCTCAGGTCCAGCTCATTGTAAGTGTCCATGTTAACAAACTGGTTAACACGAGCTCCACAGGTGATATGACCCAAATGATGCTAAACGCCAATTTATAGTCCCGGTGACGCGCTAATTGCGTCACCTTGAGTATTTCAGAAAAATACACCAAGCTGTTTTTTTTCAAACAGCATCACATATTATATATGTATTATAACACCTATCAATACTTTTACTGTCGTAAGTAGTAGTCAATTAATGATCGAGGTACACTTTACAAATATATATATATAAATATTCCATATGTATTTGTAAAAAAAATAAACATAATATAAAAACATACTACATTATATTACAAATAACTGTTACACACACAATATTAAATATTTTCACAAGATTAATCTCACACATTCAAAACATAAACTCAATATAATCACAACACAGCTATGATAATGAAGTGTTTTTTATTCATGGTTGTAAAACAGACAGAACCAAAAGAGAAGTGGAAGTTTTAATTCTGTAGATGTTTAATGCTGAGACATTTAAATTGGAAGTAGCTCCGACAGAACACAAATCAGCATATCTGAGGGGTAAAATAAAATAAACGTGTGGTTTACTCAGATGAAAACTATGAATAAAAGGACTTTACTATAATCATCAGCACACGAAAGCTAAAATTAAATAGAAATCAATTAAAAGGAGTCATTAGTCAGGACAGTTCACGCTCTAAACACTCTACACATGCAGTCCTTGCGGAGCTCTAAGCTTATATGTAACTCTGTAGGTAAAACACCTGCAGTGAACAAACACTGAGGTCTGTAATCACCTCAGAGTAGGTGAAGTTTCCTGTTAGTGTTTTCTTTCACTTCACCATGAGTTAGACTGACTGATGACTAACCATTCGCTTACACAGGATGAATAAACAGGGTTAGGAAGCAATGCACGGAGGTGGCCTTGGTATTTATGCCCTGTAACCTCAAGCACAACTCAACTGCAGTCACACTAATGATTACACACGTGAGAAAATAAAAATGTGAACTGCTTTCTCCAGTGTGCGTTTACTGCAACTGGAAACACACAAGTAATTAGTGACAAAGTCGGTTTGCTCAGAGTCGAGCTGCACACAGGAAAGTCCAGTTCTGAAGTAGGATTAATCATGCAGCTTCGTGAACGGCGACATTGTCATTTATATGCTCCCCCGCATCTGTATCTACGTCTGTGATGGACTGTGATCACTGTGCGACAGTGGTTTATGAACGAGCAGGTTCACAGTGCTCTCTCACAGCAAGTCGTTATGGCTCAATCTACTTTGTGAGAAAAAGCGCAAGAGGTTTAAAAGAAAGAAGAAAAACAAATGGATGTACCCGAGAACAAAGTTACACCTATTCTCACACAATACAAAGCATATCTGTCTTTTTCTGCCTTTCAAAGAAACAGAGTGAAATCAGGGGGTCAATTGAAAACAAAGTCAAGTCAAGAACCATTTATAGCAATAAATGAAAAAAAAAAAACTAAACTAAGATTTTCTTTACACATTCCTTCATACTAAAGACTTAAGAGCCAGAAGCAAATACATCATCAACCCCTGTGATTAATCGACAAGCACAGCGCTCTCTTACACTTACAGGGATCATTCACACTGCAGATGTGGGTTTATAATGAAGTTGGTTATTGAAATGATCCACATCATCTTCAGACCTATATATGATGCCTCTTCTGTGCTGAAACGTTTTTTAAAAAAAGATTTTTACTTATTCGACATACCTCTGATGTGACTCAGCTGGAATGCAGATCAAATATTGGATTATGAAGACGTTAATATGGATTCTGTGTGATTACATTTTCCATGGCTAAATGATCCGCTGAAAATATCTCAACTGAGTTTCCTGCTAACATGTGATTAAAATAGATGCACAGCTTCAGAGGTTAAATTAGCACAATGCAATTCGGAGTTCTCTTCATCAGCGTTAACCTCCAGTCACATGAGAGGGTACAAGCTTCTCTTTCAGTGTATTTTAAAGACACTTACACATTTTTTATACAATCCCAATACATTCTAGTGGTTACAACAGTTTAGTAATTCTCTGCTTTTCTTAAAATACAAAAAAAACTGAGGGTGATAAAACCCTGAAACCTCACATCGAGTCTGTGGGCCTGTAGTAAGAGACATGCGTGAAAGGCCAGACTGAAGACTGAATGCATCTCTCACAACTTAAAGCCTCTAATGATTAAAAACCTTTATGCAATCATTTTTACACTGTATACAAAATTGGCACGCACTAACGAGGAAAAATAGGTTAATAAGCCAGCGACAAAAATGATATCATAACAACAAAAAGCGTAACTGTGTGTAACTGTGGCTTGCTCGAAGGGTGATACCATAGTGGACAAAAAGCAGAAGTGAGAAGCGCTCAGCCTTGAGGACTGCGCAAACGCTCCCCAATCTAGGATTCTGTCTTTTTTTTGTTTTTCTTTAGGAAGGAAGGAGTGCGGAACTTCTTTTTCTTTTTGGAGGGTGATTTGCTGGGAGACTCGTCCCCCTCCTGGTCGCCGGCGTCCGCGGCTCCCTCGCCCTCGGCTGCGTCTGCGGTGGCGTCTGGGGGGGCAGGGGCGGAGGCGAGGTCTTCGGCAGGAAGCGCTGGGGCGTCGGAGGGGTCGTCGGGCGTTAAATCTGGAAGGGTCTGTCTCAGGGTGGCTGCATCGCTCTCGTCTTTATAGGTTTGGTCAGGCAAGGAGTCTGGTGGAGGGGAAGATGGAGAGATATTGATTTTAGAGAACAAAGGGATGGAACTGTGCTGCTGAGCGTACACATCGGCGAGGCTAATACACTCCGACCACTGGATCAGCTGGAACATCCACAGGATTTTCTACCTATCAAGCCTCCACTTGTCCACACAACAAGGCTTCTTTCATTCAGAGCATCCATGAGACTGTTATACAGAGATCATTTAAAGACATCGGTTCTGAGCTACAAAAAGATGTAATTAAGTGATCTTCAGTTTAAAAGAGTCTTAGACCACGAGATTTGAATGTTTCCAGACGCAACTCTTCTGCTAAAAGGACATTTCTAAAAACACACTCGACTAAATTAATCAACCTGACACCTCAAGCACCTTCAACTCAAAAGCCCAACCAAGATTCATTATTTCTATTACAAAGCAGACATTATTCTTTCACTGCATTTTGGATTTACCTTCATTTTACCAGGGAAATCCTAATGAGTGCAGTTCCCTTGCTCATTTGCACCCTGTGTACAAACAAACATAAGTAAGCAATATTCAAAAACTGAAATGTTTTCTGTGATTGTAATTTTTAAAAAGCCGCACAAGTGAGTTCACAGTTCAGAGAGGTGATAAAAGGTCAATTAAGTCAAAGCTGGCAAAGCCGAAAAAGAGCAATAACTTAATTATATTTGGACATGTCTTCATTCTTCTGTCTATCCACAAACAAATATACAAAAGCTAAAGTTTAAACTTAAGTAGTTTCATTAACAAAAGAGCCCAAACAATATGGATTTTTGGGGGCCGATGCCAAAACCAATATTAGGGATTGGTAATGATATGATAAAGAAACATATTTGGTTTATATTTCATTATTACTGTTCAGTACATAAATGCACATCTTTACTCCATCGTTTATTCTGTGCTTAAAATAAAATAACGGCGCATATTGACAAACATAAACAGAGATACTAATATCTTTTTAAAAGACTAAATTGGTCGGGCTCCGTTTAACTATATCAGGGGTGTCAAACTCAAATACGCAGTGGGCCGAAATCAAAAAATTGCTTCAAGTCGAGGGCCACATGGGTTCAACGTTTATTGAAAACTTATTGAAAGAACCTTAGTGCACATATTGAACCTGGAACTAACAAGGCCTATAGAGTATGCCGATAAAACAACATTAATTATGAAAAAAATGAAATACAAATAATACATAAATAAATATAAAAGTAATAAAATCAGTTTCATTAATTGCTTTCTGGCTCTATCTGCAGTATTTCCAGAGTAATTTCCAGCGAAAACATTTTCTACAGGCAAACAACAGCCAAAAATAATTGACTTCAAAGAAAAATCAAATATCCTGTAGTAGCAAGAGAAAAACAAGTTTTCCTGCAGCATCTGCGTCTCCCACCAGCGCGGGCCAAATGTGGCCCGCGGGCCTTGAGTTTGACACATGTGAACTATATGAATTTGTGTATTTAATGCCAGACTTCAGAAACCTGTAGTTTTGTACCAGCTTTGATTTAATTAGGCTTTTCTAGTCGTTATCAACATCTAGTTATTAAAGCAATTGCCTCATCCTTTAAAACAAACTTCCAGAGCCAAAGCAGTGAGTTAAAGAAGCAACAGGTGGTAATCCAGCATGTCTGGATCAGTAGAGCTCTGGAGATCAGTTGCTAACACAGCATTCACATCACTGCTGAAGGCTCACACCGTGCTGTCATGTGCAACACAACTACAGCTCAGATCAGTTCCTATTTCGCTCACAAGACCTGAGACAACGACACTCTTCATCTGTCATGTATGTCAGAGCAGAGATGAAGCCAAAAATACATACACAGATAAAATGGAGGCTGAACCTCACACAGCCAAGCTTCAGGCCTCAACCGCCTACAAAGCTAAACACCAACAGTGAGTCTGAGCAAAGCCAATGAAAAGCCACACTGACATAAAGCACTGATGTACCTGGTAAAGGACGCCTCTGAAAGACAAACATTCAAAACACATTTTACAAAACGTTACCTGTATTTTTCCACGAGACAGAAATATACATACAGTCATAGGACATTGATAGAATGTGCACGTGTGCTAAAGAGGTTGGTTAATCTGACAGTGAATCGTTGGCGGGAAGAAAAGAGAACTTAAAAAGTTTGGTGGGTTGTGAGGTTTACTTCGGAAACATCCTACATTTATAGTTTAAATCAGACAGGAAGGCATTCCATCCACAAAGTGTTTATAAAGATGGACGGCATGACTGCTATTCAACTGCTCATTGTTCCGGTAAGTTTGGTTTAATTGGCATTTGATGCTATGAAAATAGGATGTAATGTCATAATTGACGGCTGAGACTGACTCGTGATAAGTCAAGATCCTTTTCCCTGGTTGATATTTTGGCTTCATTTCAGGACAGTGGCAGAATGTGAAGACATGTCATCCATCTTTAGGTAAAGTCTATGATCAGTCCTAAAAAAAACTTAGCAGTATCACTTCTTCTTGCAATTGCATTAAAACTGAGTATGAGAAATGGAGGAGCTCTGAAGAAAACAAATTCTTTGAAAACGTGTGAGCATCTGATCCCTCTCATGTTGCTAAGTATGGATTCTCAACTGGATGTGTTCTCCTGTTGACTATGTATAAACTGGCATTTTCAAGTAGTACCAGGAACATGTATTGCAAAATGCTGAATACAAATTATGTTTGAAACACTGAATCCACCACTATTTCTCACAATAAGGAGGTAATAGATGTTCTGAATGTACAATTCAGCGGCTTTGGCTGAAGCTCCTCAGAAATAAACTATAGAACATGAAATTATTGATTGATTTATAGTGTTTTTCCGGACTTAAGATTGTTGTTGATAGCTGATAGATCCATTGTGATGTTGTGTAGTGACTTTGTGTGTTCGATTCATTTGATGCGGACAAATAACAAGTGAACAAACACTTGCTCCCACAGAATAATTTTGCTCTCTCTCTGAATGGAGGATCTGTGTTTTTAGGTATACGTGAAAGACTGGATGTGAGCTTTTACTTAAGATGGCACCTATTTAAATGATTTGGGATCTACTTTACCAGAACTTCCTCTCCACTCTGCTCTTAATGACCCAGTCTGTACAGCGGTGGCCTGTATTCCAAGGTGTCTGCTTCAGGCCACTTCTCATTTCAAAGGGAGTGATCTGTCCATAGTAAGAAGACTACAGGGTTTAAAGTGTGTGTATGTGTGAATGAACAGTCGCTGGCTTTAATGAATGTGAAAATCTAATTAGTGATAGTTTTCCTCTCAGCCTGGAAGCATCTCCAATTGAAGACACACTGGACCAAAGGATTGACAGGTGTCAGTCAGAAACTCCAGGGTCAAAGGTCGGTGAGCTCACCTCGAGTCTCGGACTGATGGATGGATTGACGGACGTCGCAGTCGGCAACCTCTATTCCAAGGTACAAGTGTTTTTCTTGTTAAAACAAAAAGTCGACAGTCAATCAATCATACAAATCGCCTTTTTCTAGTTATGCCAAATGACACAATTTGCCAACATAGCGGTAGTCTGGTATTTAGTCAGTGCAGGGCAATGTGTGTTTTATAGGTTTTCTAATGGAAGAGCAACATATTCGAAATGTTTCCAACAATTCAAATCAAAGTTCATATTCTCTCTGTTTATAATTTAAATCATATTTTATATACGGTTTAACCAGTGTTTGATATCTGTCTCAGAAAAGAGGCAAAAAACAAAGTGTCACATTAATAAAGTTTGATCATTGAATAACTTCGAACGTCCCCTTTTATTGAAACGGACGTGACGTGACGCTACTTCCTGTTGGGACCTTTAATGGATGCCCGCATTGTCGCCACGTTTATCTTGTGAAAAGTTCTGTATTTTCATTTTTTACAATAGAACGGGTTCGTAAAACAACTTAAACCATGTCCGGTCGCCAGAGCAACAAACTGCCAAACAATTTACCACAGCTGCAGAACCTCATCAAACGGGATCCGCAGTCCTACGTGGAGGAGGTGAGTGTTGTTAGCCGAGAGGATGCTAACGCTGCTAGCTCGCACACTCGCATGTTCAATTCCTAGAATGGTCACTAAACACTCGTATGTGTGTTCCCGTGTGTGTGCTCCAGTTCTCCCAGCAGTTCCGACACTACCAGTCCAATGTGCACATCTTCAAGCTGCAGCCGGACAAACCCAACAAGGAGCTGGCGGAGCTGGTCATGTTTTTAGCCCAGGTGACATATGAACGTGTGTTTGCGGTGAGTCGTGCTGATCATGGATGTGAACAGTGCTAACAGGAGTTGTGTTGTCCCTCAGGTCAGTCACTGCTACCTGCAGCAGCTGTCCGGCTTCCCCCAGGAGCTGTCCGGCTTACTGCTGAGTTACCACACGGTCCTGCAGCCCGACCTGAGAATGGTGAGGATATTATAAAAACATAATATATTTTCAAGGGATTTCAGGGCAGGTGCAATATTTAACTCATTTTATTCTGGGTCTTACTCTAGATGTCCTTGTGTAATGTTTTTTTCTTGTTTGCTGCACAATATACTATTGAAGCTGCTGTTGCACTTTTGCCTCATGGGGACAAGAAAGTATATTTGATTGATATGAAATGGAGCTTGTTGATATTTATGTCACACAGCACTGACATGTCACCCCTCCTCTCCTCTCCTGGTCAGACCTTCTGCAAAGCCATGATTCTCCTGAGAAACAAGAATCTGATCGACCCCACTTGTCTCCTGGAGCTCTTCTTTGAGCTGCTGCGATGTCACGACAAGCTGCTGAGGAAGGTGAGAGCGCTCACCCCCCCCTAACAGCTACAGCAGGAACCAGCTCCGACAGCCTATTAGTGGTTCAAGGCTAGTCTGTCCCATTTAGTAAAGAAAGACGGATTGAAATGGTCATTCGATTTTACGTAGTTGTAGCATTTTCGGTTTATCAATACATAATTGCATATTTCGAAGTATTTTGAGACCGGAGCTTATTAGTAGTAACGGTGGGAATCTGGTTACTCATTTTCTGAAAATATGACCAATTTTTTAAGTATGTATTTGTTGTAAATAACCTGTAACTCTCTCTGATTGTGTCGTTTCCTCTTTTCTCTCCAGACACTGTACACACACATTGTTGTCGATATCAAAAACATCAATGCAAAGCACAAAAACAACAAGGTCAACACAGTAAGTATAAACAACGCACTCGTGCCGTGTGCACTTCACATGTGACTGTCTGGGTTCAAACAGCCACCACTCACTGTCTAAGTTATCCTGTCGCGTGTGTTTCAGACGTTACAGAACTTCATGTACACCATGCTGAGAGACAGTAATCCCATCGCAGCCAAGATCTCTTTAGATGTGATGGCGGAGCTTTACAAAAGAAACATATGGTGAGAGTCATGATTTATACACTGAAGAGAGAGATTGTCAAGCGGAGGCGATTTCTTGACCTGATTGTCTTTTTGTTTGTGTCACAGGAACGATGCGAAAACAGTTAACGTCATTACAACGGCATGTTTTTTGAAAGTGACAAAGGTATGTTTGTTTTCACTTGACAGCCATCACTTACTCACTGACACTGATTGGATAAAAAAACGATGTTGTACATGTATGCTCACCTGCACCCCCCCTGTCCCTAGATCGTTGTCGCAGGTCTTAAATTCTTCCTGGGCAAAGATGAAGGTGAAAAGAACGACAGCGATTCCGACTCAGAGGTAAGCATCCCAGCCTTCGATAAGAGGCGTTAGAGACACAAACATGGCTTATAGTACGACTTGTTTTCCAGCCGGAGGGACCGACAACCCGAGATGTGATGGTGAAATACTCCACAGGCAGGAAAACCTCCAAAAACAAGAAGAAGATGGAAAAAGCAATGAAAGTTCTCAAGGTACCGTTGTTGTAACAACTAAGACACACGCACAGAACTGATTTTCTTACACACTTGTTCAGGTAAACTGAGTTCACTGATTTAATTTTCAATACTTGTGTGTTTTTGAACAGAAACACAAGAAAAAGGCTAAAGTGGAGGTGTTCAACTTTTCTGCTATTCACCTAATTCATGATCCCCAAGGTAGGCTCACCTCTTTTCTCCACAATACTTCATAGATATGTCCGATGTAATTTAGTACAATTACCACAACTATCTAATATCACCTTCCTTTTTTATAAAGATTTCTCAGAGAAACTCTTGAAACAGTTGGAAAGCTCTAAGGAGCGCTTCGAGGTGAAGATCATGATGATGGAGCTCATATCCAGACTGGTTGGAATCCATGAGGTAACTTCCTAATCATGTTATTATTTTTTTGGCGGGGGGGGAAACATGTTCTTAAATAATATCTTTATAAAGAGAAAAGTTACCTTAAATAAAACTGCAGTAGGCGATTTGTAGGGGGACGAGGCGGGACAACCAAAAATCTATCGTCCTTTACAACCATCAATTCTATTCAATCTTAACTGGGACAAATTATTGTTGATTGATATTCTTAACTCATTATTTTGCTAATAAACATAGCTGTTGTGTATGTGTGTACCTGGGCTGTGTGGACATATTACATAGAAGTATAAATGCAGTACAGATGGAATATGTTATATTGATTCTTATACTCTGTTCTTTTCCATCTACAGCTCTTCCTCTTTAATTTCTATCCCTTCATCCAGAGGTTCCTTCAGCCTCATCAAAGAGGTGAAACTTAATCTCCGATAGTGAAGTTAAAAACCTGAGCTGATGACATCTTTCTAAAACCATCTTTGCTCTTTTGTAGAAGTGACAAAGATTCTGCTGTGTGCTGCCCAGGCGTCTCACCAGCTCGTTCCTCCGGAGGTACGTTAAGATCGACACTTTGATTCAGTCGTTAATAAACACTTGAGCACTGTTAACGCTGTATTTCCTACTCGTGCAGGTCATTGAACCTGTCATCATGACCATCGCAAATAACTTTGTGACTGACAGAAACTCTGGGGAGGTCATGTGTGTGGGGTAAGAGGCTTCCATGAGTCAATATGATTATATAATGTGAAGGAAACAATAGAGAAAAGTAAGATTTAACTCCAGTGCTAAGTATCACTTCATGGATTTATAGTACAGTTCTCCTCTTCTTGTGCTCCAGCATCAATGCCATCAAGGAACTGACAGCTCGTTGTCCCCTCGCCATCAATGAAGATCTGCTGCAGGACCTGGCTCTGTACAAGAACCACAAAGACAAGAGTGGGTTTTCCTACAAGTTGTATTTCGACCACATCATGCGCACGTGCGTTCAGTCACTCACAGTGTGTTTGTGTTCCCCTCAGATGTGATGATGTCGGCCCGGGGACTGATCCAGCTCTTCAGGAATCTGGATCCACAGATGTTGCTGAAGAGGGACAGGGTGAGCGCAATGAATTTTAAAAATGCTTTTTTTCTTACTCATATACTACTGAGGAGTGTGTTTGGAACTAGATCTCCAACTCTTCCAGTGACAAAGCTACATCTCTCTTACTTTGAATGTGCTTCTTGTTGTCCAGGGGAGACCCACAGAGGCGTCGACAGAGGCTAAAATCAAAGACTACGGAGAACTTGAATCTAAAGACTACATCCCTGGAGCTGAAGTTCTGGAGGTCGAGGGGGAGGCGAAGAAAGAAGGAGAGGAGGACGGAGGTCAGCAGTTGATTGAATTATCTAATCTGAACTACAAGATATAAACAATTTTATTTAATATATTGTTTGTATGAGATGATGGATAATCAATGTAAAGGATGCATATTTTTCCTGTTGTACAACAGAAGGCTGGGAGAGCGCCAGTATAGGTGATGATGATGATGAAGACGGGGAGTGGGTGGACGTTCACCACTCGGCTGATGAAGACGTAGGAGAAGTGGTGAGAGTTACTGGTTCTGTTGAGCTGCTTTAGGACGATTACACACAGTGACTTTGTTCTAATCTCAGAGTTTCCTGTGGTTGTTTCAGGCGGAGAAGCTTCAGAGTATTCCGGTGGAGGAAAGAAAGGCGAAGGCAGCTGCGGTCAGTGGCAGCCGGCTCCTCACGCAGGACGAGTTCAAGAAGATCCGTCTGGTGCAGATAGCCAAGGAGGTGAACAACGCGCCGGGCAAGGGCCAGAAGAGGAAGATCGTGTTGAGTGACGATGAGGAGGACAACAGGTGAAAGAGATGTTTGATGGATGTTCTCTGAGTGTAAGGATTAAATCACCGGCAAATATGAACTGTTTCATGTGAAAGGCAATTCTCTCTCGTCTCCTATTCCTTGAAATAAGGGTGCTGTCACTGTCATGTTAAGTTTATCCATAAGAATTGATATATTTATTTTATTTGTTTCTGAATCTTGCAGGGGGGAGCTGCTGACTTTGAGAAACATCGAGAAACTGCATAAAAAACCCAAATCAGACAAGGAAACACGTCTGGCAACAGCAATGGTAAAAAGCCTGTGTTAGAGCTGTGGACTGATATCAAATACTCTGATTTAACTGGCCAGTGACATCATGGTTGTTAAGCAGCTGATAAACTAGCAACTCATTTATTCTTCGGTTTATAAAATAGGGCAAAAACTTTAGTTAAATAGTTGATTGACCCCTGATGTGTTTGATTTTCCAGGAGGGACGAAGCGACCGGAAGGACTTCGTTAGGAAGCATTCCAAACTGAACTCTCACGCCAGCACCAGCAACAAGGAGAAGAGGAAGACCAAGAACTTCATGATGATGAGACACAGTCAGAACGTTAGGACAAAGGGCAAACGCTCCTTCAGAGACAGACAGGTAACACACGTCTGGCCAAGCTGCTGCTCCATTTCATTGTGCTCTTGCATTTAGACTTGAGATATTTGGTCTTTGTGTTTCAGATCGCTCTGCGAGATGCTCTCCTGAAGAGGAAGAAGCAGCACCATTAGGACACGTGGAGATGATGATGATGATGGTCGTCACAACCCTGATCTTTGACTATGTCAAATATTATTCATCCTTCAGTGGCCTGTAAACTATGTCAGCTCATTAATGTATTATATTCAGTGGAGAAACTGCATAGATGTACTCTGTTCTGAAATAAACCTTTTAATTGTGTGAACGTGAGTATGTTCATTCAATTATGGATAAAAATTGTTATCCTGTTTTTCTCGCGTTGATAAATGGGCAATTGATCACGTATATTTTTGAACTGCTTTACTCGCTCCATGCAGGCAGCAAACATCAGATTTTTGATGATAAAATGTATATTTTTAGTTCATTAGATCACAGGCACTGAAAAAGAGTAGACACATTTACTTTCAAGCTACTGACCTGATTCCACTTACATAAGAAGTATATGTAGCACAGTGGTGTAACATATAATCCCACTAGTACAAGGACAGATTTTAGCTGAATCTGATAGTTCAGTTTTGCAGCCATGGACTTTGAGTTTATTATTGTTATGAAAACCTTGGTATTTAGTGGCTAAATTTCAACAGAGATTGAAAGTTTAATCATTCATTCACAATATTGACTTGATTTCAATATTTCTGATTAGTGTCTGGAAGGTGGATCAGAAAAATGCTCACACAGCAGCGATAAACAGTAAACGGCTCAGTTCCGGCTCAATCAGTCTGTGAGGTGTCGTTAATGTGTAGGTGAAACATTACTGGCCAATATAATTATATAATCAGTGTTATGACGGTCTAACTTGTCCTCACTGCACGTTATGTAAAGCGTATTATGTTTTGAAAATGTCTGTTAATTGTTCAAATCTGTTCACTGATTTGGAAGACAAAATAAACAGTGATGGCGTGTGTTTTACAACTGAGCAAAGTGAAGGTTTTGTTGTGTCTGCAAATACTTGGTTTTAATGACAGATGTACTCTTTGTGAAGTTGTTAAATTACATTGAACCTGATGTGGAATCATAAGTGATAAATGTAATTTGGTAAACGCTGATGTGTTGTTTCCTGGTGAGCAGAAGTACAGTGAGTAGGTTTCCTAAACTCTTTATCACCCAAGTATTTAGATCTTTTAATGGTTAATTCCACAGTAAAAGAAAAAGCCCTGTGCTGAAAATGTTACTGAAGGATGTAAGAACACTTTGGAAAATGCAGACATCTTCAAAAGTAAAACTATTCAATGCAGTCAAATTGTATGAGTTAGATTATTATTTGTATTGATGTGTTTGCATGCAGGCCTGTGCAACGGTTTCACTGAGTTGAGGTCAAAACTTATCACTTTAAATTTGTACCTTTATCCTTTTTTATTCTTTCATGAAACTTCACAATTCTACTAACCGGTTAGTGAAGTAGCGTTTTTTTTATATTTTTGGTTTAACTAGAGAAATATTAAGCTTCTTAAGGTTCATCACTCTGCTGTGATTAAACTTCACACGTATACAACAGTCAAAGCTGGAACCCAGGAATGTTTGACAATCAACAAACTATTTCATCTGTAGTTGTTCTTTACTATTATGTAATGTAACAAATGCATCATATGTTACAAGCTATATTCATGTTTTCATATGTTAAATTAGATCTACAAATAATTAATATGTGAAAACGAACTTGTAACTATAGCTCAAGTCAAATAAATACAGTGGAGTAAAAAAGTATGAATTCAGCTCTGCAATGAAGTATTAATTAAAGCAAAAGTACCTCCAATGTGTACTCACATGCAGGTCTTAGTAACATTACACTGCACCACTGTCCATAACGTATATTTCCAGGAGCATCGCAGAACTGGATATTAAAACTTGGCATCCTTCAGGTGACGCCGTGAAACTACACTTCCCATGATGCACCTGGAAGCACAACAAACATTCCACTCAGAGAAGCCGGCATCTTAACTCTCAGCTGCGACATGAGGTATCTAAGTTAAACACACTTCTCCACACACCGAGGTTCTATGATGCTTTGCTGTCGCTTGTGGCGTCGCACGTTTAGTACTTCCGCTAAACCCGTGGTTAAACCGTGAACGTGAGCTGCGAGTGCTAGCCTGCCTGCTAGCTACAGTTAGCTAGCAGGCAGGCTAGCACTAGTGTACTCTGAGGTCTAGCTAGCTACATTTGTCACATTTAGCATCGCTAGCTGCGAATGTGGGGGACGTTAACAACCCAGTGACTCACAAACACAACCACACTCATTTACTGCATTAAATGTTGACCCGTGTTTGCTGGTGCAGATTGTTGTTGATGGTTGTGCTATGCTAACCTGTCTGTAATACATGTCAGAGCATGTTGGGGGTTTCACTCTTTAATAACAAGATGAGCCCAATTGTTCTGAATGACGTCTGAAGGTGCGAGCTGTCACTCACAGTAAACAGATCACATGCTGCATTTGTATTAAAGCTGCTGTCTTTAACATTTACTCAAATCAACCCTAGATCGTCCAGTGTCCAGTAATTGCTGAGCAAAATCAACTTTATTACAAACAAAAGCCATCACACGCCTTCATAACCTGATATAATAACATGTGTGATACATGGTGGAGTAGTGAGGACCGGTTTGATCAGCTAGAATAAAAAAATCAGACCTATACAATCAAAAGAAATCAATCAAATATGTGTTTACATATCTCAATGTATAAAGTGTAAATACAATCTAAATGCTTGCATACACCAGTTGTTAAGATTCAACACTTTAAACAAGTAAATAATATCTCATTGATAGAGAAGTGTATTTTTGATATTCCTTCAGATCTGTCGTACCTGACCTAGGTCTTAAGTTTCATTTGTTATGATCGCAACAAGTTCTTAAATGCTGCTGTGCCGCCTGTAGTAACCCTGCAAATAGTCTTCTGGACATTTATCACTTTTTTTACAAGTCCATCTAAGAAAATCAAGTAATTCAGTTTGCAGGGAGCAACTCATTAGCTGGGTATTCACTCTACTGTCACCAAACTCTGACCAAAGGACAGAACCATGGACGCCTGGTATCTGGAAGCATTCAGTACAGATGCTGTGTCGCTTTCGGAGGTGGGAGAAGAGATATGACGTCACAACGGTACAGTGGGTTCTCGTGAGTGCCTGCTGCTCATCCTCCGAGTACCTTTTTCTGTCTAACGTGGCGTGCTGGTTGCCTAGTGGGAATCCCTCTTTATATATGCTGGACACAAAGATGCACAGAAGGATGCTGCATGGATTCAAAGAGGTGCTTGTTATTGTTTTTCCCGTTTGTACCCAGCTTAGTCGAGCAGTTGTGCAACACATCCCTTTAAATTATTGACTCTCGCTCCACTTACGCGTAATAAATAATAGATCCCTGTCTGATGACGTTACCATCTATAAAAGGGGATCCAACTCATCCTGGGTCTGTATTTGAAGAAAGCGAATATTACAAATCGCTTCATGTGTTGAGAGAGTAAACAGTCTGGAGAAGGGAATCTCGTGAACGGGCTTTCAGAGTAGAACAGCAGTGGAATCCGTGCATATGACGGGACTGGATGTTCTCAGCTCTCACAGCTGAGGGGACTAGTGATGAGGGGGCGACACACTGAGTCTATTCACTTTCAGAGGCATAGCTTCAAAGAGAGAGAGACAGTACATCAACTGTAGGGTGGGGGTGGAGCTTCGGCCTGTGGCGGCCCGCTCTCACTTCATCTGTTCTCTGTGGAGATTTTTCATCAGACTCGGCAATAGGTAGGAGTTTTTTATGGTTTGATTGCTGTGTTACCTGAGCGGTGCGCTACTTAATCTTGGATAGATTTGCTCGTTGTTGTTTTTACTGACCAAACCTGCTCGGCTTGCAGGGGATCCCCCCCTAACACCAGTTCCTCTGTTGTCTCCTCCATTTAAGCCGATAGAATGTTGTTTGCACTGAGCTGTGTTTTCTCGTTGTAGTTATTCTCGCATGGTGCTGTTAAAATCTGACCTACTTTCCCATGGGCAGTAATTGAATACTGTTGTTAACGACCTCTTCATGTAATTATATTGTAAAAAGCACTACTTCTAGGTTCTAGGTTATTTGTCTAGATTGAAAAATATCAAAAGATGGCTATCAGAGTTTTTGGATTTAAGTCTTCTAATTCTTTTTTTTTTCTTTCTTTTTTACTTAAGGATCAAAACGCATCAATTTAAAATTTACCATCATATAAGGAACTAGAAAATAATTAAATTTTCACACAAAAAATACACTCAAATGAATGTCAGAACTTTTAAGGACAAATTGTTTCGGTTCCAGTGACATGCATTTATTAATAGAAAAATAAAAATGTATTTCTACATCACCTATACAACCTAGTTGTGAGTACAATTTGTCAGAGTGAGATCCTATATATTTTAGGGCGTAGGTTTAACAATTTAGTGTTGTTTTAACCATAATTAAATAAAGGTTAAGTTAAAACAACCATTAGTTTCAATGGAACCTAATACAGCTACACGACTTTAAGTCAGCAAACAATGTCTCCTACAGAGGAGCAAAACAATCCAGTGAGTTTCCAATGTGCTTTAATAAGTGGTTCATCTCTCCTGTAGGTATTGTTTCCTGTAGCCAGCTATGGCACCAGGGGATGTGGTGCCAGACCATGCCAAGCAACTGAAGCCCAAGGAGAAGCGGCCGGTAAACAAGGCACCGAAACCAAACTGTGAGCCTGATGGCTCCTTTGTCTTCGAGGCTCACGAGGCGTGGAAGGACTTCCATAACTCCCTCAGGCACTTCTATGAAGTGGGGGAGCTCTGCGACGTCACGCTCAAGGTGAGTCACCCTGTGTGGACTCAAGTGACAAGTTGGTCTTGTTCTTTTGTCACAGCTGATGTTCCATGATTTTATAAAGCATCTTATCTTATCCACCATCTCTAAATAGCCGGACAAATCTGTTTGTGTCTATGTTCTAGGTGGGCAGCAGGTTGATACCATGTCACAAGCTGGTGCTGGCTTGTGTCATCCCTTACTTCCGGTATGTTCAATTTTTTCTCCTTTAGTTTTACATTGAAACCTTAATTATTAATTTTCAGTGCAGCAAAGACTGTAATAAAGTAGTTTTTATTCCTTGTGGACTCTGTCCTTAACACCACACATCACATGCTGGATATGCTTTCAGCTCTGATTCAACACACTGAAATTAATGCAACAAAGATCTGTCTGTAAACTCTCGAGGCTTAAGACTTTTCTGTTATGCTCATCTACATAAAGAGGCCTTGATGGAAACATGACACGTATTCCCACTTGTATGTTTACATCTGGAAGGAAACATATCACAGTGTAATAGCAGTGCAACCACATTCGATTTCAAATAAAATGCAATGATTGCTACAGCATTCATGTAAAGTCTGAACAAACTTTTAGTGTGGGTGAAATTATATGCACCGTGTAGACCTCCATATTTATCGAGTGGCCGTCAGTGGAGCAGTCTCTTAAAGATGATTTGATCCTGTATTTCACCTCGTCGTCGTCTGAGTGGATATTTCTTCTTGCAGGGCCATGTTCCTGTCAGAGATGTCCGAGGCCAAACAGAATCTGATAGAGATCAAGGACTTTGATGGGGATGCCATCCAGGACCTGGTGCATTTCGCCTACTCCTCCAAGCTCACGTTAACAGTGGACAATGTCCAGCCACTGCTCTATGCTGCCTGCATCCTTCAGGTAAACACACACACACATGTCACCAATCAACAAACAGTGTGAGCCTAGTGGTCTCCTTATTTGACTTGAATGAAGGAGTTCTGCTCCGTCAGTGACTATGTTAACATGGACAGCACTAGTCCGACCATTGACCTGAATAAGATCTATTTTGATGATGATGTTTACTTGAGTTGCTTAAAGAATATTTTATCCATATTTCTGATTACATGTTACAGAACAGAGTCTACTTGTGACTCATGTCAACATAATGGACATTACAAGTCCTACTACTTGTTTACACTTGATCCCAGGGCATGTGTTGTCATGCATTTGGTAACTGCTGTATAACAGTGTCGCAGAATGCTCCATGTGGACTTTGTAATGCAATACTTATCCACACAATGTGACTAAGGTCTGAATACTCGTAATTATTTTATTGCTTTCTGAGTAAGACCTTATTTGGATAAATATGATCAAGAAAAGCTGTATAGTGATCTCCGGACATTTCATTCAGCACTTTCAAATGTTACAAGAGTCTTTCCATATAACACCATTTACACACGGAGGGATTTCCATTACTGCCTGACTCTGTTAGGTGGAGTTGGTGGCGAGAGCTTGCTGTGAGTACATGAAGGCCCACTTCCACCCCACCAACTGCCTGGCAGTTCGGACTTTTGCCGAGAGCCACAATCGCGTGGACCTGATGGACATGGCCGACCGCTACGCCTGCGAGCATTTCATCGAGGTAGTGGAGTGTGAGGACTTCACATGTGTGTCTCCCCAGCACTTGCGCACGTTATTGTCCTCGAGTGAGCTCAATATCCACTCAGAGACACAGGTGTATAACGCCGCAGTGAAATGGCTGAAAGCGAACCCGCAGCACCACGAGGCCTGGCTGGACGAGATCATGTCTCAGGTTAGAGGCGGCATCACTTGGAACAGGAGGATATGGTTTGGTTGGGCTGAATGTTAATTTATCAATTTTGTCTCTCTGCATGTTTGGGATTTGTCTTTGGAAACACATCTTATGTTATAAACCGTTTTACTCATTAACTGAACGTTAAGCTACATAACTGTGCATGAAATTGGTGTTGCATAAACCGTGTGCAGCTTTTATGTAACCTTTTTTACAATCACAGTACGTTATATGATGGTTCCCTCAGGTGCGCCTCCCCCTGCTGCCCGTCGAGTTCCTCACTGGAACTGTGGCGAAGGACGAGATGATCAAAGGTAACTTGAGTTGTCGTGACCTGATGGATGAAGCCAGGAACTACCACCTCCACCTCTGCAACAAGGTGGTGACTGACTTTGAGTATTCGATCCACACCGTACCCCGGAAACACACTGCAGGTACTTTTATGGTTGGGTTGGGTCTCTGAATATGTAACTACTGATTTGTATGGTATTTGTAGCAACATTCAGCACTTTTTTGTTCCTCTGAAAGAAAACACAACTGTCATCGTGACACTGGATGTCTGGATGTTTGAGTTTTAAAAGGTTTACTCATTTTTATAGCATTATGTGAAATATACAAAGGCACTTATGCTGTGGAAAAAGCCCAAGTAAATTTAGTTTAGCCCAATTTGAATTTTTGCCATTCATTAGCCACCCTAATTTTACATTTTTACACAAGTTTTTCAGTTTATTTCTTTGGTTTTCTATCCAAATTTATCACCACAGCAATGTTCCTTGTGGAATTTTAAAAACAACATAAAGTGTAACTTGTGTTCTCTTTTCTGACCTTTCTTTTAGGGGTTTTGTTCTGTGTGGGTGGCCGGGGGGGCTCAGGTGATCCATTTCGCAGCATCGAGTGCTACTCCATCACTAAGAACAGCTGGTTTTTCGGCCCAGAAATGAACAGCAGACGACGTCACGTGGGTGTCATATCTGTTGGAGGTAAGAGAAGAATATATATTTATTGAGATATTATTGTGAGTTTATATAAATTTAAATTATAAATATTTGGGGCTTGCAGAGTCAGTGAATTGTTTTAAATCACTTTCAAAATACATCTTTATTATGAAAGCCTCATAATAATTTTATTGTTATTGTTGTTGATATTGTTATTTTACATTAATATTTGACTTTTTCATAGATTATTTTGAAAATTAAATTGTCCCATTATTTGTTATAGCTGATCTGTTCCCACAATCATAAAGACTCATCTTCATATCCATTGATTTACCCTCGTAGGCAAAGTCTATGCTGTTGGAGGCCATGATGGTAACGAGCACTTAGGCGACATGGAGATGTTCGACCCCCTCACCAACAAATGGATGATGAAAGCTTCAATGAACACTAAGAGGTACATGATGCTACATTATAATGACTGTGAATTAAGATTTTCCCAAAGCATTCCAGACTCAATGGATGTGAGAACTAGTGTTGTCACGATACCAAAATTATGACTTCGATACTATACCTGCCAAAATATCACGATACTCGATACTTTCGATACGATACCACAAATACGATACGATACCACAAATACGATATGATACTGGTATATTTATCTAGGATAGTAATAAATAAAACATCTGTAGGGTTCCCTTTTTTTACCAGCTTGTTCCTGCCCAGCTTTTTGAACACTTAACAAATGGTATTCATATTAGTATTAGCCTACAGCAAGATATTAATGAAAACTACATGGTGACATCTAGGGGTGCAACGATTAGTCGACGTCGTCAACAAAAATCGATGACAGGAATAGTCGCCGACGAATTTACTAGTCGATGATTCGTTGGTTACGTCATAGCACGTGTTTCTCGTGCCGCGCAGCGGAACTAAACGTTGTTTTAGCGGATGTGCTGATGAAAGCAGCTGAGGAGTGAGCCATCTCGCTTCCTTCCTATCTCTGAAAGTCGCGCATGTGCAATAGCGTCAAAACACAGTCCGATGGCGGCCTCCGCTGCAGCAGCATCGCGCACCAGAAAGTAAAAAGTTCCGGAGAACTTCACCCGTAACAGCCCGAAAAAAACTACCTGCAATATCTGTACAGCGGACCTGCTCTCCATGGAAGCAGGACACGCGCATTTGAGGAGGAGGAGTCACGTGTGACTTCGTACCGGAGACGATGCGGACTCGCCTCTGTCAGATGTTATATATACACGTTTATACCTGCGCGCAGGATTCTAGAATCCATTACAAAAATATGGTTTAAACTTTTTATTAACGAGTTTAAAAGCGTTATGTTATCCTATTGCCTGACAAACGTCTTGTTTTAATCAGAATTATTTAGTCAGAAGAAGACTGTAGTTTCGTTTGTTGATGTTTTTATTGCTGTTACTTTCCCTGTCATTTTTGTTAACAGGAAAAATGAATACTTGATTTTTAATTTATTTGTTTTATTAGCACTTTACCTGTCCTTGCTTTTAAATGGACAAAAACTTGATTTTTCTTTGCTTTTGTGTCAGCAGTACCCTTATATGCAACAAAGTTTATTAAAAGACATTTTTTTTGAATGAAGTATCAATTTTTATTTCCTTTATTTTCAGTAATCACATGCCTCGAACAACCTCAAGCTAAATTTAAAAGCTGTTTGCTAAATAAGAGCAATTGAGAATTTGTGTCATTCATAATCCGATTAGTCGATTAATCGTTTCAATAATCGGTGACTAATCGACTATCAGAATAGTCGTTAGTTGCAGCCCTAGTGACATCATAGCATTGATTATATACGGCTATGTAGGCCTATTGTCCGTATCTGACTATATGACTACATAGTTATTTCCACAAGAGTTACATAATTTTACAGATGTGTGTTTGAGGTGAAAAAAAAGTAAAAACATGCCACCTGAGCGAGTGAGTGGGGGCGGGGCTCCGGGGCCTGTGTGTGTGTGCGCTGCCTGGGCGCGGGCGCAAACGCACACACACACACGCCCGCTCTTGGTTTTTTCATGCTGGTCTGATACGATGCTGATTTGACAAATGAACGTGACGTTCCCGTTCAACATATGAACACTGCACAGGGAGCCACTGCAGACGGGCCGAGGAGCCGCGGGATGAGACCCCCCCCCCCCCCCCGGCTCCGGTGAAACAACGACTTGTTTTACTGCTACGCCGTGAAAGAGATGCGGACGTCAAAGCATTAGTTCTCGCATCCCGGCCCCCCCCCCTCCGGTTCGCTCGCTCCACCTGTCATGTCTCCGCCCGTTGCGCCACACAGTTTGAGAGAGAATCACTTCCAACAAGCCGAGGACGGTCGGCTCGGCCATGTCTCCCCTCCTCGCTGTGAGTGACGGCTGCCTGTTGCATGTGTGAGAGCTGGGTAGCCCCGCCCCTCGCAGTCAATGCATGCAGGCAGCGGGACAGGGAGCGGAGCAGAGAGTGCGCTCTCTTTGCCTGCTATTTTAATAAAGTACCGGTACTAAAAATATGCTAAACCGTATCGTTTTTAACGTAAGGGTACCACGGTACCTTTCTAGTACCGGTACACCGTGCAACACTAGTGAGAACAACACTCAGATTTGAGTGTGTATGAGAACAACTAAGTTTTCTAACAACAGCCCTCAGCTTCCTATGTAATCTCTCATTCTGAGCAGCACCGTGCCCGAGAGAAGGAATTCGTACACATCTTGAAATCGGAGCTTGCCAAAAATGACCCGGAGCTGGTCGGATTATCTTGGGGCTACATCCACTAAGCTGGACAAAGTCTCTTGAAATGTGTAATGTAACGATTATACTGAAAGCCTGGAAATGATTCAGCAGCTGTTAACTCTCCTGTGTTGAGCAGGATTTAATTTCATTATTTCCTGTTCATTTAAAAGGTTTTCCTCCTTTTCCACCTCAGGGAAATTCTGAGTTACTATATGAAATAATTGATAGCTAAGCTGCATTTCCTCCAATTGACCATTTACCACACACTTTTCCAATTACCGAGAGTGCTGGGTAAAAAGGGTGTGTGTTTCTCAGGAGGGGCATCGCCCTGGCCGCTCTGGGTGGTCCCATCTACGCCATCGGAGGCCTGGACGACAACTCCTGCTTCAACGACGTGGAGCGCTACGACATCGAGAGCGACTGCTGGAGCGCCGTGGCCCCGATGAACACGCCGAGAGGAGGGGTGGGATCCGTGTCGTTGGGGGTAAGACCGAAGAGGGAAGACGATAAATGATGACTGATGTTTAGCACAGTATCAACACAGCGCTTTGTGTCCTCTTCATGCCAGAGCTTTGTGTACGCGGTGGGAGGCAACGACGGCGTGGCGTCCCTGTCCAGCGTGGAGCGGTTCAACCCTCACCTCAACAAATGGACAGAGGTCAGCGAGATGGGCCAGCGGCGGGCCGGGAATGGAGTCAGCAAACTGAACGGCTGCCTCTATGTCGTGGGTGAGGGAAATAAATTCACTTAGCAGAAGGAGGTTTGTCAGTTTAGATTCCAAACACTAGTTATTATCTATTCCTCAGATTTGATCCCTTTAGTAGAGAGATTACATTTGTTGGAGTCGTCTACAGAAGCTCTAAGATGTCATTTGTCTTGATTCGATCACCCTGCTGGTATTACTGGTGTTTGTTATTTTACACCTGTGTCATATGCCTTAGTGCACCACACACATGTGGGGAAGAAAAACGTTTCTGGTAACTTATTCACAACGTGTAAGGATTTTTTTATTGTTCCACTTGTATCTGACGAGTCATTCAAGGTTCATTCAAACGTCTGTTGTGACCTTTTGCCTTGTGAGTGACTCAACATAATCCAACTCACACTTTTGCAAACATTTCCACCTGAGCATGATGTTTTTCTGACAACATGTGTCCATATTACTTTCAGTGAAGAATCATGATACCTGTCATTTTCCTGCTGGAACACCATTTACCTTTTTTTAAGAAAGACAAATGTAATTTTAATGTCTTTCCGAAGGTGGTTTTGATGACAACTCCCCCCTGAGCTCCGTGGAGAGATTTGACCCTCGAATGAACCGCTGGGAGTACGTGTCGGAGCTGACGACCCCTCGGGGGGGAGTGGGGGTCGCCACCGTCATGGGGCGAGTGTTCGCGGTCGGGGGCCACAACGGTAACATCTACTTGAACACAGTGGAGGCGTTTGAGCCTCGAATGAACAGGTGAGGAGGCGATGGATGAGGACATGTGATGTGATGTGTTCTTCACGTATCAAACTTCATTGTGTGATAATTAAATAGCTCCTTTTTCATAGGAAGAACCTTTTTCTGGTGAAAACCCATCATTTCAAAACCAAGAAGTATCCAATAGAATCACAATGACGTTATCTGAGCATTAAAACTGGTGTAAATATATGATTAGTTCAAACACAATACATACTAGAAAAATTACAATGCTTTCATTTAAATAAGAGTTAAGATGGTTAATATGTTTTCCTCTTGGAGTGTTGTTTTGAATCTGTGTGTGTGTTTGCTGTTCAGATGGGAGCTGGTGGGATCAGTGTCTCACTGCCGGGCCGGAGCCGGCGTGGCCGTCTGCAAATCTCACGTCAGCAAGATCAGGGACGTCGGCCAGGGCTCCAGCAACGTGGTCAACTGCATGTGACCTCCGCTCCGCTCAGTGCCAGGCGGCCGACTTGCCCGGTCGCCTTCAGCTCTGATCACTGCACAGGCAACACGGCACAAAAAGCACACCGGGGGATTTTGCCCTGCGACGTTGTTCATGTAAACACTCTCTGAGCATCGGCCTCAAGCTGGTGAAGGCTGGTGTTCAGTTTGCACTCTGACGGAGGAAGATTTCACGCCTGACAAATCTTCTCTGAAGACATTGTTCTCGACCCGTGCTGGTGTTATTTGCAATCAGTGATGTAGTATTTTGTACTGTACTTTCTTTTGTTTTACTTTCTCGACATACTTTTGACTTCAAAAGGGAAAATAGAAGCTGAGCCTCATATTGACGACTAACCTTTCGAGAGTGAGAGCTGAGCTTGGATCAGGACAACTAGGTTCCTTAACCGTGCACATAATAGATAATGGGCTATTTAGTGGGCCAGTATGAAAAGATTTCCGATGAATAATGCCTCAGACTTTATCTGGATTTCTCTTTGGCTCTGCTTTGTGGTTTCTTTATTCTCAGAGAAAGAATTTAGGCACATTCATACTGGACTCAACACCTTTGCAGTGCAGCGTGTGCAATTGTAACACTTTCATCAGCAATCACTGTCAAGTAGGATAGAGTAGACAAATAGATTTCCAAGATTCCTGCGTTCTTTTCTTTATGGTGAATTTGACGCTAAAGTACTGTTTCTATCTGCGGTTCCAGCTGCTTTAAGCTGGATCACAGCAGCTGGGACACGACTGTAAATGTGTTTGAACAATCATTAATGGCTGACTGGGACAAGTCAGTCACTTGGGCAGAAGGTGCCGGGGGAATTGAACTGATGCAAGTGCCAAACACAAACCAATATGCGTCAGCCGCTTTTACCTCGTCCTCAGGTGTGAGAAACGTTTGACAGCTAAAAAGCCGAGAGTGAAGGACCGATCAGAGCAATACGGTGCACATCCCCACTTCTTTCTCAGTTTACATTATTGTGTAGAAATGTATTCAAAGTGACGGCAGATTTAAAAATTTAAGATTTGCGTTTGACGATAGCTGGACTGTCAGTAATCCTAGTTGGAGTTTTCACATGTGTTTGAGATTCAGCTGAGGTTTGTCTCTGCAGACGGTTCTGTTATATTTTAATATATGGACATTTTTGTATTATAAAATGGGTGTATCTTTGGTATTATTCATTACGACACTATCTAATCCATTGCTGTGCACTATTTTCCTAGAATAGATACGAAGTCTGAGTATATTTTTGTCCTAAATGGAGAATTTCGTGTTATTCATGTCTTGAGTTTGAAGATGCTTATTTTTCACTTTCACTTGTCATTAAATGAAAAACGTCATAATTTCTAGCAACACTTGTTTTTTCAGAATAGGCTGAGTCATGACTATAAAACAGAAATTCTATATACGATTTATACTAGAGGTATAGATATAATTGCACAATTTGTGTCCTATCATTATTAATACTATCAATACTTTTTACTCCACAACTGAGGTTGCCAACCTTGTTCGCAAATGAGACCGAGTCTTTTGTAAATTTTACTGTACTTTGTGTTGTTCTTCCTCCTTTTGGCTGCTTCCCACTTGTGCTTTTTATTCACATGGAATTGGAATAAATTGGTACAATAAAGTTACGTGTAAAGTTTATTGGTGGGATTCCTCTTCTTTCCCCTGTAACACGAACAGTTTTCCTTCCAGTCAGGACTCAGTACAAACTGAAAAGCCTTCGCCGGTCGAGTTCCTGCAGCTTTATGAAACTAGAGATGCATCTGAGAGCACATTCGTCTAAGGCTGATCGGCTACTTTATCACCATATTGCATGTACAGTATATATATTGAGGTCAAACACATAGGCCAAGCACAGGTCAGCATACAGTAACTGGCTAAAGATCCTCCCTCGAGAAATACTTATTTTGATTCACAAAACCTGGAGCATTATACAGATCTGCAAAAGAGAGTTAAAAAAATCTACAATTTTAAATGAATCCAGTCCAAAAGGGAAAAGGTTCTTCTTGGGCTTGTATCAAATCCTTTCAGTGGCTTTTGCACGATCCTGCTCAAAGACGA
This sequence comes from Limanda limanda, assembly GCF_963576545.1. Classification (NCBI taxonomy): domain Eukaryota; kingdom Metazoa; phylum Chordata; class Actinopteri; order Pleuronectiformes; family Pleuronectidae; genus Limanda; species Limanda limanda. The sequence continues at coordinate 30,754,192 of NC_083636.1, read as the reverse complement.
ACTAACAGCAGTGAAAAACACATCCTCCTCAACGGTTATCTCTCTGGGAAAATTCAGCCTTAAAACATAGATTGTGTGAGTTGTCCATCCATCACCTTGAGGTTTCCTTTCTTACAATTCGTAATATTCTACCTTTTCTACCATTAGACATTTTTAAAGCTCAAGTCAACGTGATATGTCGGCTGAGCAATGCAACCAATATAAATAAATGGATTAAATGAGAATTTGATTATAAGTTTATGATAATTGTTTTCTAACATCCAATTAAACTGAGTTAAAAAGTAACAGTTTAAGGCAGAGGCTCCACAGTATAAACTTTATTGACAGCTGACATGAGGTTGTTATAAACTCCTGGACTTTGTGGTTTCACTGTATCAGATGTGAGTCACACTCGTCAGTTTTTCATTGAGATTATCAGCTCCACACGGTTTCTCATATTGTTTACATACCCGGACATTGTATCATGTAATGTGTCTTATCACGTCTCTGACCTTCACCACACAACTCATTTTCAACAGTTGTGATTTAGTTAACATTAGAAATTAAATTTTATTTATACTCTTAAGACATATAATATTCACTAATTTCAATGAAAATTAGCCATACTTTTCTTAAAATGTGAACATTAAGTTACACTTGTTATATGTAACTGTCAAATCGTTTATCCTCAATTTTGCATACGGTGGAATCAAAATAACAACTTTGTTTTCAGACACTGATGTTTTTATTTGGTGACAAACGGCAGCAGGTTGTAGGAAATGAGTCAAGTGGTCAAAATGTTTGTCATCTGTGTTTTACTGCTTTCAGTCTTTGGACCCTTGTCAGATGCTGAAAAGAGACAAACCAAAAGAGAAGATGCTCAGAGGTCTGATGACTGGGAGCTGGAACACATCACACATACACAAACACACACACAAACACACACACTGACAGGCTAAGGGAGAAATTTGGAGAAAAAACACATTAACTCTATTAGGATGTGTAGAAACTCACCTTGAGAGGTGAATATAAAACTAGTGCCAATGGACGGAGGACAGAGACGTCTTGTGCAGCTGCTCAGCTTCGCTGCTCTTCTAGTTTGTGGTGAGTCTCTTTGTTTCTTTGTTTTTAAGTACGGTAACATCAAACATAGTCAAAGTGTTGGGATGCACAACCTTAAGAGACAATACACCAAATATAACCACTTGGAATTCAGATTGAATCCATCATGTGCTTTTATGTGGCGTAGCTGTAGTGGACATGAACTGAATAACTTGTGTTTTGTGCTGAATTAAGTAAAGATACCTTTCCTACAGACATGTGATGTAATGAGGGTTGTGTTTATCACATTAAAAGATGGATAGAAATTTAAAAAAATTACTAAAATACCAGTAATTTCTATGGAAGCGTATTACATTCACTTGAAAAAAGAAAGTCCTGCCCTAAGGTTATTAATGTGTGTCCTCTGTATGTGGTTGCAACTTCACAGCAAGTGGAAGTTGTCTATTTGATCCGTTAACAATTTATAAAACTAAGATTCAGCTCCAAAAATATTCAACATCTTAATTTGACTAAGAAATCAAGTCGATCAAATTTTTGTACAGTCCCTAAGCTGTATGATGTTTGCACAATTTTTAAATAACAAAACAGATTTTATGTTTATTTTTCAACAGGATAATGTAAACAAAATACATATTCTATCAGGGTTTTTTTTTATCTAAGAAAAACTAGGTTTGTTTTTGTTTTTGTTTTTTAAATGAAAACTTATCTCGAAATCTCCAAGATAATTATTTCTCAGTAAGTAGAATGAAATACGCTTCCGTACATTTCCAACAGTGACATTTGAAGGAAAATAAATCATTTTCTATTCATCAGAAAATAGAGATGACAAATACTTATTACCAAAGATCTCTAAAGATATTTCTAAATGTCAGTGATCACATCTTTTAACTTGAAGAAAATAGGCACTGGGTTATTGTGCTTTTTGAGTTGTTGTCAAATGTCATAACAACAGAGAAAGAGTGATTTACTTTATGATTATACAGAAATATTTTAACTGTCGTTAGACGGCAAAATAGTTTAAACACAGACAAATCTAATTTTATTTTGCATCAGACATCCTAGTCTTCATCGTTGCAGGTGGAGACGAAGGCGACCAGAGCAGCTTCTCTTGTGCTAAACATGTGACTCTATATTGTCTGTAAAGTTGTTAAAGTCAAACATTACCCATATATTTTGTGTGCGGTGCTGAGGTTCGACTGACACGGCTTGACTGCGGATCTGTCACGGGACATTTATGATTGACGTGCGTTCAAATCCTTCACCAGCTTGAGAAATAACACATCAGCAGCTTCTTCTTGTTTTACTGATCAGCCACCGGAAGTAATCAGATTACTTTCGTCTCAAACAACATATTTCCTTTGTTTAAAATACCCCATGTTGTCTTTAACACAAGTCTGCATTTACTACTAGTGGTTGTTTTTTAAATGCACAAATATTATCATTATATCAACAGACAGTACAGATGTGACCTACCCCCCCTGGATTAACATAAAAAAGCATTTTTAAATATTTTATTCAACATTGAAAACCAAACAAACACATGGACAGAAATATAAACTTAAGACATCACAACAAAGGCGTTATGTTTGGATTGTTTGTCAAAATAATCTACTCTAGAAAAGCTGCTGTTGACATTTATAAAACATATAAATCGTTTCTTCTTCAACATAATTCACATTTGTCATCTAATATCGTGTATTACTTGTATATATTTTAACATGAGCTGCTTTACATTATTACTTTTCTGTGTTGCTTGGATCTTTTGTACTTTAAATTGCAACATGCTTTTGTTGTATGTTCAGCCCGTGGTCAGTGTCAGCAGGGCTGGAGGGAGTATGAGAGCAAATGTTACTTCTTCTCAACCGACACAAAGCCCTGGTTGGACGCCAATGCATTTTGTCTGGAGCAGAACAGCAACTTGATGAGCATTCAGGACATTCATGAGAGGGTGAGACACACACACACACACACACACAAAAACACACACACACACACACACACACACAAACACAAACAAACACACACATGTTGTTATTTCACACACTGGGTTGATGTATTGTCATGTGTGTTTTCTCTAGCTGTGGGTGAGAACACAAATCAGCACAGAGAGCTACTGGATTGGCCTGAATGACAAAGTGACAGAGGGCGTCTGGGAGTGGAGCGATGGGAGTCCTTTCATCGAGTATCTATCGTAAGTAACACTCTTAAATTTTTCATATCACACAAAACTTAAGTACATTTTAAGTTTGGTTTCCTCTCTGCTGTTTCAGACACTGGAGGGAAGGCGAACCTGACAACTGGAACGATGAGGACTGTGGTCAAGTGGTCGGGTCCAGCTTTGGACAATGGAACGATGAAGACTGTAGCGTGCCGAGGAAACACATCTGCAAGCACCTCAACCGTAAGTCCGCCCACTAGTATCCAAAGTGATTTAGACTTGTATTTTTTACACTTAGAATCTATTCAAGTTGATTATTTCTCCAGCTCATGCAATAAAAAACCGTCTGGACCAAGCACTTTTTCCCCTCTTTGTCGTTGTGAACTCTCACTGTTGATGTCATTTGTTCACAGATTAAATTCAAAGTCTAAAGTTTTAGTAACAATTAAAAACTTTGTACTCATGTATGTACGTTTTTCAAATACAAATCTCTTCTACATATGTACAAACTTGAATCTCATGCAGGCTGACGGTTAACTTAATACTTTAACTTTACTACACTATACAGAAAAACACTTTTCGAACCTAATTTGAGCTTGTGGTAATAAGCTTAATTTTTATAATTGACTGATTAAAGTATACCATAGGGTACATTTAAACTCTACCAAATGTATCTTGTGTTTAGCTTTTCTGCATTCTTATGAAATCACAAAACAAAAAAGATAAGCCAGGAAAAGATTGAAACACTTCCTGTTTGGAACCATCAAGACAAATGGATTGTTTGTTTAACTTCACCTTATTTTGCAGGTCAAATATTCAATCCTTTTAACATGAAACCATTTTTTAAAAGCTGAATTAGATTTTGACTGAACCCGCCAAAGGAAATGCTGATAGACTCAGATCTCTCTCACTGACAGGATTAATCACACTATATTTTCCCACCTCAGCCAATCCTGGGCCACAGTGTGACCTGGCCAACGGGTGGAGGCCGTACGGTTCCAACTGCTACAAGCTAAAGGCCGACATGAGGAAGAGCTGGTCAGCAGCCAGACACGACTGCGTGCTGGACGGGGGGGACCTGCTGTCCATCACCTCTCTAGCAGAAGAGCAGTACGTCACAGGGACACTGGACCAGTCACGGTTTGACCTCTGGATTGGGTTCTCCACACTGGTGAGAGAAAACCAGAGAAGAACTTCACTTTCTCTTCTCCCTCATTTCTTCTGTATCGTTGCATTGAAAATGAAAAAGCATCAGTGTGAAGATTAGCTTTGTTTCTTCAGAAATGCAACACGATTTCCTGTCAAGTTGAAGTGGGGAACAGCCAGTTCATTTGGACTGACGCTAACACACTGCCTTACACACACTGGGCCGCCGGTGAACCTACTGTGTAAGATGTGACACATAACACACACCTGTCGTTTGCGTTCATCCATCCATTTGTGCAGTCATGCTTTAAACAAATCTGTTCTCTGACAGTGACACACAGTCGGGCTCATGTGCTGCAATAATCAAAGATCCGACGGATCGATTTGGGGAGTGGCGGTCACATGTGTGCAGATACGAGCGCCCGTACATGTGTAAACGACCCCTGAACAGTAAGCTGGCTCGTTTTATAACTACACAAATAAGACTTGTCTAGTTCCAGTGATACGATCAAAGTAAACCTTTTTCCTGTTGTTCCTCCTCCAGCCATCTGCCCCGATGGCTGGTCGAGCTTCGCCGGCTCTTGCTATTGGCTGGTCAGTAACATCAACCTCCTGACCACCTGGCACGACGCCCTCACCAAGTGCTCGGACATGGGGGCTCACCTGCTGATCATAGACAAGTAGGGAAGAACACAATGTATAACAGTTTTAATATTGTACTTTTTGCTCTACTTTGCTTTCCAACTGAACCTCAGGGAATTGTGTGGATCTTTAGGCCCTAAATTTTCATTAATGGACATAAAGAATAAATAAATAAATAAAAATCTACGCTTGTAAAAGCTCAAACCAAGCATGCCAGGCCAGTAGGTGGCAATAAAGGAAATGATTCATCAAATACCAGAGAAGAACAATATTAATTTAACTCTTCAAGCAGTTGTAGAGATTTGAAAATGCTCTTTTACTTACATCACTGTTGTCGTGTGGATGAGACCAAACGCAAAGGAAAAAGTTTGTTTTGCAAAATGTCCACATTAGTTAGACAAGGCCGTGGAGAGATCACCCAATGAAGATGTATTTATAGCAAAAGTGTCAATGTGTCATTGTACTGAAATGTATACACTCTACAGTTTTACATTAAGACACAATCTTCATGGTTGTAATCTCTGAATCACACATTGAGTTGCTGTTAAATGCTTGTCATGTTCCTTGTTTGCAGTCAAGAAGAACAGTTCCACATTAACGGGAAACTTCCAGACTTCCACCAAGTGGACATCCCTGACATCTGGATAGGTTTATCAGGTATTCTGCACACTTAATGTTTTAATTCTCACCATGAAACAATAGAAAATATGCATTGTTACCTTCACAGTAAATGTGTGATGTGTGAACACGCCCCTTCATTGTCTTTCCCCCCTTTGGTTTCTGATGTTACCAGATAAAGACCAGGATGGAGATTTCAAATGGGTGGATAAATCCAAAGTTACTTTTTCGAACTATGGTCCCGGCTGGCCCAGAAACACTGCAGGTGTCTGGGACTGTGGACAGATCTTCACAGGTAGGACACACACTCTTCCAGCTCTAAATTGACACCAACGCATCTTCTGACGTCCAGATCAGCTGAGTCCAAGTTCTCTTCCAGGAAACTATGACGGCAAATGGGAAACAACCAACTGCTTCAAGAGCCTGGGTTACATCTGTGAGATGACGGGCGGACAGAATCCGAAACCAACTTCACCTCCCGGTCAGTCGGACTGACAAACTATTTTTTATATACCGTCTGGTTAAAGGTTTGTCAATAACCTTTTAATTTGTTTGCTTCAGATTCCCACTGTGATCCTGGACACTTGTTGTACGGGGACTTCTGCTATCATTTCGAGACTGAGGGGGTGAAGAACTGGCACGATGCTGAGGCCCACTGCAGCAGAGAGCAGGGTCACCTGGCCAGCTTCCACTCACAGGAAGAACTCAGCTTCCTGACTGGTGAGCGACAAAGAGAGAATATGGTCCATATGGAGGAGAGAAAAACTGAAGAAGCTTAATATTGTTCCCTTTAAATGAACTTGCTGGTCTTGTTCTTTTCTTCTTTTGCAGCTCACATGCCGGCGGAGGCCTGGGTCGGTTTGAATGACATCAATGTTGAAAACCAGTTTGTGTACACCGATGGAACTCCTACAGTGAGTGATAAAGACAGAAGTAATATTTGCTTTTTGGAAAAATAAATCTTTGATTCATTTTGTAACACAATGCAAAAAGTGTCTAAAAATCACCACAGTCACAAATATTTGAAAATCGTTGGATTCCTGGGGAGATCCTGTTCTTTCCTCCAATTGTCTGTGTTCAAAAGGGCCTTGAAATGACTGGTGCTGCTTGTGATAAAGCATTTAATAAAAAAAAATTCTGGATCTCAGGACTTCCTTCTTTGGGGAAACCACCAGCCCGATAACGGGGGGGATAACGAGGACTGTGTGCACCTCAGAGGCATGACTCACGAGGATGCTGGGAAACTAAATGATGATATTTGCTCTGCCACCAAGGAATATATCTGCAAAAAAGGTCTGATCCACTAATTTTTCTCCCGTAATGCTCTATCCATATGCCTCTTGTTGCATTCATATCCTAGTTTGGAGTTAATCTTTGTCTTGTCTCTTCATAGCCAAGGGACAAGGACCTCCTCCCCAGCCCCCAACATCTGGACCAGGTAACCTTTATACTACACTGATCATAGCAGCTCAGCCTTCATCAGAGACAGATCAAATGTGTGTGTTAATCTGGATGTGTCTATTTAAAGCTGTCTGTTCAATTTGTTGCAGGATGGAATGATAAATGTGGTTCCTGGATGCCGGACCCTTTTAATGACTACTGCTACCTGTTCAACTACCTGTCGATGAGGAAGTGGGCCGAGGCTCGAGCCGACTGCGTGAACCAGGGAGGAGACGTCATCAGTATCACTGATCCCTACGAGCAAGCCTTCATACAGGGTACCACTTCCTCACTTCTCTATTCCAATTATTATTATTTTCTGAATGCAGCCTGTTTTAATACATTGACATGGTGCATATAACATATTTACACCCATTGTGTCTATCTAGTTATGTCTAATTATATTTATCAGGTGGGTGTGGATCTGAATACACAACATTAAATATTACAGCCTATTATAATGTCACTGTTTCTTCAGGAAATCAAATCTCATGATCAGACCCTGTTTGGGTTGGTCATGCACAAGTAGTGTACATCACAGGTAACAAAGATAGAAAGATAGAGTGATGGATAGATGGATAGATGGATGGATGGATAGATAGATAGATAGATAGATAGATAGATAGATAGATAGATAGATAGATAGATAGATAGATAGATAGATAGATAGATAGATAGATAGATAGATAGATAGATAGATAGATAGATAGATAGATAGATAGATAGATAGATAGATAGATAGATAGATAGATAGATAGATAGATAGATAGATAGATAGATAGATAGATAGATAGATAGATAGATAGATAGATCTATAGATAGATAGATAGATAGATAGATAGATAGATAGATAGATAGATAGATAGATAGATAGATAGATAGATAGATAGATAGATAGATAGATAGATAGATAGATAGATAGATAGATAGATAGATAGATAGATAGATAGATAGATAGACAGATAGATAGCTAGATAGATAGTTTGAATGATTGCATTTAATTCGTATTTCTGTTGGTTCCTCCCAGGGGTGATCCAGACGAGGGTCTAAATACAGAACATTCAATATTACAGCCTATTATAATGTTATGGTTTCTTCAGGAAATCAAATCTCATGATCAGACCCTGTTTGGGTTGCTCATGCACAAGTAGTGTACATCACAGGTAACATAGATAGAAAAATAGATAGATAGATAGATAGATAGATAGATAGATAGATAGATAGATAGATAGATAGATAGATAGATAGATAGATAGATAGATAGATAGATAGATAGATAGATAGATAGATAGATAGATAGATAGATAGATAGATAGATAGATAGATAGATAGATAGATAGATAGATAGATAGATAGATAGATAGATAGATAGATAGATAGATAGATGGATAGATGGATAAATGGATAGATGGATAGATGGATAGATAGATAGATAGATAGATAAAGTGAATATATCTAATTCGTATTTCTGTTGGTTCCTCCCAGGGGTGATCCAGACGAGTCCCACAGGGATCTCACTGTGGATGGGCGGCCATGACTCCATCACTGAGGGCGGCTGGGAGTGGATGGACGGCTCTCCTTTCAGATACATTCGCTGGGGCGCAGGTGAATATTCAACACAAATATATCTCACATAATATCTGTGATAGTTCATCCAGACACTAGAAGGTCAGTAGAACACATACCTCCACCACAGGCCCCTTATTAAACCACATTCAACTTGGCTAAATCCAGATATTTATGTGGATCTGCACCAATCAAACTATTTTTTATCAGGATCCAAGGAATATTCTTGTAGAATTCAATGAAAATGTTCAAAAATGACCTCTCACACATTGTTAAAGAAAGAGAGAGATATAAAAAGACATTAACAGAAGCTGAATTAAAAATAAGAGTCTGAAGTGGGACTGTTTCAGACCTTGAGGGCAGCAACGGAGAAATCTCGTTCCCCTTCTGTTATTAGACGAGAAAGGGGGATTGAAAAGAGTTGGAGTTGGAGAGAGGGGTTTGAGGAAGACCAACACTAGATTCTCTTCCTCCTTCTTGTCTTCCTTCACAGGTAACCCAGATGACTACTATGGGGAAGACTGCCTTTCTATATATATTAACAGTGGCTACTGGAATGATGACAACTGTGATACCAACAGAGGATACATCTGCAAGCGGAGAGGTGAGATGTGTGGCTCGGAATGTTGCCACTTGTGCAAATTGAAAACTAAGACAATAAAATTGATAAATCTTTTTAAAACCATACTGATGTTTTTTTTTGTCAGGAAACCTGCCCGAGCCTCCTCCACCCCATGATGGTATTGATACCTCACTGTTATTACTTTTAAATGTGATTATGATCAGTTATATTCGGTTCACAAGATGGGTAACGTCTTGCTGCTACAGGTTTCATGACAGCACTGGTGTGCCAGGACTCCTCCGCCGTCCTTCACTGTCCAGAAGAAAGTGTCATCAACATCCAGTCTGCCTTCTACGGTCGGAAGAGTGATGACATCTGTCCACATCTGGGCGGATCAACAGGTGCTGTAGCGAAAGGAACTAAACATAGGATTAAAGAACAGAGAGCAGATAAAAGCGAAAAACTATAAATATAAAATCCACACGGCTCGGACGGTTAAGTGCAGTCTCTGATTTGTTTGGGAAGAGAGTTCCAGAGGGAGGGGCCAGAAAAGGCTCTGGTGCTCCGTGCTGAGTGGAGGTGAGAGGAGGTTGACCTCAGAGGAGCGGAGGGTTAAGGGAGGAGTGTGGTGCTGGAACATGTCAGTGAGGAAGTAGGGGGCCTGGTCATGTTGGGATTTTTACTTTGAATTGGATCTGTTGTGGGACAGTGGGCCTGTGAAGATTCTGAAGAAGAAGCAGAACAACAGAACTATAAGTCGTTAGTTGCTAAAAATCCAAAAAGTTTAGAGGGATCATTAAAATGCCAGCTGTCAGTGTGTGTCATTGCCTTTTTATTATTACATTATTATTACATTTCATTTAGATGACACTTTTATCCAAAGCGACTTACAATAAGTTTTGACTGGTAACTGCTTCATATAAATCATGATAAATCTCCTCTGCTGTTATTTGCTTCACCAAACGATGACGTCTGTCTGTGCAGAAAGTTGCACAGTGGAAGGTGTCCTCCCGATCGTAAGGAAGTCATGTGACAACCGACCCTTCTGCTTCGTGTACGCCCACACGGAGGAGGACCCCTGCCCTGCCGTTTCCAAATATATTGAGATCGTCTACAGCTGTGAACAAAAAGGTAGGCTCCTCTTCGTGTTCTTGTCCTGTAGAGATGTCCTTCATCATCAGTCACATCCTCTAACGTGCTGTGATCTGGCTGCTCCCAGTGTGTCTTCACGGCCTGGGTGTCGAGGATGGAAACATCACAGACTCCCAGCTCTCTGCTTCCTCCTACACTGGGGCTTTCACTCCCAACAAAGCCCGTTTGAATGGGAACTCCTGCTGGATGCCTTCAGGAAACCGTACGTACCAACACGTATAAAGTACTGTTTTGCTTTTTGGCCCCAAATACCTTCTTTATTTCTGTTGAAGTTCAGCTTAAGTCAGAATATATGACAAACTGGTGTCATCAAGTCAATCTAACTCTAACTCTAATGTCTCCAGCAACTTCCAGCTGGATCCAGGCGGACCTGGGCCAGGCCAGAAAGGTGACAGGGATAGTGATCCAGGGTTGTCCTCAAAATGACCACTGGCTCACTAAATTCAAGATCCAGCACAGTATGGACGGAGCAACCTGGACTGATTACACAGGCGACGGGCGGGTGAGTAAACAGAGAGTAACGCTGTTTGAGTATTGCCAGGGGCTGAGGTTGAAGATGGCACCTTCAAAATGAGTCTGATGCTTCACTGACTTGGAATAAAGAGAATTGTGCCACTTTCATTCCCACTCCTCACCCTGAACCTCTTTTTTTAGCTTCATGTAACTTTGTTGAGTGGGTACGACCTCATGTGAGAAGGGAAGAATCAAGCCCAGCAATTTCAAGAGTGATGCTGAACTGTAGATCAGCTCAGAAGTCATTCAAAATCTGCATTAACTCAGCCAGGAAACTTTTAAAATATGAATAATTCTACACAGAATTTGCTGTATTTATCTCAGCAGCAGCTCTTTGATTCAGGAAGCTGTTGATAGGATTGAAAGCCACTTGATCGCTCTGAACCAGAGCCCAGCAGAATGAGTCACCGTGTGTGGCAGCAGAGGGCGCTGTTGCTCAGTAAAAGTCACATGGTGTTGCTTTATCAGCCAAACAGTTAAGGAAGAAAACAGGTGGTGATTCTGGATTTCCTTCCTTTCTAGTTTCTCCCAGGTTCAACAGACAGAAACACCCCCGACACTCAGCTACTGGGTTCACCTGTGGTAGCCCAGTACGTCCGTATCCTCCCGCTGGACTTTAGCGGAGAGGCGGGCCTTCGATTCGATATCCTGGGATGCACCCCAGACTGTGAGAAAAAAACTACACTTGTTCTTACAAGCAAAATTGTGAAAACAATATGTGATACTGTCCTGTGCTTTCATATATTAACACTGAAAGACTTTGTGGTCCAACAGATGCGATTGCATGCGTCACAAAGCCCAACTTCAACCTTGCCAACGATCGAATGACGTAAGTGAAACCTGAAGTAATATTTATACACATGTACTGATGTGACACTTCTAATCTGTTTGTATTATAATGATATTTATGAGATATTTCTATTGATTATAAAATCTTGTCTCCATCAGTGTCCACTGTCCAGCAGGCTGTGCCAAGGCAAATTACAGAGTCTATGGCACTTCTGTGTATCGTGGGGTAGGTGACCTTCTGACCATTAAATCTGTGCTGCACAGTCCTCATTTGTTTAAGTCCTACCTAATAACATAATTCTATGCAACAGGACTCAAACATCTGTGCAGCAGCGATCCACGCTGGAGTGATACTAGACGAAATTGGTGGAGAATGCACTTTGTTGAAAGCTGCTGGCCAGGACCTCTACCCCGGCTCCACCAGGAACGGCATCACCTCCAGACAGTACGTGGCTCAAACTTAAGCTTCATCCTTAATTCATTTTCTTGTAATTTATTGCAACAGACCAGCAAGGTTTCATTAATGAGTTTACTTTCTCCAGATTCGATGGAGACTATGATGTATCGTACGTATTTGCAGATGGGGGTGAGTTTCCATGCATTTATAATCATTTGAATTGTTGTATTTCCTAAAAACAAGCCCTATGAATCTATGTTTAAATAAAACTTAAAGGTTTTGTGTGACGTATATTTTCCCTTCTCTTCTGTCCTCTTCAGAGCTGAGGTGCTCTGGGCCGGACTGGTATGAGTTCGGAGACTTCTGCTACAAACCTTTCGAAGACAGAAAGACGTGGCACGATGCCCGCGACACCTGCAGGAGTCTGGGAGCTGAACTCGTCTCCATCCTCTCCATGACCGAGCAGACCTGGCTGGAGAGCTACATGTACATGGGTACGGAGAGAAAACCCAGGAGAATGTGAAGATGATGTTATAGCATGTGTGACTGTTGATTAGGTAGAAGTGAAGGTTTCAAGGCCTGTTTACACTTGAATTATTTATGAAACAAGAAAAGAGTTGGAAGCATGAACAACAATGGTTCCAAATATCTGAAAGTATCGCAGAAAAAACACAATAAAGGCGAGAATTGTTGAAAAATTGCCATGAAAGCACGGCCTCTTTCTTTTCTGACACAGATTAACTAAACCTGAACCTGAACCTCGGGGTGTTAAACCATATAGTCCCAGCCAACGCCTGGCCAAACAATAATTAAAATGAATAAATATAGCAGTTCAAATTAAAAAATCTATTTACACAATAGGCATGTCCATCTTTACAAATAATATGGCTGTAACCAGAGGTTTAGGTCTTACTTAAGAGTGTGTTCGATCCCCTTCTTCTCCAGTCCGCATGCTCAAGTGTCTCTGGTCAACACACTGAACCACGAATTGCCCCTGACGGTCATGTGACTGTAACGTAAAGGGTGTAGCACTGTGTAGATAAGATGAGAAAAGTGCTTAATAACGACCCAAAATGTACAATTTCCTCTTCATAGCTACCAATGATGTGTGGACTGGTTTGAACGACCTGTTCTTGACGGGTATGTTCCACTGGTCGGACATGCACATGGCCACCTTCACCTACTGGGCTCCGGGTCAACCCAACAACCACGGCGGCTTCAGCGAAAACTGTGTTGAGATGTTACACCAGGTGAGACTCAAGAGAGAGAGAGAGAAAGAGAGAGAGGGAGAGATTTACACTACAGATAGAATTCAGCCATATTATTCATTCTGTTCAGTGAATGTCAAGTCCTTTCTTTTCTCTCTGTTCCAGACTGGACGATGGAACGACGCCTCCTGTTCGGAGCTCAACACCTACATATGCAAAACCCCCAAAGACCATTACCCCCTGCCCTCTGTGAAGCCCACCCAATACGGATGTCCTCAGGTACCACATGTTTTAGATGTGACTTTTAAACATAAACGGATTTACACATTTGTGCTGTGTGTGTGTACGGGTTGGGGGGGCTGTAATAAGCTCATGACTCTAATACGTATATCAGGGGTGGGATGCTTACGGCTATGCCTGCTACTGGATGGAGGAGACCCCCCAGAGCTGGTCGGATGCTAAGGTGTTCTGCACAGAGCAGGACGGCTTCCTGCTGCACATCGGAGACATGTGAGTCTGAAAAGAACCAGTTCAAACAGGAGAGATGTCTTTCACTCCACCAGTATTCTGCAACATTTGTCTTGAAAGACGGTTTCCTTTACCTGTTTCCTCTATTTAAGGGGGGCATTCGTTCCCCTGCACCTCTTGTCCTTTATTAACTCTTCAATTCCTTTTTACAATATTTATTCTTTATCTGATTAAGTTGTTTGTGAAGATCTTTAAGCCGGACATCCTGAAAAGAATGATTTCTTCATATTTGGTCGGTACTGATTTTTGTGGCCTACGTTCAGACCTAAAGGGAATTTCATTACATCCGGAACAAACATTCACCAGGATGACCTGACTAGAGTTTGGAGGTCAAAGGTCATGGCGACCTCATGAGTCTTGACAAATAATATATCTGAAAAGGAACTGCACAGGTTGGTGGTGGCATACAACCACACGGCTGTAATTGCAGTATATATTTTCTATTTGTGTTTGTTTTTTTAAACTTTTATTCACCTGCTCCACTGTCCTTCATCATCTCTTGAATTAATTCAGTAATTTCTTCTTATTTAATTAAGTTTTTCTACTTATACTCATTCCATGTGCCTTACCTGTGTTGGTACAGTCTCGTTTATGAGGTTTTCTTCCCCGCTGTTATTTACAGTATAAACAGTGATCAGCAGTGTGAACACATTATTTGCATTATATCTTATGTCAAAGTGTTATGACTCGTACATTTCCACGTGTGTGATTCATCATCCTAGCAATTCTGGTATCATAATGTATCTGATTGATTTACTTGATAGGAATGATGAATCAACTTTGGATTTTGTTTTGTATCACACTGACACATTTGACTCTTCCCTTGTAGTTATGAGCAGGCGCATTTTACCGTGGCGTTGTCGGGAAAGACGGGGATGTGGTGGCTGGGCCTGCGGGCTCAAGGAGGCACATCTGGAGGGGTGGACTACATCTGGGACAACGGCGCCCCTCTCTCCTTCACTCACTGGGACAGAGACCAGCCAGGTACACAGCAAACAACAACCAGAACAGGACAAGGGGAACACGGCGGAAAAAAACCCTGATATCCCTTTTTTTTCCCCCATCTGTAGATAGCGCGGATGGGACCTGTGTCGCTATGACAACAGGTCCGATTGGTGGTTTCTGGGATGACAAGCAGTGCTCTGAGAAGTTCGCCTTCGTCTGTGAGAGACCCAGGCCGGACATCACCCCACCCACCCAGCCCCCGACTCCTCCTCCCGCGCAGGGCTGTGCCACGGGCTGGACGGCCCTGCCTCAGTTCAGGAACTGTTACAGGGTAAATCGAGCAGAAAATGAAACACCTAAAAACCCAAATCTCTTCAGGGTCCATGAGGTCAGAGATTAGTTTATACTAACTGATTTATTGGCGTACAGCTCTTCCACAATGTGGACTGGTCCCTGAAGAAGAGCTGGGGAGCCGCACACGAGGACTGCGTGTCCAGAGGAGCTGATCTGGTCAGCATCCACAACCAGGAGGAGGAGGAGTTCCTGTCTCTGTACAGCAAAGACAGCAGCAAGTGGATCGGCCTCAAGCACAACCCCACAGAGGGAGGTGGGTAGGATGCGTGTTGTATAGGATGAACCCCGGTGGAAGCTTAATCAATCAATCAAATTTTATTTGTATAGCCCATATTCACAAATTACAATTCGTCTCATAGGGCTTTAACATGGTGTGACATCCTCTGTCCTTAACCCTCAGCAAGAGTAAGGAAAAACTACTAAAAACCTACTAAGAGCCACACGTGAGGGATCCCTCTCCCAGGACGGACAGAAGTGCAATAGATGTCAAGTGTAGGAAAACATCATCAGGATTAAAGTTTTTTAGCAGCATCGATGAGGGTAAACATTTTTGAAGGATAACCTTAATACTATATGTCAAGCAGTCCTGCAGTAATCATAGTCTCTGGTCAGCAGCCAGCAAGATCACGATCCAGCCTCAGGATGGGATCCACTATAGTCCACAGTCATTGTCCACTGCCGCCAGTTAGAATCCCTCATCAGCCGCCGCCTCGGTCGTGGTCCACCACCATCCGATGCCAACGCGACAAAGGATCCTCCATTATCACTGGGATCAGCCGGCCTGATACAGAATCCACCAAACTGGATCCACCATTGCGACCTATTGACGCGCGATCCACAATCGTAACAAGTTAGTAACATGTACTGATGAGATAAGAATTACTTTGATGTGATAAGGATGGAGAAGAGGAAGGAGAAGCTGGAACGAGAAGCTCTGTGTGTCATGTGTCATAAATTTCCTTTTGCGTCTTAGCGTCATCAGGGGTTTTTGCCTTTTAATCAATGATACAATGATACAGGTCGAACTTGAGGCTACACTGAGGCTCAAGGTAAATCTGACTTGCTACTGGTTTGTACGGTAGTACGATGAAAACCATGTGGCCTCCATTGAACATTAAAAGGGATCCCAATAATGAAAACTGCTTTCTAGGTTATTCTTGGAGTGACGGCTCGCCTCTGTCCCACACCAACTGGGGCCACGGGGAACCCAACAACCACGAGGACCGCGAGGACTGTGTGGAGATGGTGAGCAGCAGCAACGGGACGTTCTCCTGGTGGAACGACCTCAACTGCGACGCTCACCAGGACTGGATATGCAGGATCACTAAGGGAAGGACCCCCATCCTGCCACCTGTGCCTCCCCCTCCAATCCCAGGTAAACTCTTCCCTCCAAGTCATGTTTCTGTTATTCTAAGGCCAGATGTATTTTATAATATAGTTCTAATACACTTTATTTCTCAGCTCCCGATTGCGGAACCAACGTTGGCTGGAGGAAGAACAACGACATCTGTTACTACTACAACGACACAGACGTGGTGGACTTCCACACGGCCATCATGCGCTGCTACCATGAGAAGGCCTCACTCGTCTCCATCCACAGCAAAGAGGAACAGGCCTACGTCAACACCATGGTATTCATTTTGTTTATTTTACAACTTCTACACTGCAAATGCACAGTAGAATGTTGGATATGTTGAATATGTTGCATGTTTTTTTTCCAGGTGGGGACAGGACAAGTCACTGCAGCCTGGATCGGATTGAGGATGATCGGCATTGCGAACGGACAGTACCTGTATGTACAAGTGGTCGGAATTCAGTTTGGGTCAAATTAAAGGGAATTTGTAGTTGCGTCAAAGGAGGTTTTATTTTCATCTGCAGCTCTTTGTCTGTTAGTGAGCAACCACAAATCTGAGTGGAAGGATGTGGTGTGGCTCAGGGAAGAACCCATTAAATGTTGGTGTGGCTCCAGGAATTCTTTCCCTTTTACTTTGACATCGTGGAAAGTGTTTTTTTTGAGGAGAAGGTTTTTTCAGCCTCTCTTTGTTTTCCCAGTTAGAGGACGGTGTTGTTATAGGTTTCTAGCTCTATTTGCTACTATGATGTGATCTTAGCTATAAGGCTTGTGTTCATTTGAATGGATTCTCTGGCCTTAGCTGAAGTTTGTGCTGTACTGAGGGCAACTCTAGTTTTTTCTGCATCATACAGCTCAGATTTGAACATGTGGACTGTGGTGAAGGTGTGACGTTAGAGACATTCTGTAGATGCTCTATAGTGAATAATGAAAAGTCATTTAGACCCACAACACATTTTGATGAACTGTGTCACATTAAAGTGCAGAGAGTCCTTTGTTATTAACATTCATTTCCTCTAGGGAGGGTTTTTAATTCAAACTGTATGATTATATACCATTATAAAGCAAGATCTGCTCCAGAAACTATGTATATTTTTGTGTTGTCGATACAAAAGGTCAATGCCAAGATGTGTGTGTTTTATCCTCACAGCTGGATGGACCTCTCCCCTGTGACGTACACTCACTGGGCCTCGGGTGAGCCCAACAACGCCAACGGGGAGGAGCAGTGTGTCAATATGAACAGACATCAGGGTACTGAAATTTCTAAAATAATCTGAAAATCATCTGTTTTTGTACTGTGCGTGTTTACCTAACGTGCCCCTCCCCCCCCCCCCCCCCCCCCCGCTGGATATTTACACTGAGTTCTGGTTTGTCAAGGTGGATGGAACGATGCCAACTGTGGTCGGGCCGCGGCAGGTTACGTCTGCAAGAAGCTCCCCGGAGAGAACCACACCCCTCCTCCACCCACACAGCCCTGGGAGGGCAACTGCCCTGAAGGTAACATAAACATCTTAAATAGAGACATAAAACACACAAAAGTATATATTTCATAAATAAAACACACAGGTTAAATGTATAGATATTGTTGTGGCAATTTCTACAATCCCACTACCAACGAAGAAACGAGTCTCAAAAACTCTTACAGCATCGTCACCTTTAATGCTCGAGCATGGTGCACACCACAGGGTTTAGTTGTAGTAATGCACCCAGATAGAAGACATTTCAGTTCTTTATACACTGGCTAACCACTCCCATGCTGGAGGGGGTGTGTTAAACAGGAAAGGTTGAGATTGTTTGATCACATGAATACAACAATCTAGCAGGCCAATATGCATTCAGTAGTAAAGGGCTGTGTCTAGAGAAAATCAGGTTACAGTGGCTATGGTAATCAGGCCAATAAACATTCAGTTTCTGCAGGAAAGGCAGGATCAAAGATACATTGTCTAGAGGAAATTATGGTTACAGTGGCTATGGTAATCAAGTCAATACACATTCAAGAGTAAAAGATGCAGTATGATAAAGGTTACATCGTCATTCAATCATGATCAAACAGACGGGAAATACATGCCATTACAATATGCATACTCGATATAATCTATTCTTATTGTCAGTAAATACCATGAAAAGACCAAAGCTGAATGAATTCACTAACTAAGGTATTGTCTGATTCACCAAGGCCCGATGCAGTTTATCCCTCTGAGCCATAGAGCGTCACTGTGTCACGTATTAATCCGCTGCAGAAAACAGGTCCCCACTAAACACACAATTAACTCCTGTTTGATTAGTGTTTGCTATAAACTAAAGTTCCCAGCTGCTACTGAGACAATATAAGAGATAAAATCTAATAATCAATCATTCGAATCAATAATCAGGAACACTTCGGGATGATGTTGTTGGATTTGGTCAATACACATTCAAGAGTAAAAGATGCAGCATGATAAAGGTTACATCGTCATTCAATCATGATCAAACAGACGGGAAATACATGCCATTACAATCGGCCCTTTTGATCAGAATTGGATCAACGATGCTTTATAAGGTTGGGGAAGTCCCACTCTGTCTGGGTTACTTCAGTTATGTGCTATTTTCGAAACAAAAACGATGTACCCATGGATGACAGGGGCTAAACATATTCGAAAAAGGTCCCAACCGTGCATTTCATGCAGATCATTTATCCGTGGTTCAGTAAACACCCCATATTAGGGTGGAGTAATGTTAGCAGATACTTCCCTGATTAGGGGTACTAAAAATGACTGGAATTCTCTTGGAAAACAGCTGTAAGCCTGTTCCCCACAGACTTAAAACACTTTTTCTGGCAGTGCAGACTGTCGGTTAAAATAAAAAGTCTTTGTTTGATTACAATAAGTAATATTTGCTATAATTATGTGGCTAGGATCCTGTACACATAAAGAAAAACATTGACAGAGGATGCACTCGCAGAGGAGGCCAAGTGACTGAACAGTAGCGGGCTGAGAATTTAGCTGAAAATATGGGCTTTGAATAATTACGTACATTAAATCCTAAGAACATTATTTGGTTTGAGTTTTCCACGGGGCTATCCACACTCCTGCTCCTTGGATATTTCCACAGTCAGTTTTAAAGAAAAAAATAAATGATGTCCATTTCACTGTCGGGTCAGTTATGATGAGTTGGTCCTGGTAATTTCTCCTCTTCCTTCACACCAACCGCTGAAGGTGTGGTTAGAAACACCCGATGGGGCCGGCTATGCAACTGGCCCTCTGCTGGTTGCGGGATTTGCTGCATTTACCTGTGTGTATAAGGCTCAACATTTTGGTTATGTACAGATAGTACATACCTGTTCTGGCCCTTCCACAGCGCTTGACCAGTTTGTTTTAATAGTTCCAATGTTCTCTTCAACTGCTCCGACCCTTGTTGATTTCATGTGGGATTCCCAGGGTGAATGTTTTCTCGCACTAACACCTTTGCCACTGCAGAGGCATCTGCTTATCTGTAGGGAAAACATGTCAACAGCCACATGACAATATTCCTTTCCTTCACATTGTGTTAGATCAATGAAACCAATTTGAAAGTGTTCAAACGGTTGGGCCAGGGGCTTGTTTGTCCTGGCCTCCTGTAGTGTTGCCTGTCAGAAAATGTTAACATTTTGAAATAAACGTGAAGGAGTAATTTGTGAAACCCCACAATTTCAATAAAAAAAAAAAAAACAAACGAAAAACAACATATAAACATTTAAAACAGACATTGACGGCCGTCCTCATATGACATACATTGTTAAGACATGTACATTCAGCCCTTTCACAGGCTGCTTTCTCTATGTTGTAGCATGGCTCTGTGCTTCTGCTAAATCTGTGAGAGAAAGGAAAAAAGTATCAATCAATTATGACATTTACAGTATGTTGGTTAGTTTGCCGCTTCCTTTGCTGTGTCTGCTTGAGCATTACCTGTTGAAACAGAAAATGTCTCTTAATAGAATTAGGTTGTTGCTCTAGCAGAATATAAGATACAGAATATGGCATTAACAATCTGACCTCTTGATATCATTCCTGCTCTTAAACAGAGAGGCTGACCCAATGCCAAGCTGTCTAATTTCTTTTGAGGAGAAATACGTCACTGGTCGTTGACTGGACTATACTGTTGTCATGAAACCCCCTGTCTCGTTTACAGTCTGTGTAAATGATCTGTTTTGATCTGCTAGTCCCAGTGTAGGTCTGAAAGTCAGTCAGTTGTAGCAAATGCTGTGTTAGCGTCTGTCGTCCACGTCAGGTTGTCTGTCGGTGTTAGTCGTTGGCCAAGGCATAACATACAGGAGTGGAGCCTCCGGGATGCATAATCACAGATCCACTGTTTATAGATACATTAATTGTTTTAGTACGCGGTGTTGGAATCTTGAGGATGGCTTCCACTCGTTTGAGCTCAGTTTTACCGCTGTTAGAAATTTCGTCTCCTAGGAAAGTTCCATTTTTCTGGACAAATTGCAGCTTAGCCAGGCTGGCCTTGTGGCCCTGGTCTGCAAGATATTTTAGCATGCTACTATGTCGACTTTAAAGGCCTGTGTTGTTGGTGAACAAATCATCGAATCATCAACATTCGTATCAGCGCGCTTACGTGCCTCAGTACCCGTGACCTGACTGCGGGGGATTCCACAAAACCTTGGGACATATGTCTGAACATATATGATTTGCCCAGAATTGTGAAAACAAACCAATACTGAGAGCGTGGATGAACTGGGACATTGAAAACAATGCATCAGCCAAATCAACAATTCCAAATAAACAAAAACCACGTGCTTTCTGGTGGATATTATTCTCTCTTTTTTTTTTTTTTTTTTTAATTTAGTAGGCATTCTTACTGGTGAGTGTGCACATGGAATGATGACTCCGGTTTTTTACCAGGTTTTAAATACTGGTATTATCCCTGCTACAGCTTCTGTTTTGAGTGGATGTTGTGTTTTGACATTAATGGTTTGTGCTCCTTGGTGTCACAATGAGAGGTTCAGTTTTAAATAATCCCAGATCATATTTATCATTAGCCCATAAATTTGTTGCACTTCTTTTAACTCTGAAGAGTCAATGGTTAACTCCAAACCTTATGTTTTAAATTTAGCAGTTTGTTCTAAATACACAATTCGATTTCCCCCAGAAAAGTGCTCTGAAATGCGCATCTCTATGTTTGCATTTGGGATGCATATTGAATTGCTTCTCCCCTATCCTCCCATATACAATATAGTGAACACTTAAGTGACCATGGGTGCCAAATTTTCTACTGCACATTATTTGTTTTAGCTAGAGACACATGTGGTGATGAGTTAAGTATATTAAAGAATTTGGCTATTGTGGGGGTCTACACAACAGTCAATGCGTACAATGTATTATCGTAATATACATAATCACTTTCTTCATCTTCCTAAAACCAGTTTTTTTTTTTTTTTTTTTTACTCTGTGTCTGGTCCTTAACTAACTTTGGCTGTTCACTGTAAATCAGATGTCTGCATGACGCCGTGTGTGTGTGTGCTATTTCAAGCAGATCTGAAGTTATGTTCCTGTGCCCAGAGGGTAACAGGTCCCATTGGTATATGTAAAGTGGCTGACCATAATGTGGTTGTACATATTCACTTGGGATATCTCATGTTCTGGTGACTTTAACCCCTTCCTGTTTACAATGCAAAAATCAAGCCTAAGACACGCATTTGATGTCTCGCTAAACAAATTTACAAGTCAACAGGACTTTAAAAATCCCCATCTGTTTTGGAAACAGACAGTGGTGTGGTATATGTTTATTTAATTGTGGTGCCTGGTGCCCCATCAGTGAAAATATATATATACCACCCAATTTAGAAGATGATTTGTTTTATGGCCCCAGAATCCACCAGAAATGTGATATTTTGCCTGTTACCTGTAGAGTTATTTCAGGTAAAACTTCAGATCCACTTGGCTTTTGTCATGTTAAAAACACTTCTATCTAATGTTTGTATGTGTGTGAGTAGTGTTTGGGGTGCTTTCACCTGAATCTGGATTCTCTCCTGCCTCTGCCGCAAGCCATGCATCATCCTCTGTGCATTCTCTGGGATACGTGAAAAATAAGTCCAGTGGATCCCCTTTTCAGCCTTGTTCTGGTACAGTCTCTCGCAGAGTTGTCAGGTTCTTCTGGTGGCAACATTCAGCGTTTTTCTTTGAAGACTTTAATCAATCTGACCACCTTTTCAGCAGGCTGTTCTCATAGAGTCTCTCCACATGTCCGCGAACAGCATTTGTTCTCCAGTCATAGCACATGTCTGTCTCTGGCAAGTCTCCTTATACTCTGCCCCATTTTAGTTTCATGCTGTGGAGCAAGACACTTCTGATTTGTCTCAAATTCTGCCTTTGTACAATGTGGGCAAGTACTTTAACAACTGCAGGCCCTCGTTGTGTCGCTTTGTCTGACAGTTCACTGGAAATTCAGCCCATCTCCTCCGCTGTCCAGGCTCTGTAGACATACATCACTGCATCGGCGTCTGCTCTTGGATTTTGCACCTCAGTCATTGGAAGCTTGTGGACGTCGCGTGCTCTTGTTGTTGTGGAGATGGGGCTGAGTCTGTGTTGTGCCGCGATGGTTGCAGCGGCCTCATCCAAATTTTGGTGATATGGGGTTGGAGCGGATGCTGCGCGTGATGTGGTTCGTCCTGTTGAGGCAGACTGTCCTTGGATGTCTCGGCATGAGATAGCAGGCTGTTGGTTCAGGTGGCTTTGATGAGCGGCTGAGGCAGGAAGGAGATCCAGTTCTGTGTGAATGTGAGAGCTGAAGACAATCATTAGTTTCCCATTCCCTCCCTCTTGCCCCCCTGTCCACTATTTTGTTGTCAGTTTCTTTTCCCTTTTTTTTTTTTTTTTAGTCACACATCATCAATGCTATCTAATTTATTTTTGTTTTACCCTTCATTTTGTCATATTTTACCCAATTCATCTTGTAGCGCCTGTATTCGATTTATACTAAAACTACCATTCTCAGAAAATGCAAACTTTCCTACCCACACCAGAAGCTGTTTACAGGAGTCATCATCATGTTTCACACACTTAAATTTTGCACATCCCATTAGATCACACACTTCAGTCAAAGGTTTGCTATCAAATTTCCCCATTTCAATAAATTTGCAGTCACTCACTTACCAGCACAGAGATCAGATGACATTAATTGACATTATACTCATTAATTCCTTTGTCAATCGGTCGTCACTCCTAAGTAATGTCACTGCATCTCAGACGTCAGTTTGTTGGTTCTTCAATACTGTATCTCCGTTGGAAAAATTTTTTAAATCCGTATCAAACAATCTTCATTCCAAAATCTCACAAGCAGCCTCTTCTCACCCTGGGAGTTGATTACAACTTGCCCTTCAGGAGAGGTAGACTTCTGGTTCTTGGGCCACTAACAATCCCTCACCAACTGCGCGCAGATTCAAACTTGGTCTTGAAAGTGGTTTGAAGCGTGAATGAGTTAGGATCCCGGACGAGCCCCCAAATGTTGTGGCAATTTCTACAATCCCACTACCAACGATGAAACGAGTCTCAAAAACTCTTACAGCATCGTCACCTTTAATGCTCGAGCATGGTGCACACCACAGGGTTTAGTTGTAGTAATGCACCCAGATAGAAGACATTTCAGTTCTTTATACACTGGCTAACCACTCCCATGCTGGAGGGGGTGTGTTAAACAGGAAAGGTTGAGATTGTTTGATCACATGAATACAACAATCTAGCAGGCCAATATGCATTCAGTAGTAAAGGGCTGTGTCTAGAGAAAATCAGGTTACAGTGGCTATGGTAATCAGGCCAATAAACATTCAGTTTCTGCAGGAAAGGCAGGATCAAAGATACATTGTCTAGAGGAAATTATGGTTACAGTGGCTATGGTAATCAAGTCAATACACATTCAAGAGTAAAAGATGCAGTATGATAAAGGTTACATCGTCATTCAATCATGATCAAACAGACGGGAAATACATGCCATTACAATATGCATACTCGATATAATCTATTCTTATTGTCAGTAAATACCATGAAAAGACCAAAGCTGAATGAATTCACTAACTAAGGTATTGTCTGATTCACCAAGGCCCGATGCAGTTTATCTCTCTGAGCCATAGAGCGTCACTGTGTCACGTATTAATCCGCTGCAGAAAACAGGTCCCCACTAAACACACAATTAACTCCTGTTTGATTAGTGTTTGCTAAAAACTAAAGTTCCCAGCTGCTACTGAGACAATATAAGAGATAAAATCTAATAATCAATCATTCGAATCAATAATCAGGAACACTTCGGGATGATGTTGTTGGATTTTTTTATGTATATTTTTTATAAATAAAATGACAGACTGTAAAGTAAGCCTTTATCTTCATTGCCCACCTCGCAGTGATGAGCAGATGCAAATCATTTGTCTGTTATTGATTTCACATACACAACATATGTGTACAGAGTCAAGACATAAGTGTTGTAAGCTGGAAGTACCTTTAAATATGTCGCCCATCTACTTTCCTCCCTCACTCTCCTCAGGTTGGATGCGTTTCAAGGACAAGTGCTTCATGTTCAAAGGAAACGACCTTAAAGGCAACTGGTCCTTCGCTCGGAGCTGGTGCAAAGACCAAGGCGGAGAGCTGGCGGTTATTGATGACCAGTATGAGAATGGTGAGTACAGCAGGGAACTACTCTCTCAATGAATGAATGAGTCCAGCTCAGATTGTTTAAATAGTTTAATCGTCTCCTGTAGACTTTGTGTCCAGTTACCTGAGGGACCTGAAGCTCCCCACGTGGATCGGCCTGTCCGATCTCTTGGAAGAGAACCAGTACGCCTGGAGCGACGGGGTCAGCCCAGTGCTCTACACCAACTGGAATGACAAGGAGCCCAACAATGCAGGAGGAACGGTGAGGATACTTTGATAACATGGTTTATTTCTATGATATGTGGAGCAGAGCAGGTGGACCATGCTGTGAAATCAGGATTAAAAATGAGATTCCATTCATCTTTTAACTCTCTGAACAGGAACACTGTGTGGCAATGAGTCACGGCCCCCTGGTGACGGGCAAGTGGAACGACGACGCCTGTCACAAGAATCACAGCTTCATCTGCTACAGGGAGAAATGTCAGTAAACAAGCCCAGTCGTCATTCATCCACCTAAAAGAACATTAAATCACTGATGCAGCTCAATCATCAATGTTCAGGCCCGGACTAAACTAATATTTCTCCATCTCGCTCCACCTCAGCCAGCAGCATCGCCCCTCCACCCCCAACCCAGAGCCCCTGCCCGGCTGGCTACGTCTCCTGGTATCAGAACTGCTACAAGCTGGTGGAGGAGCCTGCGACCTGGGAGGCGGCTCAGAAAGCCTGCGAGCAACAGGGAGGGAACCTGGCGAGCATCGACATGAGCTACGACCAGGCCTTCGTGGCAGGAGTGGTGCTGCAGGGCCGAGCCGACGCCTGGATCGGACTCCGGCGCAAGGTGGAAACACACAACAGTCAGACTGAAGAACCTACAGACTAAAAACAAATTATAGCCCCTGAAAAATGTCAGTCAATGCTAAAAAATATCCTCCTAATCTCAGTTCTAAACAAACAACCGTCATAAAACAATGTAAAAATTAGAAGTTAAAGTACTGCATTTATCTTATCTTAATTATATACAAAGTTATACCATCAAGTTGGCTCCTAAATGGTGGAATGAGCTCCCCATCGACATCCGGACATCAGAAAGTTTACACATCTTCCGCCGCAAACTAAAAACATACCTCTTCCGACTATACCTTGAATAAACTTTTTTTTTTTTTAAATTAATAACAATTTTTTAAACTAACAATTTAGTAGCACGTAAATGGCACTAACTTATAGCATTTTGTAGTTTTGCTTTATTTTTGAAGAAATTGTACCCCTTGATTCTTGTTGTTCTTGGTTTGTACCCTCGGGGTTGAATGCACTTATTGTAAGTCGCTTTGGATAAAAGCGTCAGCTAAATGAAATGAATTGTAATGTAAGTTTCACTATGAAACAACTTCACAGGGGGAAATAAAGCTCCCATTGTTTTGTGATGTAGGACGACAGCTCCTACTCGTGGACAGACGGCTGGCCCGTGTTTTTCACCCAGTGGGGACCAGGAGAGCCGAGCAACATCAAGGACGAGGGCTGCGTGAGCATGCACGCGTCACTCTGGTTCCACGGGACCTGGAACGACACCAAGTGTGACCAGGCCAAACCCTACATCTGCAAGATCTCCTCAGGTACAACTCACACCTTCGCCTTGTCCTCCCTCTCCGTCCCAGCTGGTTCTGTAACAGTGATCCAGAGCTTTAATTCAGTCTAAAGCTTGAACTGTTGATAAAACCTGTTTCATAAAACGTTACTTCATCAGAGACCCCGCCACCCACTCCCGCCCCTGGTGATGGGAAGTGTCTGCCTTTCTATACCCCCTATGGCCGCCACTGTTACTTTGTGTACAACGAGCAGAAGGGCTTCTCCTGGCCGGACGCCGGACACTTCTGCCAGGAGGTCAGGGCAGAGCTGGCGTCCATCCACAGCCGAGCGGAGGTGGAGTTCATCAGGAACCTCAACAACACCAAACATCACAACATCTGGATCGGACTCACCAGGGACCGCAACTGTGAGTGCAGCCGTGGACAGAAGAACCACGATACTTCTACGTCTTCCAGACATGGACGATAGCTGGATGATAAATGACAAATACATACCTGAACCTTTGTGTGTTTGGTTTTTCAGTTGGCTGGGGCTGGACAGATAAGACGTCTCTGGGCTTCTTGAACTGGGCTCCCAGTGAACCCAACATGGCCTTCCACCCCGGGGACGTGGCCGAGGAGAACTGCGTGGAGATGTATGACGACGGGCGCTGGAACGACAACAACTGCCTGCAGAAGAGAGGGTTCGTGTGTCGCCACCGCAAGTGTAAGGACAAAAAGAAAAACGTGCATCTAAATATTCTAATGAAATATAAAAGGCTCTGGGTTTTATTTCTGTTTTCAAAGCTCTAAAGAAATTAAACAGAAAATGTTAAAGAAAAGATTTTTACAGTGATTTGATGACAAACTAACAGCTTCTGGTAACACTCTCTTTCAGACCACACAACAGATGATGGCGGGAATCCGATTTTCCCCACCGATGGCCCAGGTGTCAACGGTAAGAGTGAAAAAGTGCTGAATCCAACTTCCTTATCATGTGTGCGTTTTCTTTTGGCCTGCTTTGATAACTCGAGATTTACCCAAGCTGATGGATCGCAATGTTTCTGCGTTGCTTCTTTGATCCAGACTAAAAGATCTCTCTCGGATACTTTGCCCTGAAACATTATCCGACACTCATGGTCCCTTGAGGATAAATCGTACGACTTTGGTGATCATGTAACTTGTCTGGTATCTGACGTCTGTGTCTCTGTACAGATGGAGGCGTGATAGCTGGTGCCGTCATCGCAGCCTTGGTGATGCTCATCTTGATCGCTGGAGGGCTGTTCTACCTCTTCAGGGTGCGCGGCTACAAACTAAGCGCCATTAGCCTGCCAACACGGAGAGTCAACAACATTGATGTGGTGAGTTATTGATCAGCCAAGAAGGATTGGTTCAGTGTTGAGAATGATGTGTTCAAATTAGTCATTCTTGTTTTTTTTGCAGCCTGCTTTCAACAACCCCAACTTCGGAGGAGAGTCCGACACATAAAGCACCATCCAAGTTTTGTACAGTGAATTGAATTTTTTAAACAAATCAGTAATAATGTAGTTCCATAAGTTTAAATGCTATTGTATATACAAGTATCTTAATTAAAGGAGAAAACCATGTGTTTTTGAATGTTTACAGGATTTATTGCAACACGTCCAGACTCATTCAGAAATTTCCGTAGATGTAATTCTCTTAGTTTGACGTCTTTCACCACCAAATATGAAATTGTGTGATTCTTGTGTTCCTTGAGTAAAAGAAAAGTAAACAATGAGTTAATTTCCAGTGTTTAATTCATCTGTGTACACTGCAACACAAATTCTTTACATATTTCACAAAAAGGAAAAAAAAGCATCCTTCAAAAACCTACGTGATCATTTTTCCAGTAAATGATATTTGGACAAGAAAGGTAAACTTGTTTTCAGAGAAATTCAGAAATGAAGCACCGACACCCGGTGATGAAAACAAAGCCACAGGTTGGAAAGACAAGACCCAGGAACATAAAAAAAACAGATTGCACTAGTCATGAATGTCGAATGCCAGGTTTTGCGTTTTCACTTATTGTGCAGTGTAAAGATCAATACAATATGTCATCATATGCATGTAAACAAAATCCCTCCTTCCGTGGCAAATGGTTAAAATAATCGTGAATATGAGAAACATATATCCAGGAACACTTTGTGGACCTTGTTCAGCCCTTTTTAGCCAATAATTACATGAACTGAGTCAACAGGCAACTAAATCTCCCAACCGTAGGAAGCTAATTTCAAGAAATGTGATATTTGAATGTGTTTAGCTAAACCAATGTTTCCTTTCTCGAATAATTGATTTCATACTGATTAGTTTAACCCCCCCCCCCCAGTGAATCAATAAGACCTGACGATAACTACAGCATGACATCCACTGATTCAAACTTTGAGCTAAAGAAACTCATACTTTATTGCTTAGAATCAAGATACAACAAACAGAGAGTGAAGACTAACACAGTCCTGCCGGTACGTGGTGTTTTTCTGTACAAATTAAATTAAATAGAAATACTCACAAAAGTGTTTATTTTTTTGTATTTTTATTTTTTAAATAAGCTTAGCCATTTCTTCTTCTCAACTTTAGTGTATGAAACATGTAGGGAAGCAGCCTACTAGTGCAAAAACAAACAAGGGAACACAAATGTAGTTTCTTTTCAGTTAAATGATTGTGGTCGTCCATGATAAGCGCAGCCAATTAAAACCATTAAATCCACAACTGTGTGTACGGAAAGTCAGAGATGTCATATGATTCCGTTTTTTGGGGAAAGTTGAGTTGTTGTAAGACACATCTGTGCTTAAAGGCCAGGTTCAATGTTTTTAAATTCAATATTTAAACAATACCAACATGCCCATGTGTAAACTGAAGTGAGTTATTGGTTCCCTCTGTTCATACTAACTGAGGAGAGAATCCTTCCTATGGCACAGTCACACAGCCACAAATGCAAAGTGTATATCGTAGGTCAAAGTTCACCAAAGTTGAACTCTATGTGAATACCTCATTCCTGTAAATGGGAGAAAGTGGACACCCTATCTTTATTTCCGGTCTATGAGGTCTAACTTTAGAAAATGCCTTCCTTGGTTTGTTGGACTCAGGCTGCTCAAGCCTCATAATAGTTAAGGATTCACTTTGGAGTTTATCTTCCCCTTTAGAATGGATCTGTTCACAGACAGTGTGGACAAGAGGAAAGATGTGAAAATCGTTTATAGGACAAAACACAGAAAAATTAACCGGTCATTTAAGATGGTTTCTGAAAAAAAGGGCACAAGTGCAAATTCTGTAACAGGATGATGAGAATAACAGCAAATCAACTTTGGGTGGACAAATAAGTCACCCTCAGTCATTACCACTGACAGTGCTACAGCCAGAAACAGCATCTGCAACACGGGTCACTGGTCTCTCACGTCTCAGGTTTCCTACCATCAGTCGCTCCGACACGCACAAGAGACACATTTCATTCAGGAGCAAAGAGGTCAGACCTAAAACAACAATGCTTACTTAAATGACCTAAATTAAAAAGAAGCTTCTCTGCTCTGTTTGATTTGATGGTGTCCAGATTGATGTTTGTCTCATTAATCTGCACATAATCCAACCTACATGCAGTGAATGTATTTCATCTTATGTCTCATCACCAGTATGGCACTTTTTTTAGTTTATTGTTATTAATGCACTTATTGTTATTGCACAAGAAATGTGACGGCATTGAAAATATTGACAATTTGATGCAAACAAGGAACGAGCTGAAATGAATAAACTTAATGGTGACTTAACTTTGGTGCTTTTGCAACCAATTTCATGAACTTTTTGTCAGTCATATTTGACTTAAAGAAAAGTGACATGCAAACTGGGTTTCTCATGAGTCTCATACACAAGGATCCAGATTTGTGGGAGAAAGAAATGTTGACTATACAAACTACAGACTCCCTGTTACCCAAAATCAAACAATCTTTCAGACTGAAACAGGGAAACTTAAATCTCTTTTTAAGAGAAATAAACCTAAATTTGTTGCCGAAACTGGGAAGTGGTGAGGTGGAACAAGGAGGAACGTCAAACCTTCCGAGAAATAAAATGTGTAGATCACATCAGAGAGAAATAAAGAGACTCCAAAAGTGAACATGACAGAAAATAATAAATTACGAGTGCAATGGTCAGTGTTGTGTATTCCTTGCTGGGGAAAAAATTCCAAAACCAGCCTTAAAAACAAACATGAGATGACATCCATGTGTTTGTAAAGAGACGTCCGTGTGAAGGAAAGGAACAAGACGCCTGAGGGACAGTTCAGGTGGGGATCGCGGTGAAGCACACTGAAGTGAAGTGGAGGCAGGGGGGGGTTTGCAGGTGTCCAGCAGGGGGAGCAGGCTGTTGGTCACTTTACCTTTTGGCTGTCCAGCCTCAGCCAGTAGACGCCCTGTCGTGTGTATCGGACCATAGTGTTCAGAGTGGAGGTTTGACTCAGTGGGCCCATAACAGTGTCCAGCGACGTCAGCAAACCTACAACACACATGAAAAACATGAGTGAAACAGCAGCTCGTTCCCCTGAGGAGTAATATAAAAAACAACACTGACTAACACTGTTTTTAACTCCTCTCTGAAAGAAGCGTCGATCATAAATCCACCTCACCTCAGTGAATTGTACAGTAGAACTAAATTTGGTTTTAATTAATCACTTGACGCTATAAAAACAGGGGGAAACATCCTGACAAAAATATGTATCTTTACGAATAAGAACAGATTTATTCACACCCCAGTAACACATGAAATGTAAAACCATCTCTTTCCCATCCATCCTTACCGCTGCCTTTATTCACCAGCACCTCCGCCTGCTCCCAGAGGTCATGAGCGCTCACGAACAACGAGGTGATTTTGACGTAGGTGAATGCTATTTGTTCTATAGCCTGGGGAACCGCCACCATGCCACTGAGGGGGCCCGCTATCGACCCGCTGCCGCTGTGGTTGGAGCCGGGACCTGAGCTTGTGGACGTGCTGGCAGGAGACGGGACGTCAGGCATCGGGGACGGGGTGTCTGCAGCACTACAAGGGGGAGACAGGTGCCACACAGAGGGGAGTGTTAAAGAAAAGATGTCAGCCGATGACTTTTTACATATTGTGGAAGTGAATGCAGCAAGGACAATGCATGACCTACCTTGCTGTGAAGACAGAAGGATCATGTGGTGCCTGAGCAGAATTCTGAAAGAGAAATATAAATGGCAAAGCTAAAACAAAAACTGTAACTCCTGGATTGACGACGTGTATAACTGCTGCTCTTCTACTTTAGTGCAACTACTTAATTAACGCATCTGTTAACCAAGTATTTTCTAAATAATCCGGTCATTTAGGAAGTGTGGCCACGTGTCAATACTCACAGTGAAGTGATCAGTCAGTGTCTTTGAATACTTGAGTGCAGTTTTGTATTTGTGGCGAAACATGGCCATCTGCAGGAGAGACTGGCACTTCAAACTACAAGAAACAAGGAAATGTCATTCAATAATGATTCATGATTCACATAAGTCATTACAGTAAACAGAAAACATAGTATAGGCCACTGTCTATGAGCTGCAGGGAGCCCGTATTATGTTATAATCATGTTTTGTTTATCCATCTATCCACGCATGCATCCATCCAGCTTGTCCTTTAAAGGTCATGGAGACAATCAAAACCATGTATATGAGTAACAAAAATATTTTCAATATCTACACTTCACACAGAAGTGTCCAAAGAGCAAAAATTCAACTGTGAGGATAAAGCCACCTGGACAAAAATGTCATTTGTTTTCTTATTAAAACGTTGGGATTTCCTGTCTCTGCAGCATTTTGTGGTAATTTGATATCATCAGATATTAGGGAAGTAAAGCAAATTTTATGTTATAAAGCTAATGTGCCAAACTCATCATGTATCAATGAGACGAGCAGTTATTGTCATGAATATTTTCACACTGTCCATCTAAATAAGCGATACACTGGCACCTACTTACTGTCAGATGTAAGTAGCACACATCATGTTTCAGAAATGTTTCAAGGTACTGTTATATAATTCAACTGCACCACATATACTATAGGTCAATCAAACCCTCTCTGAAATTAGTCAATTAAATGTATACGGCCCCTTAAGAGCCAAAACAAACATAAAAGCTAAAACCAGGAGTAAAAACTTTAACCTGTAATGTTAGGGGAACCTCATTAGAATGTCTGGTGTGAGGGGGAAACAGCACATTCAGCATTCCCTTACCATAAAACTAAAAAGTCCTTTTCTGAGGGCGGAGCAGAGGGGTCCACTGTGTTTTTAAGTTTCAGGATAAACCTGTGAGAGTGAAAAATGCACAAATCGACAGTTATGAAGCAGAAACATTCACACTAGGGCTCAAAATTCAGCTGAAATTAAAAAAGAGCATTTCAATGAATGTGTCCACGAGAAGGTGGAGGAGCCTCTATGGTTTTATAAAGATTCAAACTCTAATAGTTTAGATAATAATAGAAGTTGGTTCTTACTTGAGGAGGTCGACTGTCTCTTCAAACATGGTGTAGGAAGACATTGAAATCTGTGGATCTTTTTCCATAGCAATGCCACTCTCAACAAAGAACATGACAGCATCCAGGTAGTTGAAAACTTTACTGAGCTTATCTGACTGTAGAGAAGGAGCAACAAACAAATGCAGTGGTCATTGTTTATTTCAAGGCCTGTTTATATTTCATTACAGTTTAGAAAATAAATTCAGAACAAAAACAGAACCCCACCTCTGCATCTGCTTTGTGCTTCAGCCGTTTTGCCTCCTTTATGGATTGCTTCACTGGATACGGCCTGCAGGAGAAAGGACCAGAACAAAATGAGCAACAACAAGTTTATATCAATGAGAATTAGAACTGTGGCACCAATTGATAAGAATAAAGATAAAAATAATGAATTAATAAAGACAAAATCACAATTGTCTTTAAACTGCTTATTGACTCTATAGTTCTCCGATGAGTTGGGTTGTATTGAAGAGTTATTTACAGCGAAGCCTTCGAAGAAAGATGATAGACAGGAGAGAAAGACCTGTGCCCATATTTATTCAGCTTTTCATTGTGAAAACATTGTTTTTAATGACGAGCGTGACACACAAAGTGGGAGAGTTGTCCTACATTGTTCCCATGTCATAGTCAGTAACAACTACCACCAGAATCCTGTTTAAAGTTTCTGTTCAAAGCTAAAACCAAATCTGTGGTTTCAATGTCAGACGTTTCTGTTTGGAGCAATTTTTTTGGTAAAACAGACACAACCAGATAAAAATCGGACTAAACTGAAAGTGCAGCAATTTCGGGTCAGGGGCCGCAAGATTTTATAAGACATCAAAAGTTCACTAAAGTTCCAACAGCTCTACATAAAGGAAATCTCACCTGTCCTCAAACCTGAGCAAGGGCCTATTGATCAAAACTGCCTTGTTGGACTGTGAAGACGATGGGACCGTGGGGCGGAACTTTGGAGGCTTTAGCTGGAAACGTTTGGTCGTGGAAAAATTAATTAATAAACTTCTCCACTGGAAACAATCACTAAAACGCAATACACTCATGTAATGCTTGCAGCAGGTGCTCGTGTGTCGACAGTTACCTTTTCAGAGTGGAGGC
This sequence comes from Limanda limanda, assembly GCF_963576545.1. Classification (NCBI taxonomy): domain Eukaryota; kingdom Metazoa; phylum Chordata; class Actinopteri; order Pleuronectiformes; family Pleuronectidae; genus Limanda; species Limanda limanda. The sequence goes on along the minus strand of NC_083636.1, from coordinate 30,720,001 downwards.
GCTCTGTGTGTTTTTCACTCCTCTTCTTGTGCTTGCCGGAGTCCTTGCTCTTTGCAGCCTCCTTACTGGACTCCAGAGTCTCCGCAGAGCAGCGTTTGTGTAACTTTGAGTCTTTAGCCGAGTCTTTGAGTGTTGTAGACACAGGCGTCTTCTTGGCCTTCTTTGTCTCCCGATCCTCCGCTGGATTGCTGGAGCTTCTGATGAAAAGACCAGAGAGCCTGTGTGATCAGACTGAACCGACTCAAACATCATTTTACCCGTGGCAGAAAAATATAGGATGTTTCTGTTTGAGGGTACCTACTCCATTTTGATAGAAGGATGAGCTGAAGAGGTATTCTTGTTTTCCAGCCGCCTTTTCTTTCTGGGTAGATTTTTATTGTCTCCCTCAACCTAGAAGACAACAAAACACAGATTATAATCTAAACAGAACTTTGATTATGTAAACTCATGCTCCGCCCTGGACCTTTCTCACATTTGGAGTTGTGCTTTTTTTGCTGCTTTTGCTGGGTTTGTGTGTTATAGAGACATCACCGCCCGTTCCATCTGGCTCGACAACCAGCGCTGGTCTCTTTGCGTTGCTGGGTATCTTCTGCTTGTTGCCGGATGTCTGGGGGACTCTTGAGAGCAGACTTAGATCGATCCTCACCAGCAGGGATATGGGAGGCCTGTGGAGGTCCTGAGAACCATTGGCTGTTTGCGCTCTCTTCTCTGAGTGTTTTTGGGATGTTTTTTTAGGTCTCTTGTTTCCCTTCTGGCAGATAGTCTCTGCCTTGGGTTTGCTACAGGGGATTTTTACAGGTTGGTCAGGAGATGGCTCTTCAGGCTGAGCAGCAGTCTGTGTGGGGCAGAAGCAAGGGTTGGGATATTTCACCCCACAAGATTGACAAAGACTTTTCAGAACCACCTTGACTTCAGGCTCGAATCCAACCTTCCGCTTGTCAAGGGACATGTGTTTAGAAGTCCTTTTGCTGTCATGTTTAGAGTCACCATCCTTGCTTTTCTTGCAGTGTCTTGTTTTCGTCTTTACCTTGGGCCTGTCTGTGAAACCCAGGTCTTTTCCTCTTGTGGCTACGACGTCCTCACACTTAACACTGACAGCTGCGTCACTGGGATCCTGGAAGCCCTCCTTTGCTGGCTTCAAGGAGTGCGTCTTGCATGACGGCCTCCTGGAATCAGCAGAAGGGCATTTTTTGCTACTCTGCTGGTGATGGTTGTCCTGATGGCTTTCTCTGCACTGCTGGAGCTTTGCATGGTTGTCACCAAGCTCATTTTGGTGAGTAGGAAGCTGAGGCTTAGAATCCCTGGTCGGGTCGACCAATTCTACGCTGGAGTGCTTGGAGCTTTGAGTGGGCAACAGCCGTTTGTGAGAGGGGCTCTCAGACACATGGGTACCAGCTTGACAGTCAGTGCTCGAGTTCTGTTGGTTGGACCTGATCCAGTTCCCCAACTGCCAGTCACCACGGCTCACCGCTGGAGCATCAGGCTACAAAAAGAAAAGACGAAGAGCACAAGGAAATAGTTCTGAGAATGCACATTCAACCTTTAATGCAGATGTACAAAAGGGACAAACAGGAATTTACCTCAGTTTTAACTGTGCTGCTTAGTGGGGGCTCTCCTGTGGTGCTTTCACTGTCCGACTCTGATCTTGAGCTGCTCTCTGAGTCGCTAGAGCTGGCTGACTCTACCCCGCTGGAATGTGCCGCAGCTTTGAGGCTGGTTGAAAACAGAAAGTTTTATATATATATGTCTTTATAGCTTTATTAAACTGCATGGAAGCTACAAGTATATAACAGTCTCTTTTAAGTTCAGTTACTTTCAGTGGCTGGGCCTGAAAGTGTAGTTCCTTATCTTCTGTGGTGTTTTAAAATGAGAGCAAACAAAAAGAGGAGCTAAGTCACTTACGATAAGGCGCTCTGCTGGTTGAGCTGCAGTGGATCTGTAAGAGGAGGAGGAGGAGGAGTAGGAGGAGGAGAGACACAACTTTCTGGAGAGAAAACAAACAAAATGAGACAACATAAGTACATGTCAGTAAACACTAATGTGGATCACACATTGCATCTGAGCTTTTTTCCCCCCACAAATACTTTACGGACTAACCTGATGCCAACTAATCTTCAGTACTAAATTAAAATGCCCCTTGAGCAAATATAAATAACTCAATAAGGATAGTCTTTAAGATCTATGAATGATTGCCCCCAGAAACCAGTGAAAATGTTGAAAAACACCCTATGTCACCATGTTTAAGAAAGTGAAAAAAAACTAATCCTGGATCCGCACCCTGAACCAGATCTACAATCAAATGTAATAGTTCTTTCCTGACCCATACCCCATCCTACCACCAAGTGGAAATCCATTCAGATGCTTATGCTTTTAGTGGAGGTGACTCGAAGTAATGCTGACTACTCTAATGATAAAATATGCTGTTTTAACGTTGGTTGACAGTTGAATTTTACCACGAAGGGTAAGTGTATCATAACTCTGACTACCAGAGTTTGGCTTTTGAACTCATATCTTGCGCTGTAACATTAACACATATTGTGGTCACTAAATGAACAGAACATGAGCTTTTGTTTTGCTAAATTTTTCTGGGCGGTTTATAGCACTAAAATAAAGCACCCCGTTGTAAACACAGGATTTTCTGGAATGTACTTAAACAGCTGGAAGAATGTAAACAGAAGTTCTGACTCCTTTTTCAGAAGAAGCACTTAAAGTCAAGGAATCATTAAGCTAACATGAGAGAGAAATTAATGAGCTGAAGTAGGTATAGTAAGAGATGTATTAAAACAATAAAAATCAAACACAAACCGAAGAGTCCTAAAAAGAAAGGAGTGAGAGATTTGAAGAAAGTTCCCCCCTCCTCTCTGTGACATGCCAGCCTCTTTCCCTGAGATGAGGTTAATTTGAGATAAATTCTAGGGCTGTTTCTCCAGTGCCATTTTGTGGTCAGTTCACAGAATAAGGCAATCTGGCAGTACAAGTTACCATAGAAACATTGCTTTGAAGAAGCAGGTTAAGTAGAACATAGACACTGCTTTAAAACCATGAATATTACAGATCAAGAAGAGAAAGTGATATGATGACTCATCAATATGTCTGCTAGAAACATCTACAGACATTAAAGAGTCAATCCTTGTTCCTATTCGATGTTGGATTGCTTATTAATTTTTTCAATCCTTGTTCTCTGCCTGAATTGTACTTTGCTCACTGCCCTCATTACTCACTTTGTCCCGGGCATGAAGAGACGTGCACTGCTTCCTGTTTGAACAGAAAGAAAAAAACAAGCTTTAATACAAATCATAGGTATGTTTCAATTAGGTTTGTACCCTTGGATCTACATTTATACTGAACTAATAACTTAGTCAATTACCAACCTTTTTTGAATGAGTATACATGATATCAAGATAGATTTCAATTACTCTCAACCTTTTGGAACTAACCTTGGCTGAGAACAGGGATTTGGAGGATTTGTCTATGCTTGTTGTGGGTATATCTGTCAGAAGAGGAGGCCATGAGTGGGTCATTTCCTGTTAAATAAAAAGAGTGGCATATGTGTTAGGAGCCTAACGAAGTCCAACTACAAAACAGATGCTTGTCTTCATGTAACCAACAGTAATTCATGCAGATGGGCGCTCTTCAAACTTTTATAAAAATTTTTTTTAAAAAACATAAAAACAAAGTGCACTGATGAAGATAATATTGCAAAGCAGCCAAAGGAGACAATTGTAAGAGAGCTACAGAAAAGTTTATCAGCAGCTATTGAAATGAATTTATTCCAAAACTATTCAATTGATGTAAAATAAACAAATATCTACTGAAATATTAACTGATCCACCTTTTGGATTATATGATACTTAATTCACTCCATTTTCTCCTTTCTATATCAGTGAGTGCTACATATAGTTTTTTTTGTTTTGTCTTAACTGTCAATTTAAGTTTGATGTTAATATCATTTGATATATTATTTATAACCTTCTGTGATCATTTTTGCATTAGTAAAAGTTGCATGTGCATAGCATTCAGCTGCTTTTCTAGCACGTGTGTGAATGGTACTGGGTTGGGTGGCATAAACAGTGAGTCAGTTATCATGCATACTTTTGGGTGTTATTTGTTGTGTTTTGAACTAAAGTGTGAGATATAAATAGGCTGTAACCATAATTACAGTTATATGACAGCCTTGAGTCATGAATTAAAATGTAAACAGATGAACCTACCCTCAAGATGTCCTCAACACACTGAGCTTCATTTGTCCTTGTCTGTAGAAAAGAACGGAAGAAATATGAGTTTCTGAAATCACCATGAAAAAAACACAAGTGCAATTATAAAATGATGATTTAATATGGGAATAAAAGAGTAAAACAAACCAAACAGATATTAAATATTCCTTTCACAATATCAGATTCCTCACTTGCAATACAAGAGGCTGTAGTTTTTTTTACAATCTGAATCATGGCAGATAATCTCTGGATAAAATCTGTAGGTAAATTACAGTACACACAGCATAGTAAAACACAGACAAGGTGTTGTGAATTTATCTAAAATGTCAAAGATGTCTTTTTGACCTTGTGCTACAGGCCTATAAGCACTGACAGTCCAGAGAAGAGAAAAATCCGCGACTAACCTTAATAGAACTGAGTGAACAAACCTTAGACACATCTGTCAACATAAAGCAGTCGTACACTACATCTCTACCAACTACAGCAGCAACAGTGATGCAATAACCTGAATCAGGCAGCAGCATAGGCCAACCACAACGTCACATAAACACTGAGTGAATGAGTCAACAGCCTGCGTTTCAGTTTGTTTTCAGACCTCTCTTTCGGTTTTTCCTTCTGAATGGACAATGTTTGAGATAAGGTCAGAGTGAATGGGCCCCCCGAGCAGTTATGCAAGTTGGTGACAAAGCTCATTTATTGTTCTGCTGATCCCAGGGGTGAAGGTATCAGAGGCAGCTAAGGTCATGTATGCACACAAAAAACATAAATGGCAGGTTGCTCACCACTTATGCAATGCTATGCACCTAAGTGAGTAAATAATGACACTACATGCTGAAAAATGCATGGTGGATAATATATAATATATTTGCTGGGAACAATGTATTGATATGAGATATTCAGATTCCGAAATGCCCCCCCAATACTACCAAAAAATGCTAACAAATACTTTTAGTTTCACCCGGATAAAACTGCAATGTTCTTGTCCAGGAAATCACTTCTTCTCTTCCGCTCCATCACAGCAACAGCACTGTACTACCACTGGCAAATACTGTCTTTAGTGAAGCAACGAAATGATTTCTGGTAGCGTTAGCCAAAACTAACAACAAATGTCAGCAGTTTGGCAATAGTTCACAATGGAAGTTAAACAGAGATGTGTGCCGTTTGCAAGAGTTCAGTTACAAGCTATTTAAAAAGGAAGCAATTGTTGTATATTTTTAGATTAATTTATTGTGTTCATTTTCATTATTATTGTCAATCTGGATGATAAAACCAGTTCTATGGCATTCAGTCTCTCCTTGTATTTGTTATTCAAAGGGTTTAACCTGAGTCAGGCTATTCAACAACGATAGCATTCAACTCTTCCCTACAGGGTAAGTATAAACAATTATTTAAGTTTTTTATTTTTAATGCACTGGTATCTGATCTGAAGTCGGTATTTGATGAAATGTAAAATCCAGGTTTCAAGCAGGGAATTCGTTTTTTCTGTTTTGTTTATATGCTTCACAAAATGTCTTATGCACTCCAGAACCACGCAGGAATGTAATTATTTTCATGCTTATGCAAACATAATCTGCTCAGTATCACTATCACACATTTTCACTGGTCACACCAGTCGGACGGTAAACTAGACGCCTGATCGACATTGTCTCGACACTGTTTGAACAAGGAAGTCTGCTCTTTGACCCATGACAGCTACATTGATCCATTTAGGTAGAAAGCGCAACTGCTAAACACATTACTTCTCCCTGTTATGTATTGTTGCCCGGGCTCATCCTCAGAGAGAAACTGCACGACAGAGTCCAGATGTGAACTCAGGAGGGTTGGTTAGCAAAAAGGGGAATGAGTCACTGCTCAGCTATCCTGCACTGGATTAGTCCCAGCCTTGAAAACAGCAGCACATTCAACACAGCTCTGCTGCTGCAGGAGGGTAAGGGGGAGGTGCAGAGAGCTGCAGGTGCAAGGGCTGTGTGTATGTGTGTTTACGTGTGACAGGGAAGGGATGAATAGAGTTGAACTGGAGTTCAGCCAATAACTCCAAAACAATAGAGTCCAAGGCCTTTTTTAAACGCCTGAACAGTCAAGCAGAAACAGCCAAACTACAAGGAGACTTCACAGACCGTCCTGAAATCAGCAGACACAAAACGCTCGTGGACTAATGCACAGTATATTCAAAGCCCAGACGTGAGTGCAGAGAAGTTATCGGAGGGCTATCCTTGTTAAACCACCTCCCCCACAGTTCCTGGAAGCACCACACAAGAGCTTCAAGCAACATCACAATCATGCGCAGTACATCACAACATCCATTATTGAACAAGTAAGTTTAGTCCTTCAAAAGCTAAACCACTTTCTTCAAATAGCAGGAATCATTCCCATATTATAGGGTTCAGTAAATCCTACATACTTTACTACAGGTCTATACTGAATTGGGTAGTTGAAGTATAAGCCACAATTAAAGTTAACTTTCAGATTATAACTAAATAAAAGAAGATATTATTCAAAGATCCCATTAAAATCTAGTTAAGCTAGCTGTTACTTGGGTTGAATACATTTTACTCAATTTGTAATTTATGTTTCGATGTTTTTTGGGCACTTCACCTTTATTGTCACGATAGTGTGCTTAAAATGAGGAGAATGAACAATATGCATAGCAGAGCCGGGTTGCAACGAAATCTACGACCTCAGCAGGAGGGATCAACATTATGTACATGTACGCAAGTGTAGGTATGAAAGACATTGCAAGATGTGGAGTTTTTGAAAATTTTCACAGGAAGTAATTCCGACTTGATGGGGTAAAAAATATGGCATATTTAGGGAACAGATTTTTTTGAGTGTGTGAAATTGGGTGCAGCATGTTTGAATTAAATGTGACTGTTTACCTTTGGCGGAGCTACAGTATGCGCTCCACTGACTGCCATTCTAGTTGTTATACTGTGTAAACCACCTTTAAAAGGAACACAATTGGGGTTTTAAAGTATCCACTAGTTGAGTGATAGGCAATGGTTTTCATTATGAAATTCTGGCTATTTTATTAAAAAGGACTTTTCAACATTTTGGAAATTTCCATTGAATGGCTTGCTCAAAGTTTGATACCACTTGTGTTTGTGTACTAAACATGAAGTGATAGCCAGCAGCTGGATAGCTTAGTTAATCTTTAAGACTGGAAACAGGAGGCATCAGAAAAACCTGGGTCTTTGAGAATATATCCACCTACCGTTTTCCTAAAACTAATTTATAAACCCACTTTGCTCCATTTCCAAGCTATGCCAAGCTAGACTAACTGCCTATAGATTGTAGTTTTATATTTACTTTACAGATATAACTGTTCTGTTGATCATCTTATCATAACAGCTTTTGGCCTGTTTTACAACCAAAATTACATTTTTAACAATAAGATATCATGTCACAGTTATTAGATCTAGGATAATACACTCACCTCCATGAACTGTGGCAGTATCTTTATTTTCCCCGGGTTGGACTTGCTGATTAACAAAGGTGCGTATGGCTGTGGCGAAGGTTTCAGCTCAGGCGAATCACTGAGCACCTGGTCCTGACCATCCATGGGCCGCACATAGGCTGTTGGCTTCTGGGTCATGACTACGCTGGGCTGCTTAGACGACAGGAGTGGGGGGAAGGTCTGGGAGGGTAGTGCGTTTGTTTTCGTGGCTTGAGTCACAGCTGCATCTTTAGGGGACAGCTTAATGTTCAGTGTGGTAAAGTCCATGGTGCTGGTGGACCCAGATGGATGATCTGAGAACTCCTGATGCTGATGTCTATCGAAGGTATCCTTAGTGTCAGTGTTGTTGTCGTTACTGGAATGTAGGAACGCTTGCGGCTTAACATCAGGAGACTGAGCAGACATTTCCTGGGGAAGGCTGACATGTACCTTGACATCTGAGAAGACTTCACTCTTCTTCTGTTGCTGCCCTGAGTTTCCAGGATGACTGTGGTTCGAGGATGTCTTTATGACAGTGGATGAATGTCCATGTCCGTGTGGAGAAGACAATGCGGACATCGTCACAGGCTGGGAGGAGTAACTGCTACTAGAGGGGCATTTCTGGTTTAAGGTTGGCATGTAATGGACCTGGTTGTGGAATGGACCTTTGGTTGATTTATCTGTGTTTGTCTGACCCTGATCTGACTGCGAGACGGTTACATAACTAGGAATGGATGAAGGCTCGATGGTGAGGGGACATGGATTGTTCACATCTTCGTAACTGCCCAGCATCCTCTGGATCCGATTGGAAAGCTCGTCCCCTTTGTTTGTCTACAATGAGAGGGTACAAACATTAAGCTGTGGTAAACATGAACAAGGTATCTCAGTTCAGAAAAAGTTGATTTTTAAACATGATTACAACATATTTAGCCCTTGGTTGTAAGAAATCAGTGGAACACCCTGGTGATAAGAGTACATTTTCACATGACAACAAGCATAAAGTCCTCATTGACGTTTTCTCTGAAATTCTTCGTCAGTGTTTCTAGATTCTCTGAAAACTGCTTCACTGTCTGACTGCACTTTCTTTTATTCTCAACTGATACTTGTAACAGGAAAAGATTTTCAACGCAAAGATTTAAATGTTATCTACAAACAACTATGTGGTTCTTGGTATGTGATCAAAATGTTCTCTTTATTTCTCAAAATAAATTTGTAATAAATATCCATCTATTCGAACATTTTGCCAATACTCAGGGATACAGCAGTGATGGACACTGCTATTTCTATATCATGGTCTATATGAAATAAACTAGTATAGTCAATGTATCTATATTGCCAATTTACATTACATTATACTATCATTCATTTCCCATTTGTTAGAACAATTTTGCAGCAAATATCTCTTGTAATATAATATCTAATATCTCAAATATTCTCTTTGACTGACCTCTGAAACCAAACCATACATTTTCCATTTTGTCTCTCATTGTTTCTCCATTAATAACAATTGTTGAAGTAAACCTTTAGCATATTTATTGCATTCTACCTGATCATTTATCAATGGGCAGTAAATATATTTAATGTTCTAGACCAACAATCATAAGGCTGCAGCAGCATTTAACTGTTCCTCACACGTTGTAGTAGAAGTGCACACAGTACTGTTGTGGTATTGAACTGTTACAGCATCAGCTCCTTTTACCTTGTATGGTTCCGCAAAGAGAGGCACTTTCTCAGGGTTGAGTTCTTTGGCTTGGCTGGCTTCTTGGTTCCTCAATTTCCATGCTCGGAGACGAAGAAGGTGCCTTTCTTCGTTGAATACACTGAAAGAAGCATTTGTGAGACCATCATTTTCACTATGACACTAAATAAATACAATTATCCTTTTAAATCCCAGAGGTGGGGATACATAACATATTTAAATGAAAATCAAACAAATCACACAAACATTAATGACATGCTCTTAGTCTTTGTGGCTGAGAACCGCCTGTTCTTTACATCTGGATTTTAGATTTTGTGTAACCACTTCAAACACTTATAAACCTCAGAATAAGGACTTTTTGTCTGACGATACCATAACATTTAGAGACTGCAAATAAATGGCATCTTTACAGACTTATCTACCTGAGGGGCGTGGCAGCGGCGTCTAGGGGGAGAGCAGACAGTGCCCATCATATGTAGACAAGTGTAATTAGACTCACAGATGCCATGAGGATTCACCAAAAACATTCACATCTGCTCTCTCTAGTCCCCAAAGAGGACACGCTGCCTATACAGTACAGGCATCAAATGGATAATAAAGAATACTGATCTTGATAGGATGCCAAAGGTAAAAAGAAATAGTTTACTCTTTGTAAATTATACTGTGGAACAGCAGCCAGCCCCCTGTTTAAAGCTTTAAATATGCTGAAGTGAACTGAACACTTGAATCTACAGTTCGAAATGTTGTGATTTTCCTGCCAAAAAAAAGTGTTGATCACCCTCCCAGAGGGACGCTTCCATGGCAACAAGTCTGGCAATACAGATTTGAGACTGAGCCAAACAGATGAGCACTCACTCATTATAGTAGCAGAGAGACTGGACCAACTACAAGGACATCACAAAGTGGCATTGCCAAGTCACACAGACCCAGGGGAAAGTACCGCGTCTGTATTACAGACACTGTCTAGTCTTAAAAACAAAAATGAAACATTGGTTTTGTTGACGACTGTCAGTGCTGATGATGGGACTGGGCGATATGGCCAAATATTCTAATAAAAATGTTAATATTGATAATTATTATCCCAATAAATGTCAATTTTCTTTTATATTTTAAGTTTAAAGACGGATGTTTTGCTCCTGAGGGAAGCAAAAAAAAATATTTGACAAATATGAGACGGATGTGCTATACCTCCTCACTGTGCTTACACATTGCGTAAGCACTACGTCTATTGGATATATATTAGAAACTTCGCCTGAGGGTATATACATTCAAGTTTTTTAGTTGCTCAGTACAAAACTGTCCAGAATTAGCATGCATGATTAAATCTTGACAATGAGCAACCTATAATAACTTAATCATCCAAAAAAAATTGTATTTTAACAAGAGAGCAAACAAATTAAACCGTACCACTGTAAAGCTCAGAAGAAAAATCATATTCCTTTAAAACAAATTATAATTTGCTGAATTAATAACCAATTTAATTGAATTAAGAGTTTGGGTTTTGCTGCATAAAATGTAATTTATTATATTTCCCATGTTCAGAAAACCAGTAGGGACTAGGGATGGGTATCGTTTGGTTTTTATCCGATACCAGTTCCTAACCGATACTTTTAAAACGATACCGGTTCCTAAACGGTGCCTGAACCGATACTTTTTTCAAAAAAGTGCACAAAACGATACTTGACTAAGAAAGGCTTTTTTATTGCCAAATATATTAACTGTATAAAGTAGATTATAAATATAAATAAATACAAAACCCTTTTGAACTTAAAACTATGAATAACATACAACTGTTAACAAAAGTTTACACTATACTTAAATAAATAAATACAAAACACACACACTCTGACTCGTGACTCTGACTTCGGTGCCTGAGCCAAATGAAGACTGAGGGTCGCTTTTCCATCACTCGGAGACCCCCGTGTCTCCCGGCCCGCCTTCGTCCCCGCATTTTAGGGGCCCGCCTTCGTCCCCCTAAAATGCGGTCGCTTTTATGAAACATTTCTCGGCGTGGTCTTCGTTCCTCCCGCCCGGAGCCGGTCCCGGAGCCGGTCCCGGAGCACCGCCAAGGAGGAAATGCGCCCGGCAGGGGGGGGCAGCCAGCGCCGGGGAGAGGTCTCACGAGGAGACCCCCCCCACACACACACACACACACACCTGCACGGGAGCCCTGACGCACGCGGGGAGCGGGCGTCAGGCAGCCGCGCCTGCGGGAGCCGCCGCTTCCCGTGAAGGAAGGAGCGGAAGTGTGAGGAGGCGGGACGAGCGGAGACCTCAGACTTCGATTGGCTCAGGCACCGAAATGAGGCACCAAAATCTCCGTTGCATTTCGGTCCGGGTAGGTACCGGTTGTATTGGAACCGGTTCCATATTGGAACCGGTTCTCGGTACCCAACCCTAGTAGGGACAATAAAGGCCTTCAATTAATTAATTAATTGATTATGATTTTATAGAGCTTCCAAGCTACTGTGGCTAGCAATAGTAACAATGTCTGCTGCAGATCTGATGGCACTTCTGAAACTCCACTTAACAGGATTAAACCACCTCCAGCTATACATTCCACCATCACAGCAATCCTACTATTTATTTAGACTGTCTGTTACCAGATACAAAAAAAACATGAACAAAGTTTCTGTGCACGACAGTGAAAAAATTCCAAAACAGCTGCATGAAATGTACAATTTTCCATACCATCTAAGGCCTTATTGAGGGAACTACCTGCAGATACCCTGACATGGTAAATGACAGAACCCAGAGGATACCAGTTTACCTATTACACCGAAAACTGATCGATTGTAGAATAAAAGGTGAAATAACGACCAGAATAAAGCACATGCAAGACACAGCTGCACTGAAACAGTCAAACCCAAACTGAAACATCAGGAGAAAATAAATGGGAAATTTGCTTCTGGAAAGAGCATTCTAAAAGTGACTGTTACACTTTATCAAACAATAGCAATAATAATTGATATTTAATTGAAGAGCAAATATGAGTGTCATAAGGATTTTCTAAAGCATAAATGGAGAAAAATAATTAGAAATATACGTATAGAGCCAGAGCTGATCAGAAAGTGGGCGGTCACTGCTTCGATCCGTCAAAAAAATGAATGTATGTATATATGTGTATATATATATATAAATATAAAAGGATTTCTGAAATTTCAGGGGACCAGGGTTGGGGTTAGGGATGTGAAATTTACTGTCGGAACCAGAGCTGTTGAAAAAGTGTGAAGTCCTTACTTGTCTCTTTCAAACATTTAAAATAATCATTTTCATAAGGATTTTCTGTGATGTCAGAGGAGAAACTGTTAGGTCCGTGAAAATTAATGTGAAAATTTCTTCTGGAATCAGAGTCATCATAAATGTGGGAAATAATTTACATAATAATAATAATAAACTGTCCAGAATTAGCATGCATGATTAAATCTTGACAATGAGCAACCTATAATAACTTAATCATCCAAAAAAAATTGTATTTTAACAAGAGAGCAAACAAATTAAACCGTACCACTGTAAAGCTCAGAAGAAAAATCATATTCCTTTAAAACAAATTATAATTTGCTGAATTAATAACCAATTTAATTGAATTAAGAGTTTGGGTTTTGCTGCATAAAATGTAATTTATTATATTTCCCATGTTCAGAAAACCAGTAGGGACTAGGGATGGGTATCGTTTGGTTTTTATCCGATACCAGTTCCTAACCGATACTTTTAAAACGATACCGGTTCCTAAACGGTGCCTGAACCGATACTTTTTTCAAAAAAGTGCACAAAACGATACTTGACTAAGAAAGGCTTTTTTATTGCCAAATATATTAACTGTATAAAGTAGATTATAAATATAAATAAATACAAAACCCTTTTGAACTTAAAACTATGAATAACATACAACTGTTAACAAAAGTTTACACTATACTTAAATAAATAAATACAAAACACACACACTCTGACTCGTGACTCTGACTTCGGTGCCTGAGCCAAATGAAGACTGAGGGTCGCTTTTCCATCACTCGGAGACCCCCGTGTCTCCCGGCCCGCCTTCGTCCCCGCATTTTAGGGGCCCGCCTTCGTCCCCCTAAAATGCGGTCGCTTTTATGAAACATTTCTCGGCGTGGTCTTCGTTCCTCCCGCCCGGAGCCGGTCCCGGAGCCGGTCCCGGAGCACCGCCAAGGAGGAAATGCGCCCGGCAGGGGGGGGCAGCCAGCGCCGGGGAGAGGTCTCACGAGGAGACCCCCCCCACACACACACACACACACACCTGCACGGGAGCCCTGACGCACGCGGGGAGCGGGCGTCAGGCAGCCGCGCCTGCGGGAGCCGCCGCTTCCCGTGAAGGAAGGAGCGGAAGTGTGAGGAGGCGGGACGAGCGGAGACCTCAGACTTCGATTGGCTCAGGCACCGAAATGAGGCACCAAAATCTCCGTTGCATTTCGGTCCGGGTAGGTACCGGTTGTATTGGAACCGGTTCCATATTGGAACCGGTTCTCGGTACCCAACCCTAGTAGGGACAATAAAGGCCTTCAATTAATTAATTAATTGATTATGATTTTATAGAGCTTCCAAGCTACTGTGGCTAGCAATAGTAACAATGTCTGCTGCAGATCTGATGGCACTTCTGAAACTCCACTTAACAGGATTAAACCACCTCCAGCTATACATTCCACCATCACAGCAATCCTACTATTTATTTAGACTGTCTGTTACCAGATACAAAAAAAACATGAACAAAGTTTCTGTGCACGACAGTGAAAAAATTCCAAAACAGCTGCATGAAATGTACAATTTTCCATACCATCTAAGGCCTTATTGAGGGAACTACCTGCAGATACCCTGACATGGTAAATGACAGAACCCAGAGGATACCAGTTTACCTATTACACCGAAAACTGATCGATTGTAGAATAAAAGGTGAAATAACGACCAGAATAAAGCACATGCAAGACACAGCTGCACTGAAACAGTCAAACCCAAACTGAAACATCAGGAGAAAATAAATGGGAAATTTGCTTCTGGAAAGAGCATTCTAAAAGTGACTGTTACACTTTATCAAACAATAGCAATAATAATTGATATTTAATTGAAGAGCAAATATGAGTGTCATAAGGATTTTCTAAAGCATAAATGGAGAAAAATAATTAGAAATATACGTATAGAGCCAGAGCTGATCAGAAAGTGGGCGGTCACTGCTTCGATCCGTCAAAAAAATGAATGTATGTATATATGTGTATATATATATATAAATATAAAAGGATTTCTGAAATTTCAGGGGACCAGGGTTGGGGTTAGGGATGTGAAATTTACTGTCGGAACCAGAGCTGTTGAAAAAGTGTGAAGTCCTTACTTGTCTCTTTCAAACATTTAAAATAATCATTTTCATAAGGATTTTCTGTGATGTCAGAGGAGAAACTGTTAGGTCCGTGAAAATTAATGTGAAAATTTCTTCTGGAATCAGAGTCATCATAAATGTGGGAAATAATTTACATAATTCAACTTTTATCAGTAGAAATAATCAATTTCTGCAAGATATTCTAATATTTCGATGAGAAGGAATTTTATGAGGGAACAACAGCCGTTCTGGAGTGGCGATAGAACGATGTCGGTGTTGATAGTCAATTTTAAATCAATATCATACGGATTTTATGAAATGTTGAGGTGGAATTTATGGGAAATTTACCTTTGGAAGCAGAACTGTTTTTGAAAGTGGGCGGTCAGTGCTACACTCCAAACAATCTCAACAACATCAACAAAATAATGTTAATCAATCGCAAAACATCCTAAGGTTCAGTAAATATGAATATATGAATGCATTTATGAATGCATTGTGTAATGCACAGTGAGGAGGTATACCACTTGGCTGATTTGAAAAATGATTTGCAGTTCATCGCTCTCTGGTCATGAAGAAGAGTTTAAAAGCTTGAGTCTTTAAAGTCAAAACTGTAACATGACACCCCGACACCGCGATTATTATCGATATCGTCCCATGTTGTGGTGCTGGTATTTTGACCAGGTCGTGCTTAGATCGTTGTTAAATGAAAGTATTGGACACTAAGCACCGTGTTCAACCCCTGAGCTCTGCTGTTTTCCAACTGAATCCAAGTTAGTCCAACACTGTGGTGTGTGTGTATGTGTGTGCGTGTGTGCGTGTGTGTGTGTGTGTGTGTGGGGGGGGGGGTCTTAGCATCCGTGACGTGAACTTTAACCGTGAATTTGCTTAGATCGTGCGGTGTAAACAGAGCAGCTGGTGGAAATCACAGCAGATTCCAGCTGCTCGCCCAGACACACGAACAAGCTACAGCACAATAACAACTCCTCGCAGTTTGAGCTGAGTTTCGAACTACATAAAACTCCACTTTGGACGCGGTGTCAAGCCCAGCTACACTCACTGTGTGTGTCTGTATGTCTGTGTGTGTGTGTGTGTGTGTGTGTGTGTGTGTGTACGTGAGGCTAATGCTCCGTGGCTAATTACTACCAGTCTGGGCTGGGGAGGCTAACGTCCCGCAGCTAGCAGCTAGCATCCGCCACTCTGTGTGTATGTGTGTGAGCCTACCTCGGCTGGGCTGCCATGGCGCGCCTCTCCCCGCAGCTGAAGTTGGCTGTCATGTGTCTGTGACAGTCCCTCACCGAGCCGCTGCTCTCAGCCGCTCACCGAGCCCGGTGCTGCGGAGCCTCCGTCCATTTAAAGCCACTGTCAGACCGCCGGGGGGCGAGAGTTGTCTGCTAACAGTGGAGCTGTGTCCGGGTCGATCCTGTCGCCGCCGCTGCTGCTGCTGCTGGATTGTTCTACTCTATTCAGCCGCCCGGGGACCAGGCTGGGATTTATACACTCAATGCTGCACACACATGTCACCAAACACCCCCTGAAGTGCTCGTTTCACCGCAAACACTTAAAATGTGTTCTTAGTTCTACGAATCCTCCCGTGAAGATCTTTATTAATCCCAGTTTCCTCTTTACTACCTCAGTTCGGTCAGAGTTTCCACCATGACCCCTGCGTGCCAGACATGGTACAGTCATCACATACTGTGTGTTTACCTGAGGTGACAGCAGTCCTCATGCGACCAGCACTGGTTCTGTCTGTCCCCGTCTGTGCCCATCACTGTCTGAGTCTGGACCTACAGTCTATGGTTCAAACCCATCACTGTCCCTGTCTGTCCCTGAACCCATTGCTGTCTCAGTTGTTTCAATCTGTCCCCATCACTGACTCAGTTGTCTCAGTCTGTCCCATCACTGTATCAGTCTGTCCCTGAGCCCATCACTGTCTCAGTCTGTCCCCATCACTATCCCTATCACTGTCTCAGTGTCTGTCTCAGTCTGTCCCCATCACTGTATCAGTCCTAACATCACAAAAATGAAAAAATCTAAATGATACAAACCTTGAAAGAAAATGTGATAGAGCGGCAACTTAATTCCTGGTGTGGACCATTCAGGTTCTTACTGCAACCAGCCAAAGAAAGTATTTTTATAGTATGTGTATATAGCCTATTAATATTGACCAGTATGAGCCTTCACTGACATATTGATATCAGTGGCCCTGTTTGCAGATATGCACTTGAATTAAAACTTGTATTATACAGAGAAAAAGGAGGAAGCTGTGCATTTATCTTTATGTTTTATTTACAAAACTATAAAAAAATATTTATTCTCTTATTTCAAACATGTTTGGTTGTATTTGTGTTTTACTTGTTAGTCAATTTCTGCTAGTGTTCATTCAGGTCCTGACACACACACTGCCAATAGACAATGAGCCTAAAAAGCTATAAAAGTATCCATATATAGATTTATATAAAATCAACATATCAATTGGCTGATCAGCTGATATGAGTCCTCACAGACTTATTGATATAAGTGATATAAGTGTTTATGTTTTAAGTTTTATTTAACATAATAAACAATGCAGGAAAAATTTGCATTTATATTTATACTTTCTGTAACAATACTGTATTTTCTTTTCTCATTTCAAATTCTATATTTTGAATAATTATAATTGTAAAAAAGCAATCCAATTTTTTTGCGGATTGAGAATGAACTTAATTCAATCAGTAAATATTTTTCTCAGCTCATGTCCCATGTACAACTGGAATCATATTTAATTTTGACTGTAACAAGAAATTTGTAACCAAAGTGACTTTGATGTAGTTAATGACACCATATATAATAAAACAAATATCAATGCTTTAATTTATACTGGGTCTTATCCTGAGTATATGTGTGTATCTGTCATTGCAATTATCTACTTATTTATTAATTTGGGGATATTTAGCTTTATTCGATGTCAATATGTGAATCTAAAGCAATGCACATAAGGTTTATGGGATTGCCACAGTGAATAGATGAACTATGTATGTATTTGATGACACCATTATATGAATTGTTACCTCCGAAATGAATGAAATACAAAAAAAACTTGGTCACAAACTGCTTTAATTTAGCATATACAAAAAATGTGTCCCAACATTTCTACAGGTTGTCAGTGCAGTGTCACACATATTCACAGGTCTGATGAAACCAGCTGGGATTCACTCTCCTGACCAAACATATCGCAGCAGGCCTCACATGTCCTGACACACCGTAACGCTGTGGTACCAGTTTTGATGACCAGCTCTACTCTTGGCCTGCAGCAGACAACCTAGAAATCATTTAAAGTATTTCAACAATAAAACTTTAGAAAGCAGTATGACCTGGGGTTGAAAAAAATCACTTAGTTTGCATGTCCTCGTGTAGCTGTTCTTGCAACTCAGGCTGTGGAGAAGGGTCAGTTACTGGACACTAACCATGAGTGATTATGTTACACAGCTCCTGAGCGTGTGCCAACAGAACATACCAACATCCTCCTTCATTTAGACCTGAGCAGAGGCTCAGGACAGCGGAATATGATACTGTTATATTATAAACATGTGCCAATGTAAGTGTACTCGACTGAAAGTGTACGATTATATAAGACATGAATTCTGTGACTGTTTAATAGTTGTTATAGAGTCAAATATATGTAAAAGGGAGCATTTTTATATGCACCTTTATATCCTGGTTTTTATTCTTATCAGGGTTTTGATAATATCCTGGAGATCAAATTATAATCGAAATAAAAGTAGTTCCTTAACAAATCTGGCTTTAATGATGACATCATAAGTTGTGATTATCCACTGCATAAAAGCTTAAGAAAACTGGACCCTTCTAGCGTTAGATACACAATACTGGTTGCACACACACACACGCGCGCACACACACAATATTACCCTATGACTAGTTTGCCATCCAGTGGTTGGAGAGTGTTGTGTACAATATTTCTGTATTTCTGTTATTTTACATAGAAGCCAGTAGGTGGTACTCCATGCTTTCTGATTTCATGTTTCCATTTTGAGCACACACAGCTAACACACAGTCAGACAAACACTTACAAGATACACACAGATAGTTTGTACTAGCAGTATTCCAAATATAATAATACTTTGTCTCTCAGAAGATTCCCACACAATTTGTCCAAAAGTATTTGTTCATTTGATTTGCTTAATCTGTCTTGCAGTTATTTGTAATAAGAATCGGGTTTGCATTGGTTGTAATATATTGTTTTAATAATTATATCACAATCTTCTGGCACACAATAAACATTTGGTGTAAAAGGAAAATAAAGTTTCCATGCACACCTACAACCATTAACATCTTACGTTGTTTATTCTTCACTTTTGCACTACTCTTATTACCAGTGAAACCATCTAACAGAACACTGACCATTTCTTGCAGCTTTTCTGGTAAGCATCTTTTTGTCTGTAACATAAATTCACTTATGCAAAGTGATCCACATCTACTTTCTGTGCTCAAAAAACGACTTTCCCAACAAGAACATTCTTTAAACATCACATAAAGGCAACCTGAAAGACAAAAATATAATTTACTCTGCGTCCAAAACATCGCTGTCAGAAAACCACATCCAAAGAAAGTTAATGTTGACAATAAAAAAAAGCTAAATCATGTATATTACTGCATCACGTACATACAGTAAATATAAACAAACATCCTTTTGTCAACAAAATTCATCACACAGAACAATGTAAAGAGGAAAAGTTCAAATTGAACCTAAACAAAACAAACCTCCAAAGGGCCCATAATCAATATCTTAGTAGCATTTCAATAAATAGCATTCTGATCCTGCACTTCTTTTTCAAGTTAATAGCTTATATAAACCATGTTGAATCAACCCCACTGCCAGCCAGTATTCAGTTAACCTTGTACTTAAGAGCTGTGGAATGTAACTATAATCTCTTTTACTCAAGCACTGTGCAGTACAAATTTAAAGTATTTGTGCTTACTTTATATTATTATATTGATAAGGAATTTTTTGTTTTGATTGTATTTAATGACTGTAGAGTTTGGCATATAAGCATAGCTTTTTATGAAATACGATGCTTTATTAAAGATTAAATAAGTAACATTATGTCAAATTTGTTGAGATGTTTGACAGAAGAAAGAAAATGAATTGCCAACATTTTTTTGTGTCATTTTTCATTATTTTATGCCAGTTTTGTCATAGTTGCAGATGTGAGAATTTGCTGCTTTCATGTTTAATAATTTTTAGATTTGGAAAATGGTGTTGTGGTTCTAACTTGGAAAAGACAATTAATCAATTAGGAAAAAATCAAGGAGATTAAACATAATGACTATCATTATTACTTACAACCTTATATCCAATTATTATAAATCAACTTAACCTTAACAAACTACAACTATAAAAAGCTGCTTACACCTTAATTCATTAATAAGATTAATCTAAAAAATACATCATATAAAAGTATAACTAGATACTGTTGGGCTCTAGATTGTACTTACATACGTGTAATTAAGTAACAATTTAATGCAGTAGTACTTTTTTTCTAAGGCAAAAGTTTTAAGTAACAATTTAATGCAGTAGTGCTTTTTTTCTAAGGCAAAAGTTTTGAGAACTTATTCCATCGCTGATGATGCATGACAATTTGCGTGTGTATGTTGGGTGGCGCCAATCTGAAATCTCGCCTAGGGCGCCAACATTGCCAGGGCCGGCCCTGCATCACCTTGTTGGTTGGACTGGTTAGGACCTCTCTGCCAGAAGGTGACCAGATAGGGAGGACATTTGAGAACATTGTCCCCCCGGACGTCTTCCTGGGTGACGAGCTTGACGCAGAATGATGTCTCTGACTCCCCTGTGCTGAAGTGCTCTGTGACATCGTAACGCAGGCCGCAGCTCTCTGGGACTGTGGTGGGGCTGGCGTGTAGGTGCAGCTTGGTGGTAACGGGGGCAGTGGCTTTGACTTCCAGCTGCTCGTGTCTAGCAGTAGATATATCCACGGGCAACACCACATAGGCATGCAGAAAGCTCTCCCCAAGATTACACTTGATCTTCTTAGACCAGCAGTATTCTCCAAGGTCTCCTGGGAAGAGACGATATATGAACAAAACAGAGGCCAATGTCAGTCACTCACGTAGGAGAATGAATCACTTAATAGTCTCAACACAGAGCGCTGGTTATTTTTTAGAATAAACAAGCTCTTCACACAAGATTTTATTTTGCAGCAAACCCTCAATGACAATGTCTCCAAGGCTGCTTACCTTTTGTGGAGTCTTGAAGCCGTATGTTGTTCTTGTCCTGAATAAGCAGTTTTTTGTTGTATGTCATCCAGGTGCACTCAAGTAAGCAGTTGGTCAGCTGTGGCATGGCTCTTGAGCTCAGACTTGGTCTCAGCCACAGTGGTGTTTCCATCTCTGTACATTCGATGGCCCCCACAGCTGGCAGAAGTGTGGACAGTACACCGACACACATCCACACAATGAGATACTTCAACATTTTGTGTGCTGGCAATGCTGAGCTGCAGGCCCAAATCCTGTTGTCCTCTCGTAGATCAGTTGTTTTTCCGTAATCTGGGATCAATTTCTTGCTTGCATGAC
Organism: Limanda limanda; assembly: GCF_963576545.1. Taxonomy (NCBI): domain Eukaryota; kingdom Metazoa; phylum Chordata; class Actinopteri; order Pleuronectiformes; family Pleuronectidae; genus Limanda; species Limanda limanda. The sequence continues at coordinate 30,698,744 of NC_083636.1, read as the reverse complement.
TTGAGAATCATAAGTTAAGTCTCCACTGCAGCAACTGAATATATTGAAGGCTTGTTCAAAAGTGAGCAACATGTTTCTCTTCCCATGAACAACGCCTAGTTTTCAGTGCCAACATTTTCTCCTCTGCTCTTTCCCTCCCTCTGGAATGCGCATGTAACCGTCAGCCAGTCATGAAATCCCAAATTACTGTCACAAGGGAATGATTTCACAAAAGTAAAAATAAAAGGGAAAAACAAGCAAAGAAAGTTTGTTGATTTCAATTATCTTTATTCAAAAAATGCCAGAGAGCAATCACTGACTTTGTACAAATGATTAAGATGCTAAATCATCATTATATGCACAATAAAACACTTTGCATGCGATCTAAGTCTATTGATTAATTTCAGGTGACATAGCAGCTCACTCATTAAAAAGAAAAAGAAAATCAATACTTGAAAAGTGAATGGTGAGGTAACTTGGTGAAGTGAGTGGGAGAATACAAGCAAACAACTGAGAACTATAAAATATCATGAGAAGTGAGCTGATAAAGTTGTGTACATGGGAAAGTATGCTTTGGATTAATACATGAGATAAATGAAGCAATAAAAAAAATATATATAATATTTTAAAATAAATTTAAATCACAATTTAACCCCATTTAATTTGAATTCCACTTTTTGTGTGCTAAGATTAAATCTTTATGATAAATGATAATTTACTTTTTGTTTTTGCCAAAATTACAGATCACTACCATGTGAAAACAATGCAATACAATGTGAAATATAGAAATGTTTACACTTGGTTGTATTTATCAGGATTATATTCAGTTGTTTCCTTGCCCACAAAATGATACAAAGCAACTTTGTTTTGTTGAAAAGAGTTTATATTTCATAAAACTAAAAGTATTTTTTTTTTGTTGTCACAGGTTTTTTTTGGAGGGGGCAGAATTGTTATTTTTTTTTAATTTTAATTCTTCTTGGAGAAACATGAAGATGGAACATTGCAAATGGAGGTTACAAGTACAAAACTGATGTTTTTCATTTACCAAGACTTTTAGGTGCAGGGAGTTTGATCTGAAGATAATATGCTCTTTGCAAAATGTCGAAGCATCATAATTACAAGCCTGTATTTTATTTATTGCTTTTAAGTCTATTTTTAATATGATGCAATTTTGCTGTTGGGGATTGTTTTCCATGAGAGGAAAACAGATCAGAGAGAAGATTGGCTTCGGACCATCTCAGATTTTGGAGGGGACACTGGGTGTCTGTTAGTGACTATAAATAACGCTGTGGACTCATGACCTGTTTAAAAGATAAACTGGTAGCAGCTGCATTTCACATCACTGTTTCTAACTTGTTGCAAGAGAAATACTTGGATTCATCTGCAGAAATTCTCTTTTTTATTAAAAAAATCGAACTGGTAATCGAACTGGTAACTCTTTATTAAAAACAGTATCACATGAAATAGATTGTAATTTGAGAACAGTCACGTGTGATCGAGCTCAGTGATCCGCTTCTCTCACCACAGCTATTAAAAGAGCATATAATTATAAATCAGTTTTGTGGTCGAGTGACTCGACAAATCTGTGCTACCCCCTTGTATCTCTTTTTTCTGGCTAGAGCAGAGAAACAGGAATGCAAAACGTAGTTTCCCACGCTCAGAGTTGAAAAAGCAACATAAGTGTTTGTAAGAGAAGATAGGCCTGCACCTAGAGGTATAATCTACGTCTAAATGTGTGTATTCTTTGTTTACGTTCCAAGTGGCTAACAGATGTCGCAGGAAACCAACTTTATTCTCTGTTGCCTCCAGGTCCACAGCTGCAGCTGCGGGTCAGCTGAACGGAGGAAATGACGACAGTGTTGGACTCGTCCACGTAGACGATGGGCACCAATTCCTGGGAGCTGGGCTGACAACATGGCACCTGGACCTGCAGAACAAACAGAGAGAGGTGGAGGAGTCAGGCATTGTGACACGGTTTGATATTCAGAGTGAAGAAACTGTCCAAATAGACCGAACTGAGGCAAAGTTCACTTTATTGAAGACAATGAATTTACTACATTTACTTAAAGTTTAAAAGAGAATAATTAAGTGTATTACATGCAAACAAATTTATGAATAAATCAGACCAATATTTAGGCAAATGCTAGTGAGAATAATACAATTACAAATGTGGTATTTCAAAAACCCTATTTCAAATGATGCAGAGTCAAACCAGGCATAACTAATGGCAACACACACGCACACACACACACACACACACACACACACACACACAGATAAACTCTGCAGCCAGCTGTGCTGACAGTAGTGGAAAGTTACCATCTACTTAGACTCAAATACGTATTTATAACAGAGTAATATATCAGTTTCAATGTATTTAAACAGTCACGCAATTGTTTCTTTCTTTATCTATTCACTTTTTCTTTCTTTCTCCTCTTCCTCCATTTCCCCCATCCAACCTGACGGGTCAGGTGCTTGCTCTTTGTAGAAACATTGTTAGGTAAACCTAATGCTGTAAAATGCCTTGAAATAACATATGATGTGATTTGAATTGATGTATATACTTCAATGTTTACAATATATGTTTACTTGTTATACACACATGCATGGCAGTGCAATATGAAGTAACCGGGGTTTACAGGTATTTACCTATTTAACATGAATACTTTTATTTCACTATTTTAACACCTTAGAGAAATATACCTGTGAGTTGGCCTCCTGGCCATTGGTGTGGGATGATGGACATTGCACGTTGTTCATCTCAGGGTTGCAGAGTGCACAGTGAACAATGGTGAGGCTGGAGGGATGGATCACCCAGTTGTCCCAGCCCAGATCTATACCAAACACAAGAATTGATATTATTATTATTATATTTTTCATATTTAAGTTATATGACAGTTACATCCACACACATTGAATTGGTACCTTTCATGAAGATCTCAGAGGCCACAGAGCAGCACCTCAGACGGTTTTCTCCATCACGTGAGTCAGGGGCTGCTGCAGCTGCAACAACATGAAAAAAGCCACAAGGAATGAGGCTCAAGTTGGAAAAGTGCGATATTGTTTGTGTCCACCATGAGTGCAGGGTTCCACTCACCTGCAGCAACTTTGGTTCTGTGAGAAGTGGTGCGCTGCCATTGCTCTCTGATAGCGTGCAGCCCGCCAGCAGGAAGACGAGGCTCGGCCTCCAGGTTGAGAGCCTTGAGGAGACTCTTCCTGATGGACTCCAATGACTCGCCACGGCAACTGAACATCACATTTAAATACAATATTAATATGGATTACACAGAAACACATAGAAGTACAAAAAATATCAAACATTTAGTATTGTCCTCAGACAACCGGACGGTCATGGTGGCCTTGAATTACGCAGAGAATATAATGTTTGACAAAATGCATGTGAACGCCTCATCATACATACATCAGCACAGATCAATGTCATCTGATAGGCAAGTCTAGAGCACTGCAGCTGGTTGAAATTACTTTTCTGACCTGACAAAATGTTTCCAAATTTTTTTGGGGATCATATTTAGTAAGAATGTTTTCATTGTTCCCTGCATAAAAAAAAGCCCTACAATATACAAGAAATCATTACATACAGGCGTGTGTGTAAACAAGTGTGATACTGACCTGATGGCAGAGGTTGCAGGTTCTTCATTGGATGGCTGCAAGACAAACGCAACCACGGCCGAAGAGCCCAGAAGCATTATCGAGACGGTGAACGCAAAGGACATGGTGACGAGCTTGGTTCGAGTCCGGCAAAAGAGGGCGCTTGCTGTTGGTTCTGTCCGTCTGGTCGGAGGCTGGAGATAGGAGTGACGAGATGAGGATGCTGAGCAACGTATCGTTTGTCAAGGCCTGGGAACCTGGGTTTTTATCTTCCTGTAGCCCAGCTTGGCCTTGAGATACGTAACATTGTTGTCTTCTTGTCCCCCTGTGCTGTATGAAAGAGAAGAGGAGGACAACCCAGGAGAGAAAGAGACATTAATACACCCAGCAATGAGGGGTGAGAAGAAAAAAAAGAAGATATATGGCAAGCCACATTTCAAACCACAATACACTTGTCATATTATGACAAAAGATCCACAAATGAGAACATTATAAAGCTTATGTTCCACTGGTTTACCCTATTACTTGTAACACACAGTTTTACCATTCTGATTTCCTTTATACACTGAGGCTTTAAGGTTGTAAAAATCATCTAATTCATCAATATCAGTATAATAGATATATTATCTGTGCATTAAAGCAGTATGTGTTCCAAACTGAAACATGCTAAATATGCTAAACTGCTGCAATTCAAGGTTATTCTAGATGTCTTGTCATTCTGAAATATTTGTTTTCTCTGAATTTTGAATAAAACTGTGTGGGTTTGAACAATGTCTGACCGTCTAGACAGAGCAAAGGCCACAAACACATCTGAAATCTTGGCTAAAAGACAGGAAAGATATCCAGAGAATCCCACTGAGTCAACAAAGTCAGCCTATTTTTACACATGTTGCCACGAGAAGGTCTCAAAACAATGAAACACAAGCTGTCCATTCATTTCTGCAGATGGGAAGTTATCAGTTTCTATCACAACTCCCTTTTCTGGCCTGATATTAAAGGCAGAAATCTCCCTTGATAAATATATTAACATAATATTCCTCTACAGTGGTTATTCAAGGGAAAAAGAAAAAGGCCTGGCAGCATTGACAGTTATGTGAGCCAGTGTGGATCATGTCCTGAGTTGAACTCTCTTCTCCTCAGATAGGCCTAAAAATGGGTTAGTCTGAAACTTTTCCATGCAGCCCATAATACACAGTTTGAATGCTGCACTGGATACTCAGCTATGATAGCTACCAGTGCTAAAGGAATGCTTGGTTCGAGCTGATACAAGACTTGCAAAACTGTCTTTTGTTGCACATGTAGATCCAGGCAGTGTCTTCACTTTATTGTCCAAGCTCTCTCTCTATCATACCCTGATGTCAGAGTGCATGCTTCGGCCAAGACGGAACAATCCTCTAGTTCTTATAGTCGACAGATAGAAGAAAAAAGGGAAGTGGTCGTATAACCTCAATTATTTATTTGTCATAGCTAAAAATAGCTACAGAATAGTAGTAGTACAAAAACATATCTTGGCTCCAATCCTCGGACCAGATCTACATTGAAATTAAAAGGATTCTTTCGAGGCCTAGGCCCTGTCCCTCCACCGAGTGCTTTTTGCATATCTTGCTAACAACAATCAACCAATCAAAGAATAGCCAACCAACATCCAACCAACCCACAACCAACCAACCAACCAACAAACAGCCAACAAACAGCAAACCAACCAACCAACCAACAGCCAACTAACCAACTTTGAGTGTAAAGCTTAAATAAGAAAACAAGAATGTTCTAAATATGTACATCTCAGTTGAATTGAGTTCATTTTGTGCTATTAACCCCACTACATTTATCTGATAGTCCTAGTCATTATTATCCAGATTAATATTGCATAAAATGCATATATTTGGTTGCCAATCTTACTGGTTTCAAACATGGAATGTATTTAACCACAGTGTCTGGTTTCCGGCCCCTTGTCTTGTTTCAGATGTCTTTCGTTAGCAATTCTATAGAGGAGATATACCTCCTCTGAACCACTCATATGATCTTATTTAATCTTCAATCAACAAATTAACAATAGTCTGAAGACCAAACAATGAATACATATTTAGGTACTAAAACTTGTTCATCTGTCCAATGCTAGTATTTACCTCGTAGCCCCTTACCCACCTCCAGACCACAGGATTAAACTGGCTCCGTCTCAACCAGCTCTACAGTATTAATATTATCAGTATCTAATAAAGTTGGGAAAGGTTGAAGTTTTGAGATTTGGATTGTTGCATTTGGACTTTTCCATAAACAAAGAACTGATTTATTTTTCCACAGTCAAATCTTTCATAACCCAAAAGCACTTGGTGACCTCAATAAAAAATCTGGGCATCGTATCACAAATACGTGTCGAGATCTTGCCCAAGATGTCTGACATGTCTGAACAACATTGTGAGGCTCTGAACCAAAGGTATTTAATCAGCTCAGCTTCTCTGTGCTGGAACACTCCTGGAATTTTTCATTGGTGAAATAATTATTGTTATTTGAGTATATTTCCTAAATACTAATGTGTCCAGATGTTTTAGTGCAGAGGTCAACCCCTACAAAGATAGAAAAATATGCTGTTGATCCCTTCCAATAACAATAAAACTAGAGAACTGCCTCAAAAAGATAATAGACATGTATTATAAATCTTCATAAACCTTTTTTTATGGGTTTTGTCGACTGTTATAACAATATAGAGTATCCTCAGCCATATTGTTTATGAACACACACGTCAATGAGCTCAGGCCTTGAGTACCACAGTTCTCCCACGACTTCCTTGGTGTGGTCACACTGGGGGAGTCAAAGCACACGGCAGCTGCTCCTGCATGGTGGGATCACAAAGAGCCTTTATGCAGAGATGAAGGACTGTGGAGGATCCACGATGCAGACAACAGAGACGGCATTCTTGAAATACATTTCAACACACTCAAACACAACCGGGGAGTTTGACAAGGTGTTTTTGGAAGATTTGGAAGTAACATAGTGTTAAATTGTAAAAAAGGCTCCGTGACATTTCACAGACTGCTATCAACAGATTTCAATATTGCATCAGGGATTAGTTAATTATTAATTATTTCAATAAATATCTTATTTCGACATCCTCCAGGAGGTTTTGTCTGAATTGGTTTGTTTGTTCATCTACTAGTTAAAGGTTCAGTGTTTAAGATTTAGGTGAAGGGATCTATTGGCAGAAATTAAATATAAAATAATCCTAGTGAGGTTTTCACTATAGTGTGTTTCATCTGAATTGTACAAATTGTTGTTTTCTTTACCCCAGAATGGTCCCTTTAGATTTCGATTAGAAGACTTTATATTCCCATCGGGAGCGGGTCCTCTTTACGGAGGCCGCAATCTTGTTTTTTACAGTAGCCCAGACTGGACAAACTAAACACTGTTTAGATTTTATAGTTTGTAGTGAGTTTATATTTACTGTAGGCTACCACAGGTTAGGAAGGGGAGGGTGAGGTGAGCGGCATTCTGCTGCAACATGCTACTTCACCACTAGATGTCCCTGAATTCTACACACTGAACCTTGTGCCAGATTGCTCCAAGATGACAGCATCAACAATATATAATATAACAGAGAAGAGTGAGTAATACAAAAAAGTTTGAATTCTAAACACATAAGTGAAAAATAAATATAAGAATATATAGTGTATTGTAAATGAAATAAAAACATTGTTTATACAGATTAATGAAGATCCAGTGCCTAAAGAAATAAGAATAGAAACGAGAATAAAATGAACAAGTTACATGAGACAGTGATACTAAGCAAAAGTTGCAGAAATAGTGACGATCAATGACGATCAATGATATTGAAATAATATAGTTAGCAAGGTTGTACAAAAACTGCAGGACATTGGACAATTTAAATGTGGTTTCATGAGAGGACTGATGGACCATGGCGAATGTCTGTGCTCTAGTTCCTGATTTTTTTGTTCCCATATGTATCAGCCATGTATTGTTAAAAAGGTAAACAGTGCTACTTTGTCAATTCAAGCTTGGTGAACCTTAAACTTATCCGCATTAGTTTCAATGAATTCTCTTAGTTTTTGTGGTCAACTGCTTCCCTTCTTTTTTCTGAGCATCCTCCCTGATCCACTTGTTCCCCCGGCTGTTTTTGTGGACAGATACTTATGCCCACCATCTGTTTAAACATGTCAACAACCCTCAAAAACTCCCAGTTAACCATCAAGGTCAAGCAGAAACAGAACACGGCCATCAGCATCTGCAGCTGAAGCATCTGAAGTGTTTACTGGTCATGGAGATAGGGAAAGTCGATTGACAGTAGCAGCTATCATACTATTCACATTGATGGCACAGGCCAAGACAACCTACTTTCAAAGCAGCTGCTGCCCTTTATCAGAGCACCTATCTGTTTAATCAGCGCTAGGCGTATAGGGTTTTAATCCTAATCCACTTTGCATCTTGTTTTGTTTAAGTGATCACAGGGTTTTTCCTAGAAACCTCTCCCAGCAGCTCATAAGCATTTTCACCAGTGTGTGTGTGTGTGTTTGTGAGTTTTGCAGGGACGGGACATGCAATAGATTTACAGACACTGGGACAGGTGCGGCTGTGTGTGGGAAGTGGAAAAGTCCCACAGATGATTTTTGGCTGGAAAATCTGCAGGAGAAAAATAAACAATGTGTCTGAGGAAGTGAGAGGAAGGGATGGAAAAAATTTAGCGAGGGCAAGTAAAGATGTTCTGATTTGGCAACATTCATGTTTTGACAAAACTAATAATTCTGTTCGTACTTTTGCAATGATGCTGTAAGAAACAAAATCCAGAAATTATAAGTAATATCAATTACATTTATTATAACTATTCAAATTAGATATTCCTAACAACGTGAAATTGATAAAATGACGGGAACATCGGTTCTACTGCTCTTTTATTGCATTATTCACAGGTTGCAAAACTCAAGGTCAGATATCTCACAGGTATCTTTGTCTCCTTCAGTGAAAACAAGGGTCATTGGATGTGGGATGGGAAAATCGGAACTACGGCTGAAGAAATGTGACAGAGGTGCTTCCTTTATCCACAAACATTTTGTTGAATAGTCAAACAAAGTTTACATTGAAATGTCCTGAACATTGAAATAATTGTCGTTCCCTTTTTCATTGACCATCTCAGTTCCAGGTAAACATCAGTTTCATTCCAACATGTCTTTACACCTGTAATTAAACTTAATGCATTATTTGAGTTAACTCACATAACATCTGCAATCTGTATTAATTTTACTACGCTCTGTGAAGCTGCCACTGGTGAGTCTGACACAGTAAATTAAAGCATTGCAACATGAGAGGAAGAGTCCATGGTGGATAAATCACTTTGGTGATCACCTGACTCTTTATCTGAAAGCACCAGTATGTCAAGTTGACCCTAATTTGATAGTTTGGCCTGAAGTACACAGCCTCACACAGCTGCTGTCCGTGCAGCTTTTGACCCCTGACATTTTTTTCTCAAGCTAGCCTCACATTTCCTGACACACCGTAACGCTGTGGTACCAGTTTTGATGACCAGCTCTACTCTTGGCCTGCAGCAGACAACCTAGAAATCATTTAAAGTATTTCAACAATAAAACTTTAGAAAGCAGTTTGACCTGGGGTTGAAAAAAATCACTTTGCTTGCATGTCCTCGTGTAGCTGTTCTTGCAACTCAGGCTGTGGAGAAGGTCAGTTACTGGACACTCACCATGAGTGACTATGTTACACAGCTCCTGAGCCTGTGCCAACAGAACATACTAACATCTTCCTTGATTGAGACCTGAGCAGAGGCTCAGGAAAGCTGAATATGATACTGTTATATTATAGACATGTGCCAATGTAAGTGTTCTCGCCTGAAAATGTACGATTATATAAGACATGATTTCTGTGACTGTTTATTAGTTGTTATAGAGTCAAATATATGTAAAAGGGAGTATTTTTATTTTGTGATTATCCACTGCATATAAAAGCTTAAGAAAACTGGACCCTTCTAGCGTTAGATACAGGGGTGGACTGGCCATCTGGCATACCGGGCATAATCCCGGTGGGCCGTTGACCCAATGTGGGCCGGTCTGGTCCGCTATGTTGTTGTTTTGTTTTTTTTCTCTTCTTCCTCTCTAAATGCCCTCCAATTGGGCCGGCCAATTGGCTACAGAGGGCTAGCAGTGTGTTGCCAGCATCGACACATATTATTGGTCTATTGTTTGTCATTGTCAATCAATCATGGGCTGACAGGCTCAGAGAGCCCTGACAGTGCTGTCAATCACAACACAAACCGGGGGCGGGGGGGGCGGGACCTCATGGCATTGGCGGGGGGAGTCGCGGGACGGGCTGCTGCTGAGACAGAAACTTAACTTAATGGATAATAAGAGTAAAAAAACGCCCGGGTGGCGCTGAGAAGCATCGGGAAAAAAAGCTGAAGTCTCTGGAGGTGGAGGCTGCTAAATGTGCCAAACTGACGGACCTATGTGGTGCCGGGTTCACCAGCCCAGCAGCAGCAGGTGCGCCGGGAGACGAGCGAGGAGGACTCGACAATGATGAGCGAGTGGAGGCAGACATGTGAGCGCGCATTTTCAATTTTCAATACATTCTCCAAACTGGCTCGTTACTTGAGCAGCGGAGGTTGGCGTCGCACGCCTCTACCCACGGCGCACCCCCCCCCTCTCTCTCTCTCTCTCTCTCTCTCTCTCTCTCTCTCTCTCTCTCTCTCTCTCTCTCTCTCTCTCTCTCTCTCTCTCACTCGCTGCCCCCTCCCTCCTGAGATGTGCAGGTCCGGTGGCGTGTTTGCCGTCGGGGGGGGGTCAGCGCGAGAGGTTGGTCTATCCCTCCGCAGGTTCACCTTCAGATATCTTGTTACGACTTTTACTTCCTCTAGAATAGAGATAGTGTCTTATTTTGTGTGCCTATAGTATAGTGGTTATACTGTGGTTTATTAATGTTCTTGGGCAGACACAAGAGGCACTTGTTTATAGTTAATTAGAAGTTCAGATGCACTGGTCCATTACTATTTGAACCTCAGCATCTAGGGTTCAAAATTGGTAAAATTATACATTATATGCATATTGTTGTTGTCATTTTTCAGTCAGTTGAGATAAATCTTGAGGAGAAACATTTTGGGTTGTTTTGTGTCTGTATAGACCTACTATAAAAAGCACTTTGCATTTTTAATTTTAGTTCTTGTACTTTTGATACTTAAGTACATTTCAACACCAGATACTTTTGATACTTAAGTACTTTTAATATGAGCTACTTTAAGACATTTAGAAGACATAAGTTACGTCAATTTAATGGCAGATGTGCTCGGCTAATTATGTGGGCCGGTCTGAGCCAAAAAATGCCCGGGCCGTTTTGTTCTCCCAGTCCAGCCCTGGTTAGATACACAATACTGGTTGCACACACACACACACACACACACAATATTGCCCTATGACTAGTTTGCCATCCAGTGGTTGGAGAGTGTTGAGTACAATATTTCTGTATTTCCGTTATTTTACATAAAAGCCAGTAGGTGGTACTCCATGCTTTCTGGTTTCATGTTTCCATTTTGAGCACATGATCAGTGGCAGGATGATGGAGACTTCACATAATATCACAACCACGGTAACACACAGTGACACAGGCTAATATACATGTGAACAGTAATCAGACAAACACATACAGGATACACACAGATAGTTTGTACTGGTAGTATTCCAAATATAATAATACTATGTATCTCAGAAGATTCCAACACAATTTGTCCAAAAGTATTTGTTCATTTGTTTTGCTTAATCTGTCTTGCAGTTAATTGTAATAAGAATTGGGTTTGCATTGGTTGTAATGTATTCTTTAATAATTATAACACTGGCACACAATAAACATTTGGTGTTAAAGGAAAATAAAGTTTCCATGCACAGCTACAACAATTAACAACTCAATTAACATCTCATACTTACGTTGTTTATATATATATATATGTAACAGGGAACTTTTGCACTACTCTTATTGCCAGTGAAACCATCGAAACAGAGCACTGACCATTCCTTGAAGCTTTTCTGTTAAGCATCTATTTGTCTGTAACATAGATTAACTTATGCAAAGTGAACAACATATACTTTCTGTGCTCAAAAAAGGACTTTCCTAACAAGAACATTATTTAAACATCACATATAGGAAATGCTGTCAGAGAACCACATCCAAAGGAAGTTAATGTTGACAAAAAAAAAAGGAAAATCATGTATCTTACTGCATCACATACATAAAGTCAATATAAAAAAACATCCTTTGGCAACAAAAATTCGTCACACAGAACAATGTAAAGAGGAAAAGTTCAAATTGAACCTAAACAAAAACAAACCTCCATAAATTACATTCTGATCCTGCATCGATTTACCAATAACTGTGTGTGTTGTTTGTTGTGGTTACAATATAGGTTGAATGTTAACATATTTAGATGCAGTTCTTATTAAGTTAATAGGTTAATAGCTTATATAAACCATGTTGAATAAACCCCACCACCAGCCAGTATTCAGTTAACCTTGTACTTAACAGCTGTGGAATGTAACTATAATCTCTTTTACTCAAGCACTGTGCTCAAGTACAAATTTTAAGTATTTGTGCTTAATTACTGTATTTCGATTTAATAATACTTTATCTGTTTGATTGTATATAATAAATATAGATGTTTAATAAATGTACAGTTTTGCATGTAAGCAAAGCTTTTTATAATACGATGCTTTATTATAGAATAAATAAGTAACATTATGTCAAATTTGTTCAGATGTTTGACAGAAAATTAAATGGCAACCATTTTTTGTGTAATTTTTCATTCTGTGATGCCAGTTTTGTCATAGTTGCAGATGTGAGAATTTGCTACTTCCTAAATCGAAAATAATTTTTAGATTTGGAAAATGGTATTGTGGTATTTGTGATGTTTTCTAGTTTGGAAAGACACTAAATCAATAAGGAAAAAACAAGGAGATTAATACTTAATGACTATCATTATTAGTTGCAACCTGATATCCAATTATTATAAATCAACTTAACCTCAACAAACTACAACTGTAAAAAGCTGCTTACACCTTAATTCATTAATGAGATTAATCTAAAAAATACATCATATAAAAGTATAACTAGATACTTTTGGGCTATAGATTGTACTTACATACGTGTACTAAAGTAACAATTTAATGCAGTAGTGCTTTTTTTCTGAAGTAAAAGTTCTGCGAACTTATTCCATCGCTGAGGTCTATCCATCACCTTGTTGGTTGGACTGGTTTGGACCTCTCTGCCAGAAGGTGACCAGATAGGGAGGACATTTGAGAACGTTGTCCCCCCGGACGTCTTCCTGGGTGACGAGCTTGACGCAGAATGATGTCTCTGACTCCCCTGTGCTGAAGTGCTCTGTGACATCGTAACGCAGGCCGCAGCTCTCTGGGACTGTGGTGGGGCTGGCGTGTAGGTGCAGCTTGGTGGTAACGGGGGCAGTGGCTTTGACTTCCAGCTGCTCGTGTCTAGCAGTAGATATATCCACGGGCAACACCACATAGGCATGCAGAAAGCTCTCCCCAAGATTACACTTGATCTTCTTAGACCAGCAGTATTCTCCAAGGTCTCCTGGGAAGAGACGATATATGAACAAAACAGAGGCCAATGTCAGTCACTCACGTAGGAGAATGAATCACTTGATAGTCTCAACACAGAGCGCTGGTTATTTTTTAGAATAAACAAGCTCTTCACACAAGATTTTATTTTGCAGCAAACCCTCAATGACAATGTCTCCAAGGCTGCTTACCTTTTGGGAGTCTTGAAGCCGTATGTTGTTCTTGTCCTGAATAAGCAGTTTTTTGTTGTATGTCATCCAGGTGCACTCAAGTAAGCAGTTGGTCAGCTGTGGCATGGCTCTTGAGCTCAGACTTGGTCTCAGCCACAGTGGTGTTTCCATCTCTGTACATTCGATGGCCCCCACAGCTGGCAGAAGTGTGGACAGTACACCGACACACATCCACACAATGAGATACTTCAACATTTTGTGTGCTGGCAATGCTGAGCTGCAGGCCCAAATCCTGTTGTCCTCTCGTAGATCAGTTGTTTTTCCGTAATCTGGGATCAATTTCTTGCTTGCACGACTAGAGAATCATAAGATGTGTCTCCACTGCAGCCAGGGGGAGATTTAATAAAAGCTCAGAGTGCAAACGCACACCCAGCAACTAAATATATTGAAGGCTTGTTCAAAAGTGCGCAACACGTTTCTCTTCCCATGAACAACGCCTGGTTTTCAGTGCCAACATTTTCTCCTCTGCTCTTTCCCTCCCTCTGGACTGCGCATGTAACCATCAGCCAGTCATGAAATCCCAAACTACTGTCACAAGGGAATGATTTCATAAAAGTTACAATAAAAAGGCAAAAACCAAGCAAAGAAAGTTTGTTGATTTCAATTATCTTTATTCAAAAATGCCAGAGAGATATCACTGACTTTGTACAAATGATGAAGATGCTCAATAAAACATTTTGCATGCGATCTAAGTCTATTGATTAATTCCAGGTGACGTAGCTACTCACTCATAAAAAAGAAAAAGAAAAACAATACCTTGAAAAGTGAATGGTGAGGTAACTTGGTGAAGTAAGTGGGAGAATACAAGCAAACAACTGAGAACTATAAAATATCATGAGAAGTGAGCTGATAAAGTTGTGTACATATAATATAAAATATGCTTTGGATTAATACATGAGATAAATGAAGCAATAATAGCACTGACACAAAAAAAACTAAAATATAATATTTTAAAATGAATTTAAATCACAATTTAACCCCATTTAATTTTAATTCCACCTTTTGTGCGCCAGGATTAAATCTTTATGATTAATGATTATTGACTTTTTGTTTTTGCCAAAATTACAGATCACTACCATGTGAATACAATGCAATACAATGTGAAATATAGAAATGTTTACACTTGGTTGTTTTTATCAGGATTAGTATTCAGATGTTTCGTTGCCCACAAAATGATACAAAGCATCTTTGTTTTGTTGTAAAATGTTTATATTTCATATAACTAAAAATATATTTTTTTAATTGTCACAGGTTTTTTTGGGAGGGGGCAAAATTGTACTTTTTTTTAAAAATTCTGCTTGGAGAAACATGAAGATAGAACATTGCAAATGGAGGTTACAAGTACAAAACTGATGTTTTTCATTTACCAAGACTTTTAGGTGCAGGGAGTTTGATCTGAAGATAATGTGCTCTTTGCAAAATGTCTAAGCATCATAAGTACAAGCCTGTATTTTATTTATTGCTTTAAAGTCTATTTTTAATATGATGCAATTTTGCTGTTCGGGATTGTTTTCCATGAGAGGAAAACAGATCAGAGAGAAGATTGGCTTCGGACCGTCTCAAATTTTTTGAAGGGGACACTAGGTGTCTGTTAGTGACTATAAATAACGCTGTGGACTCATGACCTGTTTAAAAGATAAACTGGTAGCAGCTGCATTTCACATCACTGTTTCTAACTTGTTGCAAGAGAAATACTTGGATTCATCTGCAGAAATTCTCTTTTTTATTAACCTGAAAAATCGAACTGGTAACTCTTTATTAAAAACAGTATCACATGAAATAGATTGTAATTTGAGAACAGTCATGTGTGATCGAGCTCAGTGATCCGCTTCTCTCACCACAGCTTTTAAAAGAGCATATAATTATGAATCAGTTTTGTGGTCGAGTGACTCGACAAATTTGTGCTACCCCCTTGTATCTCTTTTTTCTGGCTAGAGCAGAGAAATAGGAATGCAAAACTGAGTTTCCCACGCTCAGAGTTGAAAAAGCAACATAAGTGTTAGGTCTGCACCTAGAGGTCTAATCTACATCTAAATGTTTGTATTCTTTGTTTACGTTCAAAGTGGATAACAGATGTCGGAGGAAACCAACTTTACTCTCTGTTGGCTCCAGGTCCACAGCTGCAGCTGCGGGTCAGCTGAACGGAGGAAATGACGACAGTGTTGGACTCGTCCACGTAGACGATGGGCACCAATTCCTGGGAGCTGGGCTGACAACATGGCACCTGGACCTGCAGAACAAACAGAGAGAGGTGGAGGAGTCAGGCATTGTGACACGGTTTGATATTCAGAGTGAAGAAACTGTCCAAATAGACCGAACTGAGGCAAAGTTAAGTTTATAGAAGACAATTAATGAAATAATAGACATTTACTTAAAGTTTAAAAGGGAATAAATTAGTGTATTACATGCAGACATTTTTTTAAAGATGAATTAATAAGACCAATATTAAGGCAAATGCCAGTGAGAATAATACAATTACAAATGTGGTATGTCAAGGCATTTAATTTAAATGCCTTGACATAACATATGATGTGATTTGAATTGATATTTATAGTTCAATGTTTACAATATATGTTTACTTCTTATACAGACATGCACGGCAGTGCAACATGAAATAACCAGGGTTTGCAGGTATTTACTTATTTAACAAAATAAATACTTTTATTTCACTATTTTAGCATCTGAGAGAAATATACCTGTGAGTTGGCCTCCTGGCCATTGGTGTGGGATGATGGACATTGCACGTTGTTCATCTCAGGGTTGCAGAGTGCACAGTGAACAATGGTGAGGCTGGAGGGATGGATCACCCAATTGTCCCAGCCCAGATCTATACCAAACACAAGAATTGATATTATTATTATTATATTTTTCATATTTAAGTTATATGTCAGTTACATCCACACACATTGAATTGGTACCTTTCATGAAGATCTCAGAGGCCACGGAGCAGCACCTCAGACGGTTTTCTCCATCACGTGAGTCAGGGGCTGCTGCAGCTGCAACAACATGAAAAGAGCCACAAGGAATGAGGCTCAAGTTGGAAAAGTGCGATATTGTTTGTGTCCATCACGAGTGCAGGGTTCCACTCACCTGCAGCAACTTTGGCTCTGTGAGAAGTGGTGCGCTGCCATTGCTCTCTGATAGCGTGCAGCCCGCCAGCAGGAAGCCGAGGTTCGGCCTCCAGGTTGAGAGCCCTGAGGAGACTCTTCCTGATGGACTCCAATGACTCGCCATGGCAACTGAACATCACATTTAAATACAATATTAATATGGATTACACAGAAACACATAGAAGTACAAAAAATTTCAAACATTTTGTATTGAGTAAGAGTCATTGTTCCCTGCATATAATAAAAAGTCCTACAATATACAAGAAATCATTGCAATCAGGCGTGTGTGTAAACAAGTGTGATACTGACCTGATGGCAGAGGTTGCAGGTTCTTCATTGGATGGCTGCAAGACAAACGCAACCACGGCCGAAGAGCCCAGAAGCATTATCGAGACGGTGAACGCAAAGGACATGGTGACGAGCTTGGTTCGAGTTCAGCAAAAGAGGGCGCTTGCTGTTGGTTCTGTCCGTCTGGTCGGAGGCTGGAGATAGGAGTGACGAGATGAGGATGCTGCGCAACGTATCGTTTGTCAAGGCCTGGGAACCTGGGTTTTTATCTTCCTGTAGCCCAGCTTGGCCTTGAGATACTTAACATTGTTGTCTTCTTGTCCCCCTGTGCTGTGTGAAAGAGAAGAGGAGGACAACCCAGGAGAGAAAGAGACGTTAATACACTCAGCAATGAGGGGTGAGAAGAAAAAAAAGAAGATATATGGCAAGCCACATGAGGACATTTCAAACCCTATTCCTTTTAACACACAGCTGACAATTCTGATTTCCTTTATACACTGAGGCTTTAAGGTTATTCAAATCATCTAATTCATCAATATCAGTATAAAAAATATATTATCTGTGTTTGAGTTAAATGCTCTGCCTTTAAGCAGTATGTGTTCCAAAACGGAAACTTGCTAAATATGCTAAACTGCTGCAATTCAAGATAATTCTAGATGTGTTGTCATTCTGAAATATTTGTTTACTCTGAGTTTTGAATAAAGCTGTGTGGGTTTGAGCAATGTCTGACCCTTCAAATGGACCCAAATCTACATTTAGAGATAGCAAAGGCCACAAACACATCTCAAATCTTGGCTGAAAGACGGGAAAGAAATCCAGAGAACCCCACTAAGTCAACAAAGTCAGCCTATTTTTTCACCTGTTGCCACGAGAAGGTCACAAAACAATGAAACACAAGCTGTCCATTCATTTCTGCAGATGGGAAGTTATCAGTTTCTATCACAACTCCCTTTTCTGGCCTGATATTAAAGGCAGAAATCTCCCTTGATAAATATATTAACATTATTATTCCTCTACAGTGGTTATTCAAGGAAAAAAGAAAAAGGCCTGGCAGCATTGACAGTTATGTGAGCCAGTGTGGACCATGTCCTGATTTGCCCTCTCTTGTCCTCAGAGAGGCCTAAAAATGGGTTAGTCTGAAACTTTTCCACGCAGCCGATAATACACAGTTTGAATGCTGCACTGGATACTCAGCTATGATAGCTACCAGTGCTAAAGGAATGCTTGGTTCGAGCTGATACAAGACTTGCAAAACTGTCTTTTGTTGCACATGTAGATCCAGGCAGTGTCTTCACTTTATTGTCCAAGCTCTCTCTCTATCATACCCTGACGTCAGAGTGCATGCCTCGGCCAAGACGGAACAATCCTCTAGTTCTTATAGTAGACAGATAGAAGAAAAAAGGGAAGTGGTCGTATAACCTCAATTGTTTATTTGTCATAGCTAAAAATAGCTAAAGAATAGTAGTAGTACAAAAACATAAGTTGGCTCCACTCCTCGGACCAGATCTACATTGAAATTACAAGGATTCTTTCCAGGCCTAGGCCCTGTCCCTCCACCGAGTTCTTTTTGCATATCTTGCTAGCAATAACCAACCAATCAACGTATAGCCAACCAACATCCAACCATCCCACAACCAACCAACAGCCAACCAACCAACTCTGTGTGTGAAGCTTAAATAAGAAACCAAGCATGTTCTAAATATGTACATCTCATTTGAATTGAGTTAATTTTGTGCTATTAACCCCACTACATTTATCTGATAGTCATAGTCACTAATTATTATCCAGATTAATATTGCATAAAATGCATATATTTGGTTGCCAATCTTACTGGTTTCAAACATGGAATGTATTTAACAACAGTGTCTGGTTTCCGGCCCCTTGTCTTGTTTCAGATGTCTTTCGTTAGCAATTCTATAGAGGAGATATACCTCCTCTGAACCACTCATATGATCTTATTTAATCTTCAATCAACAAATTAACAATAGTCTGAAGACCAAACAATGAATACATATTTAGGTACTAAAACTTGTTCATCTGTCCAATGCTAGTATTACCTCGCATCCCCTTGCCCACCTCCAGACCACAGGATTAAACTGGCTCTGTCTCAACCAGCTCTACAGTATTAATATTATCAGTATCTAATAAAGTTGGGAAAGGTTGAAGTTTCGAGGTTTGGATGTTGCATTTGGACTTTTCCATAAACAAAGAACTGATTTATTCTTCCACAGCCAAATCTTTCAAAACCCAAAAGCACTTGGTGACCTCAATAAAAAATCTGGGCATCGTATCACAAATACTTGTCGAGATCTTGCCCAAGATGTCTGACATGTCTGAACAACATTGTGAGGCTCTGCACCAAAGGTCTTTAATCAGCTCAGCTTCTCTGTGCTGGAACACTCCTGGAATTCTTCATTGGGGAAATAATTATTGTTCCAACATGCAAAAACATTTAACAATATATTGAACAAATGATCCCTCGAGGCCCTTTAACCAAGTTTTGGGTTTTAGTTCTCTAAAAACAGTGCAAAACATTTATTGCGTTTTTTTGTTGTTGTCAAAAAGTAAATGCTAACTAAACAAATTAACAAACCAACTAACCAACCAGGCTACCACAGGTTAGGAAGGGGAGGGTGAGGTGAGCGGCATTCTGCTTCAACATGCAACTTCACCACTAGATGTCCCTAAATTCTACACACTGGACCTTGTGCCAGATTGCTCAAAGATGACAGTATCAACTATATATAATATAATAGAGAAGAGTGAGTAAAACAAAAAAAGATTAATGAAGATCCAGTGCCTAAAGAAATAAGAATAGAAATGAGAATAAAGTGAACAAGTTACATGAGACAGTGAAACTAAGCAAAAGTTGCAGTAGGTAGTGACGATCAAAGGAGCTATTAATATTGTTCATTTCACATGATATTGAAATAATATATAATATACTGCATTACATTGCATATTGCAATTTGACCCTGTTAACTGTTTTGCATTTTGCATTTCACTTTTAACTTCACTTTTTATATCTTTTATATGTTTTTATATAGATATGTTTATGTCTAAATAAAGGTTACTTTGTATAAATATTAGAAAAAGTGAGTAAATAAGAAGTAAATAGTGAGTAAGTATATATATTGTTTTTTATTATTATTGTTTTTAATAATATATGTGTGGTGTATTTATTGTGTTTTTATGTTTCTATGTTCATTGTATGCACCAATAACCAGAGCAAATTCCAGTTAGATGTAAACCTACTTGGCAATAAATACCTTCTGATTCTGATATAGTTAGCAAGGTTGTACAAAAACTGCAAGACATTGCCCCAAAAATGGGTGAAAGGATGTTTTAGGCGTTAGGGAAGAACCCATTAACCTTTAGTGTAGATCCGAAACAGGGGGTGGATCAAGAATAAAAAAAAATAAAAAAAACAGTTTTGACATTTTCCTTGATTTCTCACAAAACAATTAATGGATCTTGATGTGAAAAGCCAGACGCGTTTAGGGGATATTTATGATTGTGTGCAATTCGGTGCAGCTCCGAAACAGGAATGTGGATCTATTGAATTAAAATGTTGTTTCATGAGAGGACTGCTGGACCGTGGCAAATGTCTGTGCTCTAGTTCCTGATTTTTTGTTCCAATATGTATCAGCCATGTATTGTTAAAAAGGTAAACAATTCTAATTTGACAATTCAAGCTTGGTTAACCTTAAACTTATCTGCATTCGTTTCTAAGAATTCTAAGAAGTCAACTGCTTCCCATTTTTTTCTGAGCCTCCTCCCTGATCCACTTGTTCCCCCGGCTGTTTTTGTGGACAGATACTTATGCCCACCATCTGTTTAAGCATGTCAACAACCCTCAAAAACTCCCAGTTAACCATCAAGGTCAAGCAGAACCAGAACACGGCCATCAGCATCTGCAGCTGAAGCAACTGAAGCTAGATATTCTGCAGAATGGACGAGTGAAATAAACAATGATTGCACATGATATGTTTTCAAATAATATTTATTCTGTTACCTATATGAATGCATTTTTTGGGAATAGAAGGATCAGTATAACCAGTATTTGCAGCTGTCATATTATTCACATTGATGGCACAGGCCAAGACAACCTGCTTTCAAAGCAGCTGCTGCCCTTTATCAGAACGCTCATCTGTTTAATCAGCGCCAGGCGTAGTAAGGTTTTAATCCTAATCCACTTTGCATGTTGTTTTGTTTAGGTGATCACGGGGTTTGTCCGAGACACCTCTCCCAGCAGCTCATGAGCATTTTCACCAGTGTGTGTTTGTTTCTGACTTTTGTGAGTGTGTGGCTTCAGGGACGGGACATGCAATAGATTTACAGACACTGGGACAGGTGCGGCTGCAGGAGGAAAATAAACAATGTGTCTGAGGAAGTGAGAGGAAGGGATGGACAAAATGTAGCAAGGGCAGGTAAGGATGTGTTGTTTTGGCAACATTCATTTTTTGACAAAACAAATTATTCTGTTCATACTTTTGCAATGATGCTGTAAGAAAAGTAATTATAAGTAACATCAATTAGATTTATTATGATGATTCAAAATAGACATTCTTAACAACTTCAAAATCTGAAATGAAATTGATAAAATGACGGGAAAATTGGTTCTACTGCTCCATTATTGCATTATTCACAGGTTGCAAAACTCAAGGTCAGATATCTCACAAAGTATCTTTGTCTCCTTCAGTGAAAACAAGGGTCATGGGATGTGGGATGGGAAAATCGGAACTACGGCTGAAGAAATCTGACAGAGGTGCTTCCTTTATCCACAAACATTTTGTTGAACAGTCACACAAAGTTTACATTGAAATGTCCTGAACATTGAAATAATTGTGTGTCGTTCCCTTTTTCAGTGACCATCTCAGTTCCAGGTAAACATCAGTTTCATTCCAACATGTCTTTACACCTGTAATTAAACTTAATGCATTATTTGAGTTAATTCACATAACATCTTCAATCTCTATTCATTTTACTACGCTCTGTGAAGCTTCCACTGGTGAGTCTGACACAGTAAATGAAAGCATTGCAACATGACAGAGGAAGAGCAGTGTTGACTCTCCTCTTCTCTTTCCCAGCAATCAGGGCGGCTCTGTTGATCCAGCGCTGGTACCGTCAGTACGTGGCCCGGCTGGAGGTGAGACGCAGGTGCACGTGGAACATCTTCCAATCCATTGAATACGCAGGAGAGCAGGACCAGATTAAGGTTGGCACATAAGAAATATGAACTGATCCTTAATGTGACCTTTCCACTAGCTTTAATTTCAGCCATGGTAGCGTAATGGTGGATGAAAGTGGATGGGAAATTACGTCCGTTCACCGCTTTGCAAAACATCTGTACAACTACTGGATGGAGTGCCATGATTCATTCATGGTCTCCAGAGGATTGATGATAATGTGTGTGGTGATCCCTTCACCTTCCATCTAGCACTAGCATAAAGCTGACACGTGCTGTTCATGGTGAAATGTTTGACGAACTGCCATGAAACTCTACAGATATTCAGAGTCCATGGTGGATAAATCACTTCTATCATTTAGCCTGAATTACACAGCCTCACACAGCTGCTGTCCGAGAAGCTTTTTACCCCTGGGATTTTTTCATTGCTTCCTTTTCTCTCATCTCCTCCTGCAGCTCTACAATTTCTTTGGCTTCCTGATGCACCACTTCACCCCAGCCAGCAGTGAGAGTAAGACAATGAAGATCTCAGCTCCTGTTCTAATTCAATGACATTTCATCAGATAACTGACAGTCAGCACGCTGCTGCTCAAGACCGTACAGTCACCGTTCCCTCGCCGCGACTGAACCCACCTGCCCTCTCTCTCCTCTCTCGGGCTTTTTAACGCAGGGAACCTCATATCGCACATCTTTCGCGAGAATGAAATCTGCCACCACGCAGAGTGGGAGAGGTATTTCTGCTGCGAGAGCGTCGAGGTGCCAGACAGCTACGCCGGCCTCCACCTGACCTTTCCCATGACCTTCTGTGGGGTGTCGAAGCTGGTGGAGGCCTTCAAGCACAAACAAGTAGGCACACGGGCACAGAAAGCTCACTCGTGGCAGCTTTGAAACCAGAAACAGAAACGTATCTGCCTCTCTCTGTGGCACTGTTTATTCATACTTAATTCCTTTCCCCCCAGTAGCTGCTCCATGCTCGCTACGTTCTGCAGCTTCTCGGAGAGACCTGGAGACTTCTGAGAACTCTTACCAACATCAATCATGTCTCCACCTGCCATACGAAGGAGATTACCATATGCGGTACAGAGCAGCAGACCTTCCATGGACACACTTTGTCCCTGTATTTTCTCATACATTCTTTTGATCATCAACACTTTATCATTCCTCCCCAGGAGACTTGCACGGGCACCTCGAGGACCTGCTGTTGATATTCTATAAGGTATTCACAGCATGCAAATCACCACGTTGTCAGTGAGCGATGTTAACCTTTGTTAAGACCTGGAACTTGATCCGTCCAGAATGGTTTGCCGTCCTCCGAGAAACCGTATGTCTTCAACGGAGACTTTGTGGATCGAGGCAAAAACTCCTTGGAGATCCTGCTCATCCTGTTTGGGTTCCTGCTGGTCTACCCCAATGACGTGTACCTGAACAGGGGGAACCACGAGGACCACATTGTTAACATGAGGTACAGAGGACATGGCTCTCAGTTTGCTTTCACATTCTTAATCATATTTATTCTGCCTGTTGCTTTTACATTAGTGGTTTTGTGAGTGAGTGAGGGTTTGATTTTGGATTAAGTGTCGTCACCCTAACCCGAGTAATGCTTCATACAACTTTATACACATCGCATTCTGTTTATATTCAACCTACAGCTGATGAATAAACTAATCTGCTTATTTTATTTTTTCCAGATATGGTTTCACTAAAGAAGTTCTGGGCAAATACAGGGTAGGTCTTATTCATTTAGCTTTAACCTCATTATTTCAGGACATCCCCCTGTCCTCTGTGGATGAAGAACTATTTATCCTTTACTTCACTAATGTAATAGTTTTAGCAATATCCTCAGTCCTCAAAGTGAACCTGGATATGGAAATCTTTAGCTTTGTGACCTGCTTTTTAAAGATTTATGAGTTCTGAAGGAACAAATGGCCATAGGTTCTACAGGAATTGTTTAGAAATGGGCTAGCACATTGTTGGTTTTGATATTTGTATGGCATTTACTAAGACTGTAGAACCATGCTAGTAGCTATATTAGGCTGTAAATATAGTATAGTATGATATTTGCCATATTTACCATTTTATTCTTGTGCCAGCATGCTAAGATATCCTGATTTGCACTAAACACAAAGTATAACTGAGGACAAGGTCATCAGTTTTGCAGGTATTTGATCCTAAACCAAAACACTGGACAAACTGATATTTTAACCAGATCACCAAAGTAACTAAGATTCCAAAGTTACTACGATTCAGACCGAAATTTCATGGCAATCCAACCATTGATTGTTAAAATGTTTCAGTCTGGACCAAAGTGGTGGATTGACAAACCAACATAATCAACCAGGAGCCGCCTTACTTAAGACACACAAATAAGATATTGAGTTCATGACTTGGTTCTGCAGGTGCATGGCAAGAAGATCCTGAAGCTTCTCCAGAAGATCTTCAGCTGGCTGCCCCTGGCCACAGTGATCGATCATAAGGTGCTGGTAGTGCACGGAGGGATCTCCGACACGACAGACCTCGACATGATAGCCAGAGTGGACCGACACAAAGTAAGAGAGGACTTCTGCAGCAATAAAAGGAGAGATACTATGTTTTTTTCTTCTGGTGCGCTATAGGCTTTTTCTCAGTAACTGTGAAGTTAAAAAGCCCAAAGTCAGGTATAGAAAACGCTGAGGCCCCTCAAACATCTACAATGCTCCGTTAGTGGTCCAGTTGATACTTACGCTCAATTTTGATGTGCCACACCTTTACATGCACGACAAGCGGTGGGTCTGTCACGTCGACTTAGCAAAGCAAAGTAAGAGAGGAGGCTGATTTTACATACACATGCTGGAAGCGGTTGAACAATCACAACAGACTGGGTATTAACAGGAGGCGGGCTTTAAAGAGACAGGAGCTTAAACCAAGTGTTTCAGACAGAGGCTGAAAAGAGGAGCTGCAGCAATGAACATAAACTGTAACAGTAAACTAACTATGTAAACAAAGTTAAAATTATGAACCGGAATATGAGTATGTCCCCTTTAAATTAATACATTGTGTGGTGCAAATCTCTGGATATTATCAGAACATTTCCCAGACAGATGTGTTTGTGTGTTCAAGCTGTGTGTTTTTGAATGTGTGCAGTACGTGTCGGCCCTCAGGCCTCCGAAGACGACCCATCATGCAGTAAACGGTGGTAAAACCATGAACAACAATGACAGAGACGCCAGCGGACCAGTGGAAGCCAGGCGTCGAGTGTGCTCTTTTAGCCACCACAGCTCGCCACCACCTCAGTGGCATGACCTACCTCGCCGCTCGCTGCACAACCTGCCAATGAGCCGTCAGCTCAGTTGGTCGGTGGAGGAGGAGCTCAAGAGGAGGCGCAGGCTGGCCGGGCTTGACCAGTCCTATGGTGAGCTGCCGAGATCTGACTCTGACCCAGAGTGCAGAGCGACAGCAGAGACAGACGAGCATGAGTGGAAACAGGTAAAAGATGGACAAGAAAATCCATCAGCCCAATTGTTTGGGTTGATGGAAACCATTTCTGACAGTCCTTCGCCAAGTGATTTGAAACAGACAGTGTTTGTACCATGTGTGGTTCATCCGACCAGATAGTGGACGTGTTGTGGAGTGACCCCATGCCCCAAAATGGCTGCGTTCCCAATGAGGTGCGAGGTGGAGGCTGCTACTGGGGTCCAGACGTCACTGAGGAGGTGCTGGGGAGACACAACCTGCAGCTCCTCATCCGCTCCCATGAGTGCAAACAGGACGGCTACGAGTTCTGCCACAACCGCAAGGTGAACACAAACAGCCACACAGCTCACTGATTTTGGAGGGACAAAAAAATGTACTTGTAGCCTTGGACTGCTGCTACTGTTAATAAGTTAGCATTTACCAAGAGTCTTCTGTTTAATCCAGGTGCTGACAATATTTTCGGCCTCAAACTACTATGAGGAGGGCAGCAACAGAGGAGCCTACATCAGAATGGGTCCTGACCTGGTCCCACACTTCATTCAGTACCAGGCCAGCCGGACGCGCAGAGAGCTCACCCTGAGACAAAGGTTAAGATTAGGATTTCACCGTTTGTTTTGAAGGTGTTCCAAGTTGTACAGTTGAATTCAAATGTTTTTTTTCTCTTCGTGGTCCTTGTCAGTGTTGGGTGGACGGAGAGATCAGCGCTACGGGCCCTGAGGGAACAACTGTTTGTGCATAAGTCAGATCTCATCAGTGCTTTCCAGGAGTTTGATCCCAACAACACAGGTACAATACACTGAGCGGTAAATATTAATTTTACCACCCTGATATAAAACATAGGATTAATTTGTCATTACTATCGACTGTAAACAAAGATGTACGACATGTCTCCAGTTCCTCTAACTCTCCAGAAATGGGGAGCAGTCTTGTCATCCATCTTTACATACAGTCTGTTTATTACTTATTGTATACGTGTATCAGGATGTAAATAGTGGTTTAGTAACAATAACCTTCCTCTGGTACGTGTCTCAGGGATGATCAGTCTGAGGCACTGGGCCAGTGCCACAGAGAGTGTGCTGAAGCTGGGTCTGCCCTGGAGGGTGCTCCGCCCTCAGCTAGTCAGCAGCACCCAGTACAGCATGGTCGACTACCAGCAGTGGATCAGGGAGCTCTCCATCACTGAGCCCAAACTAGAGGTCAGACTTATTTGATTGGAATCTGTGTGTGCATGTTTCCTTCATTTGTTTCTCATCCTAGACACACAGAGCTGCATTATCATTATAAATTCGTCTTTTCCATTACAGATATCTGACACCAGCATCCTGGAGACTATGTACAAGAACCATTCAAACCTGGAAACCATCTTTCGGATCATAGACACAGATCACTCTGGTCAGTAAGCACCTCAGCCTAATTCTCTAACACACCCTTAATGGCTTTCTCTGCTTTTTCCTAGCTTTTCCTTCCATCGGCTGGGAATATAACACCCCTGCTTTTCCATGTGGTCTTACCACAGCTGTATACCTATAAGTGATTGACATACTCTTCAGATACTATGCATCTGTAGTGGAAAAACGATAAACAGTGTCTAAAACAAGGCCTTAAATTCTGCACCAAATCAATTGTGTCTCTTTGGCAATAGTGATAAAACTAGAGATATACAGAAACCACATGGAAATCCACACAATCCATGTTTGTATTTAAATCCAAACCCAATTGCACTGGATCACATCTATGACCATGGTTTCTATGTCGCCGTGCAGGTTCGATCTCTTTCGAAGAGTTTCGTCAGACCTGGAAGCTGCTGAGCTCGCATCTGAAGACAGAAATCAGCGGCGAGGCCATCGCAGACCTGGCTCAGAGCATCGACTTCAACAAGGATGGGAGCATCGACATCAATGAGTTCATGGAGGCCTTCCGGCTGGTGGACCTCTCCTCACATACCTGAGAGGCTGGACCAGGAGCTGGAGCTGCTGGAGCTGCTGATCTGCTGCTTTGAAAACTGCCACAAATACACTGGGACACTCATCTGTGGGGATTCAGAACCAGTAGCATTTCACCTGCATGAGCTTGGGGGGGCCGACAGAGTGAAAACTAGACATTTATTTTCTACCTCTTTACCTCTTAGACTGTTGGCTGATTTTTTAAGATTGTGCATAATTTCTTGATTACCTGTTTAGTTATGTAATAAAAAAAATCAAATACATAACCCTGTCTTTGCCTTTAATGATAAGGGAGCTGTTGAAAATGTCTTAAGAAGTTAAGAACTTACAGATAAAAAGGAACTATTTAGATTTTACACTTCAGTGTGTTTATGGGTCTTAGAGATAATCAGTGCATATGTTACAGCTTTATATAACCTTAAGCTGCTCAAACTTTAAAAATGCCACAACTGGGCATGAAATGTCCAAAACTGGAGTTCTGAGGGTCTTTAAAAAGTATTTTATTATTGTTATGGGGACTTTTACAATCTATAGCTAAAGGAGACCGTATCTCAGCCCCTTTATTACAGTCAATAAAAGCCATTATCCTTTTATGACATTGTTAATGTTTTATGTCAGATTTTCCCTGATCAACTGAAGAGGAGGCTGGTTGAGAGGAAAGCTTCCCGTCGCTCAGTCGGCACTAAACATTGAGAATCATACAGAGCTTCATAAAAAGACTCCTGAACAAATAGGATGCAGGTCTCTGGAGTGTCAGTGGGAACTCCTCCACTTCATAAGCCAGGATCTGGAGAAAGTCCCAGCAAAGGAGGTGATGGACTCTTACTTTGGACAAATGGATGCTCTCTCCAAGCAGGAGAAGACGTCACACAGGATTATTCTCTTACTGAGAAAAACTGTTGACTTGAGAAATAGTGCGTCCTCCGGACCAACCAGCTGTGGAGCTCCAGACTGAGGGTGCAACCTCAGACGCCACCGTCCAGCCAGAGCCCACTGTTACAGTCGTCTCAGAACCGCAGCCAATCAGTGAACAGACCGGCCCCACTCTTAGTCCTCTTGAGCAAACCTCAGTCACAGAGCAGGAGATGGAGACACTCTCTGACTTCATTATTGACAAGTATCTTAACAATGGCAGCTTTGAAGATGCCAGGAACACTTTGATAGAACAAACTAGCTCCTCTGTGCTCCACATCTTTGTTGGTTCTGCCTCTCTGAGGTGATCAGGCCCGTGCCTCTTGAGTTGTCTCCTCTGATGAACGCTTTGCTGACGTCCAGAGTGTCATACCTCCTCAATATATCAGCTCAGAAATGATCTATTATTCAATTAAAGTAATTTTTAACTCATAATTGGGTAAAATCTTCCCAACATTCAGTTGTCAAATCATATTTGATGCCTTCAGCATAGATTTGATGAGTTTTCACCATTTTCTGATATTTTATGGACAAAATAGTTCATTGAGAAAAGTTGAGAAAAGTTTAAAATAAAAAGAACAAAATACTTACAAAAGAAATTCACGGCAATGTATGAGTGTGTTATCAATCCATTACTGTTATTTTGTGGTCTTGGTTATTCGAAGTATAACAATCCTGCCTTGTTTTGTCTGTCCCATGTTTTCCATGATTTCATTCCACAAAACTACAATCATCATTCACTACTTCACCAAATGTGTAAGTTTACTTTCTTTATACCTTTGGTCTCAACACCAGCATGTAGCTCAGACCCTTGGGATGGGGATGACCCTTCTGCGTGAGGTGATATTATCCATCCTTGAAAGCTGCTTAATAAGTTCAACTGCCAATCAGTCTTTCATGCGTGTGTGGACGTGAGCCCAGGACATGAATCCTATCAACTCAAGCCCTGCTTTGATGAGATGTCTGAAATAGTTAGCCTCATGATGTAAACACAGCGACCACAACAAACGCCAATGTTTACAACATTCCGAATAAAAAGAAGTACAGAGATGAGGACATTTTTCAATGTAAATGAAATTTTAATAATATTCTAAACAGCATAAAAAAGGAAATACAAAGATGTATTTACAATGTTGTCAATCAGGACACACTCAAACCCACGACTTGTTTAAATGCTGGCACACGTATAGTCGCATATCCATAATCTGATCAGCCATAAGGGAAGCCAGCTATTATTAGATGTTGAGTCTTTACCTTAAGCTGGTACAGACAGTGGGACCTGTCCTGAGTAATTACATCAAACAGATCTTTCTATGAAAAATGTTCATGTGCTCTTTGTGTAGAATCAGCTCAGGACGCCTCCTCTCAAGTGTCCACTGTCGCTCAGCCCGTGCTCGATAAGTTTGATGTCCTCCAAGTCGTCTTTGATGACGCTGATCAAATGACTTAAACCGTCCTGCTGCTGCTTCAAGTGCTGAGAGTGAGAGAAAAGTCAACAGTGGTTCAGTTGATGCCATAACCTTTTTATAAATGCAGGCAGGTGGTTGCATACAAAAGGTCTGGGCATGTGTTTATAAACAGCCTCAGAATCAGAAATGCATCATAAACAAAATCATGGACAAAATCTCTCAGAATGACACTCATGATTAAGATGACAAGTTTGAGCGTTTTACTTCACTAGGCTCCGGCTTCATCATTCCCCAACATATGATTACATAGACATTAAGGGAGTGATTAGCACATATTCATAACCCCCATCTGAGCCTACAGGTGGATGCTAGGGCTGAAGAAACTGGCAGCAATACTGAAGGAGCAGCATGGGCAACTAAACGGAGTGATGGGAAATTTTCTCTGCTTAAATAGATTGACTAATAGGTGGGGGTGTGAATTATAGATGATTGTTGAGTGTGAGGTATGTCACATGATGTATGTCACATGATTGGAGCAGCGCAAATCGAGCTGGCTGCCTGAACTAGCTCGCAAGCACCGCTCCATATACTGTTTCCCATGAGGGGAGAGATGTTTTGCAATCTTTGATGAGAAAGAGCTTATTATACTTAAAGTGACATTTGTATTGGCCGTGACTGGAATACCCGCCGAGTCCTACAACACCAGAACATCTAATCACATTTAAATCACCCATAGCATAAACTGGATGTCCCTTGCACAATGAAAGTATTTAACAATCAAGGAAACGCTGCTCTTTTTAAATTTCAGCAGCTTTCCTTGGAATAATCCTCAGACACTTGATAAATACAGACCACAGACAGGACTAGGGGGACGATAAAAAATAATCTCACTTGTTTGATTTCTCTGAGAAGGTCTGCATCAACACTGTAGCGCTCCTCCGATCTCACTGCTCCAAAGTGGTTCTGCATCCGGATCTGGGACATTAATTCATTCAAACGACCCTGGAAGATAAGACAAAATTAGAACTATGATCTCCAACATCAGCACAAAGCACAACAATAGTGTCCATTCTCAAAATATATTGACACTTGACTGATGTGTCAATGCAGTATTGTATATTTTATAATAGCCTTTCAAGATAAAAAAACCTGATTAATGAATACAAATATCAGTGCTTGGTGCAGAGTGTACTTGAAACTGCAACAGGTTCGACACACTTGCCTTGAACTGTGTGGGGGCATTGAGTTCAGACTGAATCGTGTCCAGCTGCACCCTGAGATGCTCCTCATCCACCTGGATAGCGTAACCACTTTTTCTCTGAATTTCCTGTTTAATCAGCACCTGCCAAGAAAACAGCAGAGGAGGGGGAGGAGGAGAGATAAATATGTATGACTGATTGAAGCAGAAAAGATAAAGAAGACAGTTCCAGGGCCTTCATTCAAACCCTGTGAGGTCATCATGGTAGTCGACACAATTAATTTTACTAATCTTGGAAAAGGAGAGGCAGCAACAGCCAACAAATGTTCCCAGAATTAAGTTAGAAAAGGAGGCGGTTACCTGCAGCACTCTGTGAGAGAGGTCCATCAGTTTCCTCTTGTACTGGGCGATCTTTGCTACTGTGGTGGCCTGGTTCTTCTGCAGATCACTGATGTCATTGGAGATTATCTGTAGGGCCATACATGCGTGTGCGTTCATGAGTGAAAAGATGGAGGACGTTTTCTCACAGATTTTAAATTGTATTTTAACACAATCAGCACAAAATACTTGTTGCCTTCTCTACTACATAAGCTGAACAATAAAGTAGAGTAGATTAGTGTCACCAGCTGTGTCCAGTGCCTTTTTCCACTCAGGATTTAGAGAAGTAAGGAGCAGAGTTTTCACTTGACTTACATCCACTCTGGTCTGATGCTGCTTGGTCATCTGGTCCTGGGTCTGCAGTCTGCGAAGGAGCTCCTTAAAACCCACCATTGGAACTGGGATCAACCTGAAGAAAAGCATCACAAGACTCTGAGTGACAACATGCGGCTCCAGCTTTTCATTGACTTGATTTCATGGTGTAAGGACCATTGGGTAGGCACCATATAAGAACAATGAAGGGTGTTAAACATTATTTTAAGACTCTATATCATGTTCCTGTTATGGAATTTGGCATCAGGTGGAGTTGCCATTGCTTTGAACCATGTTTGGTCAAGCATCGCACCTTTCCAAGTCTTATGATGTGAAGCCTCATTGAAATCAGCCCTTAAAGGAAAATTCTAGTGTTTTTAATATGGGTCTTACTGTCATAACTGTAGTCGTTCTGACTGTGCGACAAACTAATTCTTCTCCTTAAGTCAAACCAGTGGTCCAATGTCTGATTTAAGCTCCGTTTGGACACTAGTTTTTCATACGTTTGAAAATATTTCTGATAATTATACATTTCTTTGGAAGGTTTTAAGATACTGGAACTGCTTATAGGTTTATTAAAATATTTAAGTAAAACTCCACAGCATTTGATAGCTCCCTGCAAATCAGAAAAGTAAACAAAGCTTGTTCAGAAATCTGACCGATCAGAAAAACTATCTTATAACTGGATGTGTTGATCTTTGTCATAAATACAAGCCAGATAACAAGAGCATGTTCTCGATGTGTACATTCCCATCAATGTACTTCTATAGTTTCCAGTATGCTCTCTTGCTTAACACATTATATTTCTAAAGTTGTGCCATAGGACATAAGATTTTGATAGGGTGAGTAAAAGAAGTAAGACCACTTAAGAGTAAATCAAAAAGCAGCAACTAGAGGATTTCAAGAAAATCAGTTTCTTTTAACTGCTCTCCCCCTCTACACATTATTCATACACTATGGCTTGAATATATTTTCTCAATAGACTTACTTATCTGGTTCGGGGTTGTCTACCTTGGCCTGCTCCCAAATGATAGGGTCCACTCCTAATAGGAAGAGACAAGATCTTGGTTACAATTCAAGATGAATTAAATCACAGACTAGCATTTTGTTGTAATCAGTGAGAAGACGATAGGAACATGCGTACGAATAACACTCGTACCTGCAGGAGCATTTTGCAGCAGCTGTTTGAGCTGTGCTGGAGACAACTCTGTGCGTGTGACGGACATGGCCACTCCAATCTGGGAGAGCTGGACCTTGACGTTGCCCTGTTCCAAAAAAACGAAGAGTGTGCTGGCGGGGATCCGCTTGGAGGTGCCATTAAGGGAACGCTCCACCACGTAAATGATCACCTCGGTCCTGGGGGACAGAGGACACATCAAAGAAGACCCCTCATAAATAATGAGATGATATTAATCCAAATTTGTCTAATATTGTTTGTGAAAAATCCCCATTATTTGCATTACTAACAAGGATACCATATGTGTAGACGCAGTACCGTTTGAAATTTTATAAACACCTACTGGTCATTCGGCAGGGCTTTGACACCATCCACATTGACAGTGAGTGTTGGATTGTTTCCCAGGACCTTATGGATAGACTCCACCAGGTGCTGCTGCTGCACTCGCACATCAGCTTCCTTCCTAGCGAGAATCAAAACCACTAAACCATCCTCATCCTTGCTCACTGGGCTACAGCTATAGCCCACTGCCTAAGAAACACAAGACACAGATCACTACCATGTTATTCAACCTCAAATGAATCAAAGAACACTTGCAACCTCTCTAATGAACTATTTCTTTTTACCTTGAACCTGCAGAATGGGTTCTCCTGGGTGAAGTCCACCGGTGGGTTGTTGTTGCTGTAGTAGCCTTTCCCGGTGCCCCAGTAAGCCTGCAGCTGGTTCCATTTGGCCAAGATGGAGTCACGCTCATCTCCCAACAAGGTGGGCGCTGACAGCGCGGTGACCTGCTGGTAAAGCTGAGTGGGCTGAGGCTGACTCTGCTGCTGGCCAAACAAGCCTCCTGATGCAGTGGAAGAGATGAAGAATTACATTTTCTGAAACAACATAATGCCTATGTACTTAAAAAACTACTGATAATTACTTGTTATTTTTACAATATGTGGAAGCTCACAAATAATTTACCCTTACTATATTTACTGTGCAACCCTCAGCTAATGATAACATTGATGCTTTGTCCCTTCCTTATTGTTGTTGCCCTTTACAGCAGCGAAAGGTGAACAGCCCGGCGGCATAACTTATTCAAATTGTGTTGAGTCAAATTTATTTCTGAAACGGCGCAAAACACTGTAAAAACACTAATAACTAGGGCTGCACCTATAGATTGGTGGCCTAGGTTAGATGACCATGGGCAATTATTTCCTTTTCAGCTTGCTCTACTGGTGAATCCATGTTTTGACTAGGCAGGGACACCTGCTTTACATAATCAATTAAATCTACGCGTCGCCCCAGCCCCATGATAATTAGCCTTTGCTTGGTTTTTAAATGAGAGATTACAAACATTGCTTAAAGTGAACTGTCCTTTGTCCAGACTTTTCTGGAAAAGGCTGATTGAGATTTTTGCAAACACAGTAAAAGTGCGAAATTTTTGCATTTCATAATAGTCTTCCAATAGAAAGGTCATGGTCATTACCATGTTCCAATCATGACACTAAAAGTGGTATTGGGAACTTTGATCTCTTACCTTGCTGCTGCTGAGTTGACTGGATATTAAAGCCTCCAAACCCTCCAAGACCAGATGCTCCTAAACTCGTCCCAAATCCTGTTGTCCCGGGCGCAGTTGCAGCGCCAAGCCCAGAGGAGAATCCAAAACCTTTGTTCTGTGTGTTACCAAACAGGCCTCCTAAAAGAGAAGTGTGTGCCAGCACAGTGAGAAAACATAATCCACAGTCTACAGAAAGAAGCTGCAGGTTTTGCTGAAGGATCACTGCAAACTGACTCATGTTGGGGTGGAGTGAGTGAGCCATCTTGTGGAAGCTTCTATACGTGTTGCCATTTAAATACAAAGCTGAGCATGAGGCAGTAAGCAACAGTTTTGGGAGAATGGTCAAGAAGATCGAGGGATCAAATATTGCATTCTTTTATTGGTCTCCTATTACCTCCGCCAGAAAGGGTAGCGTTTTTGTCCGTCTGTCTGTCAGCAGGATTACGCAATAACAATAATTTCCATGATTTAACTTTTTCTGGTGTCATTATATCTTGAGGGTTATGTTGAATTATAGAAATATGAAGGAAGCAGACCTGTGGTGTTGGAGGGAGCCGCAAAGCTAAAAGTGGACCCTGGTGCAGCAGCAGTGGTTGCAGTCGCTCCGAAGCCACCGAATGTGCCTGATAAAACAGCAGATAAAGCGAAATGAGACAGAAGACAAGACACAAGAAGAGGCGAGAGAATGACAGAACAAAATTGCTGACTATTTGAGGTCAGTAGAAGCAGAAAAATTATCATACTTCATTTTATAAAAGGGGAAGTGAATTTTCTTTTCATTTGCCACTTTCCTTCTTTCTTACATTTACAGTGAAAATTGAGTGGCTTTCAACAGCAATCAAATGAAACTAGTGCATCATTTAAAATTGTGTCTCTTCATGCAAATGGAAACAACAATGCATCATGTGTGATGAGATAAATCACTGAGTGAGACGACAAATCACTGCACCACAGAGACGTGAATATGGATGGAAATGTGTGTTTACAGACACAGACGGTACAGAGTAATCAATCAAAGGTCATCTACCTGTGCTAGCCAGGCTATTACCAAAATTGAATACAGTGCCAGTGGTGGTTGCTGTACCAAAGCACCCCACATTAAAGCTGATTGCTGCCGGGTTGGCATTTAAACCAAACCCCCCAAAACTACACCCACCAGCCGTGGTGTTTCCAGCTCCCAGCCCCCCAAATCCTGCAACCAGCGCAGGCAGGCAGCAAGAAAGAGAGAATGACATGGAGGAGTAAAGGTCAGGTCATCAGGAATAATAGGAGCTCAGTAACTGGAAACAACAGTCATTAGGTGCCTTAAAAAAGATACAGCTCACGAATAATA
Organism: Limanda limanda; assembly: GCF_963576545.1. Classification (NCBI taxonomy): domain Eukaryota; kingdom Metazoa; phylum Chordata; class Actinopteri; order Pleuronectiformes; family Pleuronectidae; genus Limanda; species Limanda limanda. The sequence goes on along the minus strand of NC_083636.1, from coordinate 30,663,104 downwards.
TCAAACCCACATGCTTTATAAATAACTTTATAAAGGTATCTTACCAGTGTTAGTGGAGCCAAAACCAAATCCGGTGGCTGGTGCAGCAGCAGCGGTGGTGGCTGCCCCAAAGCCAGGGGCTGTAAGAGCTTCAGAGAATAAACATTTTCACTTGAGTGCAACAAGTAAACTTTGTTTTGGATTGGCAAGAAAAATAAATGGGCAACATCTACCATGAAAAGCTGTTTCGCGTCGTACTGTTTACATATCTATCGTGACAGATATTATGCTGTATGGATTTTTTCTTAGAAAATACATTCATGGTCTCACTCTTCTTATCTTCACGAAAAGCCAACTATTGTAGTTGATCAAGTATATATTCAAGTATCTGTTAGGGCCAAATATTATATTGTCCATTCTTCTTTTAACACCCTGTTGAAACAAAAGATTAAATGAATAAAATCTACACAGATAGAATACATCATGTATTTCCATTCCAAATCACAAGTGGCAAACCACAATTATGTTCTAAATCTGATGATTTTACAATTATTAAATGATCAGAATATGCATTTATTTTAGAATAAAAAAACTTAAAGACTGATGAGGCTTTGCAGAGATGCATCTAAATCTTTAAGATAAAGCCCTTGTACAGAACTGGTATAAACATCTGTTCTGGGTGATCGGAACATAAGAAGACAGCTTTTATTACATGTGTTCACATCACATTAAAATGTGTCCTGAATGTGTCTCGTGGCAACTTGTGATCGGATCTCAGATGCTCAATATGCAAATAATAACGACTGTCATTTGTGTTAACAGAGACAAAATGACGTTGTTTTTATGCAGTCTGAGCTGACAGATGTGTCCAATGAAAATGTTTCTGTGTGTTTGGACACAAGAAGGAGAGAAAAAGCGAGGAGTGAGGAGGGGCTGAATGAATCTCTGGCAGCTGTGCTATGAATAAACAATAATGTAAGAAAAGTATCAGTCATCCTATTCTGGACATAAACAAATGAACGTAAGGAAACTGAGAAGCGTAAAATACATTTGATTAATTGTGAAACTATAGAGGGGCAGAGGACGTCAGCTGAGTAGGTTATCCTTCATATGTGGCCGAGGACGGATTTTGCGTTTACACAGTGAAAAGAGTGTGGCCTCATGTGTCCGACACCAGCTCCCAATGTAGTCTGAATGATCAGACCTCAGGACGCATTGAGGACACGGCTGGGTGCAGTCAGACCATAAGTTAGATCAGACCACTTCAGATCAGATTACTCAAGATGGCAACTACACATCTGGTTAACTCCCAGCTGCAACGAATGGTCTTTGACCCAGTGGCTCAGACAGCACCACTGGTGTGTCTCTCCAGTGACTTCTGATCGACATCGCCATGCAGGCCGTGATGACGACGGGTCAGGAGGAAGCGGAGGAACCTCTGGCAGAGAGGATCAGGATCAGGGAAGTGGACTTACTGCCAAATCCGGATGAGGCTGTGGTGGTGGTGGCTGAGGGGCCAAAGCCAAACGCTGTGGATGCTGTGGTCTTTGCACCAAATGAACCGAATGAAAACCCGGGGGCGCCTTTGTAGGGAAACAGAGAGTGCCGTGAATGCTGGGATTTCTAGGACAGTACAGCTACAGTGCAGCGTTACACTCATCTCTATAAAATCTACAACAATCCTTTGCCTACATTGATAAACATTAGCTCCTTCTGAGCATTGCCATAAGAGAGCCTGTGACCCAAGCATTTCATTGCAAGCGACTGCTAAATGTAATCGTTGTGCATATGACAATAAACTCTTGAAACTTAGCAAGTGACGAAAATAATGTTGTTGCTGCTTGTGTTTAATTGTTCGTTGCTGATTGTGAATGTTTCTTGTTTCTCAGGTCTCTCTTGGAAAAGAGATCCTGATCTCAATGCGTCTGCCTGATTAAATAAAGTTTAATTTAACATCTATGCTAACGTTAACACATATTCGTTACCTAGACGACTTTGAAATGACATTGTCTAACATGTGTGGCCTTCACAAGAACACAGATGATGCTGTGTGTTATACGACTGCACACCTTCAGTTGATTACTTCTCTCATATTTTTCAAATCAACCACAAACGTGACGTCACATTGATAAACAAAACTCTTCAGCTAATGCTAACCACAACAGCTAACAATGTATGGATAATAATAATAATGATAATAAAAGCGAACTGGTCCACTTTGAATTGAGAAGGAGCTACTACGTGTGTGGTTGTACAGTAAACTTGACGTGTCGTCACTTCGCAGCGAGCATTTCCCGTGGAGTTTATCATGAGCCGGTAGCTGATGCTCATGCTACAGCAGCTCGATGTGAGCTAGCGGCTTACTGTTTACATTCACCGATAATGTAAACATACCGGAGCGACGCCACCTTCACGGTCAGAGCGGAGCTTATCCGGCCTCATTGAAATACTCTCAAATGCATTTAAAACCCACTCACTTGCCGCTGTGCTGCCCGCGGCACCGCCAAAATTAAACGCCATGTTGACTGTCACCGGAAGTAGTTATTTTTCTTCTTCTTCTCTTTCCTGTTGACTTGGTGCAGTTACCATTCAGCGCAATAAACGCATCAGCGACCCCTGTGAACAGGGTGTGAGAGGTGTCCACAAGCTACTGCAGGGGTCAGCAGCACCAGGGCCCGCACGCACCTTTATGTGGCCCCATAAGAAGAAGTTCATGTGAGGGCCCCGCTGCCTGAGCCCCACCAATACTGTTGATTAGTGTCAAGTGTAAATGACTAAAATAGCAGCTTTGTTGAACTGACCGAGGCAGCGTGAGCTGATTGAAGTATTCAGCATTAGTTGGACAAATTGTTATAATATGTATTTCTGTGTATAGCAACAAATTACATTAAAAACGAACATTTCAAGCTTTCTTGTAGGATATTTCAGGGCTCCTAGGTGTCCTCTAGTGGCCACAGAGGCACCATGCAGGGTCGGCTCTGTACTGAAAGCTCTGTACTGTAGACTGAATGTTAAAGGTTCAGTGTGTAAGGTTTAGGTGAAAGAACTGATTGAAGTATTCAGAATTAGTTGGACAAATTGTTATAATGTATTTCTGTGTATAGTAACAAATGACATATAAAAAACGAACATTTCAAGCTTTCTTGTAGAATATTTCAGGGCTCCTAGGTGTCCTCTAGTGGCCACAGAGGCACCATGCAGGGGTCGGCTCTGTACTGTAGACTGAATGTTAAAGGTTCAGTGTGTAAGGTTTAGGTGAAAGGGAATTATTGGCAGGACTTGAATATAAAATAATCCTTGTGAGGTTTCCACTAGTTGTGATCATCTAATTGTACAAATTGTTGGTTTTTTACCCGAGGATTGGCCCTTTATATTTAAATACTTTATAGTTAAATATTTGTATTGGTTTTTAAATTTAACTGTTCTATAAATGAGGTTGTGAACATAAACAAACCCCTTCTAAAAACCCCTGGATTATAGAAATGAATACAACTCGAAGATTTGATGTATGTAAGAGCTACAGAGGTGAAGATTATCTTTTTCATTATGAGAAATTAACCTTCAAATATATATTTATTTAGTCAGAAAAGAAGACACTGCTAATGTTTATGGTGAAACAAAAATGTCACAAAAAAACCCTGCTTTACATCCCATGCAATACAGACATCCTGGCAGACAAGGCTAATGCCTGTTTACTTCCTCAAATAGGGTCACAAGGGTTATCATGACGAAACAGCAACTGCCACTGGAAAAATGTAGGGTAACAGAAAATAATGATTTTAAAAACACTTTTTTATTCTGCAGTGTATCTCGAATGATTCTGTAACCTTCAAATATATTTTATGTCCCAGTTCTTTTTTTAAACCGCCCTTAATCACGGAAATCATTCATAATATATCCAGAATCAAACTTATGCAGCAGTAGAGAATGTCTGATGGTGCAATACTGTGCTGTGTTTAGCACATCTTTGTTTAGGCTCATGTAGACTGGACTTCAAGCTGAAGCTGGGAATTGTTCAAAGTCCTAACATGTCATGTTGATTCAGGTGAGCTGATGAAACTTGATCAAATCAAGTTATAGCTATAATTACTTGAAAAATTACTTTATATCATTAAAATACAGTAAAGACTTTAAACAAGTATCTCTCACTTCTTTTCCTATGTAATCATATGGATTCCTAACAGCCATCTCCCAACAATGACCAAAAATGATGAATACACACATTTATTGAAACTACTTTTATTTCTCGTGCACACAGTTTAAACAATATTAACAGTCAAAGCTTGAAAATATGGCTGACAATCAGAACAACACGCGATTTTTTGGATCATTTCTGAAAGTACAATCTGAAGTATGGCACAAAATATTGCTGTGTACAAACTGTACTCTGCTTTCTGTGTTTTGGTTTATATCAGTGTAGCGAAAACAACTCATCCTATTTCACCACTACATTAATAAGTTATACTGTGTGTGGTTTTTTTTGAATCATCAAAATTACTCATGTGAATTTATTACACTACTATATGCACTCGCAAAATAATTCTATTCTTATTCAGTTTTATTATTGTGCATACTTTTAAGTACACACCAAACACAAACAGTAAAAACCACTCGAGGAAGCAAAAAGTCTCTAAGTGAAACATTTGACAGCTTCTCCACTATTGTTTGCAGCTGAAGTAACTTGTTCAGAAAATGTTTGGACTATAAGAAGAAGCAGTTTTATTTCGCAAAATGCACTTGAGGGTAGATCTGTTGGTTTGATGTGGTGTTTTCTTTTTCACAGAATAAGTGAAAACCATAAAGGCAAACGTGACACAGTAACACTGATTGTTTCCAAGGCACAGTAACAGCATTTCTTAATATTGATCAATCACACGTTTTTTGACTTGCTATGGCTGGACACATGGAAGCTCCCGCATCCTTCATAAACCCTGTAACAAATTTATAGTGTCTTATTCAGCCCCAGAGATACTAGTAAGGCCACAACAACAGCATCATAAAAGCACATTTCTTGAAACAATAATAGGTTGAATTACACTTTGATATGGCGACGACAGCTAGTGTACAATACTGTCGTGTCAACCCATAAATTCAGAATCATCCTGTTGTATTTAGGGCTTCCGAATGATTGTGATATGGCACTAGGAGACAAATGTGAAGCTCTGACTTAAAACATCCTCATTCAACACATTTCTACACTAACATTTACAAACAAAAAGAGAAGGATGTCTTATTTTACAAAAATGTAAGTATCCAAAATATACAGCGTTTTATCTGATATTCATTCCTATCATACAGTGAGAGGAATGTGAGCAGTTCAGGAGACCTTGGATTGTATATACACAAACACACGCCGCGCTCCGAAGGGTTTTTCAGGTACGGCTACAACGAAGTAGAACGCACATATAGATCAAATAATAATGAGCCAATCAAATGTTACTTTGAGGCTGAAGTGAAAGTGAATGATAGTAATACTGGATTGATTTAAGAGAACACATGCTGTATGTGTTTCTCCTTTCTCTTGCTCTGACAATCTCAAAGCAGAGGCCCCCTGAGAGTGAGGTATGATATCCCAAAAAATGAAACATTCTGGATCTCATGACCGTGGTCCCAAATCACCCTCTATGCCCTGTTGTGTAGTCAGTCAGTAAAAGCTTGAGGCAAGACAAGAAACAAATGTTTGGCAAACAGAGAACGAGGTGAGGCTACAGTATGAAATATAATCATCCCACGCCTCAGGTTATAAAGGGCGGGTTTCGTTTGTTTAGGACGGACACAGCGTGTGTGTTCTCCATCAGAACTGCAGCCGGTCGTCAAGAACTTAACGCAATCAGCAACTGATTAAAACCCAACAGTGAGAAGTCCTTTAGCCTGTCACACTCAATATTGAGTTCTAGACCTTAGGCAGTTCTCTATGAGTAAAACTAAGTACATACAGCACCGTAGGTATCAGACAATAGACTACAAATAAAGATGGATGACGTGTCGTCCCTTTCTCCCACTATCCAGAAATGAAGCCAAAATATCCTTGATAAGAACAGCGCAGGAGCGATTGGGGGTATAGAGCTGCAGTAGCACATGCTCGACTGATCAGTCAGTCTCAGCAGTCAAATATAATGTTTCAACCAATTTTATAGCGTCAAATAGCTAACAGAAAAGATTTGCAAAACAAACAACAGTGTGATATGAATGACCTAAAATGTCAGAAATCCACTTTTTAGTTTGGTACATGTCACATCCACTAACATGGAGGAGGCGGTGATTTATGACCTACACTGCGGCCAAGAAGCTCTGGCTTGGTTTCTAGGGAGCCGTCATGTCGTCAATCTTTATATAAAGCCTATATATGAGACTAAAACTACCTTCTGCCCTCTACCCCAGTCCTCCCCCGAAAGTAAAACAAACAGATTTCCAATTTTAAAAAGGATTTTGACGTTTTTCCATGGTGGATTGTTTTTCTCTCTCCAGAAAACCCAAACCTCTATTTGTAACTCTGAAGATTGTCGATGTACAAAGCTTCTCTCTAATCATCCCCTCCCTCCTTCTGCTCAGGCTTGTGGGTCGGCTTTAGCTGTCAAACCAATAAAGGTTCCATTTTGGGAATCATCCTTTTCCTTGTCGTTGACCGGAGAGTAGGAGGTGTCCTCTTCAGCAGAGGTCTGTCGTTTTAGATTGAGAAAAACAAACAGTATTAGAAAGATCAAGGATGAAAAAAAGCTCATGTCACTTGAGCTTTGGAGATAATAGAAAAAAAGTCTATGTCCTTGAACAGCTTCATAGAGATGGAAAGTCGTCCGTCTGCAAAATGAAACATGGGATTCAAGATGCACTAAGACACATAACTAATACATCAAGTTAGAGATAAGTTTCTATTAGGCAAAAAATAATAAAGATAAACAAAGCAAAGTAACTTACAGCATATTGAGCCTTGGTAAACACAATGCGCTTAACTTCATTCTGCACAGAGACACACACATTGACAAATACACATGCACAGGACCATTAGTGTGTGGTTAAAGCAACTGAACAAGTGACACTTAAATTAACACTTATTACTTATTAGACACAAAGCCAGTAAAGTGTGAGTCTTTAAAGTGAAATGAGGGGAAGAGGTGTGGTACCTTCTGTCTGCGGTCGATGACCAGGAGGACGACGAGGACTAAGAACATGATGACACCCAGGCCCACGATCATGAGTGGGAAGTTGGACACTACATTGACAATAGTCAGAAGCTTGTGCACTCTCGCCGCGGACGCTTCGTCTATGACCACACTCTGTGTGTTAAAAGACAAGTCCACAGATGCATCATTAGGTAGGAAAAGATAAGATAAGATAAAATAAGATAAGATAAGATAAGATAAGATAAGATAAGATAAGATAAGATAAGATAAGATAAGATAAGATTAGATAAGATAAGATAATATAAGATAAGATAAGATAGGACGAAACACGATAAAATAACACAAGACACAACATGATACTATAAATTAGGTCTGGACAACAATAAGATAAGATAAGATCAGAAAATCCTTTACTGATCCCTATAAGGAAAATTTGGTTCTTACAGCAGCCCAAGGTCAGAATAAAAACAGGTAAAAAAGAACAGAAGATATATGAAATATAATTGAATAAAATAGAAATATATAAGGTTAAACGTAAGACACTCCAGCAACCACTGTAGCTTCGTTCTACATAACATTTTTTCCAGACTTATAAAAGGCCACTGTGACCTCTGACCTTTGACCACTGAAATCTAACCAGTTCATCATTGAGTCCAAGTGACAACTGGTAATAATTTGAAGAGATTCCCCTCAATAAGACTCATGATATGACAAAAACCGGAATAACTCTTTAACATTTTCTGCATAAGAACAGAAAAACGAATTTGATGTCTCTTACCTCATTGAGGAACATGACAGGGAAGATTGTGTCATTCAAGGTTCTTGTTTTCCTGTTGTGAGGGAAACGAGTTTGACGCCGTCATACATTAAACAGCACAGACTCCCACACAGAGTTAACAGTGCTCGGCTGGTGTTTGGGTGCAGATACTCACGGGAAATAAGGCAATTTTTTGATCAAGATGTTGATCTGTGCTCTCTTGTTTGCACGTACAATCACTCCGGTGGTCTGCGGGAAAATAATAAGCATGTGAAATAAAAAAGGAAACTTAATAAAATGTAGTAGTGGAACAGAATGAATGTACTTAGTTAATGTAACTGTCAAGCACAGACTGCTCCCATTTTTCAGAAAAGAAGCCTTAGTATCCTTGATATTAGCCATCTCGGAAACACTCGGTATGGATCATGACCTATACTGCAAACAACAACCAGGGGGCGATCAAGACACTTTGGCTTCATTTTTGGGAGCTGTCATGTCTTCCATCTTTACATACAGTCTACGGCTTTTAGAGTAAAATGAGGATCTTGATGACAACAACACAGATGATGTAGTAGTGCTTATATGCCACTAGATGGTGTAGCAGTGCATCTAAATGCAGGAATGTTACTAATCTGAGCTCCTGAGGCCGACTACCTGCGGCCCGCTGACCTTACCGGGTTGAGGTCCAGGAACGTTTGGTGATGCTCTCTCTGTGGGGACATCCCCTTGATGGCATTCACATATTGATCCTCTCCCAGGTAGAAGTGGGGAAAGGAGGCGACTACTGGGGCACCTGCGTGAGGAGGAGAGGGAATTTAGAAGAGAAACAATATCACCCTGAGATGAACAAAAAACGAAAGTGATTCGGACGAGACACAACAAAACTCCCGTTGTTGACTTTGACAAATTGCATTCTTCATCCTCTGTGACACTTTTGCCACGTCTTTGATGAGACATGACAAAATAACTGTGACAGGAGGGACGTGAGCTGACTCCTCACGGTACAACTCATCAGTTTGGCTAATTCACATATTAATCAGTGAGAATTCTTTTGTCAACATACATTTCATCACGTAACACCCAAACATTACAAAGATGATCTGTACAGTTCATCTGGAAGGAGTGATTATATCGTTAAGAATATCCGTCCTTACTAGTTAATATGCTGATTTGTAAAGCAGGGATGTGCTTGTCTTGTTCAAAAGGGTATCGACTATCTACTCTAGGGCTGTGGGAATGAACTTCAGATGTCATATATATTGAATATTAAAAAACGAAATCCTATTCGAATGCGCTTTTTTTTTTATTCTATAAATTTGAGGGCTCGGCAACTGGGGCTCCGTGGCTGATCTGCTTTGTGTTGTCCACACAGCAAGGGCGGATTCAGAGGCGGGGCCAGGAGGGGCACTGGCCCCAGCTTAAATCAGATTGGCCCCTGTCCTTTCACGAGTCTTTTTTTTATGTCACTTACTAACAATGCTAACTATCAATATGACAGTGTGAAGAATTTGTGCCTTCTAAGCTTTTTGAAGCACACAATGTGTTTGAGTAAGGAACCCCCACCCCGGTCACGTCTTCCTACTTTGAACAACGTGGTTTTGTTTACGCTCCTTCCGAGAGAGAGAGAGCGAGACACGAACACAGAGAGAGAGAGAGGAAAAGAGAGCGCGCACAAGAAAAAACTGCACTTCAATGAATGTATGGAAATATTGTATGGATATATACATTGCAACTCTTTTGAAAGGTTCACTGTCGATGGTATGATCAACACATCATTTTCACTCTCAATTTTAATATTACTCCCACAATAGAACTATTAAGAGATGAAACTCGAATGCAGTGAGAAGATTGACAGCCTTAATCTACACAGTCTCACGGAGAATAAACACTACGACGGCGCGACTCAAATCCTCCCCTGTCCCTATCTGACCCCAAAAGTTTCACGCTTCCTGCTGATCTTATCCGGACACTGGAGAGGCCTCAAAGAGAGTCCCCGGGATAAGATGACGAGATATAAGCTGACCTTCATCCTGAGGACACGAGCTGGGTGTCTCGAGGTCAGTCTTCTGATGGAAATAAACAATGGACACATAAATGGTCTGTCACCAAACTAATTAATGACTCCTGTAAACTTTGCTGAGCTCCTTCCACATATTGTCAACCGGAGACAAATTGTATTTCTACACTATTGTCTCGGTCGCGACAAGCAACAGTACGCTCGATAAGGACATTTTTGGTGGAGTTCCACTTGTGCATATTTTGGACTTTAGTAACTCTGATTATCTGTGGTCCAGCTTTGTGTGTGTGTGTGTGTGTGTGTGTGTGTGTGTGTGTGTGTGTGTGTGTGTGTGTGTGTGTGTGTGTGTGTATGTGTGTGTGTGTCAGCAGCGACAGCAGGGTCAGACAGTGGCACAGTTACGAGGTGGTGGTGCTGGTGCTGTTGAAGTGGGGCAGAGGTGAGCGTTTTCCTGCTCCCGTGTTTGGCAACTGACGTTCGACAAAAACATTGGACACCCGGAGTCAACTGAGAGGTTGTTCCTGTAACGACCTTCAAGGTCAACGTAGGGCAAACACACACACGTGCACATATTTGTATTGCCGTACTTAACAGCACCATTAATCACTGCGTTTATTCCTAAACACATGAAAGCCGCACTTAATCTTCCTCACTCTTTAAATCCACCATGTTTGTCTTGACCTATACCGGTCGGCGCTGTGATTTTATGTTTTAATGAAAGTTTACCAGTGCCTGCACCTCTTTTTAACCCAATTATCTCATGAATACGTATCTGAACCGGAGCCTTTCCTTTCACCTCGTTTCATTACGCTATGAAAATCAGCTTGCACGCACTAATGCACCACGTCTGTTTCAGTCACCGTCAACAACCTTTTCACGCTGTTCTGCAATGAGCAGAACAGCGATTTACCTCAGGTTCAAAACAAAACAATAATTCACCACTAGAAAATGAGACGTTTCCAGTTTCTCTTGATACCCAAACAAACATAAAGTAAAAAGGTCCTACAAAGGTAATAAAATACGTTAAAAAAAAAACAATTAGTCATTATTTTAAGTACATGTAGAAAACGTGTTAAAAGTGCTGGTACTGTTCTATGAGAGGGAACCTGAGGACAACTGCGAGTCACTGAGACAATGCCTGGTCATATACCAGGCCAGAATCAGGTGACAGGGCTTACCGCCCCCTCAGCTACCAGGCCAGTCATGGTCAGATGGTGCCAGAGGTGTGGAGAGAGCTGTGTCACATGGGTCATTTAAGGAGTATTAGCAGCAATGGTGAAAGCAGGAGAGAAAAACTAAAGGAGGACTTGTAAGAACTACTGGTCAGGGAGGTTATCGGATAAAAATCCAAAGTAAAGAAGTGGAACAACAAATATCAGACAGTTGTGTTTTACAGAAATAAGGTCAAAATGAGAGTGTGTGGTCTTGTGAAGGATGCATGAGATAAGGGAGAGAGGAGAACAGATAAATCCTGAGTTGTGTCAACAGAGACTGTGTGTGGGAGGCATGTGGAAGTGCGATAGAGAGAAAATATTGTCGTAGAAGCTGACATTTACCTTTCCGACAGGGGCTGACTTTAAGGAGGCCCGTTCCCAGGCACTCCTTCGGGGTGACGCAGAAACCCTCATTGGCCGGGTTATCCTCCTTGCTGGCCAACACAGAACTCGGTGGCGTGAAGCGGTACGCCGGGATTCCCTTCACCTCCACTTCTTTTTCAAACTCCATGTAGATCGACCTGGAGCCAGTTCAACAGTTAAAGATTAATTCCACTGTTTTACATGCTTTTTATAGACCTGCAGGAATTTTAATAGCAGGAACTCTGCCTACATGGACACCAATAATCTGACTATTGACCTTATTCTGAAGAAGACAGAACCAAATTGCGAATCACAAGAAAGTGAACTTTTGAACAAAGTAACGTATGAAAACGTATGAATGACTTTCAATTTCTAAAATACCTAATTAATAGTGTGGGTTGATTTTGAACTTTCCTTTTGTACTGGGAGTGGGAATACAATTTTTTTTTTTTATTATTTGTTGTGTTATTACAGCTTCCAACAGAATCCCATTACTGTGAGCTGTGTGCTGTGTATCTGCTGCTCTGTCCTGTCAAGAGAATCCCGACAGTTCTCAGCGAGAACAAAGGGGCCTATACAGCGTCTGCCAACTGGCGGGGAGGACTCGGCTCTTAGCTACGCAGCCCACCTATTGTGCAACAATACTGTAAAGACCTTTCCCTTGACCTTTGCTGGAGAAGCCAAGTCAAAAAGACTGATGTGTTTCTTCACCAGAGCAGGACTGAGGGCCTCTGCCTTGTGCTGCCGGGCATGAGAGACTTACAATGTCAGGTAATGTCAGAAAAACAAAAACATGCTTTTTTGGAACGTGGGGGACAAGATTCAGAACAGCTCAGCAGATCAGACAGGTGCAAGGGGACACGGGAGAGATGTAAGAATGTACATGAAGTATGAGTAATATCTACAGTTGTAAAGTTTGCATTATAGCAGAAACACATTGGTCTTTGTTGTTATCATGATTGTATGCATAAAACCTTGTTTTTGTTGTGAGCTTTATTGTTTGATTTGTTTCATTAATTAGTTGTCTTTGCAATAAGCGTTTCAAGTCACCAAAATTTCGACGCATTCCAAAGCGCTGATTTTCCCAAAACAAGGGTTACTGTGTATCTGTGTATATCATGTAAAACAGAGTATTTGGAAATCCATGACGTCACAGCTTACTTTGCATGTGCCCTGTGTGGCTCTGTGAAATGAGCACAATGGCGACTATATGCCAGTTTCTCTACATTTGGTTCACAATGTTAGCTTGAATCAAAAGTTTGCAGCTGAATAAATAGCGTTCTTCTCTAATGTTTGCAAATCATTGATGTAGGCTCTATCGCCATCTATTGGCCCGACTTGCTCATTTGAACGATTTTAATCGTTTTTTGCAACCTTGCCTGGATTGAGATATTTAGTAAATTGAAGTTTGGGTGAACTCTGAGAACTCTGTGATTCTGTTTTAAAACAGAGGGGAAATGTCTGTTCTGAAAGATATACGTACGAGAATGAACAACGCCTGAGTCTGTTCTGTTTGTTTTGACTTCCTCTTTTTTGAATGACAGATTAAAACCTTGCTACTGTTTTATTGTTCTTTTTTCTTTTGTGAAACCTAGTCAATCAGGCGCCTTAAATTTGAAAACCAAATTTGAAAAAGATCACGCCTACAAGAAAAAGATTTACGTGTGGCAAAAGCTATTAGAGCGAAGACACCTGTCTGCTGTACGTCAAAATCTTGAGAGTTGTGTCTCAGCTGTCTGTAACATGGTCACACACGGAAATTCTTCTAGCACCTTATGTGTCCTGTAGATCATTCCCAGATGTCATCAAACTAAACACACGTTTCAACGCTGCTCTTACAGGGACGGAAAATCCCCTTGTCGAGCTGTGTGTGTGAGAGGTGAGCACATATGACTCCGTTGAACTCTTCAGATAATGGTAAAAAGTACAGGAAACAGGAAAGCTGCCTTCTGCCTTTAGTCACACAAACACCGACAGCAGTGATGAAGCCACCAGGCGATGGAGAAGTAGGTGAAAGAGTTCAGCAAGCATGTGGGAGAGAGGTTTTTGACACGCGTCCAATCAGAGTCAAAGGCTAAAACCAGTCCAATGGATTCTTTCCATGCTAAAAAACAAAAGGTTAAGATGTCCACACGGAGCTATTTTATTCAGGTCAAGGTTAATTTCTAAAATAGAAGCTCTCATCATCAGCAGAAACATCAGTAAAGCCTGCCCACTTATTTCGAAATACAGCATAACCCAAAGTATACATTCATCAGTTAGTTTCCATTTGAGTAACATTCTCTTTAAGCTTCCAGCCTCGGTTGAAGATATCCTGACGAGCCACTTTAAATCTAAATGTCCTCATGAGCATTGGAGCTAAACCTGTGTGGGAAAAGTCCTTCAGAGAAGTTACTTCCACATTTGAACAACTGGGCGGATGCATTCAGGCCACTTCACAAGAAAAACATGATGAAAATAGTTTCTTACAGCTGCTCGAGGACAGAGTCTTCTCCAGCTTCTCTTTCCCACATAATGCAATTTTGAAACTCTAACTGCCACTTTTTTCATTCTGTGAGCCTTTTTCGTTCTGTGTATACTGAAAATTTGCATCTTTTAATAAGACCTTATAATATAGGCAGCAAACGCTAAAGTGAGAAAACACAGGTCACCTGTGGAGCTGTTTGTAAGTGAGCAGGATGTTATGATAAGAATCCCTGGGATCCAAGGCCTTTGAACATACCATACAAGATATGAAACCCCCGCCCCGCTCTGTTGGAGACAGTCCAAAATTTTTTAAGTTTAGGTCATGTCCCAGATATAGCCATCACTTCAGAACTTATGACCACACCATCAGGTGATTACACCTCAGGTAACATGTTATGTATGGGCCACGAGGTCACAGCAGGACAAACACAATGCAAGTGGAAACAATAGAGCCATGATCAATGGTCGACTTTGTACGGAGCTATTTAATTTGTGTATATTTGTTAATATGCACCGATATCTAATATAACTTTTATTTTACAGACATAATATAAAAATGTATCAGCTGTTAATGAAATGAAATATTGTCATTATGTAGTTTTCTCCACACGAAACTGTTGTTTATTATTATCATTATTTATGTTTTAGATGTTTATATTGATCAATACAAACTTTACAAAGATGTGATTTCATGTTTTTAACCAAAGAAACGTTTTTTTTTCTTAATTCAAGTTTTATGCATTTGTTTTTTGATATATTTTGTTGTATGTGTGTTTTCTTTTTTATTTATAGATATGTATCTTAAAGTTTATGGCTAAACTGGAAAATATCAAGCATAAATTACATTTCTCTGTCAAATAACTGGTAACCGGTATATCGCTCGCGTAGCTAGGACGAGTTCAGGATTATTACTATGACCTGAATGTCTTCAATGTTGAAGTGTGCCCAGATGAGACACTGTGGTGCTGAAGTGTACCTGCAGAGGTCTGGGGTGAAGATGTAAATACGTTCATTCTTCTCCAGCAGGGGATGGAAAGCACTTCCATCAGATCCATTGATGCTGTTGCTGTCGTCAGTCTTCCAGAACGACAGCTTGCTGCAGAACAACATTGTGTCACAAACGTTTCTCATGTCTTTTTAAAGCTGCATCAAGAGAATTTATCTGCAGTCAAAAAAGCCTATAGAGTTGACACAGAGTATCTCTCCATGGGCACTTGCGAAATGCTTCTGAGAAATCTACGCTGCCTGTAAAGCAACAACGTTTTTTTTATCAGGGTAAAAGTAAAACTCCCTCTTATCAACCCCATCTTAATAACAGCAAATTACAATGTTCTGCTGATGAAAGATGTATTTATCTCAAAGCTGATTCCCAGGAGTAGGGAAGAGAATTGCTGCAGGGCAACGGAAGTCGAGGGAACTGAGACAACAAAAAGGGTCACTTTAAAATACATTATTAAGGCATTCCAAGTATTAGGATGTCCTGTGTTCTGTGCTACCAGCCCACACGAACAACAAACTCAGCTGTAACTGGCAAAAAGCGGCAGATTTGAGAAAGGTTCTAACCCGAAGGTTACCCAGTGAAGTAACGTGAGCGTGGTTGAAGACAGGGAGTGTGTTTGTTTGGGGGTGCGACAGTTCTACCTTTGACCTTTCCACGTTTGGACCCGGCCATAATCCATGTAGTTCTGCTCCCCGGTGTGGTAGACAAACTCCCCGTCGTTACTCCCGTTTTTCTAAATAGATCCGAACATTTAAGACATTAAAAAAACCTCATCAATTTTCGTAAAGCCATGGCAAAAAATGCCGCTGGGATTGATCAGCTGTTATTATTTGTGTGGGTGCACATGCCTTGTACATGAGGCCAAAGACCTTCTCCACATCAGGTGCGCTGGCGCTGACACGGGCCAGCAGGGGATCTTCGTAGCCCCACAGCAACTCATCCACGGTGCGGGTGGTGAAGAAGCCAGATCGAACGGCGGTCATCATGGCGTTCGCCATGGTCGCTTTCCAGAAACTCACCATCGCTTTGTTCATCACGGCCTAGAGACGGGATACGGAGCAGAGTGGTGCAGGAGACGTTAATGCAGGGTGACGTGGGATTGAGGAAACAAAATGCAGTAAATCATGCAAGTAAGAGAAAACACACTCCACTTTCCCCCACTTGGACGTGCACTTCCCTCTGTTTGTTTAAGTTTCACGACTCACCCACGCCGGGATGTCGACAGTGGTGATGTTATCCACAGCTGGATCCCCAACCGACCTCTCCCGCAGGAACACAAAGCTCTTGGTATTGTACGCAGACACCATCGTGCCATTCTCCACCATGTTCACATTGTCCTTGTACCTGTACTCCCTGTGCAAACACAACAAGACGTAAGATTCATTATGTTTTTCTCGAATAGTTCCCTTCACAGAGCAGTTAAAAGGAATTTAGGTTAATATCCCAGCGTCATTAGGTTTAACTTAGCAGCAGCAACTTTCATTAAGCTAAGCTGCTGATAATACTGAGCTAAAGGCAAAAGCTCCCGAATGCCACCCAACTCCAGACAGGAGTAGTAGACCTGATGATCACACTGCTGCAACCTGTCAGGCTTTAGACTTTAAGCCTGTCTACCTTAATAATATATATTGACACAGAAATACCAAAACAAATACATGTAAAAATATGTAAATAAATGTAGAAATACAATACATAATATAAACGAATGAAAAAATGTACGGAGCCGTTAATACATTAATCAACTAATAAAAGTATAAAGAAATCGATACATGTAAAAAATCAGTTTTGATCAAAAATATATGTAACGTTTATATTTAAAAAAGGTATGAATGTAGATATCAGCAACCTATTTATATGTTGTATTTTTTGTTTCTTTCTCTTCCACTACCCTCCACTGAGGGTGGGGGTCCGTGTTGACTGTACTACTTAAGTGTGTCTGTTTTTGTTATTTGTTCTGTAACCTCAAAACCTATAAATAAAGTATCTGGGGAAAGGATTCACATGACAGACAGAACAGGATGTGGGAAACATACCATAGATACACAGCTGTCTGCTCGGACAGGGACCGAACAGAACACAAGGGGTGAAGCAAAAGAAGCAGCAGCTGAGGAGCAGAAGCTGATGTTCCCACAAACGTTTGAGGCGTGTTGCAGATGTGATCAAAACCAGAAGACATGAGAGAATATATAAAACAGCTTCACGGGTTGATTTGGGAACATGTGCTTTTGAAATTATGCAAACCCATTTCTTTTTTTTACTTATCGTTGAGGCCTTATATTTATTTTACAGTGATCCCGGAGGAACCAGTGGAATTGGGGGCTGACCTGTGAAGATCATCACCTCCCACACATACAACCAATGATCTTTGACGACGTGTTATAGATTATTGAAACCGACATATTTCACTAGAGACACGCATGTGAGCCGGAGAGACTTTTGCGTGTGCAGTGATGAGCTCTCGCGTCCTACCTGTATGTGTAGGGTCCGACCTGGGTGACCTCTGGCTGGGCCCCCTTCAGGAACTCATCCACATTGGTCACGTTGAAGAAAAAGAACTCCATGTAGACCGGAGGGGGAGGGGATTTCCAGGACTCAAACACACGGCTGCCCTCAACCAAAATAAGCTCCTGTTCAAACATAAAGAGAAAATCGATGCCCATTTAATTCAGCTGCATTAACAGGAATTTACTTGTGTTTTCATCCGTTTGTTTGATAGTTTGCCGGTTTATGCAAAAAATACACAACCAATTTCCATTTAATTTTGTGGAGGGGTGGGGCATCACTCAAGGAAGAACCCATTCACCTTTTGATGATGATTTACCAGAGAATTCTTCATGGATATTGATGAAAAGATAGGGCACTGATATTTATTCATCCACAAACTGGAGCTGGATGAGCAGCAGAGGATCAATGAATGGATGGGAAGATAAAAAAGACAGTTTGAAAAATAATAATCAATTTAAGGTCCTTCAAGGATTTTTGCATCCGGTCACTAACAATGAAGAAAACCTTTGAGAAGAAAAGTTGATTAATTTGTAGGTTGGAACTGACTTTTGCATTTGTCAAGTCTTTCTCTCGCACTGTCACTATTAAGCGATGGAGTGTTAAAAAGGTGCAGAAATCTTGGCAAACAGCTAACACGTGTTTTGTTGTCTCCACAGTCTGTTCCGAGTAAAAACAAGCCAGGGAACAAAAACATCCTCGGGGGGTCACGGAGGGAAGAGGCTGTCTGAGATTAAGACAGGCGCATTGGCTGCACACATGAATGGTATTAGGGGGAGACCCTTCCACAGTGGCATTGTCAGTGGTTGCTACTGACAATGGGCTACATTGGAGGGGGGGGGGGGGCACTGACAGATCATGTGATGTGGAGAGCTGCGTGCCCACTGGCTGCACGGGACCCCGACCCTAATCATCTGAGCCACATTCCTCAGCACCGGGCGTTATGAGGCCCCGATAGTGAAGCGCAGGCACAAACTTATAATATCCTGCTTCATTACACATTATGTCTCCACAGATATCACCGCCTCCGGACAACGACGCCCTGACTCGACCGCAGGAATCTTTCGAGACTCTGGAAAACAGGGACTGAGAGACGCAAGATGGGGGCAAGATAATTGGCGTGAGCAACAAGACACATGAGGAGGAAATCTGGCGTTGGCCTAATTGTGTCAGATTTGTGTTGAAGTTGAAAGCGAGACTTCGACATGAAACAAGCCCCTGAGAGACAGCCAACCAATGAGTGCCATCAGCTTGGGGCGCCGGACCCCTCCTCCTCCTCCGGGTTCCCTCATACTTATTCAGAGACACAAGTTTAGCTGAGTAGTCAAGGACAATAAAGCTGTCACCTTGGCTAGAGGAAGGGACAGCGTGGTCTTTCTATGTCATCCTTTCTATGCTTCGGCCTGCTATGGCAAACCGCCCAGCATGCTGCATGAAACCCCGCGTGGAAAACAGGAACACAGAAACCCTCTCATCTCAACGTTTACACAACTCCCCACACGAAAACACATGTAGCAGGTGAATAAACAAATACAATAGGCTACCTCTTTGATGTGGAGACGGGCTAACACATAGACGTGAATAAAACTGGCAACAGCAAGAGGCTATTCTCCAAATCCTCCGGTCGTGGTCCACAGGCTTTGCATTCTCGAAAACGGGTTGGTCTCAATAACAACAGTTTGGGCCAGAATGAAAAAATCATTGATCGATGGAATTAATTTACAAAAATAATTTAATGCTATGAAATATGGGACAGACATACACGGTCAGATGAGGATGACGGAAATGAACTTGGTCAACGCCGTGTTTTCTTTCTCATCATTTATTTTTCGCACAGCAACAACGATGAAGATATTTAGCATAACACCGGCTAAACATCGGCATCTTAGCATTGAAATTGTCAACATGGTAGCAAGCTGCAATAAGCATTTAGCTTAAAGCAAAATTTGGCACAAAGCATATTTTCTCTCTATAAGAATTTGATCTTTCACCATTTCTAAATGACACAGAGCATCTTTTGGTGTAATATGTTCTGCAAAAACGTTTTCATAATTTTGGCTGCCAATCCAGAGACTTTCCCAATAAACCAAGCAGTGTGAAAGTGATTCTTCAAACTGATGCAACCGGGGTAAGGCAGTAACTTGATACGGCTGTAATATATATACTACTGGACTTTGACAATATCATGTAATAAATACTCTTGAGAGGCGGAAACTACTTTCACAAATCTGTGCTTGGGACCTAGATACTGTTTCTCTGACCCTGTAGATTTAAACTATGTGGAAACAGTAGAGCTCATTCCTCGCCAAGGCCCATCCGTCATCTTAAATTCAAGCTTCACCAAATTTCACACACTCATAAATGTCATGAATTATTTCCTGTGAAATTCATGAAAATATCATCTTACAATTTTAAAGAAAGTGTAAAAGATTACTGGTCTGGATCCAGCACAAAATGTAATGGGTACTTCCCCGTTTGACCACATCCTTCCACCAGCTTTTGCAGTTCTGTCCAGTAGTTTCTACACAATCCTGCTTACTAACAGACTAACTAACAAAATAGAAGGGCACTTGGAGATCGCACACCTCCATCAAGGCCCAACAGTCAATCTTTATTTGGATCTGCACATTTCTCACACGTATAACTATAAACATGCCTGATTTATTCATCACGAGCCATTAATTATATCCTGGGAAATCAGTGAAAGTTACAAACACATTGTCTCAATGTTAAAGATGTTAGGAAAGGTTTCCCCCCTGACCCAAACCACAGCCTCTCAGCAAGTTTTGTGGTAATCCGTCCAGCTATTTTTGCAGAATCCTACTAACTGTTTTAAGCACTGACTAGTTTGTGACTGGAGA
Organism: Limanda limanda; assembly: GCF_963576545.1. Lineage (NCBI taxonomy): Eukaryota > Metazoa > Chordata > Actinopteri > Pleuronectiformes > Pleuronectidae > Limanda > Limanda limanda. The sequence continues at coordinate 30,642,824 of NC_083636.1, read as the reverse complement.
GCCTCGCGTAAACGTGATTACATAGTCCTACGTGTCTGTCAAAGTTTAAACTGCAATAATGATCAAATCCACCACCACCACACATCTTGGTTACATGCATAATACAACGACTGCTTATCTATGTGGCCTCATAGACTGCTGCCTGTCACTGCATGAACTTCAACAGCATGACATGTTAAAAAGGTGGAACTGAGGACGCCAAGGTCGTGACATCAGCAGCATTAAATCATGTTTGAAAACATGTCGGGGGAATTCACGCCAGTCCAGATGGAATGTCCATTAAGCTACCAGATTCAGTTTATTACATTAGAAATGTGCACAAAATAAAAACAAATTTATTATTCCTATTATTCTATTCCTTAAACATCTCTATAAATTCAGGTTTTCTCGGTTGCTGTGTTCTCAGCATTACGACCAACTCCCTGCACAGGAAGACCTTGAGAATACGTTTCCTGACCTCTAAAGTCAATAAGCCTCTGATAAAAGCCATTTGATACATGCTAAGCAGGTTTGATAGGAAAATAAGGATGAAGGTGTGCCATATGATAATATTGAATACGGGCCAACAATGCATTTTTTTTCTCTGTTATCAAAGTTAACTGAACCTTGTGGGAGCGACTTGAACTTCACTATCTAAAATACTGGAAATCCAGGAAACCTCTGGATTGAAATTTACAATGATTAGTTTTGAAATAGTAATAACAATAATACGCTTAAACAAGCGTTCATTGATTCCTGCACCTTTGGAGCAACTGAGAGCTGCAGGATGAAACAGAGCGGGCACAATGAGAAAACAGTGGGACCTGCAAGAGAGCGCTCATGTTAGCAAATTTAAAAGGCCATATATCAGGTTAAAATCAGTGATGAAGCCACATCGACGCTCCTCCTCCCACGAAGAATGTGAAGCACCAGCAAAGCAGAAGGCCACAGCTGCATCAAATTCACCCACGTGTCATCAAACACTTATCAACAAAAGCTCTTTAATCTTGTTGTCAATACAAGTTGAAATCTGCGTGAACTTCCTCCACTTGCATCACACCTTTTTTTTAAAATATTTTTTCTCTCAGTTTTTGGTCAGTTTTACATCCTTGTGGTGTTAGAGATGTCTTGAACACGCCCACTCGTTTTCCTGTTGTGTTCTCACATGCACTCTCACTCAAATATTTCTTTGCTTTCAGATACGACTGAAATAACCCTATTTTCAGGAATTTCCCCTCTAAAATGTCCAGACTTTAGTGCGTATCTGAAAGCAGCTAAGGGGAGGCTTTTTAAATTCTGCCATAGCCTGACTTAATTCAAACTGCATCTTTGCTACAAAACTCCCCATGAGTTCAGGAACTCAGTGTTTTTCTTGTGATGTGCTGATTTGCTCTCAGCAGCTTTTTCCTTTGGCATGTGGTAAAAATACCAACCAATACCAAAACAAGCAATTCAGACCCAGCCCTTTGATATTCTTAGCTGTGGAATATGCCTATGAACCAACTCCTGGTATAATGACAAGTAGTGAGGGCAGAAGCGCACATCAGTGGCTCATCAGGAGTTCTGGATCTACCGTCTGCTGGGAACAGAGGAAGTGTTTCAACACAAGGTCAAGCATTGTGTTGAAAGATGCACTGTTTCTAAATGGGTTATCGAAGTGTGAGAAAGAGAAAGTCTGGCTGCACAGTGCGGGTCATTGAACCCTTGACCTTTCCCCCACCATCCGAGGGAGGTTGATCTACTTGTAGGAGCAACACACTGTCAAGTTCAAGGACAAATCACAACAGACAGTTGCAGATCTACAAGATAATTCATTTTAATAAACTAACAAGTTTGTTTTGCTGCTGCAATTCGTCTCGATTAGTAACAAAATAATCAACTTTTTTTTGTATATTTTGGTCAAATCAGTTCAGTTATTTGTGAAAAGAAAATAGCAAAATGGACATGTTTTCGGATTCTACAGGGTAGAGCGCTCGTCAGCCATTGGATCCCAGTCTTCCTCATCTGCATGCCGAGTGTCCTTAGGCAAGATCCTGAACCCCTAATTTCCCCTCATAGACAGAAAAGTGCTTTGAGTGGTCATCAAGACTAGAAAAGCGCTATATAAATACAAACCATTTACAATTAGAAGATTTTCTTACTTCCTTTGTCATATATTCATCACAAGCTGATTATTCTTATATTTTGTTGAACACAACAAGACGTTATCTCCAGCTCAACAAAGCCAGAGGCCCGTTTTCCTAAATCTTCACAGTCTAAACGTAAAGACTCTAACCAGCTGACTGATCAATAGTGAAGTTTTCCGGTCAGATCTAACGTCTCTGTATCCTAGTGAGTGTTAGAGGTTTGCCCTAGTACAGCCACACACCTCCAGCTTAACCTAGTTATTTGCAAACAGTACATGGTGTGACTGGGTGAGGTGCAAACCCGTCAGTGCCACCGTCTGATAAGGCAACATATGTAAATACTACATAATATGCAATGCTTGGCTTTCCAGGTGGATTTGAGTAGAACCTGTTTGACAACTCACTTTCTAGAGAATAGCTGTTACTTCTCGGCCTAAAATCAACATGTAAAAAGATTATTAAAGTTCATAAATACAGGATTGATGGTCTATTGTAGAAACCTCATAGGCGACTGACTTTGCTGATAATGGCTTAAATGTTTAATTGGCAAAACCTGACTTATGTGTCAGGTTTCGCCAGTTATGTGTTAGTCTCAACCTGATTTACACATAATTGATCGACCTCAGATTTTATAACTAGATTTTTTTGGGCCATATGGACCAGTCCTATGGTCTCCATAGAGAAAAAAGAATACGGGCCAAGTGTCACTGGAGTTCACCAACCTGCTTTTAAAATATGATTATGACCTGTATTTTATATTTCAATGAGTGATAATGATTGTTATATCTGCTTTCTGTTATTTGTAATTCTGTAAAGTGCCTTTGAGCATTTTTATAAGTGTTATACGAACAAAATGTATATCTATTATCTCCCTTTTTAACCTGGTTATTCAAATACTGTTACTGTTAACGAGAAATAAACTAGTTATCAACGTTAATAACCCTATAAATTACAGCCTATGAAGCTTTTATGAATGGTGCCTTATCAGAAAGTTGAGCCATACTCAAGTTTTTTTAATTGGGTTGAAGACATTTAAGATTCAATACCTGTAAGCTTTGTTGTTTAAAAGAGTCATTGGAAAGGAACCCATCGTTATCAGCAGTCTGTACCCTGCACTCTCAGCTTGTTCTCACTTCATTGGAATAGCGGAGGGGTGAAGACGTGAGGGTGAAATTTATCTGTCTGTCTCTCTATCTGCTTGTTTGTTTGTTTGTTTGTTTGTTTACCTTCTTGAGTCGGTTTTCCACCACCGTGCGGAAAGTCTGCAACACAAACAGACCGATGCCTGTGATCAGCAGACCTGCGCAGATGGTCCCCACCGCGTAGATCGCGCAGGATCTCCGTGTCATGGCTGCAGGTGCTGCAGAGACCCTCAGAGGACGGAGGAGGACTTGTCTTCACTCCTCAGACACCGATTCGAGAACAGCTGCGAATGAACAGCTCTGATCTTGGTTTATTTCCCTGCTGCTGCTCTTTAGTTGAAATAAAGTTTTTTTTCCAGTGTTGTCCGAGGAGGAACTTTAAAATAAAAGTGCCGATGGGAGTTGTTTGTGTAGTTCCCGAGTCGCGCAGGGCTGCGTGTGACCACTCTTGGTTATTAATGAAGTCGGGCACCACGAGGACCCTGCTCTCCGTCTCCAGTGGCGACCCCCGGGTGCGCGTGAACGGTACGTGTACTACAGAGCCGCGCCGTATTTGTAGCGGTCCTGGAGACGCGCCCTCCCGCCGAGCGAGGGCGGCGCTGATTGGTCCAGACCAGTGTGCTGAGGGAGTGATGTGTGGGGGGGAGGGGGGGCTTGGGGGGTAACCCGGGTCACTCATGTGGGGAGTTATTATGGGATATTAAGGCGCCTGCAGGAGCAACTTTTTGTGAGACCAAAACCTTCATGGCTCTGCACCTAGGATCACGGTCTGGTGCAAACAAGAGGATTTGTTTGTTTTGCAACGAAAAAAACAAAAAAATTAGAGAAAGAAGTGTGTGTGAGTTCAAGACTGAGAAGGCGGAACCAGCCTGGCTTATACACTGAGTTATACACTTATACCAGCTGAGTTTGAAATGTATGGTTTCTTTTTAGTCGCAGAAATACATGTGTGCAACATCTGGTTGGTGACGCTTCCCTGAGAACTCTTTGGTTATCATGGGTTTATACTTAGTATTGCGTCAAGGTCAATCATTATAAATATCAAACACCAACATAACTACCTAGTTACCTACCTAGCCTAACTGTATTTAATAAACATATTTGAGATTTTAACTGTTGGGTATTTACTTTGATTCAAAGTTTGAGTGGTGTGAGCATGGTGTGATTATTTTAGCTACCATATGTTGTAGCCTGGTCATATGAAAACTCTCAGGGATAAGTATCTGTGGAACTCTTTATTTGAATGTAATAGTTTACATTTAATCTAGGTAATCTGGTAACTATATGGGTGTTCCCGGGGGGGGAAGGGGGGAAAGCACATTTACTCAAGCACTGTACTCAAGACAGGCTCATGTGCAGTGTTGAGGTATTTCCATTGTCTGCTACTTTATACTGAACATCAGAAAAGCTACAGGTTACCTTAAAAGCTTGTAAAATATAAAACATTGTTAAGAGTTTCTCTTTGCATTGTTTCTGAGGTGCAAGGAGCCTTTAAAACTGCTTTCTTGAAGACAATAGATCATCCGGCTTTATACCAATAGTGGCCACTTTGACTCAGTGTGACAGCCTGATCTTGTATGTAATAAGTTAACAGGAAGTCAAGTCATAATGCTGCAGGCATTATGACTGCTGACCTTCTTGGAAGTCAACCAAAAGGCTGTGACTGTGAGTCCTGTCAGCTTTATACTGTGGGATTTCTGCATTTGCTGGTGAGCAGAATGTAAAAGGTCAAACCACACAACCCTGAGGTGATCCAGTGAAAAAACACAACACATCAGACATGGTGTCATCAACCCTGAAACACTGGGACTGCCCACAGTCAACAACCATCAGGAAGTTCATATTATTGCATGTTCCATCTTAAAATGTGACCATCACTTCTTGTGGCAACACTGACCATGGCACAATCAAACCAAATGACCACTTCCTCTTTGTGGTACTGCTGCTCCGAGGGAGGGGCTTCCCTAAGCCCTTTTCACTGATCGCAAATCAGTTATGATACAACAATACAAAATATAAATACATTAATTCTTGATTTATTTCAGTTTTTTCGTGTCAACCAACTTCTGAGGTAAATCTCTCTGGGACTTAAAAACCTAAATGCACCACTCTTTGCATCTGTCAGCTGTTGGTGATGTTGGTGCTCAGCAGGTGGTGGAGAGTAGAGGCAAAACAGAGACACAATATTTATATTCATCATTACTTCCACTTTTACTCCACTACATTTGAAAGAAAAAATATATACTTTTACTCCGTTACAGTGACGTTGGACACCTTGTTACTCGTTACAAATTAAAATCTGAATATAAGTCCAATGCTATTTGAACCTCAGCATCTGGGGTTCAAAATTTGTAAAATTATACACTATATTTATATTTTTTGTAGAATTTTTTCAGTCACCTGAAATAAAGCCTAGAGAGAACCATTTTGGATTGTTTTGTTTGTGTGTAGGCCTACTTTGAAAAGCACATTGCACATAAAATGTGGTACTTGTACTTTTACTTTTGATACTTATAAGTACATTTAATATGGGCTACTTTAAGACTTTGACTGAAGTCATTTTCTTATGGGTGGTTTTTGCTTTCAGGTGGGATATCTGTACTTTTACTCAAGTGTGGCTTTCAAGTACTTCATACACCACTGGTGTTTTGTCTAATAGCCACAGTGCAAATAATTCCACTCAGACCGGACAAAACACAGACAAAATATAGGCTACCTACTGACCATAACTTCAAGGAATAACCACTGAAGAACAAAATCCAGAGCTCTTTTCATCTGCTGTCCTAATTTCCTTTTATAAATAGGCTATAGGAAATATGCCTATTGTCTCATGATTTCCCCCTGTAGTTTGCATTGTGTAGGCGTCTTTAGCCTAAAACAGCTGTGTGCAAACACCACACTTATGTTAAACATAACAGGAAAATGTAATCACTTCCAGTTGCCATTGTGTCAAGAAACAATGACTGATGTAATAGGATATATACGTAATGTTCAACAACCTCCAAATGACAGACTCAAGTTACTGGAAAGTCGTTTTTTGATGTGGGTCTTTGTTGGATTCAATGAGTCTGACCATTTCTCTGGTAATTTACACTTAACTTTGCTGTGCTCTTGTGGAAAGTGATGTTGTGCAACCATTGCCGGCCGTAGCCTTTATGGGGGCCTAGACAGAATTAGATTTGTGGGCCCCAACTGCCTTGGTACAGCCAATATTATTGACCATTGTTAATGTTTGATCATTCACCCACTGTAAATCTAACACACCCATTGTCAATTTTATGGGTTGTAGCTGTGCTGCTTATACCAATGCCCAAATCAACCTTTTATTACTTTAATGGTCCAGGCAATTACTCTCGCTCTACCAACAGTCATAAATAAAAATGAAGTAGATGAAATAGAAATTACATAAACACGGTGTTTAGTGAAAGCAGTGAACTAGTGGAGACATTTGTGTTCAGGGCACGACCATAATAATAATGGTGTAACCCATGATATTTTCTCTAGTTAACCCAGTTAGAGATGTTCCTTATAATGCATCGCCATTTAACCAGTAATATTAACTTGCCAGTCTGTTAACTTAATATTGCATATTTTTATGATTACTGCCATCGATTTTATTTTTCCTAATATTCCTAACTTTTCTCAGGCTGGCCCTGTGTGCAACACTCAAAACAACAGATTGTTTGCAATGTAAATTCTTTGGGATAACAGTCTGGGAAACATGCAGAGGATATACTGAGTAGGCGTGGTGCCTACATCTGTTTATCATGTGTTTGTGCAGAAGCTAGAGTGGAAATAAAAAAAACACCATGCACCCACCATCAAGTTATTGGTTATCTTGTTAGTTTAGTTGGATCAGTCCCCTCTTTGTTTGTTTACTGCCTCAAATTGATTGTACTATTCTGTTAAATAAGGATAAAAAATAAATGTGGCAAAAACATCCAAAATATATCAAAAGAAAGAGAAAGCACTGTGTATACCCAGCTCAGTCATTTCTCCTGAAGTCGCTGTACGTCCATCCATGCACATACTGTAGGTTTTTGTGCTCTCTCATTTATTACCCCTCATTGTGTCTGGCTTGATGAGCTGTGTACACACAGGCGTTCTGGCCGTGGTTCTCAACGTGACTGAATCGGTTAATTTAAGACCACAGCGAAGTTAAGTATCCGGGTCTAATGCCAAGGTAAGAATAGCTCATACTCATGTCAAGGAAAAGGTGTTTATAACACAGGCCTTTCTTATGTACACAAAAGCAGCTGTTAGGTCAAACACTACTGTATACAGATATCTTCCCGGATAATACAGTATATCTTTCCAATGAGTCGGCTGGCTGATTTTGACTTTCATCATTGAGATAGGTGTTCTGTTTTGTAAACCTTTTGTCAAATTTGAGGTGTAAGTCTTTAATTGATATATTTTTTAGAGTCGTACAAGATACATGGGGGGGGTGTCCAGAAAAAGCTGAATGATTGGTACTGAAAATATTTGTCCTCTTCTCACACATTACCATTAGCACTTATGGTGTCGAGAGTTTGAGAGCCCTTCGAAAAGAACTTGGTGGGCTTGTCCCTATTTAAGTGTCTTCAGAACGAAACCACATACCTCCCTATCCGTTATCTACCATCGACAGTCTGCTGAAGTTTGAAAGTGGAAGCTTTCCAGAGTATGAGAAGTTTATTTCAACATGTTTATCTATTCAACAACCTGTTAGCATGGAGTTGATGCAACAGTTTTAGAAATGTTAAATGATGAAATAATCAGAATAAACGTCACAGGGATATATGTATTTGAAAATTAAAAATCTTTTTCCAAAAGGAGAAGCCTTATTTGCTGTTTTATTGTGGTAAATTCAGTCGTGTTTTATACCTTGAGGTTATACATGATATTACTTTGATGTCATGTGGGAAAGTTACATATCCTACATCACCCCTGTTCCACTCTGAGGCCCCGATAATCTTGGTACAGGATGTATCATGTCCTTTTCCACGGCCAGTATGTTTATCACACTTCCTAATGCTTTGCCACGCACTGTCAGGAGACAGGATAGAAAACATTGGAGCGGACTACTACTGCACCACTCCCACTGCAGACAAAGGTGACACTTGTTTGACAAAGGTTGATGCTGACCCTTGTTACTATTGTTAGACCCTTTAATAAAGAATTTGAGAAAATCGGGGAAACACGTTAATAATTACTTTTACTTTTTAAATATAAATCTATATTACATTGAATAATTGATTGTGTACCACAACATATCCAGCATCTGAATTATTTTTTTCTCGAGATGACCTTTGTCTCGACTTGGCCAAGCTGATAGCAGAACACATCTGGCTCCATTGTTACAAGCTGTCTGCATTTCCAATTAAATATGTTTTAGGGCCGGTTTATTTACTTTATGGATAAACGATTGCTTTGTTTAAAACAATAACTTATCAACATTCTCATCTGCTGACGTAATAGTATATCTAATAATAGTCATCACAGCACCAACGATATTAATATGATATTGTGTCGTTAGTCAGCTTGGCTGTCTGTACAGAAATATCTACAAACAATAAATAAACAACAACCAAAAATGTCCAAAAAAGTAAATAGTCCAGTATTTGTCTCATAAACGTTCTTTTCATAATAAGCCCATTCGATACTAAACAACTCTCGTGAGATCTGACTGTTGATCAAACAGCATGTCCAAGATCATCATTGTGCAAAAGTAACACTCTGTTACTGTACTTAAGTAGATTTTTCAGGTATCTGTACTTTACTTGAGTATTTATATTCCTGACGACTTTTTACTTTTACTCCCTACATTTGAACACAAATATCTGTACTTTCTACACCTTACATTCTCAAATCTGGCTCGTTACTTGTTTATACCTCCACAGATGAAGACACGACAGAAAAGACACGAGCGGACAGTTTGTGATACAGAGAAAAATACCAGCTGCGACATGGATGAGGAAAGTGAAACAGGAAAACAGTCCTATTTTGTGTGGCATAGAACTTTGTTCGTTTTGCAGAGTTATCAAAAGATTAGTTACACAATTATCTGTACTTCTACTTAAGAAAATAATGTGAGTACTTTAGCCACCTCTGAGTTTAAAACATCATTAGGTTGCGAGAAAAAAATCCCACATGTCTGTATCTGTGTTTGAGGGGCAGATTTCTTATGCAAAACCCTTAAGAGATGATAGAAAATCAAGGTAAAAAAATGTGTGAAAATATTCCCACTGTCACAAACCATAATGGGCATCTTGAACACCTCTCTTTTATGGTGTTGTTTTCCTCAGCACCAAGGACGGATTTATGTTGGTCCCCATATGACAATAGACCTTTCGGAGCACATCCCGAGCTCTGCGCCAAGGACACACCAAGGTAGAATTTCTTTATGAACAAAAAAACAGACGATGACAAAAGATAGCGTGCTCATCATCAGCCCTCAAAGCCAAATATAAAGTCACACAATCATTTCCTATCCATACCTGGGATTTAGTCATATCATATTAGCATTGTCTGCCCTTGTGTTTATTCAAATTATTTAACCAGGACTATTGTGAGAATCATGGAAAGATAGAAGGAAGTTATTAGTAGCGAAGACCTGCTGTCAAGAGATGCTGATACTTTGCAGTGAAAGAAGACAAATGCCTCCAGGTTAGTGAATTCAGTTCTGCAGAACTGTAAAACTCAACAAGCCTTGAACCTAGACAAATATTTGAAGTATTACTACCTTTAACCGCTGCTGATAAAAACCTGCAATGGTCAATATTAGTTAAAAAAATGTAAATACAAGTCCAGATTCACAAGAGAGTCTATTGTTCATTTAGTTTAATAGAATGAACCTCACTGACCGGTCTGCATTTCCTCTAACAGGTCAATATTACACATTGCAGCTGAGTCTTCCTCACATCGGTGGGAATTAAAGTTTATGACCAACTTTATAACTCACTGAAAGTTTATGTTGGCTTTTGCTGCAGGGTGTGATAGCATAAACCAGGAGTGTCTGTTTAGTTTCATTGTAGATTATTGGGCTCATGTAAATGTTGCTGAAGCACTTTGTTTTGCCTTCATGGACATAGAAGAGATTAGTCCAACAAGAACTAAATACTTGTACTATTATTTATTATATTTTTAATATATGGTGCTTTATATTTTAGAGAGAAATTCTTTGGCTTTTATCCAGCGGCTGTATTACGGATCAAGATTAAGAACATCAATGTGATGGTAATATATGGTATATGGTAATGGTATATCTTGAAGACAAATGGTAAAGTAAAAAGTTAAGGTTATGTGTGTCACAGAATCATTAATCATGTCATGACCCCTTATATTAATTCTGTGACCCTTTGGAGGGACCCAACCCTTCAGAATGTTTAATTATAGTTTGATACACAAAGTTACTTTTACTTTAAAGTGAATGTAACACTTTAACACCTTGTTTTTGGGCACTTTTACTTTAGAATCGGTGTACTTCCACGACTGCTTATTAATTGACATTTTGGTCTCATGGCAATGCGGCAGGAAAAGGTTTAAAAACAATGTCAACTATCCATAGCAAACTGAGTGAAAACCAGTATTTTTTGCTAGATAACAATGTTGGCCATGAGACACACATTGCCACTCAGTGCAGTAACATAGGAAAGGTCCGGCAGGGTCATTCAAGTTATTATAAGTGGTCCTCTGGGAGCCATAGCTAATTTCCTCTCACTCCCGTACTTGTTAATGTTGCTTTTTAGCAAGTTTTTGAAGGAAAGAGCAATCAGCCGACATCCTGTCTTTCTTAAAGCTACAACAGGGAAACAATGATATTCATACTATACATGAAAGAATACTGCAATTGTTGTGCACATGTTTATTATTGGTTCATCTCTTTAAACGATGTAATAAAGAATACAAACCAGCACTATATAAAAAAAAGTGCCCCATGATTATGTCAATCATGATTTTTTGCTGTATTAATAAAATTCACATGACTTGATAGGAGCCATTATATTCACTGTTACTATATGCTACGATGTTTGATGTAGTATCAAACTAACACTTAACCCCAATGAAGTAACTGGACATGTTAGTGGATTAAGGAGCGTGAACATTAAAGCCCAAGACAGACAAATGCCAAATGATATTTATAGAATCGGTTACTGTACTTTTTAAGTCATTGTGCATGTGTGTGGGTCAGGAAATAGCTTGAGCAATGCTGAACTCTTTCATGCTACGCAGTTAGAAGACCCTATTAGGGACCATTAGTGGGATGCGCACTTTGCTTTTTAAACACTGCCGGTTATATAAAATAACAACAACAAAACACTTGAGTAAGACTGACTTTCTGATGTATTACAACGCAAACAAATTAGGAAACGTTTATATTGTAAAAATTTAACTTTAAACAAAATAAAAGTAAGTGTCAACCTCTTCAATTTTTTGTAATAAAAATCAAATTGTATGAACCATGCATATTTCATCTTATAATACCGCATACAATTGCAGCTAAACTTGATCATAATAAGAAACACCAGACTATGCTAAAAGTATCTTAGATTTAACAAATTAGCCTGCTGCTTCTAAATCATTTTTTTAAATGTTTTAAATTGGATATTAAATCATTAGATCAGTTTTGCTCAAATAAGCTGAAAGAAATTTGTCCTTTTGTATTCCGTTTATCACAATTGGACCTATTCTCAATTTCATTACAGCAGTCATTCCCAAAGTGTGGGCCGCACCCCCCTGATGGGCTGTGAAGCCACTGCAGGTGGGCTGTGAGAGGTTATCAGAAAATAAATAGGTAAAAAAGTTTCAGATTTGTTACTAAGTGTTTAATACCACCAAACATTTATGATTGATTCAAAAGAAAGTTATCATCACAGGTAATGAAACAAAGACATGAGATTTAAATTCCTCATTGTTCCTATTTTATTTGACCTATATAGCAGGTGACCGTCACATTAACACTTGAACGCATGCATCATTAACGGGGAATCATAGGTGAGGGGAAACTTGGTTGAGTGCTTGGTCGAGCAAGTTGGAGCAGAGGAAAGCTGCTTATGACAAAGGGGAATCAGAAAGTCAAACTAAATCATTAAAAACTCAGTGGTGTATAAAGTACTTGAAAGCCATACTTGAGTAAAAGTACAGATATCTTACTTGAAAGTGACTCGGGTAAATTAACTGAAATTATAACAACACTATATATATAATGTATAATTTCACAAATTTTGAACCCGAGATGCTGAGGTTAAAATAGTTTTGAACAAGTGCATCTGAACTTCTAGACTCTAGAGACAACAAAGAATCAACACAATAGAATAAACATGTGCCACTTGATTCTACCTAGGAACACTAATAGACCTGCCCCTAATAGACCAAATGAACCTTTTGTGTCTATTAGCTGTATTTTGTAACTGCCTGGAAGTTTACCTGCCTGTATACCTGCCCGCCAGCTTGTCCACACATCTATATGTAAGCCTGTTTATTTATCATTAGACTATCTTCACTGAATGGGCCTGCGTTTGTGTTTGCATTTGTTTCCAGCAGGGTGACAATACACCTGTAGGGTATCTTGCCTGTAGGGACGACAAAGTGAAGACACAACCCTGCTTGAAGTTGTACACATTAGCAAGTTTGTACAATACATATATAAAGACTCAACAGCTTCTAAGTTGTGTTGAGTCAGCACAAAGGGCGACTAAGGATTGGAATTGGCAATATATAGATATATAATATCTTTGCAAAAATTATATTGGCATTATAGTGAGTGGAAAACTGGGCCTGATTACCCAGGGTTCCATTTGGCGAGGTCCATTAAAAAACTTGAATTGTGTGCGTGAAAATGCAGTCGTCCACGACACAGTGTTTGTTTTTGGTTGTGTTGGCTGAAAGTTGTTTTTGCATTTGTTTAGATAATTGGTTGTGTTGTTTGTTTTTCCATCTCGACTTGTTTTAAATCTGTTTGTTTTGTTTACGTGGACGTGTAAGTCTAAGTAGACACGGCCAACCAATGATAGTCTATTTGCCAACAGTTTTTGTTTAAACCAACTACTTCCAATATTTTCTTTAAGACAAGTTAACCACTTTCTGCTTCGAGCTATGTATTTATTTGCAGATGTTGACACGAAGCAGGAAAGAGAAAACGAATGTGAATCGAAAAAGGAATACCTTCAAAAAATTATGTAAAGTCACCTAATAAAAGCCCTCAAAAAGCCAATTCATTTGCCTGAATAATAATCCTTACAATTTCAATAGGGCCTCACGTCTGTCAGTGCCTGTCAGTGCTCGGGCCCTAATAATAAAGACTGAACCGAGCTCCTGCAGGAGCGAGAGAGCGAGAGAGAGGTGCCGTGTGTAAAAGTGCACATTGTGCCAACCTCGGCTGCTCAAGTAACGAGCCAGTTTTGAGAATGTAAGAAGTAGAAAGTACAGATATTTGTGCTCAAATGTAGCAAGTAAAAGTTAAAAGTCGTCAGGAAAATAAATACTCAAGTAAAGTACAGATATGTGAAAAATCTACTTAAGTACAGTAACAAAGTATTTCTACTTTGTTACTTCCCACCACTGTCAAAACTAAAAGAGGACTCACAGAAAGGACTCAAGTGAGGACCTGTCTTAGGCCCAGAGGACAACCCCCAAGTGTGTGTGTGTGTGTGTGCTGTGCGCTGAGATGCGTCGCCGCCGTTTAGAAACTAAACATGACAATATTGATCCAAGCCTCGAGCATCTTTTAAAAATACGCTGAGAGAGCATTGGACCCAGCTACTCGGCAACCTCACCCCTCTCATCGGGGGAGTTACAGGTGACACAATGTCACTTCACGCGATATGTGATTCAATATCAAGTATATCGAGATAAACTGCTCGAGGGGTCAGACTCGAGGAATTCCAGTGTTAATGTCAGTTTATGGACAAGTGATAGCGAGCGTTTTTTTTGGGGGGGAAGGCTAAAAACACCTTATGTATATTTGTTAATGCTAATGATATCTTTGTCGTGTTATACAAACAGTAAGAATATATTTTTAACAATACCCTATTTGCACTTAATGTTTTTTTCACACTGGTTGCTTTGCAAATTGTTACGCTTAAAAGTGGATGTTATTGGATTTGCACTGCATATGCCTGCGTTCATATACAATTATTTTTGCTATAAATTAATAATTTGTATGATTTTAGTCCTGTGTGTGGATCATATAGTTGTTATTAAAGGTGTGGGTGGGCCGCACAAATTTTTCAGTTTTCAAATTGGGCCGCAGCTTTCTTAAGTTTGGGAATGGCTGCACTACAGTAGTTCTATATGTAACATTGAGCTGCTCGACCTTAAAACTGTTTTCTTTTATTATTCTTATTCTTATTATAATTATTATGAAATAAGAAAACAAATTCTTAGCTTAATGCTCTTGTCTTGTTTTCGTCAAACAATACGGAACCATCTACACTCAAACAATAATTTGTTAATAGGCCCAAAAAGTTCCTATTTCAAATATTAAAAATAATAAAATCATTCGACGAAAGACTTTTTCAGGTCCCCATGTTCAAGACTTTGTACAAGTTGAAGTCGGTGTTGCAGTTCATCCCAAGTGTATTATATTGGATGGGTGGTTAGGGTCAAGTCTCTATGTGCAGCTCTCCTCTGAAAAAACATTTCTTAATCGACCAGGCTTTGTGTGGCATAGGCTTTATCTGGTTTAAACAAAAGACATACTTCCTCTTCGTTACACAAATTACACTCCAGGTAACCAAACTTATTTCTGCCAACTTCCTGTTTCATCGCCTCACATCAACTGGGAAAAACCTGCTGCTGGTTAATGCAAAACATATTTTTTTTATATCCACCATTTGACTTTTATGAGCTGACCATTTCTACCAATAAGGCTGCAGTGCATGTGTCAGGGCGCATCCCTGTCATGCATCTGGATTCAACACTGTAAAACACTTTGATGATGAAGAAGGTACACCCAATCATTTTAGCATCATCAAGGCAAGCGACCACACGCTAGGAGACTCCCTTACACGCCACAGGGATGCTCTCAAATCCTTCTTAGTGTCACATCGCACACACACTGCACACTGAGCTTTGAAGTCCGCCTTCGCACCTGCAGGTAAAATAGAGATTATCAGTTTTAACACTCATTGGCAAATACAGTGTGGTTTGTACGCGTAGCCAACAGAGGGCAGCAGAGCTCCGCAGCATCGTATCCTGGCCCTCACCTCCAGCCCCTGGCTCTGCAGATCCATGCAGGGCCTCGAAACCAGTGTCCTTACAGAAATGACTCTACCCATGAGCCTGAGCTGCTTCGTGCTGCTGTCGTACCATAAACCAGGGCTGGACTGGGAGAACAAAACGGCCCGGGCATTTTTTGGCTCAGACCGGCCCACATAATTAGCCGAGCACATCTGCCATTAAATTGACGTAACTTATGTCTTCTAAATGTCTTAAAGTAGCTCATATTAAAAGTACTTAAGTATCAAAAGTATCTGGTGTTGAAATGTACTTAAGTATCAAAAGTACAAGAACTAAAATTAAAAATGCAAAGTGCTTTTTATAGTAGGTCTATACAGACACAAAACAACCCAAAATGTTTCTCCTCAAGATTTATCTCAACTGACTGAAAAATGACAACAACAATATGCATATAATGTATAATTTTACCAATTTTGAACCCTAGATGCTGAGGTTCAAATAGTAATGGACCAGTGCATCTGAACTTCTAATTAACTATAAACAAGTGCCTCTTGTGTCTGCCCGAGAACATTAATAAACCACAGTATAACCACTATACTATAGGCACACAAAATAAGACACTATCTCTATTCTAGAGGAAGTAAAAGATGCAAACACGCCACCGGACCTGCACATCTCAGGAGGGAGGGGGCAGAGAGAGAGAGAGAGAGAGAGAGAGAGAGAGAGAGAGAGAGGGAGAGGGAGAGGGAGAGAGGGAGAGGGAGAGAGAGAGAGGGGGGGGGGTGCGCCGTGGGTAGAGGCGTGCGACGCCAACCTCCGCTGCTCAAGTAACGAGCCAGTTTGGAGAATGTATTGAAAATTGAAAATGCGCGCTCACATGTCTGCCTCCACTCGCTCATCATTGTCGAGTCCTCCTCGCTCGTCTCCCGGCGCACCTGCTGCTGCTGGGCTGGTGAACCCAGCACCACATAGGTCCGTCAGTTTGGCACATTTAGCAGCCTCCACCTCCAGAGACTTCAGCTTTTTTTCCCGATGCTTCTCAGCGCCACCCGGGCGTTTTTTTACTCTTATTATCCATTAAGTTAAGTTTCTGTCTCAGCAGCAGCCCGTCCCGCGACTCCCCCCGCCAATGCCATGAGGTCCCGCCCCCCCCGCCCCCGGTTTGTGTTGTGATTGACAGCACTGTCAGGGCTCTCTGAGCCTGTCAGCCCATGATTGATTGACAATGACAAACAATAGACCAATAATATGTGTCGATGCTGGCAACACACTGCTAGCCCTCTGTAGCCAATTGGCCGGCCCAATTGGAGGGCATTTAGAGAGGAAGAAGAGAAAAAAAACAAAACAACAACATAGCGGACCAGACCGGCCCACATTGGGTCAACGGCCCACCGGGATTATGCCCGGTATGCCAGATGGCCAGTCCAACCCTGCTATAAACATATCAGAGAATCTGACACCAGTCGGAGCTGTTGATGTGGTGTAACAGGGGCCACACAGTTTAACCTTAGTGGAGAAACAACCCACAGTAGCAAATGGCTTTAGCTTTTTAAACCCTATCCCTCTAGTTGAGTGACGTGCATGTAATAGGATCAACATCCCTTCATACATTCATTAGGCCTGTGGGACAGCTTTCCAAATCCAAGGTGCAGCTTTTACCACAAATGTGCTCACACCAATTAAATGGTTTTCAATAAATGAGTATTTGGCATTTGTTGTGTTATTAGTTCCATTAACATTCACGTCTTGCCTTTTAATTTGAGTTAAAAACCAATTCATGAAACTCTGATTTAGTCAATACTCTGTCCTGAATGACTAAATGTTTACGTAATGGAGTTTGATGACAGTAAAAAGGACTCTAAAGGATATTTTTCATGGGATTTATCATTAGCGTCCCTGACATCCCATTTTTTGCATATAGTTTTTCTACGAAGAGAAATTCTCCGAAGTGCTATAGAAGAACATTGTTATCTTATCGTTTTGCAATTCAAATGTTTTGTCATTTTCCAAGATATAAAAACAGAATGCAACAAAAGACAATATATGCCAGCAACTAAATGGGGAACAATTAACAACCCAAACAGCAACTAAAGCAATCCTGTTACACAAAGTGCACCTATCAGCCCCAGTAAAATAAACCTAAGACAATAACCTATGGAGGAGAAAAAGAAAATTATATATAAATTATGTACATATACATAAACATATATACACATATATTATACATATATATTATACATATGCATATTCAATTGGACCAATTTCATAATACTCCCTTGGTGCATCATTAGTCTTAACCATTCGGCAAAGTCTGGCTTTGTGTGACTCACAATGCTGTAGATCAATCCTCTAACAAAGCCTGCCAGTGCAAATGGAAACATTCTAAGAGCTTCTCAAATAAAAGGATTTGCTAATTACTGATGAATACATGTAACACCAGAATCCTTTGAAACTAATGAAGTGAAGTTGAATAAGCCAATGTAGTTCCAGCAGTTGCAATGCAGATATAAATGAGTGTCTTCTCTTTGCGTGTGTGTTTTCATGTTTACTTAGATGTACATTCATAGTAATGATATGATTAGAGAAGGCAGTCACCTCAAAGGCTCTTGTAGATTATTAACATCAAAGCCTATTGCAAAACAAATACCCTGTATTTGTGCTGATTACCCATGAGAATGCTCGCCTCGTTTCATTGTGTGCCTTGATAAATCTTTAATGTCTCAAAACATTTCATTAACCTCTATTGCAGTTATTGCATTACTTTTAATAGTTTTTGAAAACGGAATAAAGTCCTTGGGAGCAATCAAACAAAACTGAGCAGCTCGGCCCCTGTTAACCCGTTTTAGTGGCGTATTCTCCTGAGCAGATTTTCAGTTTGATGAATAAAACTTTGTACTCCAGTATGCCAGGCTGATAAAGGAACCTTGAGATCTGCGGACCACTGGGGCCTGGTGGATCAGGTAGCCTGGTTGATAATCCAGTCTTGTTCCTGCAGAAAAGCAGAAAAGTAGTGGTAAAAGAAGTCCTCACCGCAGGGTCAGATCTGTCTACAAGCAGAAGACAAAGCGATAGCACATCCTCCTCTACTCTCTCCCACTTGCTTTTGCATTGGCAAATTATGAATCATATCAAAGTTTCTGTATTTCAATGTAATGCAGTCAGCTACCAAAACAGACAACAAGACATTTTGTTTTAAAACGGACACAGGTCATTAATGCAACACAGTGACGACGTGAAGTTGCAGGTAACTACGATATGCGAACCTTATAAACACAGTAGATAGAAGCACAAATCTTCCGAGATGGAACAGTTCATAAGTCCTTGATATTTCGTCATTATTAATGAAGCTCCTGATCCTCAAAGAAAGGTGTGGACTGCATGGTGTGAGTGATTCTCATCTGAATTTGAGCCAGAATATCAAAATACATCAAATTAACGCCCACCCGAAGTGGGTAAGTTAATAATTTACTCATGTCCACCTACATCCTGAACAAGTTCTATCTACTGCAAATGAATATAAATAAGTGATTATCAGTAAAAAAAAAAAAAAAAATTCTAAATAACCTCAGGACATGGAGGGGGGTTCAATTGTGAATGTAGAGGAGAAAATGTTTTGTGACACGGTAGAATTAATATACACTTATATAACGTTTTTAATCGACCACATAGAGAAAGAGGTACTGAGCACTGGGCAACGAATTCAAATGGCAGATGACAGAGCTCTACATCCTGAGGCACAGCCACACCAGCAATTATCACAAAAAGACAGATTTCTTTCAGGAAGAGATGCTTTCCCTTTCCCTCTCAGCAGCAACAGCACATCTCCTTGGATTAAGTTTGTGTGTTGATCCTAATACTAAGAAGATCCATGGCTTATCTTCCTAATTCCGCAAACATTTGTCCGTCTGTCGCATGTCTTGCCCATTGCCCGTTCATCTTATCGACTTAATTATCGACGTAATGTTGAACTGTTTGTGGAGGACTCACTAATGAATAGGGAATAATTCTGAATCAGCTCCGGAGCACCGACACAGGACGAGAGAGCATAGCGTCACAAACAGGCAGGTTTAGAATTAATGGGTACTGCACTCGTCAGAATAACGAAGAAGGAAAAACAACAACTTGACTGTGCAAATCACAGTGATTTCTCCTGTCAACCACGAGATATCTGGTTGAGTTTTAAATGTGTTGCAGTGATGTCTTTAGAGGAGCGATCGTTTAATTTAGTCCCTTTCTTCTCATTTTAAGCTTAATTGTCATGCCAAAGATGGCTGCCACCGTAGACTCAATAAATCCGGTGACTCATTAGAGACGACTCTGCTGAGAGCTGCAATCATCTGCTAAGTAGAAGCTGAATGTGAGGACGAAATTCCCCCTCATTCACAAAGAGGCCTATACTTTTTATTTCATTTATTTTCTTCACTCTACTTTCTTCATGGAAGTGCTGTGGAAAAACATGCTCAGCAGGCACACATCATTCAATCGCTGTTCTATATAAATTGGCATTATCATAATCTGGTGTCCGCCCACTCCGGCTTCCATCTGGGTTACGTAAAAAGTTGACATTTCATTCATTATAGGTGTTTGGTAACCACGGAATAAGCGCAGCTGTTATCAATCTCCGGGAGGCCTATTTTTTCTTCTGTTAAAGGTAGCGACAAGTGCAGCCTGATCAATATCCCCACCAGAGAAATCAATATAAAAGCAGGGTTAAGACAAAATCAAAGTCACAATTCCCCTGATTCAATACAAGAACTTGTTCACAGATCAAATGAATTGATTTATGTTAATTTTCTTTCACTGTTCATGTCTGATGTGTTTTGTTTGCCCCTGCTCCGTCTCCATAATGGAAAGTATATTTGTAAAATAGATAAATAAATAAAATAAGGAAATGAAACCAAGAGCATATATGTAATCCGATGTGATAGGTGCTTTAATATGGCCCCTATCAGTTAGTCAAAGGCCAGGAGCTGTTGGCATGAAATGACTCTGGCATGAAAAGATAACCTTTAATTAAACTGAGTAATTAGTCACAATATAAGAAGTAAGACATGAGACCAAGCAGGGGATTAATGAATGGCAAAAGTGCCACCTTGCATTTATTCTCTCTTTAAAAACACTTTCTGCTGAGTCCTGTGGTATATTCAGCTATATAGATCCCTGTAACCTGGGTATGAATCAGAATCACATGTTTAAGCATACAGCCCTCATCTTTAGCTTCTCAGTAATTCCTCATTATATTTTTAGTTAGTTCTCTCCCCTAGGGAATGATCTCTGACCTGTTGTATGTTTTAGTAGTTCTCGCCTCTAGGGAATGATCTCTGACCTGTTAATGGATAAGCACAGAACATGGGTCTTTGTCTTTCTTTACGAGGCATGTTTTTATGGATACACTATTTCATTCACATTATATGCTTAGACACATGCAGTTGTGTCCGGCTGAAACACGAGATTTGGGGTGTTGTTTTGCCTTGGGTCGCAAGCTCTCTATATAATGTGTGCTCAACTCCTGCAAAGGCGGGCTTCCACTATTGGCGTGTGGATGTCTCCGGATCTCGCGAGTCCGTCCTGACCTATAAGACTTTTGTGTAATAAACTTTAAACTATACAAGCAAGTTTTGGGTCCGCGGAGAATTCTTCCTTCAACATCAACTTCACCATCATCGACACCTCTCGGCTGCCCGAAATAGACGATAAACTCTATATTACAGAACAGAAATTTATCTGGAACATAGGATCAAGATGTGTAAAAATCTATATATTTCATGATATTCTTTGAAACATTACGGTGAGCCGGGATTTTTATTGTGTTTAATTGCACACCAGGGGCTCTATTGAAAAAAAAGAAATGGAACTTTCTCTTATCCAGCCAAAGGAATCAGGGGTAAAGCCATTTCTTAAGCAGGAACAGGATTTTTTAAAAGGCCACAGCTCTTATAAAGCTCATTTCTCTTATCTCCTCTGATGCACCTAAAGGAATTAAATGAAATGAAAAACAGCTGTGGGGAGACATACACAGCACACGCTGAAAATACACAGAACAAGCAATAAAACCTTTTAATATTGCAGTAATGCCATGGTGAGGTCGTTATGCTATTGCAGTGCTACATCATTATACTACCATATAATCTAAAATGATTTAAGGATCTATAGAATCATTAGGGTCGTGTCTATAGTCCTGTGGGAAGCAGAGATACCTGGAGTGATATCGAATGATCGGCACTCATTTCCTGATCAGTATAACTTTTGGTTTATCTCTCTGGATTTATTATTTAAGTAGATATCTTGGGAAAATGTATTATTATTATCGCATTATTGTCGACTTTCATCTTTGACCCATCAGCCTTAAACTCACTTGGAGATACACTGCCAAGTAATAATTATATCACTAAGTTTTATGAATACCATCCACACACACAAGTGACAACAATACCAGGGCACAGAATAATAACAGTTATTCGCACTCCTCATTACTTCAATTGTTTAAAATGCTAATTCGTGAATAAACAAAATCACTGAAAGGCCAGTGATTGTTTTTTCTTTGCCAGGGCCATGTTTTCTTCTTCTGGGAAAAATCATTTATTTGTTTGACCTATTCACTTATTTATTTCACATGGATTGTGGTCTAACTTTTCTGATCCATCAAGTAAAACAGAAAAAGGGCTGAAGGGCATCGCTGTCTTTTTAAATGCACTCTATGTACCCATTTAAAATTTGTAATCAACGTATGCACAGCTCATCAGTTCCCACCTGGCATGAGAACGTGTCTCCACGTGCATCTCTGTGAACACTTGTCACTGAAATCATCCTCCTGCTCTGTATGGAAAATAAACACGTAATTCATTACTGGCCACAACGACCTAGTGAGGCCGTTTTGAGCCAGTCTGACAAAGACATATGGGTCCACTGACAAATGAGTTTGTGTGAAGAGAGAGAGAGAGGGGGCAATGAGATGCTGAGAGAAACAATGCAGTGTGTGGTGGCTTTTACTTTGATGAAAGAAAAGTAAAAAGCAATAGACAAATGGAAAATCATTATGTGCTGGTCAGTGTTGATGTTGTGGTCGAGGACACAAATAAATCAAGATATGTGAAAACAGTGCAAAGCGTGAAACATTTTTTTGTTCATAATGAAACTGTTGCAGGTCAGAAGACATCAGATGAGTATTGGCGATCCTTCAATGCTGACCAGGACGCAACAACGTGACCACATGATCTTAAATGCTTCTTTGATGCTTCCTGGTGCATTCACATCTGCATTTACAGCCGTCCACCTTCGATCCAATCACCTCAGACAGATGTTAATACCAGGTCTGAACAAAGCTGATGGCCCTACCTCAGTCTAAAGTGAAGGGATTTTGAGTGGTTTTAAAGTGATTTTGAATTACCCCATGCACTTCAGAAATTGGCTTATTTATTATTTGTTATCGAGTTATAAAGTAAATAAATATAATTATATATTTTAGGGGAAAGGGACGAGATAAGATACGATAAGATAAAATAAGACAATACTTTATTTATCCCAAGGAAAAGTCTGGTGGCGGCTTGTTCCAACTGCTCCAACATGTCAGCATCATTATATATATATATATATATATATATATGATTTATAATGTATCATGTGTTTATAATATATTATTATTAGCTCTTGGAAGTTAATCAAATCTTATACAATCTTGTTGATGATATATTAAATAAATCCAGACAATTTGATCTAATATATAAGTTTAATTTCATAACATCAATTATGTATCAAAATCGTTGTTAAGGTAATTAAATGTGCTGTTTTCCTCAAACCGCCATAATAGATGTAGTTAAAGTCAAATATGTTTCTTTCTCTTAATTGGAGTGAAGTGAAATCATAAAAGACTCAATTTCCCAGAAGCCTCTCCACCATCGCGCTGACGTCATCCCAGTCGCGCAGGAACATGGTGCGCTTATTTTCCTCACCGGCGCAGGCGGAAGAGCTCCCGGCTCGGCGGAGTCATCTCTGGGTATCGACCCTACGGACTCTCTGGTTCAACCTCTAGCTGTTTACATCCAGAAGCACGATACCTGGGGGCAACTGTGGGGGACAGAAGAGCCCGAGTTAAACCAGAGGTCACTGGGAGGCTGTGGCTCCACCATTTGTGTTGTACCGGAAGTGAGTGCCTCAAACTGCGGATTGATCGATAGTGGCTGTGTGAAGCGTGTGTCACCATCAGCTGTATGTGTGCGGTGGTTGTGTCGGTACCTTGTGCTCCTCCGCCGGGACTGTGACAGATCCAGATCACTCCACCTTCAGCAGACTCACAGAAACAGTACGTGCTGTAAACCCGCAGCAGAGGAGTTCTGCTCTCCATTTATAAACCCAGGTAAGACTCAACTGTGGTCAGAGGCTTCACTTTGACTCCCTGCTATATGTTTATATAGTCTTATAACATATAAACAAACAAACAGTCCAATTGCAGCAAAGGAGTATTGTCCTCTACTTGTAAACACAGGTGAGACTGAACTGTGGTCAGAGGCTTCACTTTGGCTCCCTGCTATATGTTTATAAAAGGTTTCCTTGTCCATAACAATACTGCTCTAACATGCAGCATTGGTTTCCTGTCAAACTTTCTTTAGAGCAATTCACGCAACAATATTACAATATTACATTGTTACTGTAAGAAACATCTGCAGGAGAGCAGTCTGCATTTTAGTGCCGGTGTCTTTTATAATACTTTTTAAAAGACTCAACTTTTTTAACAAACAGGGATCTAAACAAACCTCTGTAGTACTTCTTAAAGTCTGTCACTTTGGACTTAATAAAGTGAGATAGCTGACTTGTACTTTACTCAGGTTTAAAGTCCCTGCAGCTGTAGGTGAAAAGTTAGAAAACCATAGCATCGCACTTCTCTGTGTTTGCTCTTTTTTCAACAGCAGTGTGCAAATTGCAAAGAGAAAAATGAGGATGCTTTAAAAATGAAATACTTTAGCTTGTAGTGCAGTATATCAGTATTTTGTGTGACCAAATCGGCAGCATTTCTTATCTGCACACTTTAGATTTTTCAGTGTACTTTAGCTTCTATCTGTTTTCAGGCATGCACTAAAGTCCGATCTCATGTGAGGATGCAAATTTTCCCAAGTCATTTGCTCCAGACATTTTTCTGAACAATTCTTGCCAGGCCCCCAAGAAAAAGTTCAGGGCAACGTGCGAGGGAGCCCATGTGAGAATATGGCAGGAACAAATTTGGAAAATACACAGTGAGCGAGTGGACGTCTGGAGGACAGTTCTCACATGTGACAGATGCAAAACCCCAGAAAATCAAAGAGAATAGGATTACCTCAGGATGAAAAAAAGGTGACATACACGTTGACATATTCAATGTGGAAAGACAATTAGATTCAAGAACGGCCTGCACCAGTGCTGTTGTGCTTTACACAAAAATGAATTCGATATTATCCGCAGGACAATGTGTACGTCATGTCCTGTCTCCGCATGCTGTACCAAGGCCCCACCCTCATTTATGTTTTAGCTTGTAAATAAACTCGACTCTCACTAAAAACTAACTAACTATCAAAGAAATATCTATCTGCACAGCAATCCTCTCATTTCAAGAGCTGGAATCAGCAAATGTTTAACTTTTGATGATTCAGTCTTTTTATGGAAACTCTGCATGGGCTCCCAAGGCCCCGGGGAGGGGGGTGCACAGCACACAGAGCACATCACTGGGTCTGCACTGTCCAGTCTGCAGGAGCTTAACACCCAGTGGTGCCTGGGGAATCCCATGATGATCATAACGAACACTACACACTCACAACGGCCTGATCTCTCTCCTGCCCTCTGGTAGATGCAGATACAGGACTCCCTGGACTCGCAACACCAGAGTTGGAAATAACTTGAGGGCGCTTGAATAGATGAATGAACGCTGTGCAAGTCAACAAGCTGCATCAAAACACACACAGCTGTGCAATATTTTATTCAGCCTTCACTGTTTTTATATATTACACATTTATTTGTCCTTATCTGGTCTTGGTGTCAAGTATTCTTACTTTGTAAACGCACATGTTATATACCCATGTTATCGTTCTGTCTATATTACTCACGTAACACCGGT
The DNA here is from genome assembly GCF_963576545.1 of Limanda limanda. Lineage (NCBI taxonomy): Eukaryota > Metazoa > Chordata > Actinopteri > Pleuronectiformes > Pleuronectidae > Limanda > Limanda limanda. The sequence goes on along the minus strand of NC_083636.1, from coordinate 30,617,334 downwards.
GATATGATGGTGATGCTACACAAGTGTTGTGTCACGTGAACCGAGGCCAGATGACAACAGTGTGTAATGCTTCAAAAATCGCTGGGTCGCCTGCAAAAACACATGAAAAGACACCTGACTTTATAAAAAAGCAGAGGTAATGATGCAAAGGAAAAATGAAACCAACAATTTTCAAAATGTACAAATATATCTACAATTGGAGCGTTTCGGTCTAACAAGCTCACACAGAGGCAATTATCGAGGAACACACACAAAGCAACTCAAGGCTGAGGGCAGAATAGAAGGCTGCTGGCAAAGGGATAATTGTTTGTTTCCGCTATTTGTAAAAAAAATATTTTGCTGTGGAAACCTCCCATTAATAATAGTATTTACTTGTGAAATACCTAACTGTGGTGTTGCATTGTGTTGCATTGTACTCAGAGGTGTTTCTAAAATTCTGCCCTGTAGTTGGTTCATCATGGCGCTGGCTGGTGTGAGAGTAATCGAGCTGGCGGGCCTGGCTCCAGCACCGTTCTGTGGCATGATCCTGGCCGACTTCGGGGCCAAGGTGATCCGTGTGGACCGGACCAAGGTCGCCATGGGTCTGGACACACAGGCGAGGGGGAAGCAATCTGTGGCCATTAACCTGAAGACCCCGAAGGGCGTAGAGCTGCTGAGGAAGCTCTGCGTCCAGTCTGATGTGGTCCTGGAGCCCTACCGTAAAGGTCAGACCCCTGGCGTTTACGTGACCCTAAGTTAAAGTCATTTTTTAGGCCAAAGTACAGAAGTATTATCATTGACATCACATTGTTTGTTATTACTGATGTGTAACATTTTGTAGCTGCTCGATGTGGAATTAGGTTTAATTACTCTTTACAAGTTAAATCCGGAGAGAGTTGTAGAGGAACAAATATTAATTGAGTCAATTAGATTGAAATCAAATGGATTGTGAACAGAGGAATAGACTAAGACCCCAGAGGGAGGTAGACCACTTTGGAAGCAGACCTATGAATTATGTGCATTGCTTTTCAAGGAGACTCATGAGGGGCTTCTGATTGGATGGTTGAAAGGGACGTCTCGGCATGGTGCAAGGGTGGGGGGGTTGGTCTCTCAGTGATTGCTGTACTGAGCTGACAGTTGAAAGAAAGTGGAGAGAGAACATTTGAAACTATGAAAGCTTACAAATGATTGGCGCAAGATGTCAGGTTGTGGTGAGATGAGAAGAGAAAATGAGCTGGTCGAGTCAAGAGATGGTGAGAACTAAAAGAGATAGAAGATCGCCTTGCTGACTGAACGTCGCTTAGTTTAAATGAGTCATTATTCTTGATATTTTCCTAGCCGGGGGTCTTGGCCCCCTCCACAGATAATGAATAGGGGAGTGCAAGAGACAGAGAAAAACCTTGCTACATAGATTTATAGTTATTTTTTGGCCTTTTCTTAAATTGTTGCTTATTTCATGCTCAAATAGTCCTCGAAATGAATCCACCCGGGAAGAGAATGTCATATTTAATGATGATGCATATTCTGTCACATATTACAGGCTTTAGAAGAAAGTAAATCTTATGAATCCAAGATCTATAGCGAGGCTATGACGACCTGGCTTAAACTGAGCGAGAGCCAGCATATACCCAGATGCTCTATGATCTCTATCATAGAGATAACATTTATCTTTGGACATCTTCCTTGTAACGGCCTAGGTGTGATGGAGAAGCTGGGCCTCGGACCACAGGAGCTGCTGAAGGAAAACCCTCGTCTGATCTACGCTCGGCTGACAGGATATGGACAGAGTGGCTCCTATGCCACTGCAGCTGGGCATGACATCAACTACCTCGCCATGTCGGGTAATAACACACGTGTGGAGACTCAATACTCACAGATATTACATTAGATTGCAGATCCATGGAACAGCATCAGGAATTCATACAGACTAAAAAAAGGGTATGACTCACTGTCCCTGTGTGATCTTGGTTTTTAATGACCCTTGGAAACGTGTGAAAGAAAAGACATCCTGCTCAAATGTCAACACAATAAACTCTCTACTGACTTTCTGCAGGAATTCAACCTTTTCTTTCACATGGTTAGATTTCCCCCTGTACCTGTCTCATCACTTCTGCATTAAGCCTGACTTTATCGAAAAACCACGACATTTTAAAACCTGACTTTTGGAAAGTTCACAATGGTTGATTTGGTCAAATTCAAATCCACTTATTGTAGTTAAACTGTGTGATGCAGGTATCCCAGCCATATATTTATTTCACAGCCAAAGCGAGAAATACTTTCTGAACACTCACTGGTGTTTAAATAATGAATACTGTTCAATAAACCAGGACGAGTGTTTTTTCCGACACAGCTCTCACGACTACAAAACTACAGGTTTTAATGAGGGTTTGTTTTCCATTCTTTTACTTTCCTTATATATACTGATAAAGTGCCTGTCTGTTGGCCCCATTATAAATGTTTCCAGTTGTTATTTATTCACCAGGCAACGCCAATAGGAAGATTTGCTTTAAAAATTACCTTCATTCTGCTAAAACATTGAAAACAAGCTTGTGACATTTTAAGATCAGTTATTGGATTCAACAATAGTTATATTCAGAGCAGGTTTCCCTGTAATCAATAACTATAAATAAACATATGGGAATGTGGAATTAGTTCTTTTGTAAGAATGTTGTGCATTCGTGACCTCGAACATGAGTCACTGGGGGAAATAATCCGAAAGGCAAACTTCTCTCCCCTGACAACTGAAAACAAGTTGTTCGCTTTGTTTCCCCGGGTTTAAATGAACCTACGCATACCTGCTCATTTTAGTGTAAAAGAGGTTTAAAGTAGAGGAGCCGCAAGGTTTTTTGGAGACACCTGCCACAGTTAGTTTACTTCTTTCACTCCCAGAGTAGAAGAAAGTAAAGAAAGTTCAAGTTAAGTCGACGGCACTTATTTACACTTGTTTCCTGTTAGAGCTGCGCTGCCTCACAATAAAAACATTCCTGTTCTCAGGGGCTGATAGACTTGCCATGTTTTTGTTTTTTTCTCAGTTTCTATTTGCCACTCTCCCTGTTTCAATCAGGCACTTACGACTAACTGATTCTCCTTTTTATTGGTCTGGTCACAATTCAATTACTCTTCCACCTGTGAGGCTGTCATTCAATTATGTGTTAAGCTCTTCTCTTCTCTTTTCCCCAACAGGCCTTTTATCCCTGCTGGGTCGCAGCGGGGAGAAGCCCTACGCTCCACTGAATCTGGTGGCAGACTTTGCTGGCGGCGGTCTGACCTGCGCCCTGGGGATAGTCCTGGCGCTGCTGGAGAGGACAAAGTCTGGGAAAGGACAGATCATCGATGCAAGCATGGTAAACATATTATCAGATTGTAGTAAACGTGTGCTGTGGCACTGAGTCACCAACGGCTCGAACGTGTTGTTTTGATAGAAAAACTGATAGAAATGTTGTCTACTTTTAACTTTCCTAAATATGCTAAAGTATTTTTTTCGACTGGTGTCAGCAAAAACCCACCTTAAGAAATTTACCGTAGAGAAGCTTTGCATTAAAAAGCAGACGGGCACTGCTGTGGGCCGGGGTCAGGCCACATTCAAACTGACAGCAGCCCTCCTGCAAACAAACTGTATGCAAGGTGCTGCATTAATGAGGCTGTACTGCTACGGGTACCAGTGAGAGGATTAAGCGTAAACCAGGTGGAAGATTCATCAAACAACTTAAAGAACTTTATGCTCCTCGGAGGCAAGAGTTTACAATTCAGAAAAGGAATTACCCAAACTATGTTTATTCTGTATTGCCGTGTAGGATATTTTGAGGCGATGGGGCACTACACTGCCGCAGACTTTGAGACTCTGATTAAATTCTAGTTGGATCATTTAAACAGCCCTTAGTGAAGTAAATTGAAATGTGAGTGAATTCTGCTGTCTGAGCTCCACTGGCTGAAAAGAAGCTGGGAAGTTACTCATCAGAAAAACTCTCAATAATTCCTTTTTTATCTGCCTCTGCACCAGCGACAGCCGTGTGACCAGAGGCATTACGTTTTGTGATTGTCTTTCCATCCGTACATCACATTTTAGTGATTCATCCAATTTGCTGAAAATGTTCAGTTGGACTTATTCGAATTTGGGGGCCAATGGTCAATTTCATGGCGACCTCATGTTCTTGTCGATGTGATATATCGGAAACACCAGTAGGGAATCTCATTACATCTGGCACGAACATTCACGTCAATTCAAAGAAAACCTGAGTCTAATTTGGATGTCTAGGGTCACTGTGACCTCACCAACCTCTTTTTTAGCTCTATAATGTGTTACCATAACAACACATTGAGAGAATCCTCCCAAATTTACGACAAATGTTCAATTATCACTGTTTCCCACATAATCTCTTCAATATATATGGCAGTAATGGGAGTGTATGCGCACAAAGGCGTCTCTCACGTGCAGAAAATTCCAAGTACTGGGTACACGGAGTGAAGAGACAATTTTGATCAGTTGTCACTTGGACTTAAAGATGAACTGATTAGATTTCAATGGTCAAAGGTCCTGGAACAATGGAGGGACGGAAACCACTCTAGTTTATATGTATACAAAATACATTTTAAACGTACACGTGGATGTACTTTATATAATTGTATAAACAGCATGTGAACTTTTGTTTTGTTATGAATACAGTATTTATGCAGAATTCTGTTTTACTCCCCCCCCCCTTTAAATTATAGGTAGAACACTCTGTACTGACAACTAATTATGATCTACTTTTTGTTTCTTTACTTCTTACTTTTAATTTGTAAAGCCTGCATTACTTTATTAAATTTAAATATTCATAATTCAGCGTGGGAAGTGATGCCTCTAGTGATCAGATAAAAACTACATCTAATTGTTTGCTGTCTCTGGAGCCTTTGGACTCTTCACCGTGTTCCCTCAGATCTATGCCAGTTCTTGTCATTTTTATAATGATTTAAATTTTCCCAGCATGATCCGAAATAGGTGGCAAGGCATAAACCGCATATTACCAGATACAATTTTATGCATTCGACCCCCAACATCAGGTCTTTTATCTGACTCATTAGACTCGCCCACAGGGTCTAAGTGAAACAGTCGATGATGTAAATACAGTGTGTGGCTTCAGATTTCTTTTCCTGGAGTCACTTTTTAGCCACTTTATCAAGTACAAACTTTTGCATTTCAATTCAACAGCACTGCCTTAAATTTGAACCTTTATAGAATTTATAATATTCGCTCTTTGCAGAGATTGTCACACATAAAAGTTAATTAAGATAATGTTTATTTCCTCCACCAAAGAGGTTATGTTTTCGCCCCCGTCCATGGTTTGGTTTCTTTGTCATATTAGAGGACATATATATATTTCAGTGTTCATTTTTACTGTGGCTTGCTTGAATTTAATTGGAATGTTCTTTGGAGGAGGTACACGCTCTACTGAGGACCATTCTAGGTTATTTTTTACTGTTAAGTAATTTAATTCATTCATATTTAACATTGTTCCCTCACCTCCTGTTAAAATTACTTTATAACAAGCCTCAGCCCAGTGAGAGTGAGAGTTTACCATATGCACACAACAATGAATTCATCAAGAGCCCACACATTTTCAGAAAATGAATTCAAAAATAATACCTAGCAGGAATCAGCGTTAGGCACATCATCTTTAAAACATGTTTTTAATTAATTCATGAGATAATGAAGGTTGGGTTTGTAAAACTCTTTTGTAAAATTTGAAATTGACATCATAACATCACAGTCCAGGATCATGTGTTTACATATATTCACTGTTGCTTACAAATTACATTTCTATAGAAAATATAATTTGGAGGAAAAAAAAACAGATTTTTGAATGAACCTCAGCAGAGTCGCTATGAAGTCTTTGGGCTAGACGGTGTGTGTATAGAGTGCAGTAGTGATATTAAAGAGACCGGGGTCCTGTAGGGGAAGATCATTGTTTCTGTCAAAAGATGTCAAATAGATAAATAAATAAACATGTTGCATCTGAAGTCACTGTGAAGACTTTCTCTATTAAACCTCATAATAGCTTAAACCTCTTTCCCAAACCTTAACCAAGTGTTGTGAGTCCCTTAACATAACTATAAAAAGGCATAAAAACAATATAGCTGCTACAAATAGACATTATACTGCAACACCAATTATTTTGGTGTAAACCAATATGTTGTCTGTAAACATTTCACTTTCATAGTCAGATGCAATCGTAGTAACTGCACCATCTGTCTCCAAACTATCAAACGTGAGGCTTCAGGGCTGAGCACACGTTTTTAATCTGACAGCACCACCTGAGCCCTTAAAGAAAGCATGTTATTATATTAATACATTCCGCTCAGCATTCCTTCATCCTGTACACTTTAGAGAGCTGGAAAGAATCCCAGCATGCACTGCATTGGCAGAACACAAGGTTGATTGAAACAAGTTTAAAACAAGACTGACACTCATATCTAAACCTAGCTCACACCTTTTAGGTAATTTATATGCAAAGTGGCTAGTGTGTAGGGGATTTCAGCCCCCACAAAAAATAACAGCTCTCAAAAGTCACTGTACACCTTCACATTACCAACCAGCAGATATAGGCACAGTAACTGTGGAGCATTAGCAGCTAAAGAACCAGATATTTCACTAAGGAGTTTGACAAACTTTTTTTTAGATTTGAAAAGAGAGAGAGTATTGAATGTACCTTTGACCATGTTGATCGCTATAAGCCACATTCTGTTAATTAACAGCAAATGTAAGCTACTCGATTATTGCCTTTTTCTGTCCAAGTAAGAGGCGTGCTTATTATTCCCTTGAGAAAAAAAGGTTTACATTTATTGAGTAAACACGCTGTTTTCGCATTCTTACATTTCTATGCAGTCCAATAATGTGTATTTAATTTTTCACGCATCAGCCTTGAGTATATTTTTTTAGGTGCTGACCAGTGTCAGAGCTGTTTTCCCCTCCGTGCTTTGTGCCTGATGAGTCACTGAGCAGCAATGCAAGTACCAAGTAATTGAGCCATCATAAAGATCAGTGTGTGCTACTTCTTCAAATCTTTAAACCCCCCCACCTTTTGTTGATCGGTCTGCAGTTCTTTTGATAAGTAGCACGCACGTCACAGGCTAGAGGGATTGAATTGGCTGCATTCAGCAGCAGCACAAGTGAAAATAGTCCTGCAGCCTCGCACAGTAGCTGCATAGAACGACATCTTGACTCTTTCAGGGACAGTGATTTTTGTTCTTTTTTTTCACGGACCCACTGGGGAAATCAAAGCAAGAGCATCATTTGAATTTGTACTTGATAAACCTTGGTCTGATCAAGGTGTTTTCATTGGTTGAGCAGCTGCAGCAGAACCAGTTTGTTTACAGGTGAAGACTCAAAGACATTGACAAGAACGCAGTCGATGTCAGGAGAATGAATAGTTCCTGAAATGTAGTGTTTTCACAATCTGCCTTGAGTATTGAACCAGGGCCACAGCTTATTGTTATTACAGCAGCTTGACATTTCACCGTCTGGGTATATTTTCCACTCACAAATCTTTTGCTTGATTGATCTGCTGCTGGTATCCACTCAAGCATATCAAGTTCTGCTACGCTGGAAAAGAAACCAACTCTGCGTATGTTATAGAACACGGGAGGTTGTTTGCATTTTTATTGAGTTCTCTTTTATGTATGCAGTGTTTCCCCTACCATTCTATTACGTAGACACCCCCCCCCCCCCCTCTCTTTTTATCTTCATGACTGCTTGTGTGTCTGTATGGATGGGCAGAGGGGGACATTTAACTATGGGATGCATATTTTATCATTTATATCATATAAAATATGTCACCAATATCGTTTAAAATCATTTTTCACTGTGTTTCCTGGAGCGATATGCTCACGTCAAGCGCAAAAAATAGACTTGACGCCGAAACGATCGCTGCACGACTCGAGGCAGCCTTGGCGCAGCGCTGCACTTCAGCCTCCGGTGGGGCCCGGCACCAGGGATTAACATGGGAGTGGATGGAAGCCAGCTGTTATTTAAGGCTTGACGCTGCACTTACGCGTCCGTTGTGAACCCAGCGTCAGCCTGAACCATTATTAACCCCGCTGCGTCACTTCCTTCTATCACTGTTTAATCTATTTTCATCGGACCATTGTTCAAAACCGGCAAATCAGACGTGAAAAGATTTTTATTATAGACAGAAGTTTCAAAACGGTAACTTAACACAAACGAGGGTTATGGTGAAGTGCTCTATTCTAACTAGTCCTGTTTGATTGCTGTGGTAACAGTGATTTCAGGTGGTAGAGAAGTCGTTATGGGAAGATTGCTAGTAGGATCTCGACTTTAGTCTTCTTTCACTTTAAGCCCATGCTCCATGACGTCTTTACAGCGATTTCAACCACTCCGCTCCAGCGTTTCCGTGTTTTCCTGAAAGGGGCTTCGTGTAGACAAGATAAACATAAGTACCGGATCCAAAAATGTTTCCGGATTCCTGCAATCCAGGTTACTTATGGAAGTCAGTAAATACATACATTACATACTAGGGATGGGCATAATTAATCGACGATCGATTAATTGATCATTAAGAATTTCCTCTATGAAATAATGTTTTCATCGATTAATTGGGTAATTACACATTTGACCACGGGGGGCAGTGTTTGAAAAAAACGCCACAGACCTACTCAGTTACCTGCGAGTTACCGTGTTACCATTTCCAAAGTAAACACGAAGAAGTCACGGCGAAGTTTAGCTTGGGACCATTTAGAATTAAACAATGACTTGGTTCACTGCAAACACTGCGAAGCTGTGTTTAAGTACAACTCGGCCACGACTCAAATGATGTATCACTTGAAGAACGCACATCCGACGCTGGTTAATGGCGGCGCGTATGTGAGTTACTAGTTATTTTTATGAAGCTTTCTCGATTCGGTGCCTTGTTTGATAGTTTTAGTTACATGTGGCAAAACCTGTCAGACCTAAGTATTATATATTTGTGGTTAAGTTATTGTTTAACATGCTTGTTTTTTATATTATTAGTGTTTAGTAGCACCGGCTTCTAGCTGTCGGCTCCGCTGCTTGAGGTTACGGCAGCGCATATTTTGTTCATCTTGTAATAAAGATCTGAATGAGGAAACACGCTTTGTTTTTTTTTATTTTCAATGCATTTTTATATAGCCTATAAATAGTAAATTTTTGAATATAAAAATATTAATGATTAATCGAAAATTCGTCATTAAATCTCCCGACGATCGATTAAGACAATTTAATCGAATGCCCATCCCTATTACATACATACATATATACATGCATGCATAAATAAATAAATAAATAGCCAGATAGATAGATAGATAAATTACAGTTCATAGAGAATGAATAGGGGATTATTTCAGTTTTCAGTAACAAAGTAGAAATACTTCGTTACTGTACTTAAGTAGATTTTTCACATATCCGTACTTTACTTGAGTATTTATTTTCCTGACGACTTTTAACTTTTACTCGCTACATTTGAGCACAAATATCTGTACTTTCTACTTCTTAAATTCTCAAAACTGGCTTGTTACTTGAGCAGCGAAGGTTGGCGGAACGTGCTTCTTAAGGTTCTTATGTACTTCTACGTATCCGTTTCTCGGAGAGGGCTCAGCGGGAGACGAAGAGTCTTTTTGATTTTTACTTCTCCGACCACTGTACGTCGAATAAAATTCACCGCCAAACCCATAGGTGGCGCAACGGAAGACGAGCTCAGAGAAGCCTACCCCAATTTTGGGAAGAAGAAGTCCAGGTGTGTCTGTTTATCTCTGTCTCCCACACACTGAACCATAGCAACTAACAGAACTAAATAAAGTGACACCCAGCGGGTCAAAATGCTGATGTTATCGTTTCTTAGCGCAGCGGTTCCCCGGTCTTGTTTCCAAACTGTGTTGCTGATTCCACAGCTTGAATCTGCTTGAGGCTACATGTAGCTAGCTAGCTCCCCTCCCAGCTAGCTTTCCCCCCAGCTTCCACACACAGTCAGCAGGGACTCCCGACACTAACTACTACCCAGTGTTTGCTTCTAACCTGACGGTATTATAGAAACAGTGTCATGATAGAAGTGGAATTAAAGTCGTGACGGCGGGGTTATGCACTGTTACCACCGCAGTTAGCATGGTGGCTTGCCCGCTAGCCTAGCCTGCTAGCGCCGTTTTGAAAGCTCGTTCTAACCGTCTGTGACCGTGCTAACATGTCGTCAGTGCTCGAACGAGCAACCGTCAGCCGGACAACTCCGCTGGCTTAACACACACGTCACATTAATCGTAGAATCGTAGTTGTGTATGTGTTTATTGTGAATCAGGAAGTTATAGGTCCGGAAATGACGTCGTACGGAAATGACGACATACGGAAATGATGTCGTTCGCGGACCAATCACATCCAAGAGCTGTCCGCGGGCTCTCCGACACAACACGGACAGTTAGAAAAATCAGAGGTGTACGAAAAGCTGTCCGAAGCGCTCGGAGAGGGCGTTTCACGACGGATAGGGCGGTCTTATCTATCCGTTTTACAAAATACGCTCAAGCATAAATTGGCCTTTACGCACGGCGCACCTCTCTCTCTCTCGCTCCTGCAGGAGCTCGGTTCAGTCTTTATTATAAGGGCCCGAGCACTGACAGGCACTGACAGACGTGAGGCCCTATTGAAATTGTAAGGATTATTATTCAGGCAAATGAATTTGCTTTTTGAGGGCTTTTATTAGGTGACTTTGCATAATTTTTCGAAGGTATTCCTTTTTCGATTCACATTCATTTTCCCTTTCTTGCTTCGTGTCAACATGTGCACATAAATACATAGCTCGAAGCAGTAAGTGGTTAACTTTTCTTAAAGAAAATATTGGAAGTAGTTGGTTTAAACAAAAACTGTTGTTAAATAGATTATCATTGGTGTCTACTTAGTCTTACACGTCCACGATCCGAAACTATGACCACTAGTATAACCCGTCACTGACCGGCGGATTTGTCCACCAGAAAAAGGCTCTGAAGAGCCGCCGTGGCAATGTAAATAAACCGCTCTTCTTCGTGCCACACACGAAGAAGAGCCGACTTCGATAAAAAAACATTACTCCGCCTATTGTTCTGGCGAGGAATTGCATGGCAACACGCGCAACACTTGGAAAACCATGAATGACAACGAGTCCTGCGTCACAATTGCGTGAAAAGCCGCAGACGCCGTTGCAGAAGCATGCGCCGGCCTTTAGAAGCTGTTGATTCTTTATATATGTATTGTACAAACTGGCTAATGTGTACAACCTCAAGCAGGGTTGTGTCTTCACTTTGTCGTCCCTACAGGCAAGATACCCTACAGGTGTATTGTCACAAACGCAGGCCCATTCAGTGAAGATAGTCTAATGATAAATAAATAGGCTTACATGTAGATGTGTGGACAAGCTGGCAGGCAGGTATACAGGCAGGTAAACTTCCAGGCAGTTACAAAATACAGATAATAGACACAAAAGGTTCATTTGGTCAATTAATGGCAGGTCTATTAGTGTTCTTAGGTAGAATCAAGAGGCACTAGTTTATTCTGTTGTGTTGATTCTTTGTTGTCGCTAGAAGTTCAGATGCACTTGTCCAATACTATTTTAGCCTCAGCATCTCGGGTTCAAAATTTGTAAATTATACATTATATATATGGTGTTGTTATAATTTTTCAGTCAGTTGAAATAAATCCTGAACTGAACAATTTTGGGTTGTTTTGTGTCTGTATAGGCCTACTATAAAAAGCGCTTAGCATTTTTAATTTTGGTACTTTTACTTTTGATACTTAAGTACATTTCAACACCAGATACTTTTGATACTTAAGTACATTTAATATGAGCAACTCTAAGACTTTTACTCAAGTCATTTTCTGACGGGTGAATTTTACTTTTACCCGAGTCACTTTCAAGTAAGATATCTGTACTTTTACTCAAGTATGGCTTTCAAGTACTTAATACACCACTGGTTTTAGGAATGTTCTGTCGAATACGTAGACAGCATAAACAGGCAGTTGTGAGAGGAAACCAGACCCAGCTAATTTTTGGAGCCTCCCTGCCAGTCCTACAGAAGGGACAAACTGGACAAACACATGACGTCTGAGCATCACAGAATAGCCTGTCAGCGCCGGTCAGAAATCCAATGTACAGTTCAAAATCATTAAAAGAAACACATTAACATCATGATTCCTTTAAGTTTTTGTGTCCGTGTCTGTCCGCCCCCCCCCCCCCAAAGCTGTAAACCTAGGGGAAACACTGGTATGTATGTATGCATGTGTGCATGCATGTATGTATGCATGTATGTATGTATGCATGTATTTATGTATGTATGTATGTATGTATGTATGTATGCATGCATGCATGAATTAATTAATGAATAGAGCGCATATAATTCTGCCAAGGTCCAACTGAGACCTTAGATCAGGCTGAAACACATCTCACACCATTATAGATATCAGTCGCCTAAATGGGTCAGATACTTTTTCCATCAAGAGCCATGAGTTATTCTCTGAGAAATTGGTGAAAATGTTGAAAATTGCCTAGCAAATCTTGCAATGTAAAAGAAAGTGAAAAAAAAAAGTAATGGTTTCTCTTCTTATCAAATCAAACTGTTTCCAAAATGGATGCATTATGATATGACATCATTTTCTGATCTTCTTATGTCATTCCTACCATATGACCCCAAACATTGTTTGAATCTACAGTATATAAGCTTAAGTTTTTGTATTATGTCATAAAGGATGGTATAGTTACCTCCACCGAGGAGATAAGGGTTTATCTGCGTTTGTTTGTTCTGTCAATTAGCTGGATTACGCAGAAACGACTCTAGGGATTCCCTCTAACTTTGTGGAAGGATGCAGTATGGGGCAGGGAAGAACCCATTACATTTTGTCATTGTTGTTTTTTGACATATTCACTAATTTCCCAGCACATAATTAATGAATCTTGATGAAAAAAAAAAAATTATAGGCATAATTATGGTCCTCTGATTGCTGAGTTTGTGCAACATGGTGAATTTAAGCTGAATGTTGGAGGTATGTGCTCTACTGAGTGCCATTCCACTTCAAAAATGCTTTTGGGATTTATGGTTTCCTCTGTGACTTCTTCATGATGCCACTTATCATATATTGGGGAAATACTGTGGATCAATAAAGGCTCTATTGCTGGCAGAGATATCTTGGTCAATGGGGTTTTCAGACCATGTATTTATTGACCTTAACAGTTGACCAAGCAGCTCCACAAGTTAATCATATGTAAGTGAAATCCATCCATGTGTTGAGTTACTTTACACACACACACACACACACACACACACACAAACACACACGAATACCCTCCTTGTTCGGCTATGGCAGCCTGCAGAGCAGTACATGAATAACTAAATGAACAGCTCTTCTTTTTAGCGTAAACAGGGCGCTTTATATTCACTTAAATGTCCTTCATAATTTACATAGAACTTCACTAATTATGCATAGAAAGTATAATTTTATATGTTATGATATAATTTAATATAATCTAAATCTTCACTGACCTTGTGTTCTCTCCTTCTCCTCTCTTTCTCTGCACTCAGGTGGAAGGAGCTGCCTATGTGGGTTCATTTGTATGGAAATCTCGTCGTATTGGCATGTGGGACCGTTCTAGAGGGGAGAACATGCTGGACAGTGGAGCGCCGTTCTACGATACGTACCTGACTTCAGATGGAAAATTCATGGCCGTGGGTGCCATAGAACCACAGTTCTACAGACAGCTACTGCAAGGTGTGTATTATACAAATATAGAGTGAATATCTGAAATAAACCTGTGTGATCCGGTTCCGGACGCACATGCTCGTTGTAAATATTGTTATTTTGTTCACGTGCTCTATTACATACTATTCCCCTGCTGCCTGTGATGGGACGCAAATTATGATTTGTGAATATGGGCTCCACAAATACAATTTGATTGATTGTAATGTGCCCTGGTCCAGAAATTGACGGACCACCTACTCAGCGGACGTCCTCTGTCCTGCTACCGTCTCAGTGGACCCAATTTATTTTTACTCTTCTCAGTGTTTTACGTACATTGGTTTATTTGTGGACACCACCCGTTATTAACACTGACCGCCACATATTGATTTTGATTTTCTTCTTTAAAAAGGGTAAAATGTTCTATCCGCTCATCACTTAGCTGTCTCCTTCGCTCTTTCTCTCCCCCTCACACAGACACACACATGTCGACAAAGAACACATCGGTCATATCAATTACTGGTTAACAACAACATAATTTGCTCTGTGAACAGACAGGATGCACATGGTTATTTGCATATAGAGCAGGGTGGAAAGCTATCACATGTGGAGACGCATTTTAATATCAGCTCTGAACTGGACCTATTACAGTGCTGGCGTGTATTACTCCTGCTGTGCCATGTCAGTAACAATAAGAAAACCCCAGGGGAAACAACTAGGGCACAGCGAGGGTCACAGCATGAAAAGAAACGCACACTTCAACCCCCATCGCCTCGCCGTGAAAGAATCTTTAAAGTTTGACATCTGAAACAAAAAGCAGTTCCTAGGCAACCGGTCACTGTTCCAAACGTGACATGAATGTCATAAGCAGCATCAATAGGATACTGTGATGTGCAAACAGCATGACGGCAGCATGAAGGTATTGTTCACCCCCATGACGTGGACGTGTGCTGGCTCTTGCGTACTGTTGATCCTCTCGCAAACCCCCCCCCCTCCACAGTTACTATCACATTGTGGAAGATTCTTCCAGCACTGATCCTCGGCTTTGACTGATCCAAGTCCTCTGTGTGACTTCTGGTTATAACTTCTGTTCTATCACAGGTGTCTGAACTTTTGGGCCATTTTTTGAAAAATGTCATTCAATAAATTGGATAACACAGTTATTTCTCTTCCCTCTACTACCAGGGGATTGAAGGACGACCTGAGTAAGTGACAGTGAATAGCAGTAACAAACCCAGTTAGCTTAGACTCTAAGATTTAACAATCTCATCAAATTTTCCATAGTTGTTCCAGTCAGGCAGCCGGGGCACAGCTTACTCTAGCCCAAACAAAGCTGTGCCCCGGCTGCCTGACTGGAACAACTATGGAAATATTGATGAGATTGTTAATTCAGTCAGTAGCAACAAAATCAATGAAGTAGCTCAACAAATGCTGTTTGGACTGGGAAACTGTTTTAGTCTCATGCTGTGACGCATCATTGTTAAGCTCTAAAAACAGGGAAGACACCTGAAGGATGTCAATCATATTTCAGTGAAATACGTAACTGGAAATTGTGCCCATTAGGCTAGGAGTGACGTGAATACACAAAGTTTTAGCAAATGTTAGCAGTGATGAACATGTTTATTGAGCAGCGATGCTTTGCTACAGAGCTACTTAAAATGGGATGTTGCAAGTCTCTCCTCTCGATGGTGGTGGGATGGTTACAGCGTTTGCATTGCTGGAAACTGCTCTGCATCCTCAGCAGGTATCTCAGATTCATGAGCCCCTCAACCTCTACGATTGAGGAGTCTTCACCTGCAGAAGGGATCGCACTGCTGGCTCTCTTCAGCCCAAACAAATCATCTCATGTTCCGGAGTCTTGCTCTAACCTAATTCCTCTTTAATGAGTTCACTTTTTCAAAACACTGCTCATAATTACAACAGATAATGTCACATCCAAAATACAAACACACATTTATTGCTGCACATCTTTGCACACTGAGATTTCTTTCCCGACAAGAAAAGAAAACTCTTTTACCTTTTCAGTTTCTCAGTTCAACAAAATGAACGGCAGCTCTTACTTTTACAGTCTACGTTACTGAAATGAATTGCAGCAAAAGGCTTTTCTAAAGTTATTTCAGTAATGTAATGCAAAACGTATGTGTATAAATATTCAAACTGTACATCTGTAAGATAGATACAGATATGCTGTCTTGGTCCTGGCCTCTGTACGTTTTGACCTTCTCTCCCACACGATGTTCCTTCCCACCGACAGAATGCAGCAAATATACAGTCTCAAAAAGGTGGTCACTGATAAAATGTTGGTTCAGTTAAGTGCATACTTTGCACTTTGTGGGAAGAAATGATAACTTGACATTGCTGACGCAAATGGAAAAAAATTACCTTCAAACTGAAAGACTTTGTTAACTAAATTTGACAGGCTATCAGGATGGAACAGCTGGTGCCCACTTCTCTCAGTCCAGGACATTTGTCATTTTACATCCTTTATTGCTACAGATTCGTGATTTTCCATTTATTTTTCACAGGTTTAGAGTTGGACCCTGTAGAGTTGCCCTCTCAGATGAGCTTCAGTGATTGGCCGGAGCTGCGGCGGATACTCACAGAGCGTTTTGCCTCAAAGACCCAGGCGGACTGGTCCAGGATTTTTGATGGGACGGACGCCTGTGTGACACCTGTGTTGTCTTTCGACCAGGTGAGCTCACACCCACACAACCAGGAAAGAGCCTCTTTCCTGACGGACTCCGACGGGGAAGAAAGCCCCCGCCCAGCCCCCGTGCTCTCTCGGACTCCTGCGGTGCCTTGCCTCACCTCCGACCCGGGCATCGGGGAACACACTGTCGAGGTCTTGGAGCAGTACGGCTTCACATCAGCAGAGATAAAGCAGATGTTCGCAGCTGGAGTTGTGGAGTGTAATGCTGCCAAGGCAAAGCTGTAGAGGAACAAGAACAAGTCTAATCCAGACCTGAATAATCTTGTAATTTATACAAATAATTGATTTGAAGGAGTCAGTTCATACTATGCTATGTGTATAAATACTTCATACCAATTTCAAAAAATTTTTTTGCTGTCTTCTGAGTAAAATAAAAAAAATAAAAAAAATCATAATTTTTGCACATATCTTTACTGGTTTTCCATAATTCTTTCATACAGTGGGCGATATGATCATGAACCAGGTAATAAGCTGCATTTTACATATTTTTAACAAGATCTTATTAAATCTTTATGAGCCCTGCAAAGCCTTTAAACATTAAACTTTCTCTATGTTCACTTGTTTTTATTCAAGCTGACCATACACTGTAAATAAAGATGGACGTCATGTCTCTACTTCCTCCCACTGTACAGAGAAAACACTTTTTTGAAGGGTATTTTGACTTTTTAGTTCGGTCCATGTCCCATCTGTTGACATGGAGGAGCCATTATTTATGACCTGTACTGCAGCCAGCCTCCAGATCACTTTGGTCTCACTTTTATGGATCCGACAGGTCGTCCATCTTCATGTACAGTCTATGAGCCCAGCTCACAGCTCAGCTCCTGTCCTCTCCCTCTGTTTATGCCTGCCTCTTTCTGCTGATGTTGTGACAACAGAATAATAATTTTATCCGAAAGCGCAGTAGGTTGACAGTGAGTGCGTGTATAACAGGTCATCTTGATTAGCTGCAAATCAGGTTTCGCACTCCTCCCTGTGTCTGACAGCCCAAACATAAATATGTAAATAAAAGCATCTTAATCATGAATTCAGCAGCATCAACACAGAGTGATCAAAGAGAGCAAGAGACACACCAAACAAAGCTCCCACAATCTTTTATTTCTGCATTCGCCTCAACTACATACAAATGGTTCTGCTTTATGTATAAAGACAAAGGGAGGATGAAATGAAACACGTTTTTAAAATATTAAGTTGAAGTCACCTTTCATTCTACACAGGGATTAATATACATAAACAAGTGAAGTTTTAGCTCTAAGTTTTTCTACGGTGTTGTAATTTTACACTGGGAAATAAGATCGCACAGTTCGGCTGAGTTTAAATTGAAGGCCACTAAATGAACAGAGGATGAAGACTAGTAATAGAGTATGATTTAATAATGAAATAACAAGAAAAGATAAAGTAAAACCAACAGGTGACCTAAGGATTACGTTTTTTTTTGGCTTGGCTGTGATTTAAGGCAATCATCAAAAACTTTTGAGTCCAAGCCTAAGAGTCTTGAGCCGCTCTGGCAGAAATGTTAAGAACAGCTTTCTCATCTGTTTGCACTGCCTCTCAAATAATAATTGAAGTATAAAAAACTTAATGCCAGAAATCTCCATCTGTCTGTGTAGCTCTCATTCCTTCGATTTCTCTGGAAAGCTCCTCATCCACAAAACCTATACGACACTTCCTGATGTCTTCAGTTACAAATCCATCAAGTTTGAAGTCACCTGGATGAACGCTTACAAGATTTCATTGATGTTAATTCTTGTAATTGATTCAGTCAGGGCCATGTGTAAAAATGGATGCAGACTCTGGGTTTGGAAAGCGAAACCAATGTGGATGTGCTTGAAACCTGTATTCTCTCGAATGAGCAGCAGGGGGCGACGGATGGGTTTCTCTGAGTCTATTCCATAAAAAAATGACTCTACTTCTCACTCGATACATAACATCAGTAAACATTTTCTTATAGAGTTTGTTTATCATGTCTAGTTTAACATCTTATTAAGTACAGCATGATGCTAATATAGCGACTTATGGTCCTTTAAGAGTCAAATAGAGGATAAAGCTTGGTATATGTTGGGGCATGATTCTGTGTTATTGACAGCTTGTTCACTCCTTGTCCTCAAGCACCCGGTCAGGCTCCACAGCCCTCCACATCTTCTGGTCAAAAACATTTTTCCCTCTTGACAAAGTGACAAATTCGAGCCTTCAACATAGCTTTGCATAAACCAGTGAGTTACATCACTATGTGGGGTCTCTATTAGTAATTCAATTCAGCCTAGTTGGTGCTGCCAAAGTTTTTAATGATTAAATGGCCGAGGACCAGTGGGTCAGGGATTCTTCTGACAATTAAAGAATTAAAATGTGCAGGGTGTTTTTTCATGTTCAAAGTCAAAGTAAAGGGCGACACACTTAACAATGGCACTGTGAATATTGAAACCACAGACTCAATGTAAAAGTAAAACCAAAATGTTTTGATCGCCCCCTGGTGGCTGGCTGCTGAGGATGATCGGTCGAGTGTATAGTCGAGACCTTGATTGCGCAACCTCAGTGTTCGTGTTCAGGATGTTTTTCCCTTCATTTTCTGGATATTGAAAGGAAGTGGAGACGGTTTATGAAAGAAACATGAGCTTAGCCATCACCTCAGGAGCTACATTTGAAATTCAAGCCAGTAGCGACATTAAGATTCAGCAAAGTGAGAGACAGAAAAACAATTCCATTATGGCCGCACAGAAACATGGCCGCAGCTGCACACTGAAACAACATGACAGACGCCGAGGGTCGGAATGACTTTTAACTGACTTTGTGGCTGAGTGGATACAATGCAGATTATCGGTTTATTCCACTGTGCCTATTGTCATGAGCCAATTTGTTTTAAGCTGTGTATAATCAGTAAACTCAAGCTGACCCCTGAAATGAGCAGAAAATGGGTGTTTTTTCACTGGCTGGCTTTGTGATAACAGATATGATTGAAAAAGGAGCACTTGGATTTAACATGTGTGCACAACTTTAAAAAGCTGGATCGTACACACACACACACACACACACACACACACACACACACACACACACACACACACACAAACAGGAGAAGAAAATGTTTCATGCCTTGTCTCTGATGGTTTCTAAAAAGAAGTAGCTGGAGATGACCTGGCCAAGGTGTCTTGGGTGAGAGGAATTTGAAGAGTTTCGAAAGTGAAACTTTGGATTATAAAACTGTATCTCCTCCTCCTCTCCTCCTCCCCTCTGCAGCGTTGGACTCTGCTGGATTTCATCCTGCTGTGTGCTGTCTTTATTAAAGACAAATGAATAGATTGACCAAAAGATAAATAATAAATTGTCCTGCAATCAGGATTCCCGTGGAGTTACTTTTGCAAACCAACCACCGTCTCTCACCCCAACGTACTGTGTGGATAATTGAGGCTCAGTAAATACGTTGAATAATGTAAAACATTTCCGATGTTGATATTCTTAAAGCTTGGACTGGAAGAGTAACATTGCAAATTAGGTTATTTGCAAAATATTTGCAGTTTCCAGGTTCTCAGATATTTTTTTTATCACATATAAGGTATAAAAAAGGGTTTTTGGATGATTGACTGGAAAAAGCAATTTACACACGAAACTTTAAGCTCTGAGAAGCAGTGAAATGCATTTTGTTCTTTTTCTACTTGACATTCCACTGTCTATACATTTGGCAGATTATTATTCATCACTCTCTCTGCTTTATGATCCATACACTGCGGGAGACGGGCCATTTGTCATGAGCAAATATCACAAAGCGTCAGTAAATAACATTGAAATTATCTTCATCAAGAGATACCAGCTGAGCCGAGAGACAGAATGTCTTTTATGTCATATTGGTGATCTAACCTTTCAGTCTTTAGCCGGGAGCTATAGATGAGAACGTCGATATCTAAAGATAAGATTCAAAACTCGTGTCTGGCTCCGTCCAAAAGTGAAATGTGAAAGCAACGATTTGAGGTTTAATTGGAATTATTTATGTTACGTAACACTAAGTTACTTGAATTCAAAATCAAAGGACATAAAATAATGGAAAATAATTAAAATAATTTGAGCTGCTGAAGATATGCTGGAAATGTTCCTTAGCTGGAGCCAATGGACGCTGCTTTGTTTACTTTTAGGCAGAGCCATGCAGAGCTAAGCTAACCGTCTCCTTCTAGTTTGAAAATATCAAACTTTTCTTTTCAGGTTGGTCGTACTTGGTGGCTGACGTTAGTCCATGCTATGTTGGAATGGGTTGTCATAGTTCTCCAATTTGCTGTTTTCTGCGTGGAGTGCTTTGGACGTGGTCAAAAATTGATCCACAATTTTCTTCCCAGCATGGACACAGATCACCTGCCCGTCACTAAGCAACCTATGGGAGCTGCTGTTGTCCCCAATGGCCTTTAAAGTAACCTTCATCTTCCTCAGAGCGTGCAGCCGAGCGTCATGTGTCGCTGAAGACGCCGGCATAATCGCTCCCACCGCTTTACCACCAGGGTGTTTTCGCCATCAGCCGTCAGCTTTGTTCATGGTGGTACTACACACTCTGTTGTGGTGTGTGAGTCCTTAAGGCACACAAGTATGTGAGGAATGTCCGCTGTGTGATTCAGGACACCTGACTCTCACCTTGCTAGGCCAAGCACAGGGCATAGCGGGAGATTAGTGGCAGCTTCAAATCCTTAAATGTGTATGTGAGTTGAATTGTGTTTTAATCTCCAGTATGCAGTTAGTTTTCATGGAGAATATGGAGGAGACATGGCAATTACTTGAAGAACTTATCGGGATTGTTCACCCAAAAAATTTAAATTCACTAATTTCTACTCACCACCAACCAAGTAACTGCAGATATACGTATCGTGTATGAACTTTCATTTTTGAACTATCCCTTTAAGCTTAGTGGTTTGAACCATTTATGTTGTGTGTATATATAGCCAGCCACCCAGCCAACCATCAACCATCCATCCATCAATCTGTTATCTATACTGATTATCCTTTGAGGGTCACAGGGGGAGCTGGAGCCAATCCCAGCTGGCATTGGGCAAGGCGGCAGTAGCACTCTTCGCCTCATCTGAATCTGAATTTGATTAAAGGAATTAATCTTGGTGGCTAGGACTTTTAAATAAGGGTTCTTTTTTTTAACTAAATCAAATTTGTATCTATTCATTTCTATCAAAATTCAAATCTATAACTTTTCTGATTTGACCATTCATTATTTGGTCTATACAAAATTGCTAAAAGTTTCCATTATAATTATAAAAGATTTTCAAGATTCAATACTTACTAACTAAATACTTACTTAACAGAGTTCACTGGAATTTGTGTTGATGAGGGCAAAAGTAACCAATATTTGTTTCTCAAAGAAAGACTGAAACGTTTCAGGATCCCTCACTGCAGTTACTTTGCCACTCAGAACCCGGAGCGGTGAGCACGTGAGGGTCAGAGCGTCAGAGCCGAGCTATCTCTCACATGAGTAGCCATTCTCCTATTTTCCTCCTTACCCAACCTTAGCATTAAAGGAACAAAACAGATCTTTTCTCCTTGGGCCTCCTGCTCCTCCTCCCTGCTGACTGCTCCCACCTTTCTGTTTCAGAGCAGCATCCCTCCACAGGGATCACATGCATTATCACTTGATTAGCTTAAAGTGCTGCTGTAACACACCACAAAAGAGCCCTTGTGAAGTCATTGTTTGGGGAAGAATTTGCACATCGGGACAAGTGGCTTCAGGGGCAAACAGTTCCTTGCATCGAAGGGGC
This sequence comes from Limanda limanda, assembly GCF_963576545.1. NCBI lineage: Eukaryota > Metazoa > Chordata > Actinopteri > Pleuronectiformes > Pleuronectidae > Limanda > Limanda limanda. The sequence continues at coordinate 30,595,214 of NC_083636.1, read as the reverse complement.
AGGACGCAGGCCTGCAATTCATTGATGTCAAGTTTGATGAGGATCAGTTAATTATAATGGGAAGTAATTCTCTTAAAATTCAATTCCGTATTTAATTGACATTGTAAATATGTAATATAAAATTTCCCTATAAACTTTCAACTGGCATTTTATTTTTGTATGGGTGTAGAACTTCTTCAGTGTTCATTGTTTGGTAGGTTTGTGTCCACAGAGGTATTTCCTCTGCATCATCTCAGTTATCTACAGCTCAAACGAGCACATGATGATCCCATGGCACATTCAACAAAAACTCCTCATCTCTTTACTCTGTTGACATGGATAGGCTCACTTCTGAGGATCCATGAGACCACATGAGAAAGAACAATCTCATGCGACCACACATGCGTACACATACCACTACCACTACCACTCACTCAAAAATGAGATTCTTTGTGCACATTAAAGGTTCAGTGTGTAGGATTTAGGTGAAAGGGATCTATTGGCAGAAATCAAATTAAGAATAATCGTTGTGATGTTTTCATCTAAATTGTACGAATTGTTGTTCTCCTTACCCTGGAATGGGCCCTTTATATGTAAATACTTTATTTCAGGAGCGGGTTCTCTCTTGAGGCTGCCATGCTTTTCACAGTCGTCCAAACTGGACAAACTCAACTCCTTTAGAGTTTTTTTATGACAACTGAAGGCTACCACAGGTTCTCTTTCCTGTTTGGAAGGAGCGGGTGAGGTGAGGGGCATTCAGCTGCAACGTGAAGTTTTACCACTAGATGTCACTTGATTTTACTCGCTGACATTAAATTTTTTTAAATTAAAATGGAAATTCTAAGTTTTGATCTCAAACTTGTGAAAATAAAAAGTGTATTTATACTTAAAATTTTGTTTTTTCAATTCAAATATAATTAGGCTTCATAGCGGCAATGCATACCCTTCACATGGGGTAATTGCCCTCTATAAGAAGGGCCAGAGCCGCCTCCACCTGCTGAGGAGGCTGAGGTCCTTCGGAGTGTGCAGGGCTCTCCTCAGGACTTTTTATGACTCTGTGGTGGCCTCAGCAATCTTCTACGCTGTGGTCTGCTGGAGGGGGGGTAGCACGGACAGAGACAGGAGCAGGCTCAACAGACTGATAAGAAGAGCGAGCTCTGTCCTGGACTGTCCTCTGGACTCCATTGAGGAAGTGGGGGACAGAAGGATGTTAGCCAAGCTGGCGTCCATCATGGGCAACACCTCTCACCCCCTACATGACAATGTGGGGTCCCTGAGCAGCTCCTTCAGCAGTAGACTGTTACACCCACGGTGTAAGAAGGAGAGGTTCCGCAGGTCCTTCATCCCGGCTGCAGTCAGGCTCTACAACACCAGCACCACCTGATAATGTTGTAGTCCCTGTCTATTATCTCTATCTCCACTCAACCTCTCACCATAGCTGTATTTGTATTTGTATTTTTCTTATTTATTTTTTTTTTTGACTCAGATCACTACTATGCACAATAATATTCAACACTTTACATCTATATTTATATCATGTTCACTTATAATGGTTACATTGCAATATTTATATTTCCATTATGCTATCTTGTAGTATTATTTATATTATGGTCACTTACTTTTTAATTATTTTCTGTATCATGGTCACTACTGTTGCAATATTACTTATAATATTTTTGTTTTCATTACAATAACACTTACATCATTCCACTTTCTCCCCAGTACCTGCTTTTGCTAAGTGTCTGTTTTGCAGGTTGTTTTTGTTTTTGTTTTTGTTTCTGTACTCTCATTATGTGTAGTTTTTAGTAGTGTACATATTGTGATCTTTTTTATTGTGCTTCGGCACTGTTATTTAAATTCTGTTTTTCTCTTATTTTGCTGTAACAAGTGAATTTCCCCGTTGTGTGGATAAATAAAGAAATCTAATGTACATTTCTTTTTCATTTTCACATGCCTGTGTAGTTTGCAGCTTTTTTGTGTGAATCAAAAATCCCCAAAGTCTGAAGTAAAGAGAGTTGATTTCTCCCACAGGAAACTCCTAAAAAGTCTAAAATACCTCATTTGGATTCCAGGATTTTTTTTTACCTCTTTATGATCAACATCACAAAGATTCATGTCACCGCAGAGCCGGCACCATTGTTCCCGTGGCTATGATGGTGTCAGTGTGTGCGACTGATCGGGAAGCCTCGGGGTTAGTGGCATGACGTTTGCCACACGTGCTTTGAGCTGCTGACCAATCACAAAAGAGTGGGTCATTTGACCAATCAGAGCAGACTGGCATTTTTCTTGGTGAGTGAAAATGGAGCATTTCATAAAGATTATGAAAAGAGGTGCTGCCGAAATTGACTGTATTATACAAAACATGATCATTTTAAACATTAAAGTGTACATGTAAGTGTATGCCACACATGTAAGACCCCACATGCCCCCCCCCCCCAAAAAAACAAAAACAAATAATAATTGTTATAAAATGTGCCCTTTAAAGTTCAAATTAAAGTAATAAAACAAACTGGTAATTGCCTCCTGTCTAAAAGAGCAGCATCTCATTCAAACAAATGACTTCCACTGTCTAATCATTGCTGTTTGCAGAATCAATAACCCTTTTACAACCACCACATGTGACAAACACACACCCGTGAGCCGCTCCTGGCCTTTACTATAGTGCTTCCAAGACAAGAGACCTCCAAGAATCTGCTAAATACACCCACTTCCCTCTCTCCTCCCCTCTCCTTCTCCTCTTCATTAAGTTCAACTTTGCTCCGCTCAGAGCTGAGTGCAGACCTTCCCATGTAAAGTAAAGCCGTGTGGACTCATTGCTCAGCTATGCAGTAGAGAGGAGGATTAGCCTCAGCTCAGCACCGGTACGAGGATCTGGGCGTTTGGTCTGTTTTATTCATCACCTGGCTGATTCAGAGCGACACCACCACACTGTCCCTTTTCTTTTACCCAAATCTCCTCTTTTCTCCTTTTTTTTATTCTTCCTCTCCTCCTCCCTCTCTCCTTGCACCCCTCTTTCCCCGCTCTCATCCATGACGCTTCTCTCAGAGGACCAGTCTGTGCGGCCCCAGGCCTGCCAGGTGCCGGAGCCTGGCAAACACATCACCTCTTCCTTGGACCAGTACTCGACAGACCACACTGGCTTCAAACAGGACTACATGGACAGTGGCGAGAGCGGCGTTTTTGGGGCCGTGGAGCCCCCCAGGCGCTCTCGGGGCCGCCTCATCCTTCACGGCATGGTCATGTTTGGAAGGGAATTTTGCTACGCCGTGGAGGCGGCCTTTGTCACGCCAGTGCTTCTGAGCGTGGGCCTTCCTCGCAGCCTGTACAGCCTGGTGTGGCTGCTCAGCCCCATCTTGGGCTTCCTGCTACAGCCCATCATCGGCTCGGCCAGCGACTACTGCCGCTCGTCATGGGGCCGGCGAAGGCCTTACATCGTGGTCCTGGGCATCCTCATGCTCATGGGACTCACCCTGTTCCTCAATGGAGATGCTGTCATCTCAGGTAAGGGATTGGGTGGGAGTGTTTTTTGTCTTTTCCAGGGCCAGACAGTGTTGCCGTCAATTTAAGAAGAAGAAGATACACTTTATTTATCCCACACACATGCACAGGGACACATAGACACACTCATGCAATGGGGAAATTAGTCCTCTGCATTTATCCCATCTGGTGTGATCTTTGGACAGACACACAGACAGCCATGTACAGCGCCCGGGGAGCAGATGTTAGGGGAGTAAGGTGCCTTGCTCAGGGGCACTAGACAGGGTAGGGAGAATAGTCTTTTGATCTTTTTTGGACAGATCCAGGTTCGTCTTTATGTTGTTATTTTATCCAGGTAAGTTCTTGTTGAAACTCTGTGGAGTCGAACCAGCGACCTTTTTCTGCCAGTAGTCCAAGTTTCTGCCACTAGTCCACCGCCTCTCCCTTTGTTGTCCTGTCATATGAGAAAATGTATTCTTGTTTTGGAGCCGGCTTTGCTTTGATTGAAGGGGAAATAAGAGACAATAATTAATCATTTCTTTTCATCTCGGAGAAACAGTCGCATTGTAGAAGACGCTGTGGAAATTTGACAGCACTTTGATCTCAATTCTGCTCTTGTTTGGAAATATGCAAAAAAAGGAATTGTGACCTGTCTCATGAATCTCAACAAATGCAACGTTTTTTATCTTGATGTTTCTGTCAGCATACCGCCGCATAACATCAGCTGGTTTCTGCCATTGTGTACCATCATCAAGGCCTGTGACTTTATTGGATTTTTTTTCCCTCACTGATACAATGATTATAGCTTTTATGTTTGTGCCCTCGAGCTTCGTCTTATCGCCCTGACTTTTTAAGGCTCAGGCTCCAAACTATACCAGCGTCTGTTCTCTCTCTGTGGGGAAGACCAGACATACCATCAGGGAAATTAAAGAAAGATTAAACTTGTTAAATGTTAGGCCGTGATTTTTCTGGCAGGCTACAACCGTTAACTTGTGACTGAAGTTAAATATGTGGTTGTGAGTCTGCTACAGCGCAGATAGATTGTGAGTAATGACCGGGAAAATCCTATTGTGCCTTCACTTTGAAGTAGTGGCTGATAACGTTTAAAACACCCAAACCGTTACATGGGAATCTGCCAGGGCCCAGGGCGACTCCACGAGATGTGAGTCCTGAATTTTGGGAAAAGACGAACAAAAAAAGAAGGAGATAAGTGAGTTGATTTACTGCAGAGTCGCTGTGGTGCCGTTTTGTTTCCCACTGAGCAGCTCCGCGGGATCACGGCGGAGTTAAGTGCACATGTTTCGCCAACTTTTGATTTTCACAGTTGGCGGTTTTAACTTGGGATCATGGGGCTTGAAAACACATCATCAGTGATATCCTGATCGTATCTTTTAATTAAAGGATAAGAGGATGAGAGAAAATTACTGGACATGATTTTAAAACATCCGAAATGTAGTTTTTTAACAGCCTGCTACACATGAAAAGTAGGAATGAAATGTGCAAAGTATACTAGTTGTGATTTGAGGGCTACAACAAATTATTTATTAGTCTGGCGGATCGCGGATGTTTCTGAATCGGGGGCAATTAAGAGGCCGAGACTTACACAGAGCACCCAAATATGTCCAGCATCCATGCATCCCTCCTGCTTCAGTAAGGACAGAGACACTTAAGGGGTCAATCAGATCCACCCCTGTTTTTAGTCAAATGCAGAGCCCTTAGTTAAAAGCTTTGATCATAAGAAACCCCCTTGTCTAAAAGTCCCTTTTACTTTCTGAAACGTTCTGTGCTTGTTTTAGTTTCTATTAAAAAGACTTGTCTCTATCGTCATCATACGGACGATAACGTATTTCCCTCCTCCTGACGTGCCCCTGATAAGCTGATTACATTCTTTGGGTTTCTGGGGGGGTTGTCGTAAATCTGCAGGAATCATGTGTGGCATAATGTTTGCATTGTTGGAGCTGCCCCTCCATCTAATCTGAGAGAAAAAGAAGAACGGCGTGTTGTTGCATGTGAATTGCTCTAAGGACTTTAAATTGTAAATTTCCTAGAAATAGGTCAGATTCCAAGTGAAAGAGGGTCAGGAGGTGCTGATGTAACTCACTGTGACTTACTTTTCATGACTTGAAACCTACTTCATCCATCCATCAATCAAATCAACCAACCAACGCCTGCCTGAGCGCCCAACCCAACCAACCAACCAACCAACAAACCAACCAACCATCCATCCATCCATCCATCCATCCATCCATCCATCCATCCATCCATCCATCCATCCATCCATCCATCCCTCCATCCATCCATCCATCCATCAAACCAACCAACACCTGCCTGAGCTCCTAACCACCCAACCAACTAACTAACTAACCAAGCAACCATCCATCCATCCACTTGGTGGTTGGATCCAATTCCAGCTGACATTGGGCGAGAGGTTACATCAAGGACAAGTCACCCGTGTATCACAGGATGGAGGCAAAAAGACAAACAACCATTCACACTCACATTCACACCCACAGGATATTTAGACTCAAGAAAACCCATGCAAACTAATCACACTCTTCTATACTTCAATATAGAAGTATAGATATAGAAAATGACAAATCCTTGTTTTAATTTACATGTGTTTTGCAGGTGATTATATTTTTGTAGTGATCTCCAGTTCTGTTAAAGAGAACAGAGAACTCGACTGGACATCACACTTTGTCAGGCTTCTACTTTTGTCCCCTGTCACAAATAATTGGTTTCTTTGGGGTGACAGCTGTTCATATTGTCTGTCTCTGTGCGTTTCCACTGGGATTCCTATTTCCGGTGATGTGGATTATTCTTTCCAGTGCACCTGAAAACATTTGACACGTCTGTAAAATGAATATATGGATGCTGAGCTCATCTTATTCCTATGATTTAAATCCTCTGCTTTGTTCTGTTTTGCAGCTCTAGTGATTGACAGGTCGGAGAGGAGAGTATGGGCCATCGTGGTGGTGATGTTCGGCGTCGTGCTGTTTGACTTCGCTGCCGACTTCATCGACGGGCCCATCAAGGCCTATCTGTTTGACGTGTGCTCGCATCAGGACAAGGAGCGAGGTCTGCACTACCACGCGCTCCTAACAGGTCTGTAATAACAGAGCTGCTGCTCCCACTCTGCCACACATTGCGTTTATTTATGATTATTTATGATTATTTATGATTATTTCTGCGACCAGCCCCCTGAATAAATCAGCATTCATTATTTGCTCGCTGAGTGTTTTAGTGGTAATACTGCCCTGTGGGCAGCTTATAGATGAGAGAGTATCATTAAACTCAAGACCAGCATATGGCAGCCGTTCTCAGAGTTCAGCTGGATCTGGTGTTACTGAATACATGCACGTGGGCGGAGGTAGACCACACTGTGATGATTTCCCGAAACTGTGTTGTTGTCTTTGTGTTGGCTGCATGTCTTTCTACTTACAAGAGTCAAGGAGAGGACAAAGAACACTTCAGTTCGGGCTATTGTAACTTTCTTTACACAAGTTAGGTGAGAGCACTGATGATGAGACGCCCTGGGAGGTCACTAGACACAGAGTGAGGCCGCAAGATGATTTCCAGATATTTAAATGCAACTTTAAAACAATTCTTAACAGCATATTCTAGCCAAAATTCTTCCATAAACTAATAAAAGAACACACGTTGAATTCAAAATAAAACTTTGCAAATAATCATTTACAGAATGAATGACTATCGTAGTTTAAAAACAATCAAATAATAAATATAGAGCATTAATCCTTTTCCTGAATAATGGGAATTAACTTTATTCTGCTGTTAAATATCTATGTATGTTAAAAGGATGAAGAGTGTATGTGAGAGGACTCACTCCCAGTGATGACACCACAGATAATTATTTCCCAGGTTCAGTTTCCCTCCTTTTTTTAAATCACTTTCACCTCCATCAGGGTTTTCACCTCTGGTTTTTTCACTTTCTTTAACATTGTGATATGCGTTTTTTGACATTTTCGCCAATCACTTCCTGGCATTGCCCGCTGCACCCGGCTGCGCCACATTAGAATGTGATAATTGTTTATCCAGGTTGTCACTGAAATCTTGCCAATACACTTATTTGTGAATTATATACCCCCTCTTGGTTTTACGGCTTAGAATAAATAAACGTTTCGTTTCATAATAAATCTCTCAGGGAATTACATACTCTTTCTTAGGGGACTCCCTTCATTGTATTGAGAGAGAAGAATTGCCAGCGACTATGATACAGATAAATGCCTACATGTTTGCCCCTGTTTAACCCATCAGCCCGCCTCCCTTCATGTAGTGAGGTTGATAAATAGACTCTTAAACTGTGATGACACACAACAGATGTATTTTCACTTTTGGTCAAGAGCCCTACATGCAGCTGACGTGAACACGGCATCCTGGATAATGTCAGTTCTTAAAGAGTTTTTCACATGACAACTTGAGGACCCATCAGCACTGCCACTCCCCACACTTTGTTGTATAACAGCAAAATATTTCACAAGCCAAATCAGCCCCTTTTCGGTATATGAGGAGAAGAAACAAGCTGAGTTAATACTGTTAAAATTACAATTAGAAAACTGAAGGTTGCATAAATCTGTGATTTACACAGCAGTCATGTGGGAAATGTCATTTTTTGATATTCTCCTTTCAAACTCCATCTGTGCTCATCTAACCTTCAACGGATACTGCATGTGTCAAATGAGGGCAAACCGTAGAGAATTAAGAAAACATCATTTCGTACATTGCTTGGTGTTGGTTTTTTTTTGGTGTGTGCACTGGCTCAGCTATCAGCAGGCACTGGGTTGTGGGAGCAGGCTGTAATCCAGCCCTGAGCTAGTCATGTGCTGCAGTCATGGGTCTGGGCTGAGAGAGAGACAGAGGCCAGGCACATGACTCCCTGCCACTGCTGGCATGTGAGGTCTGAGGAGGCAGGATCCAGAAACCGTGGTGTGTTTCTCAGTGATTCATGTACTGTTTTTTTCATAAGGCTTATCACCCGCGCTGAACCCTGGGAGTAAATTCCAGTTGTGAAACATTATTAGCAATACTTGGAGTTTCACAGGCTCTGACAACAGCGCACAGGTCATTGGTCAGTGACTTTCTACAGACTCACGTTAAACTGGACACAAAAGATGGAGCAGTCGTGGAACCATTTTCACATTCACTACATCTGGGTTTTTATTTGGATCTGCCCCCAATTTGCACACACGATTTATTTTCATGAAGATCCATGAATCATTCTCTGGATGGCATCATCAATCGCCCCCCCTATTTTGATTTAAACCGAAATAGGGTCTATCTATCTGATGGATTTTCATAAATCCGAACCACAATCTTAAAGACGTATGTGATCCTGTTACCTTTTATCTATTGCCACCCTGAGGCTGACATATTTGTGAGAGTATCAATTGTTTCATCTGGCCACAATTTGAATCTGTCCAATACTTTGGTTTATGACCAAATCACTGCAAAACATAATGACTTCAACCTCTAAAACTCTATCTTTTGGTGAAAGTTAAGTGATCGCTTCACTGTTTGAATGCATTAGTAAGTAAATAAATCACCATAATGAACTGCTTCGATATTTGCCGGAAATTCTGACTTTGTTAAGTTCACTAGTACGTTCAGCCTCATGTTAAAACTTTTGAGTTCAGAACAAAAGGCCATTACAAGGACTGTTTGTAATATTTATATCAGCCTGGTTATATGTTTTTTTTTACCCTATATTTTATTATATTGTTTTTATTTATTCAAGAGTGTGGTACCTCAGTTTGAGAGCAGGACAAAGCAAACGTTAACACATTCACAGTTAGAGTGCGAGCGCAGGGTTTTGAGCGAAGACATTACAAAATCTGACTGTGTAATCATCCTGCTCTCTAACCGAAAGAACACACTCTTGAATAAAGTGGAAAACAAACAGTAGATGCAGTAGATTGCATTGTTGTGGCCGAAGAAACGTACCCTGTTTCAGAGGTGACTGTCATCAGTTATTAGTGGGATGCTGCTCAAAGCTCCTGACAAACTGTGAAGACTCTCAGAAAGTAAACAAATTGCACAACATCATCTCCTGCACTTATTTCTCGTTGCAGTAGGCGTACTAACACTCACCGGCTGGTGTACAGCCTGCTCCCTCCAGATGTTTATAGTGAACCTGTACTTTCTCATCCAATTTACCTGATTTTGTTATTTGTATCTGAAATGTCGGAGGCGGGAAATTAGGAAGGAAGGACCCCTAGAAAATAAAATAATGATCTCCTCTATGTATCCACAGCAGGTTCAGACTCAGACTAACCCACCAACACACTGTTTTTTTGAATATCTGTATTCCATGTAGCCAATAGCAAGTTCATATTTGTATATGCATTGCTGGCCAGTCCTGCATTGCCTTGCCAAGCAGTTAGCTCACATACTACAAAAGTAAATAAGGTTGACTTTCGAATTCGCCTGGCATCCTCAGCACTACAGAACTTTTGGAACTTCTGCTGGTGCCCGGGTTATTGTTGGAAAACTCTGCGGCTGCATTTAGTATGGACGCGCAGACACTGCTGGCAGTTGCTAACGTTGGCTTCCAGACCGGGTCTTATCTTTCACAACACAACCACCAATGCTGAATGCAAAGTGTTGCTACATCTTTCTTCCAGCTCCGCCTCATCAAGAACTCCCTGCTCTTACACCTCTCCCCATTATGTTCCGAGCCTCGGCAGCTGAGCAACCAAATGCAGAGCAGACAATCTGAATGACGAGTGAATGGTTACATGGGTTTTCAGGTGTGTTTAAATTGACAGAGATCATTACCGAGATGGAGCTAAAAAGCTTTTGTGGACAGAGATTGTGGGGTTTTAGCCATCATGGTGATTTCGTATTGTCAGTTCAGTTGGATTGAACATCTCTGCACACGTTAAACAAGGCCATGATTACACCTGGCTACATTCACAATGAGACCATAAATGAGAATCATATTATCCATAAGCACATTCAGCCTGATCATAGCCTGACGGATGTGCTAGTGTGAACTCTGTGTGATTGTAAAGCCAGAACTTTGGACGTTTTGTTATTCTACCCATAAATGTATATGAGCCACTTCGGTGAAAACTGTGAGCTTCATTAGGTTTGACAGGAAACAGTTTTTTCTGCTGTTGAGTGAATCTGCTAAAGTTTTGATGGCCTATTTAAATTCAGTTGCACCTGGATCAGATTTTGAATCTCCTCCTCTCTCACAGTGAGTCACAGCGATGTCTCTGTTTTGCTCTGTTGCGCTGCAATACAAAAACGTCAGAGCTATTGTAGGGGCTGAAAGTTTTGTGCTCAAGAGGACATCAGTGACACAGAAAGACAGCGGAGACGGATCTTGAATCAGTGGGGTGTGTCACGCCGAACACAAACGGAGGTCATGCGGAGGCAAGTGAAGCGGGACTTCTGAGGGGTTATTACTTTGCCTGCCACTCGCTGGAGTTTAGAAAAAATACCTTGTATTTGAGGTGACTGACTGTAGAGGCCTGTATCTGCTCAGGGGACAACAGTTTGATGAATCGCTGAACCAGTTCATCAGACTTATCAATCAAATACATTTCCATCCCCCCTGCGAAGGTCAAGTTTTCACCCAAATTTTTTTCAACATTTCTTCCTTTTCCCTCCTTTTTTTTAACATATTTACTCAATTTCTTAAACATGCTCCATAATTTCTATTCAATAGCCTAAACATTTTGACACACTTTCCACTAACCCCTCACCCTAACCCTTTTCCTCAGTATCTCCAACATTTCTCCTTGACTTCTTTAACAATATTCTTTAATTTCTTCATCATTTTCTTTGATTTCTTTATTTTATTTTTTTCTATTTATTTATTATTTTGATCTATGTGTTTGTACAGTTTGGTGCAGATCATCAGAATAATTCATGCCTTCCTTTTATTTGTCTATGATAATAGTGAGATACATTTGGTGAAATGTTTGGCCTCGGAAGATGAATGTGCTCTACCACGTGTCATTTATATTTTTTCCTTTACTGTAAAAAACATCAAAACAAAATAAATTATTCGCTTTGTTTCCTGATTCTACCATGTTTTGTGTGAACAAAGGCTTAACGGGCAATTAAAGGTCTTCAGTAAAGCAGATCGGTACGTCTTTTTTGACCCTGAAGTACCTGGAGAAAAGATGGGAGAGTTGATGAGAGCATCACAATGGAGGATTTTGCAACAGTAATTAGGAGGTTTAGAAAACTACCGGCGACAGAATCCACGGTTCAATATTCATGTCATCCTGCCATTTGAAAACAAAATAAGTGCTTGTGTAACATAAGTATGAATGCACTTTAATCATTACTATTTCCAATTTGTATTTATGAATTTTATCTCTATTGTTTTCATAAACTATTTTTGTTAATGTTGTTTACTGTTGTGAAGGACGTTGCATGAAGTCAGCCTTAACTACACAAAAGGAACACTACAAAAACTGCAAGATAAACTTTGAGGAAGAAAATGTGAAGAACAAGCCTGATGATTGAAAGCAGCATATCCAAAAAGCAGCTTCACTATATCAACTTGTATTGTTTTAGCTACATATTGCTGTTCCCCCGAAGTGGAACGAAAAACCTGTGAATCTAGTTTATCGACAGTAGGTGTATGATTATATAATATTACTTGCCAAACAAACACAAACACACACACACACTGGGGAGAACCTTTCCTCATAGAGATGCTCCCGCAACAAGACAGGTACAACCACAACAGAATTGTGATTCTACTAAACCTGCCATCACAGACCATGTAGCCTCGAGGCTGTGTCCCATTCTATTGACGTGAAGGACCACACTCTCCTCTGTGGCCTCTATCAAATATACTGGAAGATAAAGGATGTTACAGTATCTGAGGGTGTATTTTGTCTTTGTAATAATTGCCATTTTCTATCTGCATGGGGTTTTAACCTCTGCCTCTGTGCGTTCCAGGCCTGGGCGGGGCCTGTGGTTACCTGGTGGGCGCCATGGACTGGGGTCATTCCGTGCTGGGGCAGCTGCTGGGCTCCGAGTACCAAGTCATCTACTTCTTCGCAGCGCTGACCTGGGGCATTTTCCTCACTGTTCACCTCTTCAGTATTCCAGAGCAGGCTCTGGGCAAAGACCCATCTGCCACCAACTCGTCACCTCCCAGTGCCCTGCGCACACTGGGATCCCACAGCAATGGTTACGGATCAATGTCCAAAGAGCTCGTCCCCACCGTCGTCCCGGTGTCGTTCCCGGACCTTAGACCGAGGTCGTTCTCTGCTCTGGGCGAAGCCAACTCTGTCACCTCCAGTGCCAAGCAGCCAAACAAAGAGGTATGTGATGTGCAGGGTGAACATTTACTCATTTACTTTAATTCTAACTCGTCGTTAAATTTTCTAAACTACTGCTCACCCTGGTCATAGAAATGCATTGCATGTAGAGGGAGAGGATAGAGAATGGATGTGCAGTGTAGTAGTGTGAAGTCCTGACACAGTGACGATAGGGACTCAACCCGAGGGGAACACAAATGTCTGTGTAAATTTCCATAGCAATCCATCCAATACTTCAAACACGAGAGACTTTAATTGAAAAATGGAAAATTTATTGCCATGGAAAATGAGAGAAGGTGAATGAGAGTTTGTTGGGCGTTGAGACCCCCTCGAGATGTCATGGTTGAATGGGGGTCTGGCTGCAATGTGAACGAAAACACACTGGGGTCCAGACACTGGCGGTAGTTGAAGGGACCCAGAGAACGGAGAGGAGCTGAGCGAGATGCGTGGACACTAGATATGGAGACAGGAGGTCATTGGGGAGGAGGAGGGTCGCAGCGAATCACTGAAATGACAGCTGGCGGTTGGGGCTCAGGAGGGGGAGTGGGGTTTACTTCTGCCGGCCGAAGAGTCCTTGGGTAAGATAACTGTCCCTGACGGCTGTGACTGCAATGTATGAATCTGTTTGTGAAAGTAAATACAGACACAACTGTCCTGTGAAAGTAAATACAGACAGACCCCTTAAGACCATTACAGCCGACAGTGAGAGAAAGAGAACAGATTTCAAGTTTGGCAGCAACAGCGTGATTGGCTTATTGAGATCATGGCTGACTCTGATTGGATTGCCATAAACCCCCAACAGTCCTGATTGAACTAATTTAACGCAAAAAAATACCAGGTGTCAAACCAATGAATCACCAAAACCATTAGGATCCATCCCCGGGAACAAGAGCATCTGAAAATAGGGCCAAGGCCAAAGGAGCCGTCCCGCTATCTCCACCACTAAAAATATTCTCAAGTTTGAAGCCGCTCACAGGTGGAAATATGAATATTAAAAGTTTTCAAACTTCAAGTCGTTAATGAGGCTTTTCCCTGCAGACGAAACTCCTCAAATAACCTGCTGAATCTTTCATGGCGTAATGGGGGTGGAGACAATTTCCTGCATTATGCATGGAGTTAGTCAGCGTGTACTGATATATTACATCTTTTTTATTCTATAAACTCAATCATCAATCCCTTCCGGCTGAGCTTCAATAAACATTATAAAGAGAAGAGTTTAGCAGAGGAGTTTGGATCATAAGACTTTGATCAATCATCTCTGACAGTTCATCGTTTATCTAAGATAGTCCTTGTCCTTCTATTAATTTAGTGCCACACAAATCAAAAATATTTTCTGTGCGATTTGTGATTCATGATTGATTGATTCAAAGGGATTTATTGTCGATATTTTTTCGGCATTTTAAGTTTGCCTCTTAATCCTTTATTATGCTGTTTCCGACCCTTGAGCGACATCCTCAGTGTGAGTCATCTGACATCGTCCCTCATTCCTTTGCTTAAGATCTTGAGGGGGCAGACAGTGGCTTTTTATAGCTGTCGTCAGATGTGTGATTAAGCGCAGCTTGCCGTGTAAATACCAGTAGAGTAGCAGGGGCTAGGAGATCGGGCGGATTAATAACATATATCCATAACAGTGTAAATAATCCTGTCAGTGTTGTTGCTCATGGCAGTGATGTGTGTGATGTTTGTGTCTCTACCTGCAGGCACAGAAGAGGATGACATTCCGGTCGATGATGAAAGCCATCATGAACATGCCAAGCCACTATCGCTGCCTGTGTGTCAGTCACCTACTGGGATGGACGGCCTTCCTCTGCAACATGCTCTTCTTCACCGATTTCATGGGACAGGTACTGATTTTGTGTGTGCGTCTGCATAGGGTCATGGACACATTTAATTAAAAGGAGCAAAGCCATTTGTGACAAAGACAAATGGCCCGTCTGCCTGTTTGTGTTCTGTGTGAAGCTCCTAATCACAGTTCATTTTCCACTCACTCCAAGAGACTTGAAGTGAATGGCCGTCATTAGTGTCGCTGTCATTACCGGCTCATGATTTTAATTTTTATAATCAGTTAATTGAAAATGCATTCTGCTTGTGTCAGCCTCCAGAGTGTGATTCCTCCACATTGTAAAGGGAATATTTTGGACCAGACCGAAGCAGACACTTCAAAGTGTCACCTATGGCTCCTTTGGAAAACTGTCATAGGCTTTTTTCCCCCCACGCACATTAGAGACTCATGTTCAGATTTTACAAAAAGGATGAACTCAATGAACGGCAGCGGAGAGAAGGGCAGGACAAACACAATGATTTAACAACATCTGAAAAGGTGTAAACCAAGTAAATATGTGAACTTACTCAACTAACAAAAGGCACCTGACTAAAGTGATTCCAGGATGCCGTGCTCCAGAGGTCAGGGTCCACTCTGTGCAGAGTGTTGCAGGGAAGGGTGAGGCAGAGCGATGGTGCTGCTTCTGGAAGGTAGAGCTGAAGAAGAGGCTGCATCCTCTTTCTATCCTCATACAGAGTCGTTTGGAATCCCTGCTGGTCCCGTTTTAGTCTGAAAACTCGAAAGTTGGAAAGGATGATGCAGGGACCCGCTTCCCGATTGGATTTTATCAGACATCTGTCTCATTAGCATGCACGTGCCAGGGCACGGATATTGCTGGTATGAAGCTAAAACCTGTGATGATTTTGGTTTTAAAATGTAATTTAAAACAAAAACATGTCCATGTGGATCTGGCCATGTGTTGGTGGGGCTGTACGCTGGCTGAAGTAATCCTGAACACGTTAATTTCATGTAAGGAGACAGAAAACATATTTGAAGCTTTGCAAAAAGCGTTTAACCACGAGTTTGAATGACGTTGGTGAAAAGTTGAAGGCTTGATTCTGTCTGTATTTGGGTGGGTTATTTGGAAGTATAGAGACCGGAGGAGTTTTAGGGGACAGGCGTTCACACACACACACACACACACACACACACACACACACACACACACACACACACTCACACATACAGGCTGAGCACTTGACAGAAAGTTTAAACTTCCCAACGCTTGATAGATAAAACAACTCATTGATTAATCATGAGCGTGATCGTTAGTTACGGTCTTTCAAATTTCGCAAGGCATCTGAATTTTACATTTCAATTAGCATATTCAGTACTCTGTTTCTATTGCCGTTCAAATTCAAATTTATTTTTCGTTAGCATAATATGTCAAGAACAGCTTTACCACAATAACCTTGGGGTGTTTTGAACAGCTATCCACAACCTCACCAAATAAATACATCGTTAATAATAGAAAGAGGCGTAAGTAAGAGATACATTATGAGGCACAAAAAGGATTCTATATACAGTGGGATTGCACATGGTCTCATCTCCTTCATAGTGTGCAGGTGCATTAACCAAGACATCAGTGGGTGAGATAAGCTGCTCACACTGAGGTGTTAGATGTGGTTAATCAGGAGCCTTAAGGCCTGCAGGTATAGAAGCTCTTCATCAACCTGTTTCTAAATGAGAAGCTGCGGTTGGGTGACTCTGTCTCTGTCTGATGAACAGGCTGAGCGCTGGTTTGCTCCAGACCCTGATGATTCTGTGGGCCCCACTCAGACAGCACAGCTGATAGATGAAGAGCTGGTGGGCTGATTAGGAGCTCAGCTCTTTCTTACAGCCTTCTGGGGTTTTTTGTTACGATCAGCGAGGCGGCAACCCCCCCCCCATCACCAGACAGTGACGTAGCCAGTGTGCTCAATGCTGCTGTAGAAGCTGGAGTCTCAGGCTACATCCCTATTACTACTTTGTCGTTTGAAAACCCTTTAACTCTGCTACTAGATACGTAGTACGAGTAGTTGGAAATGCTGCTGTTCCCGTGTAGAGTTTTAGTCGGGAGATGTTTGGGAAAGAAGACCTGGACGCTCATAACCACTTGCTGATTGGGTGTTTCTCTTCGCAATATCCTATCACATGACCCCCTTCTGGAGGAAAGAAGGCGACAATAGCCTTGGCTACCAGTGTAGAACGCGACTTAGATAATCAAATGCATGCGTTGCTGACCTTGTTGTGTTTGCTAACAGCTGTTGTGCAGTTAAATTCTGCATCTTACAATCATGCAACTGCTGACAAGATGAGGGATGGACAATTCAATTTGTCAACAACCAGATAATTTGTCATTCAGAGAAGAAATCTGAGAGCAGATGTTTCTCGTAAGCAGCCCGAGGTGAAGAGCTGAATCTGGAGTGTTTTCATCTACTCAGATGTGCAGGTTAAATTATTTTAATTGCTTCATGTTATTGTAAAATGGAATTCAGGTATTTAATGCAATGAAACAATTATTTGTCAGCCGAACTTGATGAGATTAATCATTATCGTCCCTTAACATTACTCATGAGGCAAAGTGACACAATTAAATAAGATGAAATGTGAGGGACACGATCCATTAATC
Organism: Limanda limanda; assembly: GCF_963576545.1. Classification (NCBI taxonomy): domain Eukaryota; kingdom Metazoa; phylum Chordata; class Actinopteri; order Pleuronectiformes; family Pleuronectidae; genus Limanda; species Limanda limanda. Next base: position 30,578,020 of record NC_083636.1, on the reverse strand, counting down.
CCTGTTCTCTGTGGAGAGAGATAGGTGGAGCAGGGTGGTGGTGGTGGGGGGGGGCTGCCTTTATGTATGTGTAATCCTCTGTTGATGTAAAATAGGGTTATAAATGCTGCAGGGTGTCACAGTGTGAATGCTGATCAAAGGATGCACTTCACGTTGTGACGCAACAGCCAATGCCACGCTTCACTAAGACCTAATGCACCGGCTCAAAATCTGAAATTGCAGACGTTGTTATCGTGGATAAGAAATGTGTAGCAGGTGGCTCCCATGTTGAGTTAAAGGGAATTGGCCTCCAGTTGGTTAAAAAAAAGACGACCAATATTTATATGAGAAGCTCAGTGGTTAGATGCTGTAGTACTTCATAATATAACTTTTAGTTTATGTCCCTACAAGAATCAAGTACCAGCAAATACAGTATTTCCGGTATTTGATATAGGTTCAGTGACAGGATTCAACTTTAAAAGGGTAAAACTTCCTATCACAACATGCAGCTTAGCATGTTGTGGGAGGAAGCCAGAGTAAATCCACGCAAACACATGGAGAACATACAAACTCCTCAAACATATAGAACTGGTCAGCTCCCTGTGAGGCGACAGCACTCTGTGTATTTATGAGAATTAATAATAACTTGGTTTCCACCTACGTGCACAGTAAAAAACGTTCAGGTTTGTGCACTTGTCAAAAGTCAACCAGTCACTGGGTTCAGATTTAAAATAATGTCTCCTTCTTTGCCTCAAGACAAAAAGAAATCCCTGTAGAGTGGAAGCAACCTTCTTCACCCTTCAATCCTGCTTTTTCTCTGTTACACTGCAGTAATGTATTTTATATATATATTTTATATACTCTTGTGTGTTCTTATTTGTTATTGCACCGCATAAACAGCCTAATGCATTTTACATTACACAGTAATTTAACTCTGCCTCTGTTTTCAAAAAACGAATAAAACTCATGATTAAAATGTATTTCTCATCTCCTCTGAAATATCCCCTTGCTAATCCAAAGTGCTTCGGACTCTTGTTTTCTTCCTCTGTACCAGTCACAGTATTTGAAAGTAATGACCCTGAATGTAAATAGCATACTTTTGCTGTTTCTCCTCTGGAAATGAGCAATTTCTTCTTTCCTCTTTTTTGCAGATTGTATACAAGGGAAACCCTTATGCAGAGCACAACTCGACAGCCTACGCCACATATGAGAGAGGAGTAGAAGTGGGCTGCTGGGGACTGTGTATAAACGCTGTGTCGTCTGCTCTCTACTCCTGTAAGTACACGTGCAACAAGTGAATGGATGTGAAATTAACTCTATTTATCGAATTCTCTCAAATGTAAAAAATGCAATATCACAAACTTAACTCATGACGTGCATAAATGTGTTATTGTTGATTGATTGATTGATATGTGATTCCAGCATGTATACTGAAGGTTGGAAAAGAATATGCAAATGTGGGGTAAAAGCCAGGAAAACAACCAAAGACTTAAAAAGGAATCAGATGAGCTGGTGAGCACCTCTAATCAGTTTGTTCTAGGCCATGCAGACCGTTAGTATGGTCACATGGTTGGACATTAAAGAGGAAGCTACGCTCTACAGCACTGATGGGAACACACGTTTTGTAGACTGAAACAAAGAGTTAAATGGTTGTGAAGAGAAAACACTACGGATGGTGAAAAAAAGAGAGCTGCGTTCTTCATATATGAAAGACACCCCTGGAAAAGGGTCATGTTGGAAAATGGCTTTACAGCAAAATGTCAGGCCGGTTGTCCAGCAGCTGATGCTCAGAAGATGCAAATCTAGTCAGATCCTGCAGAACCTCCAGCTGTCCTGTCAGGAAGATGAATGGCTTAATATTCCCTCTGAACACCGTCCGTGTCCGATCAGCTACGGAGAAGGGTTTGTTTGAAGTCACTGATCAAAATTAGATTTAAGCTGTTATTGAATCCTCGGGTTCTCTTTCTTTCTCCACCAGCGATGTGAATGTTCGAAGAAGGCAAAAAAAAAAGGGCACGATATCAGCGCAATCACATTGTGTTCATGACCAATTCAATCAGAAAACCAAATAATTCAAAGAGACTCACTTGATTGTTCTTGCCATTGTGTGGGTGGGTGAATGGCGGGAGAAAGGTGTGGGTGGTTGCTTCCGCATTGATCATTAAAGCCACTCTTAATTAAAATCACCCAATCCTGCAGCGACATCATTTGCTCCTGTGAAGGACGATGAGCTTTTGTGGGGAAACTATGTCGCTCTGGGCAACGATCACTTACTTTTCTTCTTGCACGACATGCGTCAGCCAGCCATTAGCAGGCCGTGCTTGAATGAAAGACGTTTTCCCAGAGGAAGGATGACTTGTATCCATTGAAATCCAAACAGAATGTCTGCTATATTGTGAAAAGTAAGGAAAATAACAGTTTGGACAAAAAATGAAGGCATTGATGCTGCACCTGAGGGGGGAATCTGGCTCTATTTATAGTCTGGGTGCTGAAGTTGATGTTGCTACTCTAGACAGTCAATTACACGTCCAGTCAGCTTTCATTCTGCAGGGACTTAAACACTATGGCAACATCTCAGAGAGGTGAAGTGCTAAAAAAAGACAAAATTTAATACCCTGAATTTCGTATTTGGCGTTATTAAAAATCACAATCATCCAAGAGACATAGTACGTCCTGAGTGATCTGATCACAGCTCTATGTTGTGAACAGAACCAAGATGCATAGAGGACGTATTTGAGATTTCATCACTCATACCTCTTTAAAACCATAATAAGTGGATATTTGCACTAAACTCACTAAAAAAATGCAATTGACTCTTTTCCCATTTCCACAACAGAGTTTGCCCCATTGTGTTTTTTTTCCTGATGAATCACGTTCATCAGGAAACATGATTCGATGTTCGATGTCATATACAATGTCATGTTCGATGTCATATACCTGCCAGGAACTGAAAAGCTCTTGCCAGAGTTGTATCTTGCACGGTACAAGAAAATAATCGCTGTTGCACGTTGTGCCGGAGACGCACACAAAAATAAGAACACAAACGTTCACAGCTATTTCTGCGCCAATGCCCGGGAGATCAATATGTATCAGAACGCTTTGCCAGAAAAGGTGCAGTGTCTAGACTGTCAAAGTAAAGAGGAAGTCAGTGAACTCTCCAGGGTGTCTTGTTTCTATCACTGTCTACCAGAGCCAGAGCAGATAGAAACCTGTGTTCACCGCAGAGTCATTTGATCTGGGAGCAAAGGAGGATTGTATCCATCCATATCCCATTGCAGAAAAAAGCCACATGTCACTGTGTTAGTGGGTTTTTAGATCAGTGGAAAAGAGGCTTTAGAGCACATTCAGAGGTGGTCTGGGACACACGTGACCACATTCTTTTGCAGTGTGGTCAGAAAATGTGTCCGGCGCCATACATTAAGGCCCTGTACTAAGCTGGTCTCTGACCTGCTGCAGTTTCATAATGAATCCCAAGTACATACAACTGAAATATTTATGGCCACATCACATGTTTCTGTTAAACTAAATTACCATAAACCAAACATGGCTTAACGCAGGAGGTAAACCCCGTTGGCGATAAGGGACAACAGCTGCCCCCTGAACGTTGACAATTCAAATCATCAGTTTTGAGACCTCCAATCGACTTAAATTTCTTGAATCACACGTGAGATCACATGTGAACGGTTGTTCTTCCCGTGAAAATATAAATATGAAAATTGCTGTCTTGCGGTCGTCTCTTACAGGAATATTCCTGATGAAGACCTTTGTCAGTCATATCAGATTTGGCTGTTTAATACGAATATATGACCGTTCTGTTCAAGGTGACAGTGATTTTCACTTGATGTACTAAACAAGCCGAGACTACTTCTTAGTCAATGTCAACTGGAATTGGCTCCAGCCCTCAAGGATCCTCAAAGGATAAGCGGGTTGGGTCAATGGGTGGATGGATGATGGATGGATGGATAGCACTTTGTGGAATGTATTGAGTTGCTGTGCAAACTGTAAAGTCAAAACTTCTAAGCGGAAGGCAGACTGACAATTAGTAACCTGCTGAGTCATGAACCCTCCTGTGTTATGTTCTGCATTTGTTTAAGGGTTGTTTAGTCTCTTTAAACTTGGCCCTGGTGACGCCAAGTCTGAACACCGTAAAAGTGACCTCCTCTGTGTTTGTGTGTTTTTCAGATGTGCAGCGTTTCCTTCTCCCATACATTGGCCTGAAAGGATTATACTTCATGGGCTACTTTGTGTTCGGTATGGGCACCAGCCTGATCGGCCTCTTCCCCAACATCATTGCCACGCTCATCCTGTGCACCGTGTTCGGTGTCATGTCCAGTACGCTCTACACCATCCCATTCAACCTCATAGCAGAGTATCAGCGTGAAGAGCAGGTAAAGAGATGCTTTATTTTTTCAAGGTTTAAGTTTCAGAGTATAGATGCAAAGGATCAAAAGACAACCAAAGACATAACAAAGAGAGCTGGGATGTGTGCAACTCTCAGATTAGTTAGGAGGAGCCCTGGTTTTCAATGACAAATGTTAGCATAGAGGAAGAATGCATAGCTGTTTCGACTAAGCCTTCTTCAGTGTGACAGTGGCCTGTGGCAATTTATTAAAAACAAACAATGTTATATTTACATTCATTGTTACCCACCAAAACTCCTCAGGACTGTACATTTGCGTGTAAGGTGCAGCAAGGGGTCAAAAGCTCAGCAGGGCACCTTTGACTTTTCACCCATGACTGTCAGTCAGTTTATTTCTAAAGGGTGTTTACTAAGGGGCAATCTGCAATCAAAGGTGTTGATTCACATAACAATACAGATAATACAAGCAAAGGGAGCCATATAACAATGTCCACTAGAAGTGCAATGATTTGTAGATTAATTTAAACTATTTTAAAAATAAAATAATTATTTGCATAATTATCAGAGCATTTACATCCTGTATAGAGGTGGGTTCAAACTAGGATTGAAAAAATAACTGATCATATTGGACGACCCAGCAAATATTATTCGAGACACAGCCTACATCTTATTTGGATAAACCAAGCAAAAGTTGCCATTGCCTGATTGGGATATATACAGCAGGCGTGCAGGTTATGTATATCCATTCCAATGAATACTCCTTGTACTTTTAGGGTTCAGGTTTCCCATAGGTTTCCCACAATGCAACTGGAGGCTGTCTGTCACAACACCCTTCCTGGTTTTGAGTCAAAACCAAGCAATTACTCTGGAGAACTCCCTCCAGAGCAACAGAGGTCATTATTCATAATTATTTCCCCTGACTGAAGAGTAATTCATTGAGATGGCTAAAATTACCTTCATATCTAAAAATAGTTAATAGCCCCTATAACCCAATTTACTTTATTACACTAAGATAATTCAACCAGTGATAATTATGTTGTCCAGGAAAACAGGTTCTATGTTACAGCCATCAAATGACATAATATAATGAACGGTGTTACAAGGTAAACGTTGTTGTACAACTCAAATATGTAGGTGCAGTGAATGAGGACAGAGAAGTCAACATTTTTATATTTAATAGAGAGTAAGTGAGTAAGACACAGTTGACTAAGATTTCACATGCAAACTTTTATTTTATCATGTAATGCTTACATTTATATTAAATATTGATTCAACCTAAAGATCTCTGAAGCATTACTATGCAACATATACACATTTTACTATATAGCAGTAAACTTTTAAAAATATTTTTTGTCCATTCGCACGCTGAGCTCAATATACCCAATATATACATCCATATTTCAGTTTTGGTCAGAAAAGCTATAGACCAGTTTATTCCCAGTGTACTTGACACACTGGGAGCACCAAACTAGAGGCTACTATTGACTGCAACAATTTTGGCAGCACAGGTTTGCAGGAGACGTGGTTTGTGGAGCTCAGATTTAAAACTCCCTGTGCCAAGTCTCTGGCATTTAACAAAGTGTGTTTTAATATCAGGAGAGTGCAGATCTGGAAGAAGATTGGGTTTTCCATTTTTCCTAAAGGCCTCTGAAAAAATTATAATTTAATTTTGCTGGATGACAACTGAAACTCATTAATTTGCCATTTTATACAAAATGACTCCCATTCAGAACATTATGGAACAATTGGCAACTGACAGCTGCTCATGATACTGCTTGAAAAATGAATAATCCAATAACGATCATATTAAGAAAACAATAAGTTCAATTAGGTTGCTGTTAAAAAATCAATAGGTGCTGAAGAAAGCCTTGTTTTCAATAGCAGCTTTGATGGGTCCTCGTGTCCTCAATCAATAAATCAAGTTCTCTGGTGATAACGTTCAACATTTAATCGCCCAAGGTGCCGCTGAATCCATTTCCCCAAGTACTGATTGCTTTCTGCCATGGACATCTCTGGTAATGGAGGAATTGATAACATCAGATATCGCTCTTCTTCCCCCTCCACCTCTTCTCCAATCATCTCTCTTCTTCCAGGAACAGTTGGCGATGAAGGGAATCAAAGAAACTCAACGAGGCACCGGTGTGGACTGCGCCGCGCTCACTTGCATGGTCCAGCTGGCTCAGATCATCGTGGGGGCGGGGCTCGGCGCCTTGGTCAACCTGGCAGGAAGCGTAATAGTGGTGGTCCTCTCGGCCTCGACCGTGTCTCTGTTAGGTTGCATCTTCATCGCCTTCTTCATCAAATACGTGGAATGACTCTGCTCCTATAAACTGTATTTTAAATTGTATTTGTTTTAATAAATAAAGATTCTTTATTGTATCTATAAAATGCCTTTGATGTTTTTATCGATTCCTTTAATTGGATTTAAACCGTCATGCACTGAGCTCCTGATATTCTCCTGACATTTTCCAGAGGGGCTTTATGTGAGAATCCAAAGTTTCGAGTCAGTTGCTGCGTACATTTTACTTGGGGGCTGGCGGGAAAAGTTCAAGAAAATGTCCAAGTGAGCTTCTGTTAGAATACAGTAGGAATTTGGGAACATTCGGCGATGAGGGCAAACGCTGCTGTCAACGTGCTGTAAACAAAAACATGTGATTGATGGAAATAGATGTGCATTTGCCTGCCATACCTCCTGCTGCGTTCTTCAAATGTAAATGGCAACTCCAGAAAATGCCCATACCCAATCCATTCATTATTGATTCAAAACCTACATTCTGTTCCTTTAGTTTGAAGGTTGAGCTTCACTGAGCAGAATGATGAACAGCATATGCAGAGCTTGGAACTAAAAGGCTGTTTTTCTCTGCTGAAAGTTTTCAAATGCTCATGATCTCTACTACCTCCTCATTATATTTCCGCTTCTGCTTCCAGGCCGAGAGAGTGAGATCAGTCGCTCCCTCACTTTTCAAAGCCTTTTTTCCCTCTTTTAACACACTGTCATCTGCAGAAGTCAGTTGCTGTGTCTGACAAGGCCATACACATTGCCTAGGCTTCAGTTGTTTATCGCTGTGAATCAGGCCCATTCAAATGCGATTTTTTTATGTAATTCCACGTAATATCTACAATTGTTTGAAAATGTATTTCAAAGCACCCTGGAGATCAATCGAGATATTAGCTTTTCTCCTGAGGAACTCCCATTTCTAAGTATGATTTGAGTCATTTTTCCTCCAATAACAGATTAAATGCTGTGTGTTTGTGTGTGTGTGTGTGTGTGTGTGTGTGTGTGTGTGTGTGTGTGTGTGTGTGTGTGTGTGTGTGTTTGTGTGTGTGTGTGTGTGTGTGTTTGTGTGTGTGAGGTGCATTTTATTCATTTTATATCAGATAAGACTGTGGAATGTGCATGAAATTACGCCTTTAGCTTAATTAAACAAATAATTAAAACTACAGCTGTGTTGATCTGATGCGGTGGGGAATATTAAAATGGGTTTGTGAGACTCCCATCTTCGTCAGATATGCATGTATGGGTTCTGTTTCTAATTTCATTCGATTCTTAAAGTTTGAAGACAGAATTAAACCATGGCATTTGATTAAGTCCTTAAACTTCTGTTATCTGGTGGTTAAATTATGGGTCAGTGCTGAGCCCCAGAAGGACAATATTGAGCTATTGTTGTGGTGATTTGCCACCTCGAGGGTAATTTTTGCAGTATGACTGCAAAAAGTCAAATACACATTATGAAATCACTTTCACATTAAACCAAACTAATTCAAGGTTCTGTATGTGTTTGGTATACATAGGTACAGGTTTGAATTCCTGCAGGCACTAAGAGAAATTCAATAAATGTTGTGCTGGGTTGAGATGTGAAAATGTTATTTATCTTAAGTCGATGGACCCACCTCCTGAAGTTGTTCTCAACTTGACATTTAAAAGGGTATGCACTTGCACTTTTATTTTTTTGCCTAAATGGCAAATAGAAATTGAAAATAAAGGATTGTGAGTTTAAGGTCTTTTTAATGGCAAGTTGCTCCCTTTTCTTTTTCTTATCGGATCGAGATGAGGAAGCAAACAAATTAGAAGTTAATGGACTGCTTTAAATGGCCCAAAATTCATTTAGAAGTTAAATTCATTTAATTAATTTCAAGGGAGTTCTGCATAAACTATGGAACAATTATGTTTCAGATGTGCGTCTGCGTGGCTGATTTTTAACGAGGCCTCTCTCGTATGTGCGCACGACACAGCAAGTTTTCAGATGCTTGATCAGGATTTAATAAAAATCCCAAATGCTCTCAAAAGGGCAATTTATCGAATACTTATTCTGTGGTGTGACTTCAGAGTTCTGTTACTCAGCCAAGATATGCACCACAGGTACCAGCCACATCAATATGGGCCACAGATCAATTTAATTACACAATTTAAGACAGCAAAATCTGAGCTTTTGACTCAATATACAATCAAACTCCCTGAGAAAAGAATCATTAAACAAAGTGAACTAATAAAATAATGAGGAGCCTTGTGTTTACACAAATTAGAGTAGGAGAATGTTATTCTAGTCACTAATGTACATTACTTTAGTTAATATAGTGTGTTGTAACTGATGTAATCACCTTTTTGGAGTGTTTGGTGTGCAGGTGATTTTTTGCTTTTGACATTATAGGCTCATGACACATTCATTATTCACTCTAAGCATTCATTAACGTTGTCTAAATCAATTATCAGTAAGGTGTGAAACTCGTTGACTTAAACATAAGGATAGGGATTCATTTGACGTCAGAACTGAACGAATGAATGAATGAACACTGGCCACGGGTGAACACACTGTCCCTCTGAACAAAGACAAGGACCAGCAAGCCGCTCTTTGTTGTCCATGCACTTTACTTTGCGCATTTAACATTTTAGACGATTATGGCACAAGAGAAAATGCACTCTCCTCTTTTATTTTAAAGAGTAGCTTAGGGCAAAAGCACAGATGCGAAGTGGGCAAAGTGACAGACAAGCAGGAGCCAATGTGATTAACTGAGATGATGGTGGTTTACAGGCCAGTTTCTGTTTGCGCTCTTCTCGCCAATTACGCACATCCAAGCTGGACGCGCACCGCAGTCCCTCTGCCAGCTGTGAGATAATGTCCATTAACATTAACACATGTAATAAAACTCACAGAGCATTAAAATACACAGTCCGTGGCACTTTAGACTAAGTGCTGTTCCGTGGCAGATCTCTCCTGTCATTGTACATCACTGCTCCCGGAGGATAAAACACAACAGGGGCCTCCCCGGGCGCGCTCAGGGGGACCAGGACGCGTCCCTGTCCGTCTGTCTCCGGCTTGGTCGTGGCTGTGATCGGCCTGATGGTGGTGAGGGTCGGCGAGGTCACCTGCCAGAAGAGTTTCCTCAGCGCTTTCCTGAACTCCCGCCTCATCAGGCAGTACAGGATGGGGTTCAGGCAGCTGTTGGAGTGCGCCAGGCACACGGACACGGGGAACACGTACACCTGCGTGGTGTAGTACTCGTAGCTGAAGTGGACCACGTTGAGCTTGATGAGGATGCCCCAGGCTGTGAGCGCCTGGTTGGGCAGCCAGCAGAGGAAGAAGGACAGCACCACGATGGTCACGGACTTGGTGACCTTGGCGCGTCGCTTGGCGCTGGAGGAGTTGCTGTGCTTGGAGGTGATGAAGCGCAGCAGGAGCAGGTAGCAGGCGCAGATGATGCCCAGGGGCACCACGAAGCCCAGCAGCACCTTCTGGGAGTGGTACAGCCCGAGCCAGAACTGTGCGCTCCCGTTGGCTTCGGGGAACTTGACCAGACACAGGTCCTCGTTGGACACGCTGACGGTCGTGGAGAAGACCGCATGCGGCAGCGCGGCGGAGACCGCGGCGACCCAGATGAGGAGCGTGATGCCGCGGGCCGAGCAGCAGTGCGTCCTGCGCCGCCGGCCCTTCAGCGCCGAGGCCAGGGACCAGTACCGGGCCACGCTCATGGCCGTGAGGAAGAACACGCTGGCGTACATGTTCATGGCCGTCACGTAGGACACGATCTTGCACATGGCTTTGCCGAAGAGCCAGGTGAAGTCCAGCGCGTTCTCCACCGCCCAGAAGGGCAGAGTCAGCACGAACTGGAAGTCCGTCACCGCCAGACTGGTCACGAAGAGGTTGATGGAGGATTTCTTCCAAACGCGCTTGGACTTCATCAGGTACAGGACCAGAAGGTTCCCGACCAGACCCAGCGCGCACACCAGAGAGTAGATGACTGAGATGATGATCCGCACCACCGCGGCTCCATCTCCCACGAACTCCGCTTTCCCTGCGTCTGACAGGTGGAAGCTGTCGGAGGAGGTGGAGGAGTTGGTCGAGTTGAACACGAAGCTGAAGTTAATCCCTGTTCCCGCCGAGTCCTCGTACAGACCTCCGGTAAATTCTCCAGACATTTTAACTTGATCCCCAGGTGGTATTCAGTAAAGTCATGCCTGTAGATCCAAAAGCTTTACCTCCTGGGAAACTAGAACCATCTTTGGCTTTTACGCACGTGCGCAAGCCTCTATTTTAATACAAAAGAACGTCTATGATCACACTAAAAAAACGGTGCTAAACTTTCCTTGAAGCCATGGGAAGAAAAAAAGAGATGTCGCTGTGCGGGCATCATCAGGTCTCAGTGTTGCTATGAGCTCTTCTGCGCGCGTTTCAGCCCTTCAACCGTGGAGAAAGCGTCCTGACCAATCAGGAGCCTGGCTCTGATTGGATGCGTATGTTGTTAAAGGAAAGGAGATGGGAGGGAGGGAGGTGGGTCCATTACTTTTAATTTGGCTTCCCGTTTATCCCACTTACCATTGGCAGAGGGACAGCAGTGTATAAGCCATACCGATCCATCAGCGTTGGCCAGTGTTCACCTGGCAGGATGGCACAGATGAAAAAAAAAGAGGGTGCGCGGAGATTAGGACGAGAGGAAATAACAAAAACAATGGATTGAGGAAGAATGAGGTGGTGACCAGAGATATAAAAAGGAGGAGGGACAAGCTGAGGATGGTAAATTACATTCATAGTGAGGCTTGGCAAGCATAAAGGATCCATATATCACCAAATATCCATAATGCACAAATAATATATAGTATAATATATAACAAGCAAAGCACTATACCTTTCTCTATATATATATAATTATTAGTATTCAATCCGTCCATCCATCTATCCATTTATCTTTCAATACCAAAGTCCTGCATTCAACATTCGTGCTGTTAATGTGAGTAAAATGTAAGTATAAAAGTATCAAAGTGTCCTCGACTCATACTGGTGTTTAGGCTTCTGTCTTATTGTTACAGAAGCATAAACATTTTAATGTTGCATCTGGTTAAGATGTGACTAATGATGTGTCACATAGTTTAATATGCTCATTATGAAATGAATCAGAAAAACTAATTTGCAATAATGTCAAATAAATTTAGAGCAGTACATTTTATTATTTATTTTCTTTATTTCATAGTTTATGATTCGACCATCCCAACTTGATAATGACTGAAAATGAAAACATAGCTATATATATCCCTCTGTTACTCCGAAATGCAAAGTGGAAGAATAAAGATGCTTGAAATGGAACGTTTTATAAAGTCGAACCTTTCTTAGATTTCATCATTTGGTGAATTGAAATATCTGTGAGGACTGTAGTGTTTTGCTGACCTCCAGTGGTGGTCATACAAACTACTAAAACTGAACACACACACATGGGACAGGGGAGGGATTACACAACATGACCTGGCCGAACAACTCACCTCGCCCCCTGCCCCCTGTCACCTGTCCGCTGCTGATCTGTGAGTTGTCTCTCTGTCAGTCTGTTCGGTATTCAGCTGCTGCAGCCAGCCGCTCGCAGACATACCACAGGAGAACAGATGGAGTCATTTGCAGTCAGTGTGAATCAGCGTGTGTCATCCAAATATCTAATATCCGCAACAGGTCCACTGGAGCTTACAGTCACAGTTTGACAATAACATGGCAGATTTATGAAAGAGAGTTTTTTTGCCACGCCTCTGCTCCAAATCAAACATCCCCAGTATCTGTCTGTCTTATCAGCCTCATATTTCCAAGTCCCGCATGACACACCCCTCATATAGAAACTCCAGCATTCCACAGCTGTCACTGTTGTGATGGCAGCCACACACAGGTCACCTGGAATTAGGTCAAAGATCCTAAAAGCTTGGTTGTAGACAGAGAAGAGAATAGATTGTTGAACATAACCCTTTTAGATTAGTGTAACGTTCTGAAGGTCAGTTTGGTTCTAAAAATACCAGTAGCTCTTGGAAACATGCTGCATCACTTCTTGGCACTCTTGCATTTTTATTCATTTTTTTTGATGAATTCTTCTCCAAGTTAACTTCATACTCGCCCTGGCATAGAATATGAAAAAAGCTCAATTTTGTAGGCATTCTGAGGAAAAGCAGTGCACGGCAAGAGATGCCAAAAGCACATCAGTCAGGTTCCTGCCTCTGCTAAATGAATTACAGCTGGCGCACAGCGAAACACATTAACTTCCACGAACCGGACCAAAACCATTACTTATGTGTGGTTGGAAGCTTAAAACTTGTTAATGGTAAGCAACGATGAATTACACATCAAATACATCAAGGTATTGATTGATGATATAGATTCAAAAGGGATTTCAAATGTGTTTGTTACTAAAACCGTGAAAAATTAAGTAACAGCTTGCAGGGAGACACAGTTGGTGAAGAACAGATAGAACGAGCAGGAGCCAGTAACTGAGATGAATAGATTTTGGAAAGACTATTTGCCTGCCAAGAGTGAGATAAGAGGATCAACAGAACTCTCATGTCTGTGCAGGCGGTCAGCTGGGCTTATCTTAGCATAAGGACTGGAAGCAGGGGACAACGGCTGGATTGCTCCATCCAAAGGTCAAAATAAAAGTGCATTAGCACCTGTGAAACTTATTAGATCACTTTCTGTTTTGTTTTCGAGCTTTGTGTGCATGCATCTGTCTAACAGTTTCAAATTCAAATGTAGATATTGAATAAAAGCCATGAAAAGTTATGAACCATCTCATAATACATAACACAGTAAAGCAGATTTAAATACATTAAATAATAGTTATACATGCTGTGTGTATCCATCTCATTCATTTATATCTTCATACACTGGCTAGTTCAGTTCCTCACGCACACACACACACGTACACACACACAAGTTTTAAAGAATACATTGGCAACAGTGTGAGTATCAATGAGCAGGGATGAGATAATGGCCGATACTCTATGTTCACAGTCTTAACGCAGGAATTTCTTGGCTCTTGCTGCTCTTCTTTCTGCCGTCTCCAGCTGGTTATACACAGCACCATAGCAACAACACAATAAAAAACCGTAACCAAAGTACAATCACCTGAAAGGGAGCGCAATCTTTCCCTTGCCACTTTGTTTGCGTAGTAATACTGCAAATATAAGGGCACATGAATGTAGTGACCTTTTCTGTTCAATTCTTTCAAATCATTTAAACGGACAGAAAATACACAATAGACATATTTATTAACGGAAAGAGCAGGAGCAGACTTCACCGACTCTCTCTTAAACGTCCTCATTCTACATTTAGATGCAGAAGTAATGCACACACAGACACACGTCGCTGGCAGTTTGGAAAGTGTCTCATACAGTGAAGCACTTTCACTTTGGCCGAGCCTCCGCACACAGGCTGAGCTGTTCTGCTGCTGAAGCTTGGAGGCTGGCCGGCTCCAAATATACAGATCAAAAAAAGCCTCCAGCACAAGTTCTCCTTGTCCTCGTCCTCCTCGGCCGTTCAGACCTGCAGCCTTTAGTAATACGTGAGGCTTCTCTTGCATTGCTTGTGTTGACCAGTAACAATATTCTGTGTGAGTTTTCCGTGGAGACATTGCTGTGCACAGAGGAATAAGTGATAAATACTATTTCTACTGTGTATTTGACACCAAAGAAAAAAAAAAGCAGCAGGAAACAGAGTAGAAATAATGTCACACAAAACTACAGTACATGCTGTAGCTGCTGGTACTTGTATCTCTCTACATTCAATGATTTATAAACTTGCCATAGTTCCCCAATGAGAACTTAAGTCACTTTCCTCTCAGTCTCAGTGTCTCCCGCACCCAGACCAATAGCCTCATCAATTGTCACTGGCTGTCAGCTCCTGTCACAGTCTTTCCAGCATAGCAACAATTGATTAAAAGATCCGTGCAGGCAGCAGAGGCAGGCCACAAGTGCCTGTAGTGGAAAAAAGTGTCCTTGCCAGCGCACGTCCATCCCGACACTCATCCCCAACTTGTTGTTTATCATAAATCCAGGGAGGTATCTCCTTTGTCCCCAAGTTTCCAAGACAGGGCGCAATTTTAAGAGAAGGGGGGCAAACTCCATGTGCTCCAGCTTGATTGACCACAGCCAGGGACATATAATATCCACAAATGTCCCTCCCTCTGAGTGGGCCTCCGTCCTGTCCAGCTCAGAGACACCAAGCTGCCGTTACTGTGAGAAAAGAGGCAGCAGCTGCCACATGGAGGACAACTCCTCTCATATCTAAACAGTTCCCAGACACACAGACTCATACAAACTCCTCAAATAGTGTTTGTTTCAGGTGTCTCTGTTGAGACCGTGTGCATCGCTGTGGTATCCATCATGCCGAGCTTCTCGGACTCGTTCCTCGGTTCTTCCCTCCGTCTGCCCCTCCATCGACACAATCTGCTGCTACGACTGTCGGAGAAACAAATATATCAAACACAGAATCCACGTTCTTATACACAGCTGAAATAACAGAAACCTCTGTTTTAAAGGAATAATTCCACAACACTTGATGGTTGTTCATGTATAGATGTAGTTCCCGAAATGTCAAATTATTCCTGAACACACACACACACACACACACACACACACACACACAGAAAGGCTTACTGTGAACAGATGCAGATGAACACTATGAGAAGAATGAGCAGCACGAGCCCGCCAATGACGCATGCAATTATGATTTGCTGTTTCTCTCCTTTCCGCCAGTCCAGGTCCAAATATCCACACCTGGAGCCCATGTAACCCTGGTGACACCTGGGGCGAGACAAAACTAAAGATTACTTTCATAGCCTGCTGTTTGTCTGCTTCTCCAAATATAGAGTGACATACCTATTCAAAACCCATTAGAACAAAAACGATGAAAGCGGCCTCACTCAAGCAGTTTCTCTTTCGTCCATTCTGTATTAAGATCATCTTACTCCATAGCTGTTGACAGGTTTCTCTTTACTCTACTTTATAACAATGTACATTTACCTCACTACAGCTGTACGTTTCTCCATCTTTCAGCAGTAGACGTTTCTCACCTGCAAGACGGTGCCTTCTGTTCTTCAATGTAACGACACTCCCCGTGGATACAGTAGTGCACTAGTTCTTCAGGACATCTGGAGAAGTGGCCGCTCCATGGCTCTCTATCTCTTGGGTCTTCTGGAGAAAATGAATAATCATTTTCAAATTCTGTTCCAGATAAGTGCAGCATTTGTGTTCCAGTTTAAGTTCACATTTGCTAGTTGTATGTTTGGGAACTCTTGGGCAGTTTTTGAAGGTAAAGACAGTAAATACATCCACTGCAGCATACAGACATAAAAAATGAATCCATCATTACTTTGGGAATCCAACATAGTCAATACTTAGCAAATCCCCTTGGTTTCTTTATAAGCGTTAGAGGATCAATATCATTCTCCTGCAGTATCTATTTGTTCATTGTAAGCCTGCAGCTGGCAGCAGGATCGACAGCTACAGGCTTAAAACGGGGAAACAGTTGGACGACTACAAGTACAAATGATCTCAGCTCCAAATAATCCCACAACATAAATCCTCATAAAATAACACCTGTGGTGCTGGTAGGTGAATTGTAGTACCTTTGGACAGATTTAGGCTAGCTGTTTCCCCCTGCATGCAGTCTTTATGCTGAGCTAAGGTAATCAACCAGCACCACTGGCTCTTATTTAGCCAGCAGGGTTTGGTTAGGTATAGGCTCAGTTTAATACAAACAACAATGGAAAAAAGCAGTATAGTCACTAGAGGGCGTCATCCCTTGACCATAAGTGTGAGTGTCATGTGTCAATCTTCTCAATTGACCTTGGTTAATAAAGCAACAAGCTAACATCCTAAAGTTGTTTTAGTGGTCATGTTTCGTCAGCTTGCTTCTTTGACTTACGCCCTCGCCTCCTGGCATGCCGGGATATAAATAGGACATGTGCAATACGATCCATGGAGGAAGCCGGCCTGTCGGTGCCAGCAAACGCCTGGTGTCATCGGGTCTCACTTATCAATTAATGTCATTCCTCGCTACATGAAGCACATGATGATTTAATCTCCATTTCACATCTTTAGACGGCTCACAAACACACAGTAAAACACACCCTGCTGCTGGGCGGCCATAACGTTGACCTCATGGCCACCACTAACCACAGGACGCCGCTATCTTTACAAGTCATTCCCCTGAGATTATAGTTGAAAGCGCTCTTGTAAAACAACACTGCTGTTCGGGTGACATCAAGGAGAGCGCTTCGGTTGTTCACTGCAACATGAGATGCGGCCTGCCGTCATGACCTCAGCGGTGAAAAGATAAATATCCAGTTACAAAGTTTAAAGGAATAACTCGGGAAACATTGGTATGTTTATTTGCTTCCTTAACAAGAGTTGGTTAAGATGAGAGGATAAATACCAATCGTGTCCGTTGAATATTTAAAAAAGAATGAAACGTAAAAGCAACATTTTGTGGTTTTAGAGAGATGAAATTATTGTCCCCCCATTTTATTTAGTCTTTATGCTATGCTCAGCTAAGTTAAGCTATAGCTGCTAAACAAAGCTTTGTGTTTAGCAAATTAGAATGTTTTCAATCGTGTTATAAACTTTGTTTGTTTCTTTATAGTAAAACGTATTTCTAATTTTAACATTGAGTTGTATATATGTGTGAGACGGTTGAACTTTGTAACCGGTTTGGCAATAAGTGCCTAATGTTTAAGAGTAATTGAAAGCTGCAATTAGACAGAGTTTTAACCAGTAGTTCAACTAACACTAATGCAGTAGCAATTGTTGTTTTTAGCAAATTTCTTGCCAGGCAGTATTTCATTGGCTATGGCTATGTGTTGTGTCTTTCTATTTGGATTTATTGGTTTGTTGATTGAGAAAGTTGAAGATCCACTAATGTATTATAATTTGTACTGAAGCGTGCACGCTTGGAGATCCTAGCTTTGTTTGATCAAGTGATGCTTTACACGTTGCTGAATTAAAATGCGCTGCACAAACTGGAGCTTATTACTGAATATTGTCAGTAACAGCCATGAGTTACAGCTGTATATTCAACTGAACCAACAGGAAAAACCCACAGCAATGGCGTCCTGCAGTGACCCTGTATGGTGCAGTTGAAGTGTCTCACCTGAAGCTTGGTAAATGCTTGTTCAGACATTTTCCAATCATTTAAACTGTATGAATTTACCGTGGCCTATTTCTACATGCAAACATACAAAACAGTTATCTTACCTAATACCTGCAAAAATCATGAAATATCTTTAGTACTTCTAAAACTGTAATTATTGGGATTTCTACTACCCCATAATGACTTCTTGTTTACAAAGTATATGGTCCTGATGAGGCAGCATGTGTCATAAGATTGCTTTAGACTATATTTAAAAGCTCACTAGTCAGACTTTTAGAAAAAATTTAAGTTTATGGATTTATGAATAGCTGGTGCAACCCAGTCCGGGTGTCTGGACAGTCTCCACAATAAAATGCCTCTATCTCTGTGTTCTTCCTGATTTCTTCCTTTCCTGTGAGATGTACTTATGTCAATTTGTGTTTGCATGTTCATATCCACTAATGTGCTTATTGTTATATTAAATCACCATCTTGAACGTTCCACGCAAAAATAGCCTTTTGTGACAACTGCTCCTGTCCATATCTACCTGTGCAATTGTCTCTGTTGCCATGGTGATGACAGTTCTCTATAGTTCGATTGGTGGACTCCACCGTGGCGTTGCCCTCTGCGATGCAGTATTTGCATAAGGCCAGAGCTGCGGGAAGAAACACAAAGAGGAAACACATCACACACACACACACACACACACACACACACACACACACACACAAACATATGATACAGAATGCTCAAATATTAAAACCAATTTGTTAAATGTATAGCATCACATAAGAGAAAAACATTTTTAAAATCCTAATCTGGGTTATTTGTGAGTAAGGATGCCAGCTGGCCTTGTTAGAGCGAAAGCAGTGTTATCATTCATTCACGCCCACTTTTGCCTCGTGTGTTGTGTTATTTTACATAAGGGACACCAATTTTGACATTGATTAGCATATATAAATATCACATGAATGGTTCAAAATTATCAACCCACACTACTATAGGAATAAAGCTCAGCAGGAAGAGAAATATCTTCAAACCTGACAGGGTGGGTCATTCAGAAAGCATGAGGCTATTGAATAAGTGGACCAACTGTATAAACAATACAGAATTAACCCATACAGTGACAGTCTATCTATATATGTCCCCAGATGTGTAACTGTCACTAGGAAGATGTTAGAGAACGTATTATACGTAATCATATGTACACTCTGTGTCCTTCTGAGGCTGGAAAACTCGAATATGATTATAGATAATAATTACTATGTTATAAACACATCCCTCTGTTTACAAGTGAGCACAGATTCAAGTGAGAGGGTGAAACAACACAAACCTTACCTGTTATTATTGCCACATAGAGTCTATACACCTTGGCCATCTCCTCACAGGATAAAAGTGCTTATCCAAACACTGAAAGTTCAGTGTCATGGGCGAGTAGAAGTCAAACTGGATCAGTGCTTTCTCAGAGGTCAATGACCTTTGAAAAAGGTGTGGACACGCTGTGAAAGTTCCCCAGTGACGTGTCGTGTTGTGGTCCTTCATTGATGCCGTTTTAACCCATGGTCTGAAAAGTCTGAGGCTATAATCAAAACGCACACGCAGCCCAAAGTGGCTCCCTGCATGGACTGGCACTGGACTGCAAATAGAGTGTGAGAATAGATAAAAGGGGGGTGGCACTGAAACCCAACTCTGCTCTCTGCTGCACGCCCACACCTTTAAAGGAGAACACCAGCTCCATTCAAGCCACACAGGTTATTTCCTTGTCAGAGAGCAGCTGCACCTGTACACCCGAGACTTTCCTTGTTTTTTAAGAATGAAGTGACAGACGGAGCATTCACCGCCAAAAACCTGTTCAACAGCAAAGCACTTTTCCTTTGAAGGAACATGTTTGTTTGTATGACTTCTGATGATTTCCTGGACCAACAGAGAGTAGATAAATGTAGGAGGAGGGACAGAATCAGGGGATGAGTAACACCACTGTAACATCTGGCCTCCATCCAGACCGACCCCTGCAGAGTATGACTCAGCTGGAGGAATGTTTAAAGGGAACGTTTCAGTGGCAGCGGTTAATGTTCTTTGCTTTTCATTTCATTAAACTTTGTACCTCCACCCAACATATTCCAGAGGGAGGGAGATGTTTTTCTGCAGAATTAACTGGCAGGGGTTTTCCTTGTTAGTTTTTCCTCATTCTTGTCGAGGGTTAAGCGCAGAGGATGTTTCAACTTATTAAGCCCTATGAGGCCAATTGTGAATATCGGCTATACAACTGAGATTTGATTAAATTTGACAAACTGAATCAAATTTTTACAGACAAAACATGTAAGCTAATGTTACAACATTGTTTCTTACACATTAATTCAACAGTAATAATTGTCTTGTAACATAACAATGAATAGTAGAGCAGTTACAGGCTTCCCCCAAAACTGAACAAGTCAATTCATAATTTTGATCATTAGGTGTATAGTATGGAGGAATAGTATTGGGCTGGTTAAACATATTTTACCCAAGAAATATTTTAAATGCAGGTCTCCATTAAGTAGTTGAGTCTTTCCATTTTTGGTGTTTAGTTTCTTTAAATGAAGAAAGATATTTGAATTTGGAAAAGTGAATGGTGATATTTTGAGTCTGTGAACATGACCAGCAGATGGCACAATTCCCCTTGGTCCTCCTATGAAATAAATAAAGACTTTCAACATGTCCTGACACCTAACATTGTGCTTCAAGCTTGTTTTTATGATATCATAAATTCACTTTGATTTTTACAATATCTATGTATGACCAGCCATCAAAAGTGTTGCTAAGGCTACAATCAAAGCAGTCTGTCCATGCCCCTCGCATACTTTTCCTATGATGATGAAATCTGCATATGAGAAACGGTTGACCCCTTTAGCAAAAGGATGGAAAAACATCAGAGAGAACATGAAAAACATGTGCCATGTGCCAAAAATGTCAAGCTGTGCACGAATCTGTTTGATTATTGTAAAAGAGAAAACTGCCCACCGAGACGTTTGAAAAACTAACTAAATTAACACCTTGTGAGCTTCCCAGTATTTCAATTCATTATCTTCAAGCCACATCTGAAATCAAAGCCCGCTGGTCCACCCCCACAGCAGGAGGTTTAAGAGGAAGAAAAAAATAGTAAGTTGAAACAATTTTTGAATTTGTCCAATCCTGAAGGCATTTCGTGTCAACACATAAAGATAAACTGAGAAAAATATTAAAGATTATATCACATTCATTTTCTGTAAACTATGTAATCATTGTAGGTGCATATACTGTTTCTCTATTGTAGCTGTGATAGTTTATCCCTATAGAAAAACACTACGATATTCTCTAATACTTCAGACACTGTACCGAAAGTTCCACAAAAATCTTTGTATTGTTGTGAGCACTATTTAAAACAATTTAAAAGAAAATACTTCTAATAAATGTACTATGCTTATCTTAGGTTTTCAGTATCTTCAGATAAACTGTTGACATTCTAAATTTAAAGATAAACACTATCGAAAATATGTGAAATTATTAAAACAGTACTGTATTTTAAATATTTAAATCAAAGCACAGCTTAAGTAAAGGTGTAATGTTTGTTTGTTGGTGTTTTTTAGTTTTATTCTATGCTATAATAACATTAAAGATACATTTGACATAGCAATTTATTTTCTTCTTTTTGCAAACGTTCAATACTATATCACATAAGAATTATTTCTGGGTCCAAAAGGGGAACATCCTATGTCCTTGCTGTGCTGTATTTTTTGTAAAGGGTTTGTAGGCAAGCAGGCACTAAAGTGGGAAAACTATTGAGACTCGTCCAGAGATAATGTCCTGAGAGGAAAAGGAAGTGACAAAGCACAGAGCCACCCCATGACTGGCTAGACGTCTTTTAGGCTGATTTAGACAGAATCTGAGACTTTCTACATCTTCACATGTCTATAAATAAAGATCTGCGTTACATAATTTACGTGCAAATAAATAAAATAATCAGGCACTGACTTAAATAACTATAAACACTAAACCATAATTGCCAACAAGATGTATATATTTATATGAAATTTCTACACCATGATAATTATTATTCTAGAACCTTGGACTTAAGTATAAGAGTTTAAACACGTCCAAAAAGCTGTAAGGTTGAGAGGCTGAGTGGGACGTAACTCTGTTCAGAGTGTCTTTGCAGTTTGGTACAGGAAACCCTGTTTCCTCTCTCTAGCCGAGTTCCTAACTTAGACTGGACGTCAGGAAGCTCCGACACAGTGAGATTCCAGGGTGTAATTTAGAGCCTGCCTATAAACATCCGCTTAAATCGTTCTTTGGCTCCTCTGTCCACTGTGTAAAGCAGCGATCAAACTAATCCAGCCTTCAAAAGGTGTTACAATAGAGACTATGAAGTACATAATGCACTGTTATATGTTGAGAAACGGAATGACACAGTGATGTGGTAAAACAAGACATTTATTTGAAAATAATCAAAAAGTTTCTCTTAAAAAACATTAAAATATAGTTAAAAAATGGCCTAAAAAAATAAACATAATCTTCAGTGGGTGAGATGTCACAGATGTGTCCACTTCTTCTTCCTCTGCAAAAAAAAAGGAAAACATTTGTCTCTTTATTTTAGAGTCAGCAACTTTGGTGTTTAATCAGAAACAAAGGCAGTAAACGTGTGTGGACTCGGACCTTCACACGACAGCACAGGAGCGGGGCTCCCTGAAGGGGTTGCTGCCTGTGGGGACTCCCACCAGCAGGGCGTCTTTGCCCGCGTTCTGCAGACAGTACTGCTGCAGCTCTGCAGCCGCCTGGGACACCTGGGGACATGTTTGGTTTTATGGTATCACTTTCTGAGTCGCCCTTTTTTTAAAGGTTTTACATGCACTAACATGTATTTATTAATTAAGTCATTCACTCACACTTCATCGATCAGTTAACAGCCAGTGATCATTATTTATTTTGGGTTGCCTGGTTGCAGAAAATGCCCCTGCAACAAACTTTCTTTATATTTTCAGCTCTTCAATTAACTTTTTGATCACTTCCCTTCTAGAAAAGAGCTGCACGTCATCAGTCCCTTCAACTGTCATCTTGATTGATTA
Organism: Limanda limanda; assembly: GCF_963576545.1. Lineage (NCBI taxonomy): Eukaryota > Metazoa > Chordata > Actinopteri > Pleuronectiformes > Pleuronectidae > Limanda > Limanda limanda. The sequence goes on along the minus strand of NC_083636.1, from coordinate 30,555,233 downwards.
CTCTAAGTTTGCCCTTTAATTAATTTTCATTAAACTTATAAATGCAATGTTTGTAAGAAAATGAGAAACTTGACACTTTATTAATGGCTTGTAGAAATTATGATGTATTAGTGAGAAACTCCTTACAGTTTATTAGCATTTCACAAATAATGAGAGTCTCCATAATGAACTACGACGTAAAAAGACAGAGAAAGTTTGATACTTGAGGAAGATTTTCCACAACACGACAACCCAAATCTGAAAGAAATGACCAAGCTCATACATAATCTATATTTTGTATAAAATACAAAACATCCTATTTACATTGGTCATATTTAAATAATACAGTATAAGAAATGGTAAAAAGTAGGTTATTCAACCCCAAACTGTAACGCTCTTTATATCTTCATCATTTTTTTCCATTCTCAGTTAAATGTCTTGTTTCTTTACCTTGATTCGTTCCACACTGGCCTCAAGCTTCAGTTGTTCCACCAGACGCCGCATGTTGGATAAATTGGAATTAGAGGTCATGTTGTTGAGAAATTGTTTTGGGGAAGAAGCCTTGTTAAAAGAAAGTCCCTTCACTCTTTCAACGCAGCAGTTGACTCAACTAATGGGCAGAGAAAGCCGGACGAGAAGAGAGCGGCTGGGTTTCCTTCCAAATGACCTCAGTCCTTCACTTCTACAGAGACAAGGAAGCACACTGCCTTCCTCGTGCACTTCACGCACGCACGCACGCGCGCACGCACACACACACACACACACACACACACACACACACACACACACACACACACACACACACACACACACACACACACACACACACACACACACACACACACACACACACACACACACACACACACACACACACACACACACACACACACACACACACACACACTTTGAAATGGCCTTCCTAAATGTGAAATAAAACTGTAAACTGCTTTCAAATGTTTAAGACCCCATAACAAGAATTCAGATACCTCTGTTTTGTATATATTTGATGTAATTTTATTAGGGAGCTTCTTTTTTTTATAGCAATGCACACTTCATAAATACACTCCGGCCCCAAATATATGTTACAAGCAAATGTGCAACTCAGTGTGTGTGGGTTTGCGTTATGGAAGAAATTTAGGCTTATACATTCATCATACTTTTTATCAGTTTTTATATTTGAACTTAACATTGTTTTTTTATTGATAATTTATCAGTGACAACAGTGACTTGATAACTTGTTTGTATATTATTGTATGAAGTGTTGTGATTAAATTTCAATTATTTTTGATTCATGTGTTTTGTATGTTTTTTTTAAATTTATTGTGTTTATTCATTTTACTTTTGTTTGCTTTCTTCATAATTACTTGTATTGTACATTGGTACATGTGTTTAGGTTATTGCTACTCCTATAATTGCTTTCATATTTTACACATATTACACTGCTTGAAATGTGTGCTGTGTTGTCAACATGGATGTATTTTAAACTCTGTATATACAGTTTATGATTATAAGACATTATTATGAAGTTTTTTCTTAGTGTAACTGTGTTTGTTGACACACTGTTGTGTTGCGTTGTCACATTGTGTGTGTTTTTTTCATCCCACTGAGGTTCACACGCACACACACGTTTTTGTTGGTAAACCTCTGATGACTCGCGAGAGAAAACGTAACTCACCGCGCGTCCAATCACGTGGCCCAACCCGGAAGTCCAACCCGGAAGCGTTGAGATGTCGAACGGGTGTCTCTTCCCTGACAACCACGTGCTCGAGGGACCACAACACTGTTTCCTCGCCTCCTCATTGGTCCACCGGTGATTACGGGGGATCGGATGTAAGTAGATTTCACAGAGAGGTGAAGGTTTAAGGAAAGTGGGTCAGACTTCTTCAGAGGAACAGCGCTTCCTCATCCTCCTCTTCTTCGTCTTCTACCAGTAAACAAGGCGGAGGTGTTGACCAGAATGAGTTAAACCAAAGTTGGGAGTCTCGCTGTGAGGAGTGCGACCCGAGGCTGGGGGCAGACATGGTGGAGGTGTTCACCGGGAGGACCCTCCTCAACAAGGACGGGGACTTCGTGGACCCGGAAGAGGCGCTGAGGAACAAGGTGGTGGGGATCTACTTCTCCGCCGGGTGGTGTCCGCCCTGTCGGGACTTCACCCCCGTGCTGTGCGACTTCTACACGGAGCTGGTGGAGGAGGGAGAGCCTCCGGCCCAGTTCGAGATCGTGTTCGTCTCCTCCGACAAGTCCAGCGACGACATGGTGGAGTATTACCACGACATGCACGGAGACTGGCTGGCTCTGCCCTGGACGGACGAATACAAACAGTCAGTATTGCAATGACAGTCAACGAGTTTCACTTTAAGTTTTCAACAAACAGAACTCTCTCTCACTCTCATCTTATTAGGATTTAACACTGAGCGTCTATACTGAGAATTAGGCTGTGCTCCGGATTATGTAAAATGCTTGTGAGGGTCACCCTGTCAGGGATTAGGTTTATTTGAGAACACAAACTTCATCTAAAGCTGATTTAATTCTGATCTATTCAATGATCATCTCGTGCTTTATTTTATGTTATATATTATTATCATTGAATTAAAACTAGGCAATAATCATCACAATAATTTGCCAATTCCAATCAATGGCAATACAACAATGTTTTTGTCTTTCAGTTAGAGCTAGAAAATGTGAATGTGTTAGTTTTCCATACGTGTAAATCAATCAATCAATAGATCAAGTATCTCTGGGGACAGAACTTTTCACCTTTTTAAAGTAAAAACAGAAATGCCATAATTCAAATTGTCACAGAAGTTCACACGTTAAATGTGCTTAAAATATTAAAAACACTCGTTATGAAGGGAACATTGCCCCTTGTCAGTGTCATGACATCAAGTATCATCGTCTCAGACCAGTCTTCAATTTATTCATCTTTTTATGGATTAATTTGCTGATTATTTTTTCAATTAATGAAAATGAAATCTTAGAGTCAGAGTTCCTGAGTATATTTAGAATTCTTCAGAAGTCTTGTTTTGTCTGACCAACAGTCCAAAACCTAAGATAATCAGATGAAAATCATATTTGACAAAGAGAGGCAGTAACTCCTAATATTTAAGAAGAAGCTGAAATGTTTACCAATCGAAAAGTGAGTGAATCCATGAATCAGCATTAAAAAGAGGTGATGATTAATTCCTTATTAATCAACAGCTCAATTAATTAGCTAATGGATTTAGATCTTTCTTTGGGAAGCAAGCGTTATTTTAATCCTATAGCAAGTCTAAGTGAAGCCAATTCTATTCTCTATATACCTCAGATTTGTACATAAGTACTACAAATACAGCACTTAAGTAATGAGGAAATACAATTAAACTTTTGTTCCATCACGTTCAAGCATATATATATATATATATATATATATATATATATATACATCTTAGAAGAAGCACAGCAGCGGAGTTCTTCCATGTGTATCTTTTAAAAGTAAACCTTTGTCTCTGTCTCTGATTTCTCAGTGAGTTGAAGCAGCGTTTCAATATCACGGCGGTGCCCAAACTGGTGATCGTGAAGGAGAACGGTGAGGTGATCACGGAAAAGGGCCGGAAACAGATCAGAGACCGAGGCCTGGCCTGCTTCAGGACCTGGCTGGACGCTGCAGAGGTCTTTCAGAACTTTAATGGTTAGGAGACGTCTTCACGTTGAGAAACCACAGCGAGACCTGAGCGAAACAGGGCTAAAAGGGATCGGAATGACCTAGAAGCATTACTGTTACACAATAATCTGTTTAATTTCGATTTCTCTCTCTTGTTTGCTTTTTCTGGTTAAATATGGGACACCTAAACTCTTAAGCACTGTACAATCCTTCAAAAGGAAAGAGTGAACTCCTCACAAGTCATGATTAGATCTTTTTAGTTTCTTTTTAACCAACAATCCTATGCATTTAAGAGAAATCTCAGGCTTTTCTGTCGTTGGTCTTTAGGAAATCTGTTCCTCAGCTATAGTACTTTTGCAATTCGTTAAAAAGGATATTGAACTTGTGTTCTTTATAAGCTATTGCACTAATTGAACATAGAGCTTGCCTTTGTATGTTTCCAAAAGTTTGACTAGTAGTTCTACATTGAGCTGCCTGTATATTTTTTATATCCTGTTTTTTTTATGAGTTGCTAAGAATGTTAATTGTTAAAATATACATATATATTCTGTGACTTTTTGTACAGATTCATTTTTATTTCCTGCATCTCACATTGTGGTCGTTGTGTACGTCCCGCACTTAACAAGCGGAGAATAATTCCCCTTTGCCTCGTTAAAATGCAGAAAGCCCACAGGACATTGTTTCCAACACGCTGGCACATCCACGTCCTCGTTCCTAATTGCCTTTCTCTCTTGTGCAGGCTGACACTGCTGTTATCACTATGTACATAAAAACATCCAACATGTGTGATGACATTATAATGATCCAGCTCAGGTCGACGTCTCCAGATCCTTCTGCTTTGTTTTCTTGGAAGCTGCAGGTTTGTCAGAAGAACACCAAGTCACACCAGGTCGAGCCCCGAGGCTTCGTTCATTCACGTCTCGCATCATCAGAGGCCAATTGTCTTAGAGACACAACAACTGCACTTCAAAGTAGACGTGTATCATCCAGTAGAAAGCAAACTTCTGTGATCCACAGTAGTTAACATCACATTCCCTCTCGGGTGCCTCTTTTCAGATTTATAAAGGTTGCAGTTTCATTTTCTACCACACGGGGTCACTATGTTTTCATATTTGAAATCAATAAGGTGTCAAATTCTCTGCGTTGAGGTCAGTTTACCCTAAGTCTGTCACATACTACACCTGATGTCTACATCGTGTAAATACATGTCAAACACATTTTTAATCGATTTGACAATTTATTCTAGAAGCTCATGATGATGTGGTTTTTCACCCAATTTAAATCCCCCAATCTGCTCCAGGTAACTGTTCCTGTACAGTTTGAGTTTCTGCAGCATGATGTATGTGCGCTGTGATACTAATACTACACTGTTTTTATTGGCCTACTTAACTGTAAAATCCATGCATGGATTAGTGAGCGGGCCAATGTGGCAGAAGCCCCGAGGGATCAGAGCCTCAGCAGGAAGTGGCTGTTATCATTTCCTGTTGGAAAGTCAATCAAATGACCACAAATAGATGTGAAACAACATAATGATGACGACAAGGAGGCAAAGAAGAACCACACAGCATCTGCAAAGAGACGCAAAATGTTCCGATTCAAATAACGTGAAAAATAACAAACATGACAACCTGAACTTTCTTTTGGATGGCTTCTCGGCCATGAGTCAAAGAGGCTCATGACAACTACAAAGAGTGAAAGCAACTATACAGACAATTACAGAGACACAAAACAACAGCAGAGACTATGCAACCACAAAACTGACTAAATCGCGGCTAAATGATGACTGTAGTGACACAAAACGAGCCACACAAAGGAAAAAACTAAACTACAAGAGGATGCAAACGGCTGCAAAGACACAAAAGGTTTGTAGCTGGAAGAGATGAAAAACAACCCCAAACACTGAATAAATTACCTGAAAGGCACTTTCAGTCTGGATTTCTTGACTCTGTTAGGTTAGGGTAAGGTTAGGCAAGTTGTAACCATGATTAAAGTTGGATTAAGTCCCCAGGTAATTACAATAAGTAAATGCAATGTCCTCTGAAGTCTTATGGAGACACACCTGTGTGTGCGTGTGTGTGCATGTGCGAGCAAAACAACTTCACAGCACATTTTCACCACCCTTGGTTGAAATTACTTTGGAGGTTTTCACCTGATAGGTCAAAGGTCAAGGGCCATAGTGATATGGTCTCAAATAACAGCTTAACCAAGTTAATCTGGGGGTCTCACGACTCGACTGGGGGCCAATATGGTCTAATGTGCAACTTCAACACGTGTGATGTTAAAACCTGAAACCTTTATTTTGAAGTTGAGAGACATCTTATGTCCAGTAGTTACATCAAAGTTCTGAACACATTGTGCATCAATAATTTAAACTCAATAATATGATATACAGCTTATATTGAGCAAAAATTCAAGCTACAAAATTCAGCAGCTATAGGCTCTAAAGTAGAACTAAGAGATCTGATCACATCGATCACACCTATTGTATTATTTTTTGCTATGGCTCCCAGTTGGTTTCAGGATTGATTTAAACTGAAATTTAAATTATGATTATTATGATCAAAGGGCCATTCTCCAGAGTGAATACTGCCGGGGCCATATTTATGATATTGCATTTATTGTTTATCTATTAACTTTAATTTTGAACATTCTGGACTGTTCCTGATTCTTTCACTTGTGTGACTGAAACACTTCTCTCTGGCTTCATCACACTGACACTACATGTGATGTCTCCTCAGCTCCTCTTGATATTTGCCTCCTGCCTGATTGAGAGCCACAGGGCCTCAGATGAGTGGAAATGAAGACGGATCTTTATGTGGACTTCACATTGGGAGTCAGTCAGGACTTCTGTCCGGCTGCACCAATGAAAGGCAGCAGTGTTTCCTGCTGCTTTAACGGTGTCTTGAAGCAACTAACAAGGCCGTCTTTATGTGAGGGCAGGCGGGGAGGGAGGGAGGTGCAGAGCTGGGTGGACCGGCGGACCTGCACGGAGGGAGCGCCAGTCAAGCTCAACATGCTAACGACCTAGTTTCCCCCGAAATCCTTCAAAATAAAACAGCGCTGCAGATCGTTTAATGGACGGCTTCAAGGCATATTGTACATCTAAGCAACCTAGTTGTTATCATTATCCACGATCAACTGCCACAACAATCAAGATCAACAATCATGATCCACAATCCCTTCTGGATTTTTATTTTCTGAATTTAGAATAGCGAGGATGTAAATGAAGAATAATGATCTATTACATATTAAAGGGATAGTTCACAGAAAAAGAAAAAAAAACAGTCATTATCTCTTCACCACTATCCCGATGGGTTTGGGTTTAAGTCCACAAAATACTGGTGGAGTTTCAGGGGTATACAGCATTGCAGCCAAATCCAATAGAACAACATGCCTTTATCCTGCTCCTGTGGTTTCATCCAAGTGTCCGTAAACCCAGACATTAAACGTTTTGTCAAAACTGCATAATTACAAATTTTTGGGTGAACTATCCCTTTAAGCGGTTGCTATTTGGGTCTTGGGGAAGAACAATTAACATAATTTATCAGGTTCATTTTTGACAATGTTTTCCAGGTCAGCCATGAACCAAGAAAGATTCCTTCACAGTTTTAAGCCAGGTCAAATTTTAAAAGCCTTGAGACCTACTTTTATATTTCGTATGGTTTTATTTATGTATTGGACACTGCGGGTTTTATCTAAATCAAAGATTCAAATAAATTGATTTAATTCAAATCAATGAATTAATAGTTTCAGCATCAAGGTTATAATGTTGCACTTGACAGAATGTTAGGTCGTTAAATGACCTATATCCACTGCCCTCATGTTCGAAAAACCTCCACATATAATATTTAACCATCTCATAAATAATAAACTATATATTCACACAGTTTGATTGTTACTAAACTACAATTTCTGGTGACTTTTATTTTGAAGGCAGCGCCCCCTCATGTTCCGGAGGTGCTCGGCCGGTCTCCGGTCAGCTTCACGGTGCTCGGTGGTACACACGCTCCCGCTGCTCCCCGCGCTCTGTGAGCTGTGGACCGGCGGAGGGCTGCAGGACGGGACCGGGGACCGGGACCGCAGCACCGGGACAGAAACCAAACCTCCACCCGGGATGGACTGAAGCAAGGCCCGCTGCAGAGAGGTGAGCTGACCGGGTGAGAGGGATCACACTGGAGGGATATGACAGATACAGCGTTGTCAATTCAACCATCAAATATGAATTCTAATAAAAATACTAATATCTTAACAGGGTGCTTGTTGTGAGCTGTCACTCAATTGAAACTTTAAGTTAATTATAAGTGATATTTACCTACTTTTAATGAGGCGTCATGAATTAATTAACTATCAATTGGAATTAAATTAAGTTGAATTCTTCCCATACACACTGACCATCAAAGCAAACACTGGTAAAAATACATCACCTCTGTTGTCTGTGTTTAAGTGTTCTCTTATTTACCTAAATGAATTGTTTACAAACTAATCAATGGATTTGTGGCAAGTCGTCCATAATATAGACAATTTAATATTATTAAGAGCAGCCGCCTTGTCAACATGTGAGTCACCTGAAAGAGGATGATATGGAGGAATTAGAGGAACAAAATCCACCCACAGCCTTTAGAAGTGGTTCCACATAATAAAATGACATGTACTCAGTGAAAGTGCGGGCTTCACTTTGCACACCTCACTCACATGCACATCCAGTACACACAGCATACTGAGAGAGAGAGAGAGAGAGAGAGAGAGAGAGAGAGAGAGAGAGAGAGAGAGAGAGAGAGAGAGAGAGAGAGAGAGAGAGAGAGAGCAGATCTCTATCAGGGAAACAGCTCTAATCCTGTTTAGTGCCCTCACTAACAGGCACCCAGCACCCTGAACTATTTGGCCTGCGAGTTGTTTTTCTCATATTGGAACAATGAAAGTGGAGATTATGTGGGATTTTCTGGTTGTTTAGCAAGGCAGCCTTTGGAGAGTGTGTGTACACTAAAGCGCACTGTAATAATCTCAGGGTAAATGACTGAGCCTTCGTCCGTCTGCGGCTGATAAACTGGAGATAGAATGATGTGATATGTGATGACATATATGTGCTTCGGGTGCCTGGAAGATAAAGTTGCCCTCTTTAAGATGCTCTGTATATGTGATCCATACTGTGTGTGTGTGTGTGTGTGTGTGTGTGTGTGTGTGTGTGTGTCAGGGGCTTTCACATACATTTTGAGGGGCCATTGCTCTGGCCTCCCAACTCCATGCTAGTGTAGGTAATGCATTAGTGCAGAGGGCGATATGGTTTTCAATGTTTAAACTTTGAAATTCAACAAAATAGTGTCGGCTTGGGACAGTGTCCCGTGATATGGGGCATAAGTTATTGTTTTGTTTTGGGATGACTGGAAGATATCGCGATTTCATTTGGTTCAACTTTAGCAACTATTAGGCTACTCATATTAATGCGGCCAAAATAACACAGTTGGAGGTTCTCTGCACAGATGCATTCACAGCAGCAACAAATCCTCCAATGCGCTTGCGGTGAATCGAGCGGTTCTCACATCAGATTCTTCCAACTTTCTGCTGACTTTATATGAGGAGGCCAGGTGGAGAACGTCTGCAGATAATCCGGAGCCTCTCACTCTGACTTTTGCGTTCCCACACGCCCCCCCTCCTCTGGAGAACACACAGAGGTTCTGCGGAGTTCAGTGCATGTCTGAGTCTGGGATCGTGTGTGTTCTCCACTCCACATGCATTCTCATGTTTCACGGATCAGATGACAGAATCTTTCAGGACATTTACCCGCTGACATTTCAATGGCTGTGATGTAACGTCCCTGCAGCGTATTGACAAATTACCCCTGATGATGTTACAGTTGGCTTTGCTCATTTGGAGGAAGCCACTTTATAAAACTCTATTAAATCAAATGGTTTGCCACTGAAGGGTACATGGCCTCGAGGGCTGGCTGTCGATTTCACTCACGCAAACCGGCGGAAGGTGGAGCGGGTTCAGGCTGCAGTTGTTGCTGTAAACATCACAAAAGCCCAGACCACAAGCCTCTCTTTACCTTGTAATGAAATAACCGCTGTGTGGTGGTTTACTGTCCGGTGAGAAGAGGGAAGTAACGAGCTCGGGGCATTTTGCACAAGATGAATTGAATCAACCTCTGTTACACTCACACGGCATGGAGTCGCAAAAGGTGAGGATGTGCAGGGAGAAGAACAGATGTTGTTGTATTGTATGTTATCAGAGACTCATAATTGCTCGCTTGTAAAATCAGACTCAGGAACTTTGAGGCATGTGAAGGGAGTGTCTTTCTGTACAGAATAAGATTTATTATACTGCACCATGATTATGCAGACGTGAGCGACAGAATGTCCTGTCAGCGCAGACAGCACATTGTATTATCATAGTTTTGGGTTTTTGGAAGAGACCAGAGTTTTGGTGTGGATTACAGTTTTTTCTTTCGACCACCGAACATTCAAATCAAGGTTTGTCGTTCCCGCTCTTCATGCTGAAATGAAATCAGAGTGACTAGGGATTCTTTACATTTGATTATCAAAGCATTGTGAGATGGGCTATGCACAAACAACGTAATTCTATCTCATCCCTTATCAGAATCAGAATCAGAAATACTTTATTAATCCCAGGGGGAAATTGTGTTTGTTACAATAGTTCCATGCAAGATCGGAAATACAAGCGTAGAAAGTAATATTATTATTATTAATATGCAATATTATATATATTGGCCAATGGTTTTTTGATATGGTAAAACAGTAGCATTTATTCGAAGTGACGAATGTAAGTCCAATATTCATTGTCCTTGTATCTATGTTTTGGTCTCCACCAGTTCTCAAGAATATTTGGCTCTTTGTCAACCAGTTCGTTCACCAACTAGTTGTCTGTCTGTGGCTGGGCAGGTAGTGTGCAGAGGTTTTTACAGGCAAGTTTGCTGAAAATAACCTGGGGCACAACAACAGTTCATGAGAGTATGAGGAACCGCAGTGGGAGTTCTTCTTTTTATCCACTGTTAATGTAAAAAAAAAATCTATCCATCCGTTCATCCATCTGTCTGGGCCACTGACCCACTTTCCTCATGGGGACCATTAAAATTTCATCCACACTATCTAACCTAACGGCGAAGACATGGAACTGAGGACCAACCGCAGAGAAGGAGAAGGGGGAGGAGGGGGGAGCGGCGAATAGGACGCTTGTATAGTAAGTAGAGGGGTGTAGTGTTTGGAAGTGTTTTTTTTTTTTTTAGGGGCCTTCCAGATGGCACGTTGACAGGAAGGATCCGGAGAAACCGGCCCCTAATGAATGGGAGGGAGAATCACCTGAGGGGACAAGAGACATCAAAGAAAGCCTTCTCTTCCTCTCTCTCTCTTTCCTCTCCTCCCTCACGCTCACTCCCTGCTCTTATTTTTCTTCTCACCCGATGTGTCTAATCTAACTGCTTAGTCTCTCCCCTCAAGTAATCTGTGGGCACTCTCAAAGCCTCCCTTTTTTCACACTAATTCTTAAAATCTATCTTAATGAATCTCTCCTATCTCCTCCTCGTTTTCATCTCCAGAGGACATTCCTCATTTTTAACAGCGTGGTAGCCTGGGGGGGCAGGTTCAGACAGATCTGCCTGGGAGGAAGCCCTCAACATTCACGGAGGCCAACGTAAATGCATTAGACGCCCTTGACCTTAACTGCGGGGGGGGGGCATGGAGAGAGAGACGTAGACGTGGAACGGAGTTTGGACGTGAGGAGTTTGTGTGGCTCGTCAGGTTGTTTGCAGTGAGAGAGTGGATGTGGATGGGAGGGGAGGGTTAGGGGGGAGGGGTACTGTTTAAAAGATGAATGCATCCATGCACTCTCATGTAAACATGCTGGACTTAATGGATGTGTAGGGGGGGGGGGGGAGTTCACATTTAAAGAGAAGGCAGAATTTGGCTTTTTACTAAAGGACCAATCCACAATTTTAACCTTCATTTATTTTGCAATTTTTACACTTTATTTGACTTGTGGAATCCCTCTGTGGTTAAACTCAAGTCTGAATGATAGATTTTTCTGTATTATCCCAGTGATGTAATGTGCTGTAAGTAGTTTAAATTGGTCGACCTCCTTCCTGCTCCTCGTTCTGACTGCTTCTGCGTCTGCTGCAGATGTGTGATGCCTTTGTCAAGTGTGAGGAAAAATGCCCCCTGACGGTGTCACGAGAGGTTATCTCTGTGCGTTTTAAATAGACCTCACATTTTAAACAATGACCCTGTGTTGTAGGTCGGGGGAGTTGGAGTAAGAGTTATCTGAGCGTTTATCAAGTACGGACGGTCGAACAAAGTCACTTTAAACATTTCTTTCCAGGGTCGACATGTCGGCGGGTCACTGCAGAGAGAACACAGGTGTGTTTAAAAAGTGTAATGAAGGCTGCGTTTCGTTCAGGGAAGGAGGGAGTGAAGGAGGGAGGGAGTGAAGGAAGGAGGGAGTGAAGGGAGGAGGGAGAGAAGGGAGGAGGTGTTGGTTGTGGTTTCAGATTCCTGTGACTGCAAAATACAGGATACGTAATGCAATTAAACTGTTGTTGGATTTATAGTTACATGTGCATTTCCTGCTGTGACAAGTCCAAGTGTCTGCTGTAAAATAAAATAGGTCTACTGTTTCCTGTAGAGTGGAAAGGAGGATTGAGTGTTTTGGGAGATGCCAGTAACTACAAGTAATTTATACTTGATACAAGGAGTTAAATAGTTAGGTTAAGATTTGTAGCTCAGCATCAGATTCTTGCATTGATTGCACCAAAGATGTATCTGGTCATGTCATTAATTACATTCACAGTAACTATGTTTATATTCTTTATTTCACTTTGTGATATAAAGCACCTCCCTCCATCAATCCTACACATGCCTGTGTAGTTCATATTGTCGAATTGTTAAAGCAAAGAGGAAGTCGGTCAATCAATAATTCAATCAATCAAATTGTGTTTGTGTAACCCAGATTCTGCCCTTAATGTCACTAGATTAATGTCTCTTTTCATATTACAAATGAGCAGAGTAAACAAATGTAAAGACCTCAGAGGAAGCCAGATGTGAGGGATCCTCCTCATGGGACTGACAGAAGGGCAATAGATGCATCGTGTGGAAGAGCACATCAAGTGGAAGTGGTCTGATAACATAAACAATGTATTTATCATAATTTATTGGATCCTCAACTTAATCCACATCTGAACCTAAATTTGATTGGTTCTCCTCGGGCTCAGCTCCCCATCCCTCCACCAGGGAAATCAGTTTGGTAGTTCTGGCGTAATCCAGGTAAACCAACAAAAAACAGACACGGATGATTCCATGCGGTCAAAGAATTACCATTGTTACATACACTTGAGCAGTGATCATGGTGAACAGTGGCTTTTGCAGTAAATGGTTTGGTTTATTTTTCAGTGTTTGTTAAAATGATACGATAAAGGCACATAATCTTAATTTCAAACAACCTGCAGACGACAGAAGCAATCCATGCTGACCAGTTGCAGTTTTCACTCATTGCTCCATTAGCTCCCATAGACCCAACATGTACTTTGGACACATCAGAGCTGTGAGAAGCTGTAAAAACAAATCGCCCCAAAAATTCTTTTATCTTTTTAATATATTTTGGGCACAATGGCCTTTATTGATGACTGGATCACTCCTTTAAATGGATAAACTCTGCATTTATCGCTATGAAACACTCATTGCAGAATTAATGTTCACTGCAATGGATTACACAACTCAAGCAAGTTTCATGATTCCGTTAATAGATTTTTATACCCTGCAATGGAAAGCAATGGTTTCAAAGGGTGAAAAAAATATTGTAATCATCTAAACCTCCCGAGCCTGCATTTGAATTTTGTCAGCCACAATGTGAAGTGCAGGTTTTGCAGTTTGAGAGCTGAAATCTGCAAAAGCTATAGTATGACCCTTTAAAGCCGATATATACGTCATCTTCTCTGTGGTCTCTCTAATGCAATCTCTCACTCACATACCCTCATGCGCCCGCAAACACACGCTCCCACCATCTCGATTAATGCATCAGCAAATAGCTTCCGTCTTTGATCGTATTTACTGTGTGTTGTCAGTGCATACATTAATCTCCAAGAGGGCGCTTGAACCCCAGCAGAGAGCACAGACCACCTCCTCTCTCAGTCCGACAGCAGGACTGAGATGCCACGTTTGTTACCACGAGAGGGTCACAGGGTCGTTTCTCGAACGCCTCAGACATTTAATGGACATTTAAAGGTCGACCTGTGTCGGCTGTGGCACAAACGTACATAACCTGTCACTTGTGTGTGATTTCTGCTGCACCAGTGCGAGGGTCAAACAGAAATGGGGCATTTAGTCCTGAGGAGAAATTGATTCTTTCTGTTTTGCGACAGCAGATTCGTGCAGCTCTTACACTCCTCACTCAATACTACTAATGGACCAGATACAAACACACACACACTTATTCCCACATAGACTGAGGTACACAAATACACACACACACACACACACACACACACACACACACACACACACACTCACACACACACACAGGCCTTGTGTGCAGGAAGCTGCAGCGGGAGGGGAGGAAGTGATTTTGGAGGCTGGAGAGCTCTGCTTTGGAAATATCTCGAGCCACCAAATAAATCACTCTCTTCCCCCTCCATCATTTTATTCTTCTTAATGACAGGCTGATATTTATTTCATCTCTCTTTCTCTGACCTCTCCCCACTCTCCTCCCTACACCTCCGTCTCCACTTCTAGCAGAGAGAATGAAATATGTGATACGCCTGAAAACACATTTATCACTTTTGTCATCTGAGGAAGTCGCATCCATAGACTAGTATCCTCTGCCTTGTTCCTCTGCTGGTAAACAAGGCTTGACAGTAATTCTATTGCATAAAGACGTGCTAGTTCTGTTATGCAAAACAGAGTTTGGTGGATGAAGTTGCATGAGATCTTTGTTGGAGTCTGTGTCAGGGGAACATGGACAGTTAGAGGTTGTAACAAACAGCAGGAAGCTGTTATCAGTTCTCCCAGGCCCCGGGTCAGAGAGGGAAGTCACAGTCCCATACAGAGAGAAAACTGGAACTCCTCAATTTAATGTTGGGTTGAATTTTATCTCTATTGTTTCTACTGAAAATACCAATGTGCTCTAAAATAATTATTAAATGTCCCTAGTGTTTTTCGAAGTCACGGCAGGGTTGTTGTGGCAAGTTGCCACACGAGAGCTTACACAGTATAATGGTGTAATTTCCTCTCAGAGAAAACAGTGACAGTTTGGGTTTACTGGAAATCTTCCTGGTTATTGGCTGAAGTTTAAATCTTACATCAGACACAAGTTACTAAAACAACAGATACACGTTCTGCTATTCAGTTGATATGGTAATCTTGGTTGTTTATTTAAACAACCTTAAGTTATAGAGCAGCACTAGCCATGCATCTACCCACCTGATGAATGGAGGTCTAGTATTTATTCTCTGTCAGCTCTGGTTTGGGTCTCCACCAACCCCTGAGCTGAATATATAGAGGGAACATAAATCTTTTCACTAAAAACAATGCATGAGAGTGAACCAAAACAGTAAAGTTGAACATTTGAAAACAAAACAATGGGCTATCACATTGTATAAATGGGGAGCTGAAGAGTTGGGTAAAATAATAATAAAATGTATCAACTGTGTCAATTATAAGAGTTAAGGTTACAGCTGCAACATCACAAAGAGTCAACAGCACATGTTAGCATATCTCTGCAGCTGAATGTAGAACACTGTGGTGCTGTGACCTAAATGTTAAATTCAATAGGCTTATTGTCCATCCTGAGGGTGACATGATCATTTCAGTTTGGACCAAAGTTGTGGACTGACCAACTAATAGATAGATTTTTTTTAACATTAACAATGGATTTAATGACTTTGTGTAATGAAAGTTGGGGACTACAACCCATAAAACGTCAGACCTCATTAACAGCTCTCATACCCCAGTTTTTTAACAGCAGGTAATTATTTTCAGCAAATTAGCTCTTAAAATCCGCTGTGAACTACCTGCCAAGCAACAAACAACAGAATATCTTAGTTAGCAAATAGCTGGTGAAGCTTTTGGATGATAAAGAGCCAAATATAGGGAGTCGCTGGAGACCAGTACAGAGCTCCCTGGACTGGTCTTTACAAGAAAGTGTCGTCCAGAGATTCCAAACAAAATGTTTGAGCCAATTAAGAATCATTACAATTACATACTCAGAGATCACATTCATTTCTCAAATGTTCAGATCAGCCCATGTCTTGGTTACAATTCCTCGACAACCAACTCTGAGGAATCCATATTAAAACAGTTTGTGTTTTGTGTTTATCAGATGACATAGGGCTGTTGACTTCAGAAATGCAGCGTCAGCCCACTTGAGAAAAAGCAGATGTGGTTTGCCATCAATTAAAGACTCATCATCTGTCAGCCATCGAAAAAACAAGTCCCTCTGATTTACATCCAGAATGACGAGTGGGGACCACAAATCATAATTTTAATGTTTGGTGGTCAAACTCTTCCATGAACCAAGACTATAATAACAACCACCACCCAATTCTACAATGTGCTATTGTGTCTGTGCAGAGAGGAGAAATTAGTGGCCACTGCCTCCTTCATCGAAACACAATGAAAACTGATAAATAGATGGAACAATGTATAAAAGACCAACCTCAAACATGCTCTTTCAAAAAAAAATACTAAAGGTGAGCACAACTATAGTGACACAAAGCAGGAAACTGGAGACGCCTGTTCAGACATCTCACCTCCAATAAAATCCAGCGTGATTATTGAGGAGCCTGTGTTGCCGTGCTGCAGTAACACCTCTCCCCACTGGGAGTCAAATAACCAGGCCCAAATCAATACATTCATTCAGAGGGATTGATCGAGAAGTCTCTGCTCATAAATCTCCATCAGACCAGTTTCCTCTCAGCGGTGATGAATCCGTTTCTCATAACTCGACAGCAGGGACTCGCCGCTTCCACACCGAGGATCTTTACTTCCTTTGTGTTTGTGTGATGCGACTGACAGTTGTTTCTAAAAGCAGCGCGTCTCCTCCTTGTCACAGGGGAATGAAAGAGCCGCCGTCAGATACAGTTGTGCATCATAAGTGTCAGGTTTAACATCAGTAGTTGAACAGAAAACAGATCAGCAGCAATAATCAGTCAATTGTTTAAAGTAATACATGAACATGTTTTGAAATACATTTATTGTTTTTTTTCTTGACGAGAGTAAGATGAGAAAATTAATGTCACTTTCATATATAAGCATGTACTGAAAATGGAAAAGTGAAACCAGCAGACTGTTAGTTTAGCTTAGCATTAAGAAGCACAGGGGAAACTAAAGATTTAGCAAAATCCACAAATCATTTTTCAGCAGGATTACACATAAAACACTCAACGGATTTCCATGAAACTGTGGCAGACATGGGTCATTAAAGAAGCCGTTCAATTTGGCTGCAGGTCCAGACTGAGGGGTGGATCCAGGAAACAGTGTCAGAAATGGGATTTTTCGACTTTTTCTTAAAAACATTTTTTGGGGTAATTATGAGTTTGTGCAATTTGGTTTCACAATGTACCTCGGCGGAGGTTTGTGCTCTATTGATTGGTATTCTCCTTTTATTTATTTACTTTTTTGATTTCACTTAAGTCACACTGGCTGATTGTCTGCTTGCGGTCAAGCAACATCTGTTGCAATTGTGTCCGTCCTGGGAGAGGGATCCATCACACACAGATTCCAAGTTTGTTTCTTTTCTTATTATTTTCATAAAAAGATGGTTCGATGGTTAAGGACAGAGGACGTAGCACCTTGTTAGGGCATTAGCTAAAGAGTGATTTGTGAATATGGGCGGCTCAAATAATTAAAATTTATATTTTTCTAAATTTCCAGGCATCTGATAAATTACTATTCAATTAAATGATAATGAAAGCAAGCTCATATGCCTTTTTCATGTGGCGTTACAAAGTGTGTATTTATCTTGAAAGAATGAAAGTTGCCTCAAAGTCATTAAGAATTTGGTTGTGGAACATTATAGTTTTTGTGTCGTGATAAGGACGTCGCTCAGCTCCTGCTGTGACTGAAAAACATCAGAGGTTTACTGTAGTTGAAACGCAAAGTGGTGCATTTGCTCGCCAGGAAAATGAAAAGGCAAATTGACCTTCACAATGTCAGAGCTAAGTGCTTGCTTTCATTTGAGCGACTGGTTCCTGGTCACTCTCTGGCATTAGTTCAAGTGTAGCTGCATGTGTTACAGGAAGTTGTGAAAGTGGAAAAGTCAAAGTCATCGAGGAGAAGCGATGTCATTATTTAAAGGTGGTTCCCAGCATGTGTTCAAAACTAACGAGAGCAGCTCGTGAACCAAACAAAGAAAGTGATTGAAGTGCCACCTCTGCATTAATGGCGTACCATATTTTGTATGAGGGCTTTTGGCTACTTAGACTGACATCACAAGGATTTTCCTTTAAAGGAGGGAGGATGCTCCATCGCAGCAGGCATATTTCGCCCTCCAGCACTTACTCACCCGCTCCCCCCCACCCAGCGTCCTCCGTCGTCAGTGGAGGTCCTGTTGGAGAGACGCCCTGTCTCCCCTGATTCAGCCGTCTGTGGGAGCACAGTCCAGTATTCACTCCTGCCATATACTGATCCTTTCATTAGTCTTGGCTTCTGGCAGCGCTGTAAAAGAGCTGACTGTGTGGGGAGTCAAGAGACCAGGACTGATACACCGAGATACAATTACAGATACGCAGTGTAACTCAAACACGAAACAACTTCCCAGGAAAACACTTTTCTACTTTTAGATATAAGACAACATCTGCCATCTTCTATTTTGGGCTATATTTGTATGTGACATTATGACATATCATCCGTATTTTTGCTTGTGATCGCTGAAAATAAACAGATAAGTTGTGGCCACTCATTACAAATTGCAGCCTTAGAGCGGTCATGGTTACAGAGTTTCTCAACCACAGTGTGATCTTTCTATTTGAAGATAGTTTCACTTGAACAGTTTTCAGAGAAATAGAGCGAAAACTTTTACTTAGTAAGAAAAAAACTAATATCAGAAGAAAGATGCTTTGAGTCAGGCGGTAGACTATAAAAAAAATACAGATTGTCTTGCGGTGTTCCTAAGATAATGAGACCAAAGTTAACTGGTTGGGTCCCAATAACCTTGACCCTTGACCTCGAAATCCGTTCATCTTTGTGGCCAACTGGACATTTCTACCAAATTTGAATAAATATCGTCGTGGCGTTCTGGAGATATCATGTTCACAGAAATGGGACAGAGAAACACACAGAAAACCCTAAAACATAACGCCTCCAGCTGCTGGACATCACTGGAACAGAGGCATAAACATGCTTCATGATGGATGGAACGGTCTTAAATAGGCGAGGATGTCATTTCAGGTCACTTGAAAAACAGACATTGTATCTCAGGACACTCTGTGGTTAAAGAAGTGAAATAAAGAAATGAACAGAGAGAAGTTTGGCAGTATAACACGTAATTCTCCACCTGTATATTTATATACTGCAGGTACCATACGTCCTAGTTTCTTTGCTCTGTATCCACTGAACACAAACTCGCTTCACTTTTTAAAACACACAGCCCTGCACACAGCCTCATATTCAGAGACATCAGTGACAACATTGTTTTCCAGGAGCTGCAGTCCCTGAGGAATGCTTGGTTTGGCGTCGGCTGTTGAACTCTCTGCCATCCTAAACTAACATGTTAAAGCAGCCGTGGCGTGTTCCTGATTTGTTTAGCTAGAGATGGAGTTTGTGGAGGAGAAGATGCTAAGAGTGATTATCTCTCTAACGACAAACCTCTCTGTCTCTCTCCTTCAGGAAACAGCAACATGGAGAAACCCCCGCTGACCTCTGAGGAGTTGCTTTCTCATGGAACGTAAAACATTTTTTCTCAGTGCATCAGAGACACAGGCGGGCAGACAGGAAGAGGACGTTATGGACTGACTGAGCACATGTGAAGGGATGAGTCACGTATGAGTGATAGATGATGTAACAGCGTCTGGGACGCTCCTCTTTCACACCATGGAGATGATTGCTGCAGCAGAGAGGGAAAAAGGGCTTTTTTAGAAGCTTGTGACCTTTATATATTTATTTTGCCAATGACAAAACAAGTTGCAATCGCAGGCGGCGGAGAGGCAATGACCTAATTCAGATTAAATGACCTCATACCGATAAGTAGTCCGCCTCCTCGCCGGGTGATGGAACATAATCACAAATGGACTCTTATCATAGATGCTGGAGAGTCTGAGGTTACTTGATATTCTCAGTGTGGATGTGTGTGTAGGTGTGTGTGTAGTGAGGCTTGATGCTACATACAGCTATGTTGCGGCGTGGACTTCTAACCTGGGTCTCCCGTGTTGGGGGCGCACTGGTGCTCCTCTGCTGCTCCCTGTCACTGCTCTACGTGATGACCTGCAGCCCCCCACACTCCGATGACCCGCCACTGAGTCATGCGTTACCCCGCGCTGGTTCAAATCACCCCAGCCTGGGGGGCACAGGACCGGGAGTGGGAGCCGGGGCCGGTGGGACAGGAGGAGCCGGAGTGGGGCCTGCTCAAAGCATAGGATCAGCGAGTGTCCAGTCGTACCAGGTGCTCCTCCAAGAGCGTGAGGAGCAGCACCGACACCACATCTCCTCCTTGAAGAAAGAGATTGCACAGCTGAAGGAGGCTTTGCAGGAGCGCAGCCAGCAGCTGAAAGGAGTGCAGGAGAGCCTGAAGAGAGGAGGCCCAGCAGAGGGACCGGAAACTGGGGTGGGCTCCCAGGGAGGCGGCCTCGGAGAGACTCAAGGTGCCAAGAGCCAGCAGGCCGATCTCCAGGACTTCCTGAGGAGCCAGCTCTCAAAGGCCGAGGTGACCGCCGGCATCAGGCTGCCCAGCGAGTATGCGGTGGTGCCATTTGAGAGTTTCACGCTGCAGAGGGTGTACCAGCTGGAGATGGGCCTGACGCGTCACCCCGAGGAGAAGCCGGTGAGGAAGGACAAGAGGGAGGAGCTGGGGGACGTGCTGGAGACGGCCCTGCACAGCCTCAACGCACCCCCATCCCAGGATGGAAGGGGCGCAGCAGAGAAGACGCAAAGTAGCAAAGTTTACGCACCGTCCGACTTCATAGAAGGTAGGAACAATTTAAATCTCAACCTCGTCTCCTACTCTTGACACCAAAATGAATGGATGTATGCAGGTTTTTTAGGTGTGTGAAAACTCTGGTCAAATATGATATGTGTCATAACATCGAAAAATTGCAGCATCAGCGTCTAGATCTGCAAATTAAAGAAGATGAGTCGGAGCCATCTACTGCCGAGTCATTTGACCTGGGAGTGAATGTCGATCGTATTCATACCCATTTGCAGACGAAAGCCAGACGTTAATGGGTTTTTTGATCAATGGAAAAGGGCACTAGAAATATTAATTAAGTATTTATAATCACAATAATACATTTTAAAGTAATCATAATGTATCTTGCGTTAATATGTATATTAATATAACAAGGAATTGTTAATTATAGTACCTTGTAAGTGGGAAAAGGTTGATCCTTAATGTAAAATTTTCTGGCAATATTTTTTCTGCAACAATATCAGATCTTGTGGTTACAGCTGCACCTGCTGAGGCACTGGCTGGTCTTGAACTTGAAGTATGAAACACACAACATGTTTATTACACGTTAACCCGCTTCTGTTACCTTAATCAAACTTACACAGACATGGACTCAATTCTAAAGTCCCATGCTTTGTACATGCACTATCCACCTCTACCACCCGCTGTGCACATACTCTAGGGAATGATTAAAGGTTTAATCATTTAATCATTTAATCTCTGTCTCTCTTGTAGCTAATAATGTAACACTTAACAACACAAGGTAATTGGAAAAAACAAATAAGTTAACATAATTCCTTGAACCTTTCCACATGCACTTCATTTCTATTATTGACACGTTTGTTTTCTATCCCAGAATAGCTATACGTCAGTTTCTTTTTCTACCTTGAGTTAGCATGATGTTGTTGGAGGGTTTTTTTGGTACACGAATCCCTGGAAGGTCAGAAACAAGTTGGTGTTGTTGTGTAGGAGCGCAGCCAGGATATCCTCCTGGACTCAGCTCAGATCACAAGCTCAGGAAATGAACACAGCTGCTCCTCATTCACTGTGGAGCATCTCTTCAAACGTGCTATTATAGTGTGTGTGTGTGTGTGTGTGTGTGTGTGTGTGTGTGTTTGTACTCGTATTTGTTTCCTCTGTTGGACCTTTTTTCAGTATAGGACCGGTAGACTCATGGGGACCAAAGCCTGGTTCTGAGGCAAATCGTCATTTTTGAGCTCCTGGTTAAGATTATGGGTAAGATGTGAAGTGTGGTTAGGTTAAGCTGTCCACAATGAATGGAAGTCAATGCAAAGTCCTAACAAGGATAGCTGAGCTGGACCTTGTGTGTGTGTGTGTGTGTGTGTGTGTATGCGCGTGTGTGTGATCTCCTCTTGTAAGGTCACCATCCCTCAGTGTGTGAGTGGGCGGAGGTGCACCTGGCTTAGAGGAAATGAGCCACAGGTCACTATGGACCCTCTCACATCTACATGAGCCTGTGTGTGGTCTCGTGTGTTCTAAGTGTGTGTTCTAAGTGTGTGTTCTAAGTGTGTGTTTACGCCACGCCGATCTTAATAGATGTGCATGCATTTGTGCGCATCTGTGTGTGCATTCACATAAACAGCCTCCACAAATCCTGAGCGAGACAGCAGGAGAGTGCAGCGTGCTTTTAATGAAAAAGCGACTCTCTCCTGCTGGTATTTTGCAGTGAGTGCCCTTTAATGGATTTACCCATCGATTTTAAGCAAATTGGGAAAACACAGCTTCTTTTTTTTGTCAGCTATATAGCCAGACAGGAGAAAGGCAGTCGGGTTGGCTGCCGGCTGTCAGAGGCTGCACACACAAGCTAGTGAGCTGAAACTGCACACAAACAGTGGAGGTATGCAAAATGACCTCTCCAACCACTGAGGTCTGTGCTCACAGAAGGGACAGAGGGAAGCAGTTTAGACAGAAAGACACAGACAGGAAGTGAAGGCATTTAGTCTAAATTCTTCAACATATTTACTAAATTGAAGCTTATCGCGTCACAGGAAGCTGGCCAACCTAACCGGAAAGCTGCTATCAGACTTTGGATCTTTACCCACAGCCACTTTCCGTTCTCGCTCTTTCTCCATCATTGTATTTGATCGTCTTCTATCTGTGTGTGTGTGTCTAGTCTTTTCCTTATCTCCTCGAAGACCCTGCACCTCCTTTTTCCTTTTTTTCTGTTTTCTTCCTCACTCTCTCTTTCTTTTCAGACTGGTTTCACTTCTTACTTTCTATATCCCCATTTCCCTTCCCATCGACCTCAGCAGGTCAATTTGCAAGTAATAACCCTTGTAGCACCTGGGTATTTGAAAAGCAACTTTCTCTCTAGAGAAACCAGCGGACACATTGCATGAAATAAGGATATTGGTCCGGATGACCATAATAGCCTTTCTCTCACTGTTTATGTGTCATATATGTATGAACAGTTATTGCTCTTTGCCCAGCAGCAGGGAGCATGGACAATGTCTCATGTTGCCTAATTTGCCCTCGTTTTTATACACACAGTAGCTATCAGAGAACTGATGACTCACAAAGAACAAAGAAATAATGATGAAGCTGTAGCTTAAAGGGATTTTCCCTTGAAAGATATTATTGTAATTTTCAGAATTTGATATCAACCAACGCAAATGGAAAAATCTCATGGGATCTAAACAAGAGCCACACCTGAGAGAAATAAAAACGGAAAAACCTAATCATTGAGCCAAAGTAAAGGCGCAGAGGAACAACAGGCAGAGAAACAACAGGCAGAGAAACAACAGGCAGAGGAACAACAGGCAGAGAAACAACAGGCAGAGAAACAACAGGCAGAGGAACCAAAGTCAATCAATCAATCAATCAAGTTTTATTTGTATAGCCCACATTCACAAATAACAATTCGTCTCATAGGGCTTTAACATTGTGTGACATCCTCTGTCCTTAACCCTCAGCAAGAGTAAGGAAAAACTACTAAAAACCTTTTTCACAGGTAAAAATATGTAGAAACCTCAGAGAGAGCCACATGTGAGGGATCCCTCTCTCAGGACGGACAGAAGTGCAATAGATGTCAGGTGTAAGAAAACATCATCAGGATTTTTAGCAGCATCGATGAGGGTAAACATTTTTCAATACTATGTGTCAGGCAGTCCCGCTGCAATCACAGTCTCTGGCCAGCAGCCAGCAAGACCACGATCCAGCATCAGGATGGGATCCACTATAATCTACAGTTATTGTCCACCGCCGCCAGTTAGAATCCATTATCAGCTGCCGCCTCGGTCGTGGTCCCTCATCATCCGATGCCAACGCGACAAAGGATCCTCCATTACAACGACGATCAGCTGGCACGATACAGAATCCACCGAACTGGATCCACCATTGCGACCTCTGACGCGCGATCCACAATCATAATCCATGGTGCGGCCACAGCTGTGGCCCTGCATCCGCGGGCGCTAAGGCACAGAAACTCCGGGAAAGGGGTCAAGTTAGTAACATGTACTGATGAGATAAGAATTATCTTGATGTGATAAATATGGAGAAAAGGAAGGAGAAGCAGGAAAGAGAAGCTCCGTGTGTCTTGTGTCATAAAATCCCTGTGCGTCTTAGCATCATCAGGGGTTTTTGCCATTTAATCAATTTTGGAACATCGCACTAATTAGCTCTAACTATAAGCTTTATCAAAAAGGCAGGTTTTGAGTCTACTTTTAAACGAACAGAGCGTGTCTGCTTCCCTAACTGAAAGTGAGAGATTATTCCACAGGAGTGGGGCTTGATGGCTAAAAGCTCTGGCTCCTACTCTACTTTTAGAGACTTTAGGGACAACAAGTAAATCTGAGTTCTGGGATCGGAGTGCTCTAGTAGGTTGATATGGAACTAACATCTCTTTAAGGTAAAGAGGTGCCATATCATTAAGGGCCTTGAAGGTGAGGAGGAGAATTTTAAATTCTATTCTAGATTTAACAGGAAGCCAGTGTAGCGATGCTAATACTGGAGAAATGTGCTCTCTTTTCTTAGTTCTCGTCAGGACACGTGCTGCGGCATTTTGGACCAGCTGCAGAGTCTTTAACGACTTGCTGCTGGAGCCTGATAATAGTGAATTACTGTAGTCCAGTCTCGATGTAACAAAGGCGTGGACTAGTTTTTCTGCATCTTTTTGCGAAAGGACATGTCTGATTTTTGAGATATTACGCAAGTGGAAAAACGCGGTCCTAGAAATTACTTTTAAGTGACTATTAAAGGACAAATCAGGATCGAAGATCACTCCCAAGTTCCTGACTGTGTCATTGGAAGCAAGGGCAATGTCATCTAGCGCAGCTATATCATTAGATAATGTATCTCTAAGGTGTTTAGGGCCGAGTAGTATAACCTCTGTTTTATCTGAGTTTAATAAGAGAAAATTGCGGGTCATCCAGGTTTTTATGTCCTTGAGACATGCTCGAAGTTTAGTTAATTGATTACTTTGATCAGGTTTTATTGACAAATATAACTGGTTGTCATCCGCATAGCAGTGGAAATTTACCGAGTGTGTCCTGATAATGTTTCCTAGTGGAAGCATATATAATGAGAATAAAATTGGGCCGAGCACAGACCCCTGTGGGACACCATGGTTAACTTTGGTGCGCACCGATGACTCATCATTGATTTGAACAAATTGGGAGCGATCAGCAAAATAAGATTTAAACCAGTTTAAGGCCGTTCCTTTAATGTTAATTAACTGTTTTAGTCTCTCTAATAAAATTTGATGGTCAATTGTGTCGAATGCTGCACTGAGATCTAACAGAACGAGGACAGACACAAGTCCCTGATCTGAAGCTATTAGAAGGTCATTAGTGACTTTTGCCAGGGCTGTCTCTGTGCTGTGATTGGTTCTAAACCCCGACTGAAAGTCTTCATATATATTATTTTCCTGGAGAAACTCACACAGCTGATTGGCTACAACTTTTTGTAAGATTTTAGATAGGAAGGGGAGATTAGATATTGGCCTGTAATTTGCTAAAACCTCTGGGTCTAGGGTGGGTTTTTTGAGTAGGGGTTTGATTACAGCTATTTTAAAAGACTGTGGTACATAACATGATGATAATGACAGATTGATTGTGTTAAGTAACGAATTATCTATTAGGGGCAGAATTTCTTTAAGTAATTTAGTTGGAATCGGATCTAAAATACAGGTTGTTGGTTTAGAACCTGAGACTATTTTGGTAAACTGATCACGGGTGATCAGAGCGAAGCTGTCTAAGTAATGGGAAGGATTCTCAGCCGTTTCTGAGATCTCTATTGTTGGGAGGGTATTAGTGCCAATTGAGGGCAGGAGATGATTGATTTTATTTCTAATAGTTAGAATTTTATCATTAAAAAAGGTCATAAAGATATTGCTATTTAGGGATCGAGGAATACTGGGTTCGGTGGAGGTGTGACTCTCTGTCAGCCTGGCTACAGTGCTGAAGAGAAACCTTGGGTTGTTTTTATTCTCTTCTATTAGTTTTGAATAATAGGCAGCTCTTGCTTTGTGGAGAGCCTTTTTATATTCTTTAACACTACTCTTCCAGTCTAGGAGATTTTCAACACTGTTGCTGGAGCGCCACTTCCTTTCTAGTTTTCTTGATATTTGTTTCAACTCATGTGTCTTGGAACTATATATATTTAATTAAACAGTCGGATTCCCCTGGTCCGCACCAGTTCTAAGTCAGCTGCTAGGCTGCAAAGTCTAACATTAAAGCTCATTATATGAATTACTCCTATACTTTTTGAAAGACATTTTCTCGCTGAGAGCTAAAAGACAGGATCAATACCACTCTCAGCGTGTGTTCAGTTAATGCTCAAGGGAGAAGTTTGCCTTCAAGGTTTTCTGACTGATAAGCCCTGAAAGCAAACGTAACTCAACAGCGTTCAATATAAAAGGAATGTATGGAGCCTAGAGAACATTAGCTTAGCTTAGCATAAACATGGAAGTAGAGGAAGCCTTAACACAGTTCGTAAACTTGTAAAACACAACTTGGTTCAGTATTGTATAACTGTATTGATTAAAGGGAAAAAATGTTACTTAATTAGCTTCACAGTGCTGGTATTTTTTAGCAATGGTAGCAGTAATGCTCTACTAACTTGTGGCAGATATTTGTGTCACCCTCAGGATTATTTGAGAAAATGTTGTATATCCTAGTTTTAGAATATTTTATGACCCAATCTGGGACAAGTGTTTTGGAGCTTCTGTAATCGGCAAATGTTAGCATGCTAACGTTCTAAACATGCTAACCATACATCAGTACGATAAGAACTACCTAAACTGGCAGAAATGTTATTTTGACCTATTTAGTTTGGCCGATGTCCAATCTGCTAACATGGAGTAGGGAGGATTTATGATTTATACTGCAGCCAGACATCAGGGGGCGACTGAGATGTTTTGTTTTCACTTTTGGGGAGCCATCATGTCATCAATCTTTATATGCAGTCTATGTTACTGCCTTATGTAGCATGGACATTAAACATACATCTTTTGACAGAGCTAGGCAAACTCTTACCATCTGCCTTCACTCTTTATGCTGAGCTTAAAACATTATCTCCTTGCTGTAAATTTAAAAATGAGCATATTTCCCCAACTGTTCCATTGAATTTCCTCGTAGGTTTTTTTAAGGTCCTGACTTCATGTCTCTTTGTCCCATCAATCAGGTATCACTCGCACAGAGAGGGACAAAGGGACGCTGTACGAGCTGACCTTCAGAGGGGAGTTGAGTAATGAATTCAGACGCTTGGTCCTGTTCCGTCCTTTTGGACCGCTGATGAAAGTGAAAAACGAGAGGGTGGACACATCAAACGTCCCCATCAACATTGTCGTCCCGCTGTCCCGGCGCACAGACAAGTTCAAACAGTTCATGCAAAACTTCAGGTGAGACTGAACCTTCCACTTCTTGTCGTGATTTCTTTGCTCTTCCTCCAATTTCACAGTAACACAAACAATGTGACAGAAACAGAAGCATCACAATAATCAAATTATTCAAGGAGGTTCTCGGCAGAACTAATGCACACAAATGTGATACTCTGCAATTCAAACCCAGTTTTTATTCCAGTTTTACATTTTAATTGGGGATCAGGCAGACAGCGACAAGCAGTGGAGGGGATTAGAGGAAAGGAAATTAACATGAGGGAGGCTTTTTCTCTTTTCCGCAGAAACATGTAATTAACATTTTGAAACTGCACACACAGTGTTATCAGTTAATTTATTTTTGTGCTGGTAGGCATAATCACAATGCAAATAATATGAGACAGTTAAATGACTAAGACAAGAACATGAATAACAGCTCCCATCTCTGCATCTGTCATCGGAGCCGTTTTCAGACACGAGCTCCGGGAAAAATGTCCAGGAAATTGGGTCAGCATATTTTTTATTTGAGATTGTTTCTCACATAGAAGGAACGCAGCAAGAGTTTGCCCAAGTCAGACATGTTTGCAATGTTGTGTGTTCTGCAGCACATCGCCACAGGCATATCGACAAACTCTTGTTTTACTTCCAAGTGGAAATTTTTGTCATAATCTTCTAAGTGTAGCCCAAGGTGATCTTTTTCCTTCTGCGATATGTATTATTCTAGTTTTTTCAGATGTGGGTCATGTGTTAAAAACGTCATCAGTACACCCACACCATTCGGGGGGGGGGGGGGGGGGGGAATTATGGGAGCGACTTACTTGGACATTTCATTCATCTTTTTGCCATGGATTTCTTTTGTGAAGCACTTAATAACCTTGTTCAGATAACTACTATACAAATAAAGTTATTATTATTTGCTATTTCATATAGAGCGCCTCCAGGCTACACATTCAGTGCATGTCTGAAAGCAGCTTACATGTTCACAGGAAAGGTTTCACAGACCCCATACATTTTTGATGCATCACAAACAGATCCAGGCTATACTCTCTGGATGCGATAAAGAATTTATGAAAAAGCATAAAGGTTAGATTTTCTTTTCATGGATCCCTGCAGCTGCAAGGTCAAATGAAACTTTAGCACTTAATTGCTGTCATTAAAAAAAAAAATCATATTTTGAAATGCGTTCAGAAATCATCAGCGAACAGCAGCAGCAGCTTGTTCCAGCGCCACATTCTTTCACCATCAGCTGAGGAAACATCCTCTTTAATGTGTGTGATTTATTGTGCTGCCACGGCTGCTTATCACAGCTGTTTTTACATGGTAAATCCTGCTTAGTAGCAGTGTTGAAGCCCATTAAAATCCCCCCCTGGGCCGACCAGCAGACGTTGATATAAAGCATGGCAAGGAGTGTATACTTGCTTGAAAGGCTCTGCAAGTCGCTGAGCAAACTCTTTACCCTCATACATATTAACGGTCTTCTAGGATAAATTGTGTGTAGGGGAGTGCCTGTGTGCGTGTGAGTTGAGGGGATGATGTAGGTGAGGGACGTATCAAATGTCCTTTACTCACATTTATCCTCGAAAATGAGTGCATTCTAGATTCACTGTTAAATGCCTCCTCCCTAGTGCAGGATACATAGATGATATTTGAATTCACGCAAGCTTAAACAAACTGCAAACATTTGCAGCCAGACTCTGTGGAGTTAAAAGACTAATTTTCAGCCCATGATCAAATTATTAGAAATGATTTGTTAATATTCTGTGGTCTGTGAGACAAAATTAGGAATGCCTCATTTATAACTATACCCAAAAAATCAATTACTTTTGATAGAGAGCCTTCAACACAACAGCATTTTTAACGACAGTAAAACTCATATTTTTCATGACTACTCAGTATCCTCGGCACGTACTCACTCATCTTTTAAAACATCTCGTGTTCATCTGGTTTTACAAGATAATTTCTCTCAAGTGCTTCTGGGCAACATTCTGACAAATGAGTGCGAGTCTGGAGTCTCCTGAGCAGAGGAGGTGAATTATACTTCAGCATGCGTGCGATGCATTTGACACGTCTCCATCAAAGCACTCGTAGGCATCTGCCACCTGGTCTCTGTGTACTCACACACAATCTCTGCTATAGTCAGAATGAGGAGAGTCAGGGTTGCAGGCTTTTTGATTGACTAATTATTCCTTTGGTTGATAAATGTCAGGAAATAGATACAAAAGACACATCACACTCATCAAGATACAAAGATGTAAACTTTTTAATTAATTTTTGACGAGTGAAAAATACAATATTGGACTTTTTTTAAATAAATTACCGAAACTTTAATAAATTAATTAACAAATTATGCAAGTTGTTATTTTTTGAAAGATTGAAACCTCTACAGGCCTCCTGTTGTAAACCTCTCATTTGTTCCCAGTGCTCTTCCTTCCTGTAATGTCCCCTGCTCACTTGATGAGAATGCTTTCATCCATATTGTCCCTTCCTCTTTGTGTTTGTGTATACGTACAGGGAAGTGTGTGTGCGGCAGGACGGCCGAGTCCATCTGACGGTGGTGTATTTTGGAAAGGAGCAGATGAGCGAAGTCCGCAGCACTCTGGAGAACGCGTCCAGGTGGGTTGAAACCAAAGCCAAGTTCAGATCATTGGATTAGAGCCCGAACGCAGAAGATGGAATGATATTTAAGAAGTTAAAAAAAAACTGCTGGAAAAATACTTTTTCACTGTTTCCCCAAATGCCACAGAAACCCCTCTCACGTTTTCTAATCTGTCCCTCTCCATCTCACGACACCCACAAAACACACACAGCTCCTGGGTCGGCACCGTGCCACAGCCAGTCATCTGGCTGATGAATAATGGAGCAGTGTGCCACCCATGCCAAGGGGCTGAGAGCTTGCAGCCGACACAGATAAATCATAACAGGCCCGTGATCGTCCGTGACTCATGCTAACCCTCTCACAGGAGCTGGACGCCCACACCACAGGAGACGTGGCTGATCGCGAGTCAGATCCACTGTGGACTGAGCCACAGTTCCCCGAGGGAGTTGCTATGGTGACGCTTGTCGATTTCCCAGCCCTGAGGGGTTTTGTGTGGCCCTGAATCGGTCGGACTATCTCCAGTATCACACTGCGCCTCTTTGTCTCTCCGTGTCTCCTCCTGTTGCTGTCGCTGAGGGGAAACTGTGGAGATAAGAGACGAAGCGGCGTTAAATAGTCTCCGAGTGAAGTGTCACATGAAACATAAAGAAAGCAAAGCCTGTGGCTGTAGAGAGAAAGAACACAAACATCCAACAGGAACATATTCAAACACTTGTATTGCAATGAAGTATTTCGGGATCAATCAATTCTGTAAAACAATTAATAGTTTAGATACATTAGTAGCAGATAGTTAAATTAACAGTGTTGTAATCAATCTTCAGCCATTTGACTCCTCCACTCCAGAGTATCAATGTGAGATCGGAAGTAGCGTAAGCATTACCAAAACCTTGCTGACGGGTAACGCTGTCACAGATGACTTCATCAAAACAATTAAGTTCACCAGATATGTCGTGATACATCCACTTCTACCGTACAGCCAATTTAGAGTCAAACTTTGGAAGCCAGAGAACCTGGAGAAAACCTACGCAGTCACAGGGAGAACATGAAACAGGGATTCAAACCGGGAACCTTCTCACCGAGAGATGGCAGTGCTAACCACCGTGACCGACCTCAACTTGTGCCTCCAAAATAAATCAGTTAGTTGTTTATTTCACGTGCAAAGATATGAGCCCTCTCGGTTAAAGCTTCTGTAATATTGTGAATACACTGGAGCCTAGTTACACACTACCCTCCCAGTACTTTATATGATGAAATATTTTTACTAAATTAGATTTATTTTAAATTGCAGTATATCACCTTGCTTACATTACATCATCCCCTGTATCGCATTTGCAATTTATTGCCAGATTTCTGCCAATACACAGCCCAACAACCTGCAATATTGTTTCTGCACTGCATGTGGGAGAATTCTTAAAGGAGTGCCTGAGAGAAATGCACTGAATGGAGCAAAAGTGAGTCGAGGTACAATCAGGGAGAGAAGGTTGTCGAAGCACACCGCCCTGTAATTTCCCCCAAGAGCTACGGCCCTGCTTTGAACTCTTAGGCTTTTTGTATACCACACAGTCCAAAAATACATTCATCAGTTGAATGGGCTATGAATCTCTGCATCATTTCTTTAATGTGGCTTTCGGACCAGTGTTGAAATGAATGAGTGTCATCATTAAAAGATAACCTGTGGTTCCTCAACCTGGGACCCCAGGCAAATGCACACGCAATACATATAACACACAGATACAATTGCAAACTGCCTACAGGCTCACAGTGGAAGATGTGCTATTAGACCTATTGATTTGTGAATAATTAAATCGCTGAATTTAATTGCCAATTTAAGTCCATCACTGCTAGAGCCCAAACCAATGTATTCAAATATTTCAGAACATTATTTTACCTTTAAAAACACTTTTTAGGTATTTAATATTAGATGATTACAGCGATTAACAGCCAACAAAGTGGCCCCGAGTGTCAATATGTGCATCAAAGAATATCTGATGATTAGCAGGTGAGACTGTGATTAATTCAGTTTGACTGCAAAACGAAAAATTCCGTTCAACAAGTTGTCACATACAATGCTTAGGCAGCCATTGTTTGTCTAAAGTCAGAATTCATCCTTTTGGGACCATGAATGTTAATCGCAATCAAACTAGTGTTTTTTGTAGATATTTCAGTCTGCACCAAGTTGAGTTTTAAAACCAAGCACAAGCCAATTCTCACATGATTTGTATTGAATGTTGGATAATTTTACTTGATGAATGATTTGAAGAATTAATCAATTATCACAATTCCTTTTTATTGACTGACTAACCTGTTCAGCTGAGCAGACGAGAAATCAGATTCAAATTCGAGTTCCTGTCCCATTTCTGTCAAGATGTTGTGAAGGTTGAGACTGGGACAGAGCATAACACACCTAAAGTAACACTATCAGGACTAAGTGTTCTCTGGGTGTGGTGGTGTATTTCAAAAGGTTAATCCAAAATCTAAAAGAGTTCAGGGTCAACCACCCTCCTTACTCGGAAGGCAAGTAAGCACACTCACGTACGTCCTCAATCACAAGTCAATATCTGTTCCCAGCAGTGATGGCATCATTAGCTGATCCGATTCTACGCTGCCCTTCCTACAAATTAAATTCACCTCCAGAAACTGGTTTAATTTGCGTCTGCTCCCAAGTCACCTCTAGCTGTTTGTCCTTTTTCTGCTGTGGAATCACATGCAGTCATACACTGTGCTTTTTAGTAGCACCACTTAAATTCACATAAAGAGGCATTGTGACCCGGCACAGTGTTTAGACTGACAAATCTGTCTTTAAAGCCACCTATGAGTCGTACTAGACCCCAAAGTCCTCAGTGAGCATGACAATCAAATTTTGGGGGTTCAAGAAGAGTTGGAGACGTGCATTCAGTTCACAATTCAATCTTTATTTAATAGGACTGTAATGAGGACCTGAGAAAGGGAAAAAATACAAGATTATAAGTGGAAACAAAACCTCTATTTCCTAATGTTTATAAAAGCTAAAACTGAAATACTGAGACCACAGAGAAACACACTTTAACATAAATAGGAGACCATGTAGGCACAATCAAATATTTAAAAAAATGAAACAATCAACACAATTATTGAAGGTCGAACAGTCCATCAGGAATGTGATGCATGAAACGTCGGACAAACAGTATAATACAACGCAGAAGCTAGTGGCCAGATAACACTGGTGTAGGCAAAGCAGCAGTATGGCACTTAATCTGCAAAGAGGGGGAGAGGAGGTCAGTCGTCAAACTGCAACCGAATACATTTGAGGGGAATCGCCCTTTACCTTGCTATTAAATATTACCTTGCTCAATATGGGGCCCTACTTTTCAGCGACAATGGCTGACTCTGTACTGCGGCTCAAACAGGGGGAGGTGAACCCTGAATCTTCTCTCAAACTTTGGGATGACAGAAATCCGGGTCGAGACACAGCCACACAACTGAATGTATAAGAAACCTCATTAGATTTAAGGCGGACAAATAAAACCTCCCATTCTCCCTGTCTTCCTGACCTCCACGAACACAGCAGTCACCACCTACCAGCCATCAGATAAAGAGGGGGGGAGCTCTACGATCTCACCTAATAGGGCGGTGCTCTAACTCCTAGCTGTCAGCCCTCACACATTTGCAAGACTATCAGCAGCCATTATAAACTTCTTGTGGCATTTTTTCCAGCATGGCCTGTCTACCCTTCTCCTGGATTCAATGGAGTTAAAAAGTTTAGTTTGGTGGAAAGATGCGGTTCTAGGTCAAGGAAGACATAATTTAGGTTTGGATCAGAGGGCAGATCCAGAATCACTTTCTTTAATATTGCGAGATTTAATTTAATCTCCTGCAATAATTCATGGATCTTGATGAAAAAAATATTGTTTATGTGTTTATCGGAGTCAACTGACTCTGAATTTGTATTTGATGAATATAAATGAAAGTTGGGACTCTACTGATGGAATATAGTTAACGAGGGGAATGTTTCAGTAAATCCGAGCTGCAGTCTTCAAGCATACGGGGAGACACCAGGGATATCTGTTAAAGCAGATGGAATCAGCCACGGAAATTTCAAATACATCGCTTACACGTCTGTTCTTCAAAGCCCGAACTGAAGCTGAATTCTTTGGGGAGATGTACATTTCTGAGCCTTTTACATATGCAAGAATAAAGATCCTTTACAACGTGAGATGCAGAGTGAAAACGAGAACAAGAGCGACCTGTTCTAAAGAGATACCCGTCAATATGTATAAATAATTACTGTGCTTCAGAAGCAGAGAAGATCACTCCGGGGAAAACAGGAAGACAGCAGAGGAGATGTGTGAAAAGTAGATGGGAGATCAAGGCAGAGACAGATTTTCTGAGGATGGAAAAATAACGTGAAACAATCATCTCAAACAAAATGGACGTGTTTATAAAAAGAGAAGGATGACAAATTTGGACAGACAGAGACGCCACTGCCTTTCTGATCTTTCTTTCTTATCAGCCTCTCAGATGAGCCTGTCGTGCTGCTGTGGCATTTCATTCAGTTCACACGTAGGTCAGCAACTCTCCATGGAGCCTCTGACAGATCTGGGGAAGCAAGAAGATAATGTTGAGCAGAAGGTCAGGGAGACAAGATTATGAGTCGATTAGATGAGACGCAAATCAGAGAGGAGTTAGACGTCCAAGTATTCATATCAGAGAAAGCATGTGTCTTAGCAGATCGCCAGTATGGACCCACTCAGCAAATTGCTCAGTGTTAATAACTTGCCCGAGGGCACGGCCTGAGAGTGATCACAACAAGTCTATAGCTCGACTCTCCATCGCATGCACGGACTACTGATTCCCCAGCCTGCTGTTAGATTCTTCTACAGTAGCCCAGAAAGGACACACCTGCCTCCCACCTCAGTTAACAGCAGCCAGGTGACTAACAGAATGAAATTTGATGTTATAAATTTATTGCGAGCATGAAAAATGCCAAGGTAGAAGAAAGCTACTGACCAGCACTAGAAACACAGAGCAATGATGAGGAATTTGGCTTTAGAAATGAAATGTATTTTACGGGGCCACAAGATAGCGAGCAGCTCTGTGTGGATATGTGATATGTGCACAGCAGTGCTTTGAACTAACACCAGCAGGAATAATGTTCACAGCAACGCTAACATGTTGATCCTTGGCCATCTTTTATCCTCTGGGGAACATGAATAACATAAAAATGTTTTGAAGGATCAGAGGATAACTGAGGTCATTAGGATTATTATTTATCCTCCGAGGAGCATGAATCATAGAGTGTTGTTTAAGATGGAGTACATGACGGCCTACCGGCAGTGAAGCCAGTGTCTTGATTCCACCCTGGTGGCTCGCTACAGTATAGGTCAGAAATCCTGCCTCCTCCATGTTAGTCGATGAGACATGAACACGGTTAATATTTTATTGTCGGTAAATAGATGCTATTTTGTTGGTTAGTTCTCATCACACTGAGGTATGTTTAAGAGCTCATTGTGAGCCTCGATTTTGGTCTTAATAAACATCTGAGATTGACTTATGATTGGCAAACTCTTGCTTTTTGGCACAGGATGGAAGCGTTCTTTTGTATCGCGGATATTTAGGCTTAATTTCTGGATAGAGGGAGGATGTGGAGATGCATCATCCACCTTCTTATCTATGGTTTAAATGTTTGTACAAAAGGTAATTGCAATCTGTTTTATAGTTGTTGAGATTTTCAGTCTGGACCAAAGGGGTGCACGGACTGACTTTAATATTCAGAGAGCGATGCCACGGCTAAAATCCAAGCATGCTTCTCTGGTATCTGAGAAATGTGTTGAGATTAAAAAAGAAGCCTGGTTTTGGCCACGCATATATAAGAGCTTACAGTCAAGACTTTTCACATTCAGTAGTCACCAGGACGTGCAGTCAGTCCTCCAGCTATAACCCCACACAAGTTAATACATACAAATTGTTACACAGCGGCCGAAATTCCCAGGGAAAGCTAAAGGAAATCAGGTCTCCGCTGCCTGTCCTTAGCAGAACTAACAGGATCAGCAGCGCTGCTGAGACACAACATGACAGCTCTTTACAAGCTTCTCACCCTGACACAGATTCAATAATTTAGCCGCTACTAGGTACCAGTCATCACGCCTGCAGTAAACAAACTGACTATTTCAGGCCATAATACGGGTGCTGATGCCTTTGGCAAAGAAGGGAGAAAAAGAGCAGGATATAAAAAGTAATACACAAAACAGAGACAGTGCCGGATGTAAACTCACTTTCCCACATAACACACAAAAGTGGAGCCTGTCTGTCTGTAAGAATTATTTTAACACACACAGGCCAACACACATAAACCATTTATCTACTATATTTATCCAACAGTATCTCCGATGACATGCAGGTTAGATTAATTGGAGACTCTATCAGAGACTGTCTTGGAGGGATGGATGAACAATATATCAACCTCGACAATTACGCCCTTAATATATTTTTAATCATGGAAATATCATCACAGTAAATGATTAATGACCAATATCCGACTTGATTTAATTTAAAACGTAAACATGCACAAGTGTATTTGTAAATGTTGTTGAGTGTTTAGATGCTTTGGATAACTGAAATGCTCATTACAACTTTCTTGCCAAGAGTTAGATGTCTGGAGAAACTATTTATAGTGATGGATGATGGTTCTCCACCTCCTCCCACCATCCAGAAATTAAGCCAAAATATCCTGGATACGAGCGCTGCCATCTTGTGCACCTGGAGCCAGAGAATGTGCAAATAGCGATCGGGGGATGGAGCCGGTCTGGTGGCGAGGTCCCGCCAATATGCTCGACCAATCGCGAGACAATCTCAGCTGTCTATCATGATGGTCCACCTCATCAAATAAATATTAAAAAACTAGATTACCTCTTGGCCAAAATTCAGTTTGATAAGAACTAACTAAAATGACAGAAACCTGTTTGACGTGTACTTTTTAGTTTGGTCAATGTCCTATCCACTTACATAGATGAGGAAGGACTTATGACCTGTACTGCAGGCTGCCACCGGGTGGCGATCCAGACACTTTGGCGTCACTTTTTGGCGGCTGTCATGTCGTCCATCTTTATTTACAGTCTATGATCTGTATACCGTACCTGTGCTGACCATAAAGACTGGGAACAAAGGGATCTGTCTTTACACTAAGCTAAGCAGCTGCTGGCTGAAGCTTTATTTGTGTACCGACATGAGAGTGCTATCAATCTTCTCAATAAACTTCTAACAGACAGAAAGCAAAGAAGCAAAACCTTCAAATTGACAAACTTTTCCTTTAAAACAAAAAGAGTTTTAAATCTTTTCTTCATCTCTGACAAAATCGGCCCTTTAGAGTTGAGACTGAGTCAACATGGGAACGTGGTGTTGCGTTTACATTGTGAAAGACAATCAGAGCTATTGTGCGCTGTTTCTGCCATCTGTGCTGGACAGTTTAGTGCCAGTGGGCTGGGTCCACCTCTCCAGGGACTCTGTGTAGACTGTGGAACAGATTGACTCTGTTTGGATTCATAAACTGCGGACGGACGAGGAGACTGGACTCTGACTGACCGTACGTAAACTCATACAGTCAGATGTTTAAGGACGCGTCCCCATTTGACCTGAATGTTTCTCGCAGCATTCGAAGTCATCGGACATTTTCGGGATGTGGAGACATTGTTTGCTCTGGTTGACAGGAGCTGCTTTTAACACAGACAAATAAAATGCTCATAAGTGGCATTGTGTTTATGTTGCTCTGGGCTTTTAGAACCACTCAGGATTAAAAGTCTATATTATTTTGGGGGGTGGCTAAAATGGTGGAAGTGAGACAAAAGTCTTTTTTCACAGTAACACACATTAATATACCCGGATACACAATATTCACAGACACAAACGCACAGGGAGGGAAATATGGGGAGTGTGATCCAAGCTGCCTCAGGCAAAAACAAACTGACCACGTTTCCTCCGGTCGTCCCTGTTTCCTCCAACAAAGCCGAGTATGTCTGTCCCTGACGTGTTCTGTTCCACGGCATCACATGAATGAGAGAGGAGGTTTGATCCTGTTTGTTCTGCCTCGGACTCAGACGTGTGAACCAGTTTCTCCTCAGTATCATCCATCTGAAGTGTGTGTCTGTGTGTGTGTGTGTGTATGTGTGTGTATGTATGCACATGAGTAAAGGATTAGTCACTAACAGTGCGCGTTGTTAAGGAAAAAGCCGCAGCTGGGCACATCTGGATCCAGCTGTTCCTCTTTACTCTCACCACATCCTTGAAAAAAGCACAGGAGGAAGCTTTGTTATTTCCCATGTCATTAATTTTTGGCTGCAGTTAAAGCTTGAGTGTATCATGACCGGGATGAGACTGAGAACATGAAATTAAGTCAGACCAGAAAATAGTAATTGTGCTGATGTGAACTTTTGAGTAACGACTTGTGAGGTCATGATGTTTTAATCCGCCGGTGGAAAATGCTAAAGGCAGAAAAAGGGAGAAAACAGAGGATCGTTGCCAGATTAACTCGCCAGGGAAGCCCAGGGCCAAGATGGACTGTGGGTCGCTGCTGACCTTCAGCTTCTTCAGCACTCTGATGTATTTACACACTCATTAGGCACAGTTCTCACAGCAGCATGATCATATTTTCCTGAAATCAAAACCAGTTCTCATCTTCTGAAAAACGATCCAGCCCCGTGTGTGGCATGCTGCATTAGGTTGCTGTAATTTGATTGAAGTTAAATAGATTTCGGGAATAATATCCACCACGAAAGCATGAAATAAACTGAAATAATGAAACGAATTAAAGCAACTCTATGTAGCCTTTACTCAGCAACGGCGCCCCCTGTAGCCATTTCTGCTAATTAATTATGTTGGGCTCCATATCCGAGTGAAAATATACAATGTAATTATTGACTTCTACGCCTTTTTAACTGATTTACCGTTCTGATTCTGGAGATCAGAAGATCGTACCCGCAAAATTAGATAGAGCATGAGCAGACATTCACGCTGAGGAATGGGAATAAGAAAGGCAGTAATGGTTTGATGGTAAGTGAACCATCAAACTAATTTTGAAGCTGCTATTTTAAGGTAAAAAAGAAAGAAACTGTGTTTGAGAAGGTGAATATGTATGAGCCACCTTAAGGCCCTCAGCGTTTCATTCGATTGAGCATCGTTCTTCAGTCTTGCACATTCCCAAACAAATTAAGAGACAACTTACAAACCCATCACCACTAAGTGAATCTGAAACCCTTGGAGTAAATTAGCCACTTTTCTTGGTTGTTAATCCAGTGTCAGGATTAATGCTCCATGCGGAATTACCTAATGTAGATAATGGCACCTGTTTGGCTGCAGAGCTGAATGGATGCCGAATAATTTTACAATTTTTTTTTGCATTAGAATCTCAGTTTCAGAAGCTTTTTAACCAACATTTCAGTCGAAATCTTACTTCTGCTTTATGCATCTCAGTTCATCACATCCAGTTTACTTTGATTATTCTCTCTTGTTTTCTCTGTTGTCCCATTAGTGTCAGTTCAATTAAGCAGATGTATAATGTTTTGATTTTTGGAATCAGAGCACATTGGTTAAGAAAATGTGTTTGATGTGACATCTTTCAAATGGGAAGGCAATTTAAAATGCTTTAGCAAAGGCAAAGAAATCATTAAAAGAACAATAAAACAGAAAAAGGAAAGACAACACAGTAAAAATAGTTCATACAATTAAATTCAAAACAATTCCATCACTAACTTGCCCCTAATACGATGAAGGAATTTCATCAGAAATTTGATAAACTGTGTAGATTGAATTAATAAACTAATAAATTAATGCAGTGATACATTGTTTAGTAGGTGGAATAATATAATTAATATACAGCAATAACTACTTTGTTAAGATATTCTATAAGGTAAAAAAAATATTAAGAATCTGAAAACGAAATGTGAAAAATCTGTAATACGTAAGAATATTCTAAAATATGTTATAATCCTCCGTGAAATTGCATCTTTCTACATAACACTGTTTTTCTGCCTCAGAAACTGTCTCACTACAGGAGAGTTGGAATAAGATTTTTTGGTTTTGAATGAATGTGTCCTCCTTTTTGCTGTAAGAAAACTGACTTCTGCTTGTCCGTCTCACCGCTCACAATCCTCACTGTGTTTCTGCAGGGAGGTGAACTTTAAGAACTTCACTCTGCTGCAGCTGGACGAGGAGTTTTCTCGGGGTCGAGGTCTGGACGTTGGGGCCCGGGCCTGGAAGGGAGGCAACGTGCTGCTCTTCTTCTGCGACGTGGACATCTACTTCACCGCCGACTTCCTCAACAGCTGCCGACTCAACACACAACCCGGTGAGACGCACACACAAACACAACCACACATGCATTCATACACTTCTATCTTTGTGAGAACACTCATTGGCATAATTGCTTTTATAGCGCCTTACCCTCACCTTAACCATCACAACTGAATGCTTAACTGTTGGGGTCATTTCACCATAACCCTCTTTGAGATTCTATTGTCTTGACAAACCGCCCATCCCAACCATCCTAGTCCTGACCCCTGACCCCTGGCCCTAACCACTCAGGCATAAAACCTAATCCCAATCACCTCTGTCTGATACAAACAAAGAAAGGTCGGAAGTTTAAAAGCTCTTTTGGTCAACCCACTGCTGCCTCACCTGTGCCTGTGGTCTTTTTAACTTCCCTTATGTAATTATTTTATTCACTTATAATTATTTATTTACACATCTGCCCCTCGTAGCACTCATTCAGGATGCTTTGTTTTAGGCCTAATCTATACCTAAACCTAATTCTAACCATAAAAAGAGAGTGTTTTTATGGTTAGAATTTTTAATTGCCCTTTTAAGAAGCGAGCACTGACCCTAATGTCTTTGCTTTCCCAAAATGTGCCCTCACAAAGCTATGAGTTCTCTCTCACACACACACACACGCATTCCGTAATGAATAATTTCCTAGCTGTCTGACAGCCCTGTCTCTCTACATCGCAGGTAAAAAGGTTTTCTACCCAGTGTTATTCAGCCAGTACAACCCCACTCTGATCTATGGAAGCCCTGAACACATCCCAACTGTGGAGCAGCAGCTGGTAACACACACAAACACACACACACACACACACACACACACACACACACACACACACACACACACACACACAAACACACCAATCAAATCTGATGTTCTCCCTTTTCTTTTTTCAACCTTTCTGCAAGCCACTTCTTGAAAACATTGTGCTTTATACCTGAGAGGTTGAGAAATATTTTCACCTCTCCAGCTGCTCCTGTGTTGAAACCCAGAGAAGCTATTGAAGTTTCTCCCCTGTGTGTGGATCTGATATGTTTCTGACCTCTGTAAGACGTGTGGTGGTTTTCCCTGCAGGTGATCAAGAAGGACACGGGGTTCTGGAGGGATTTTGGCTTTGGCATGACCTGCCAGTACCGCTCCGACTTCATTAACATAGGTAAATATTAGAGAACAACAGGCTTCCTGGATGGCGACGGAAATATGCACTGCTATGTTAATGGTGCCATGACTTAATGGATGTGGGGGGAAATAAACACAAATGGCTTGACATTGCATTACTCTCCTAACTCGAATGGGATTTTATTTTATTACTCTGCATGAAGTAGCTCTGAGCAGCAGTAGCAGCATATATTAGCATCTCATCTCATAGCCTCTCCGTCCTTTCCCTCCGTATATTAGATCAGGAACATTGGCTCTCACGGCAGATTTACATCAATTTGGTTTCCCTCCAAAGTTTTATTGCTTTTATTGCTGCGTACTGCATCATTCCCACCAGACGTGACTGTTATTTGCTTTATTAGATTTTCTCATCATCTTATTATTACTGACTGTGTGGTTATTATCATATATTGTCTGTGCTGTATTGTATATCTGGTATGAATGCAATCTGAGTATATTACTGCAAACCAGCGTAATGCTCCCTGAATGTACAAATAATAATAATAACAATTATAAAGTGGTCTGGCAGAGGTAACTACTTTGACAGAGTGCAGCATTACCTGTGACCTACAGGATTTATTTTCACCATCATCTAGGTCATTCATGATGACAAGAGGCCAAAACCACAATTTTTTAGGGCCTCACTTTATCCAAAGCTGTACTATTGAACCCAAAATGATAAAACTGTCCATGTGCCTAAATATCCAAACATTAGTGTCACATGAGAGAAAGCTTGTATGTGTCATTCCCGATGTCCAAGAAAACGGAAAATGGATTTGAAAGAGTTGATGCTTGCAGAAACGATAAGTTGTGGTTTTATAGCTGCTTCAAGCTCAGTGACTTCCATGAAATCTTGTTTTTATTCAGTTGAAACAATCAAGTGTGCTGGTCTGCAGGCGAGCTGATTCCCCTTTTTTTTCTCAGGGGTTTATGCTAAACTAAAGGAACCACAATTATCTTAGATGAATCTCCACAGGAAAGAAAATTACCATGTTTCACAAATTGTCAAACTTCTCCTTTAAGACATAATTTAGTCCTGCGGGTTTATGCTCATCAGAAATGACAATGGAATTCATTATTTAGAACGAGAGTACGCACAAACAAATGAACAATTCATCTGCTGGGTTCATGTCTTCTCTCTGTTTAGCCCCCGAGCAGGAGTTAAGAGAGGAGGCCGAAAGAGAAAATCCAAAACAAAACACCCAGCTTGTGTTACACCAAGTGAGGGCATCACGGTCCAGACATGCAAAGAGGCAGATTTAAACACGCCCGGTCGAGATATGTTGCCGTCAGTCGAGAGTTCCCTCGCTGCCTCCTCACAAAACAACCAACCACCGTGCGGAGATTACGATCGCGTTCTGTTTGCTCTAATCAGGACTCACAAACAGCATTCCACTAAGAGTTAGCCAACACAGTGCAGAGAAAACATTGCTTTGTATAGTGTTTGCATATCAAAAGGTTTGAAATCTCTATGCACAACAACATGTTTAACGAAGCTGTGCAGCCACAAGTTTTAAATCCTGTGTTCTTTCTGTTCTCGCAGGAGGCTTTGACATCGACATCAAAGGCTGGGGAGGCGAGGACGTCCACCTCTACAGGAAGTACCTCCACAGCAACCTCCTGGTGGTGCGGGCGCCGTCACGGGGCCTGTTCCACCTGTGGCACGAGAAGCAGTGTGCCGACGAGCTCCCGCCGGACCAGTACCGCATGTGCATGCAGTCCAAGGCCATGAACGAGGCCTCGCACGGCCAGCTGGGGATGCTGTTCTTCAGGCAGGAGATCGAGGCGCACCTCCGCAAACAGAAGCAGCAGCAGAACTCCAGCCCCAAGAAGACATGAAGACTCACAAGTGGCGGAGTTCGAATCACTGCAATGACGGGAATCGGTTCGAAGTGAGGAGACCAAACCAGCTGATATGCACGACGTACGATTTTAAAGGAGTAGTTCAACTGTTTTCAAGGGATTATGCTTATTTGCGTTCTTTTCAAAGATTTCACTCTCATCTGTGTACACAAAATATGGAGCTGGAGCCAGCAGGTGACTAGCTTAGCTTAGCATAAAGACTGGAAAATGTCTTACGATGAAATAACCAGCGTATCAAGGACGATTTCAAGTAAAAGTATCTAAAGCACATTTCATGAAGACGTTTCACCAGGTTTCTTCAGTTCCAACTGACTGATGGGAATCCCACCTAGTAGGGTTGTTAGGAATCGTTGAGGTTACCTGAGAGGCTGGATCCATCCTGCTGAGGGTTTTGTTGGGAGTTGACTGCGGGTCGTTGAGAGTCGTTGACCCACCCGCCCCCTGTGAGCCATGTGTCCTAAGGTGTGAATTGTGGTGAAACTTCCTGGGGATGGAAGTCAAGACTGTGTTGTATGTGGCTACTGTACTACCACAGTAGGTAGTGTCTTAAACCTCCTCCTCTGTTCAGAGAAAGTTTTTTCTATTTTGACGCTGATGGCTTCCTTCACTCCTCTTTCAATCTTCCCTGGACAAAATGTGGACATTGTTGTCTTCAAATGAATGTCCCTAGTCCAACTAGACTGCCGAGTCCTGACCTAAGGAGCTGGCTCTCCTGTGCTGTGCCATGCGTTTGTCAAGTGGCTTTTAGTTTCCCCAGTGTACAGGTCTGTGCATTCCTCACTACATTCAACTGCATGTACTACATTGCTCTGCTCATGTCTGGTTGTTTTGTCTTTGGACCAGTTTCTGCCTCAGAGTGTTGGTTGGCTTAAAATGTTCTGGGATGTGGTGTTTGTTGAAAATCCTCCTTCAGATACTCCAGCAACATAAGGGATGACAACGTGGTGATATTATATAAATAAAATGGGCCCCTCTGTTATACAGTTATATAATATATCATATATATACATTATTTCTCTTGCATTATGTTTAAGCACCATTATATTGCTAAATTGGTTTCAGATGGAAGACATTTGACATTTAGCAACTTTGAATAGTTTTCTTCTTCATGGATCAGTCTCCTAATCATTTTGTCTAATCCGTTGACGTCTTATTGAACATCACAATTATCAAAACTTGATTTATTACAATTATTAAAAGGAAAAACACCATATTCTGGAAATCTTAGATGCTTGAATCCTAAGATTTGAGCACTTTCTGTGGAAAAATGGCAATAGTTGGCAATCGATTTTCTGTCATTTGGCCGATTCCTTACCTGACTAATTATTTCAGCTCTACCTGTGTACTTTGTTGTGTAATTAAATCTAAAACAAAACATGTTTAAAATCATCATCATAAATATGTATAGTATTCAAAAAGTCCAATCTGTAAAGTTACTCATAAAGCTGTTAATTCGTGCGGTTTCTCTTTGAAATGAAGTGGAGTGGAGGTAGAAGTGGCATAAATAAAAAAAATACTAAGTTTTAA
The DNA here is from genome assembly GCF_963576545.1 of Limanda limanda. Classification (NCBI taxonomy): domain Eukaryota; kingdom Metazoa; phylum Chordata; class Actinopteri; order Pleuronectiformes; family Pleuronectidae; genus Limanda; species Limanda limanda. Next base: position 30,510,247 of record NC_083636.1, on the reverse strand, counting down.
TAAGTATAGTACATAGTAATTAAGTTACTAAGCTTAGTTACATTCCATCTCTGCAAGTTAAAAGGCCGCACGCTGTATCTTCATATTTTGTGTCCAGGCCTGAGTGAGGAATCACTCGTCGAGAATAAGTATATTTACCAAAATATCAAACTATTCCCTAAATGTAAAATGTGAAGACTTTTTAACGGATCCAGATCATGTTGCTCTGTTGTAGCTGTGGATGGACAATGTGATGTCTCTAGTGGGCTCAGTAAAAGTGAGTCAGCCATTAATATCTCAACAGCTTCTATTAACATCTAAACTACTGCAGTACTCTGATCTTGTCCGATCATCCATCTGTACTTTCATGTGAGTTTGTGTTTTCCTGTGTAACTGCAGCAGGTGTTTTCAGCGAGAAAACACAGGGCCTGAACTTTGAGCTGGAACATTTCTGAACCATGTGCCTTGTGTAGAGAAAAAACCTGAACACTGTCTCGTCAATACAGGTTTTTATTTGTAGGGAAAGAGAACCACCTAGTGGACTGAATATGAAAATGAATAGCATGTAGGTTAAACAATGAAGGACTTCTTCAAAGCCTGCAATGGCCTTGTAAAGCTTTTTATAAATGATTGATCAGTTATTTCTATTTATGTTTGTTATTATCTTGTGTATGTCACCATTTATAAGGTTCTGTTTGTCTCATTTCAAATGCAGTATTGTGTGTATGTGCCATTCATCATTTTTAATAAGATGAGAGTTGGTGTTAAGGTTAAAGGAAAACATGCCATAAATTGCATTATCTCTAGGTATTTGTCCGTAAAATGACTTTTTTCTCTAAAGCCTACTGAGTATAAGATGTATGTGTGTATGTGAGTGCCCTTAATATTATTACACATGTTTATTTTTTTAAAGAGAAAACATGAAATAGACTTAGTTGTGTTTTTGTCACATAATTAATTAGTGGACACGTAATGGATGGATAAAGGACGAATAACGGACTGACAGTAATACCGATCACTGTCATGATACTGACGGTGACTTAAAAAGTCAGAATGAGACTTTTGATTGTCATGTTTTTGTTTCTCATTTCATAAGTAAAGTCCAGAGTGCAATAATGAAAGAGAAAATGTGATGTTTCATGTATTGCTCCCAATCTTCAGCTGCCTCGTGGTGGCTTATATTTCATTTGTTTTATTATACTCACACATAATTAAATCGCCAGCACTTCTTCAATCAAAACAATCATGTAACAATGTATTTTTGGTGTTTGACCAAAGACGTGAAAAAGGCACTTTTTTTAGTTTTATTGAAACATTCCTTGTAATAATACATCAAAAACCTTTACTTGTCAATGTTATCTTTTCATTTAATGTAAATTAGTTGAATAAAATATTTGTGTATTGTATGTATTGTTTTCCATTTTGTTTTCTTAAGTACCATAGAACACAATAAACGTGTGTGTATATAAAATGTCCATGATACTAATATATTGTTTATTATTTTATTGCCAAAGATTGTTTTGTAAAGGTAGTTTTCCATATAAGCTTTGTTTTTATATTGCTACTTTTAATTACTCTTTCTTGATCTGTCAGAGAATCAGGGGAATATTGAATTAAAGACCCTGCTTAATTACAAGAGTGAACAGTAAAAACAAAGCATCTAGACTCACCTGTTCAAAGAGTAAAACAAAGTATTTCGCCAATTCGACATTATATTATATAATTTTTTACCTCACAACAATAGGCCAATAATGACACCATGGGCCCCTGGGCACAGACATGTTAAAGGCCCTCCACCCATACACACGAGCGAGATACCAACACCGAAAGAGACAGAAAATGAAGCCACACAGCCGTGATGTTTGTAGTCATATTGCATTTGTCGTCTTTTTGCATCCTCTAATCATTCTCTGCATCTCTTTGTGGTTTTTCTGACCCCTCGAGCCCTCAGGCCTGTAAAAAAATTCCTACATCGACACTGTGAAGAGTTCAGAGATTGTATTCAGCATAATATCCAGTTACTGGAGTAGAGTATTTTGCTGTTAGTGTAGTTTAACCTCCAGAACACTAGATGGGGTCAGTGAGCTAAATACGGTCAGTTGTTATCATTGCTTAGTTGACATGCCATGGTAAATGAAACTATCCGAGATAATTATATACATATATATATATATATATGTATATAATACCCAGAATTACTGAAGTTAATAAAGCATATTGTGTGTATACACACATTATCATGTGTCACAAATGGATTAGTGTATAATTTATTGGCCAAACAACTAATTAATTGCAATTTTACAACGTTTTTTTTATTATAGTTATATTATCTCCCAAAATTTTAATAAGATTATTATTTAAGATTAAATGGTTACTTTTAAAAGAGAAGGTATTTATAATAATTCAATCATAACCCGGTTTCCAGTGTTCAAGCATCAAACAAGTTAACAGTTGTTTTTATATTAGTTTTTTTACTGTCGAAATTAGCTCCATCTATCGTAAAGAAATGTTAAAAATGATTTGCCTGAAGAATAAAATACATTTTCAGCGTATTTCTTTATAGTTTGTAAAAATGGGAAAATTTAGGAATTGAGGTATAATATCCGATATTTTTGTTTCCCCATAGTTTTGTTGAGTGTCCTCTTTGTTAGATTTTATTCATAAAACCTTCCCTCACATGTGTATCGGTGCACCTCCTGTTTTTGTGTTAATAATGTGAAATGTAAGCGGTGGCGTGAGGTCACCGAAGGGGCTAGTCTCGTATTTCCGCTGGTCACTGAAGGCAGCACCGGCCCTGCAGCTTCGGACCTCTCCGGGATTCTCCGTCAACCGTCGAACCGGCTCTTGCGGCTTCCGAACATCCTCCGGAGGACACACCGGGGTCTCCGTGCAGGTGGAGACCGTCTCCTCTTACATGACAGAGACACAGACAACCGGCTCCATTTCACAGCTCTAATAACAGACATGGCGGAGCAGGGGCTGAGCTGCTGTCCTCCGCCACCCGGCCGGAAGACGTGTTTGTCCGCCTGAGCCTCCGGACCGGTCTGTGTGTGTTCGTCACAACAAGAGGGCGTCCACGTTTCTTATCGAGGGCTCCCCCCCCCCCCCCCCCCCACCTCAGCCCGGTGTCTCTCCCTGACGAGCAGCTGGAGCCCGGGACTCGCCTCCGACACACACAAGAGCCAACATGTTCGAGACCCGAGGAATCCCCTTTGTCCTGCTCGACGTGGCCTGTCTCGTCCTGGGTGAGTGGTTTGTCTTTCCTGCTGGTTCCCATAGGATCCGATCTGTGACGTAACCCGAACCTCCTGTGTGGATGTGTAACAGCCCTGTCGTCACATGAAGGGAGTGGTGGCTGGTTCTGTGTGACTGAGACTTTCAACGCCATTTGTTTTAAACCCTCTCATTCTTCCAATAACCAATCGATATCTGTGGTTGTGTGTGATAGGTAGAGGCTGATCGATGCAGCGGAGAGTCCCATGTTCTCTGATTCCATTGTATGCAAATGACCGCCACTGTTTTAAATTCTAATATGACATTGATCTCAGTAACTAGGTCAGCATGTCGCGTGTACAGCATATGGTTACTATGGTTACAGTCTCACTGACAAATGTTTATTTACTTAAAATAGTCACAAAGTGTATACACGCCCATACATTGGATTGCTATCCGAGTACAAGTGGTATTTTAGTTGAGTTTGCACCTAATAATCATTTAAATTTTGATTTGCATGCAGATCATGTTCTAAATTAGTTGATCAGTTGTTTGGACAATAAGTTGTGTTGAAAAGTGTTGATTGTATGTTCGCAGAGTCGTAAGTGACGTGTTGAAAATACCTTGTTTTCTTTGATAAAAGGGCTAAAATCCCAAATTAATTACGTTCAAATATTTCCCTTTTTTGCTTTGAAATAATGACTTATCGATTAAAACACTTATAATTAGAGCACATGTCGTGTCGGACATTTTGAAGCTCACTCACTAATGTTAACCGGTTTCCACTCCCTTAACACTCAAACAAAAAAAACAACAACAAACAACAACATTCCTGAGAAAAGTGAGTTATAAGAGGCACTACTTCCTCTCAGTCTATGTTTTAAACCCACGTGTCAACACTGACATCTCTCACCTCATTCGGGTTCATGAAACTAAAGGTTTGAGGGTTTCCCCCTCAGAACATGTAAGACAAGTGAATGTCAGACTGTCATTACAGTTTAAGATTCCTGTAAGTCCTCTTAGAGAGCGGCCATGTTTCAATTCTGCTGAGACACGGCCTCTGAGGCTTCAAATCTGATTATGGATAATTGATTTGTACGATGACTCATCAGGCTTTGGCTCCACTTGGACACTCTCAAGAGGGACTGGGCAATACAACATTATCCATATATAATTATTATCGATAGCAATATAACAAAAGTCCAATATGTCGATATAATGCTTGTGCAATGTAAGCTCAGTGAGGAGGTATGGCACATTATTGATATAAAGTATAACATTTTTAAAATACTGAGGTAGATCATTTAAACTAATTGTTATTTGTTTAAGTATTAAACAATAAAAATGTGACATTAATCATGATACTTATCGACATTGACTTTATCTTGATATAATATTTGGCCATGCCCTTCAGCTCGCGTATGTTTTGCTTGCAGGATGATTGTAATATAGTTTGTACCCTTCCTTGCACATATTTTTGAAGATGTACAGAGATACTCTCCTTGGAATAATAATTTGTGTGTTCTACACAAAAGCTTAAATTATCCAGTAGAATACAATAAATTAAATGTGTCCTGCCTCACTGTAAAGTCCGTTCTCCTCATATGTACCAAATGCCTGAAAGTTTGATGAAACTAAACCGACAATGGAAGAAACAAACAATAAGTCCAACATCCCACCAACCAAAAGGGAAACACATTTTCAGGGTTCATGGGATCTGACCTGGTGAGGAGCAGTGGGACTGTACAATCTCAGTGAGCTGTTTAGACGACTGATGCAGACGCCAACTTGATTATTTTGCTAATGACACATGCACGCACACACTAAATCATAATCATCTGTGAGAGTCCCCAGACTGAGGCTCTTACCAGCAGTCATGCTCGGCTGCGTGTAACACTGACACGGAATGAAATAAGAACATGAACATGATAGATGTGAGTTTCTGAAATGCATTAGCAGGGACGGAGAAGCTGCTATTGAGTCTTGATAAGATATAAGTTGGAAATATGTATCTATGCTACAATATATCCACATTTGTCTTTATTTATGTATTATGTGTTGTGAAGCTGTTTGGTTGCAGATGGGATCAAAGTAAATTGTTACACTTTTAGAAAGTTACAGTGGGGTCTTGCCCATGTCCTGCCGTGGGCGTGTTTCTGTCCCGACTCACTGGCATCTCCAGCTGTTGTTGCCTGTCAAATTCTGAATGGCACAGCTGAAGGCGCCAACAGCTGCAGAAGCAACAGAACAAAAATACCAGAGAGAAGATACTTCAGACTAGTCTTTTCTGCCTTTATTTGACAGGGAATGTAAATGTCCAATAATATAACAGACCCTCAACTTCTGTTCAAATGGATGAGCAACTCTCGGCTAAACAGTCAGAGAATTGACGGCAGTGTTACCCTCTATGGACTTTGCACTCGAATCAGCATAATCCATTAACTTTTCCATCAAGGCTCCGTCCAAAAACGTGACAACTCTCTGTGCTACAATTATGACGCTTTTTCTAGCGCCCGACCAATATGAATTGGTTTGGTGATAATGGCTGATCTGAGAGGTTCACAGACATATTGGTATTTGCATTTATGTTTGCTGATATGAAATGAACATCTATGTAAGCAGAACACACAATGTGAATTAATGTTTATAGTTGACATAAAAATAAGTTTATTTTCTTAGAAGAAGTGGGCTTGTGGCGGATTAAGCACATCTTTGTGGTTTTTTCATTGGGTTTAGTAGCAATAAGAAACATAATGGAGCTAATCATAGTCTCAGGTCGGTTGCTAGAAAGGTCGGGGGTCTTTCACCTTCACCCGAAAGAGGACATAGTTGAAGACCTCCACCCTTGTCCCTCAGCTCCCTCACTTTCTCTGCCATGTCTGACTTCTTCCTGCCTTAACTCCTCCTGATCTCTGTCCACAGGAGGTCTGCCTCTTGCAGCCTTTAACCTGGGTAAGATCCGCCCTTACCAGAGGGGCTTTTTCTGTAACGACGACAGCATCAAGTACCCGTTCCACAACAGCACTGTCACCTCCACAGTTCTCTACACTGTGGGCTTCGCCCTGCCCATTAGCTGCGTAAGTAGGAGTCATGACGTAGTGTAGACACGGCCACAGGTGTAGCTCATGACAGTAAAGCATTCCAAGGTGTGCCAGGGCGTTTGGTTAGATTTAGTGCACCAGCACACCTACAGGGAAAGCAGAAATTATTGTTATCAGTTACACTTGTTTTCCCCTTGTGTTAGGACTCACAGAGCCAGCAAAACCAGTATGTTTGAAGGCTAACACATTTTCATAATGACTAGCTTTTTGTTTACTTGCGAAACTACAGATCATTTCAACTGTCACTGTTATTGACACCAAATACTGGAAATGTACTTTAGTTATACTAAGCTGAAGGTAAAGGAGGATGTCCACTTTAAAACAATTTAAAACACACACACAGGCACACACACACAAACACACACAAGATCATAAACAGTCCTAGAGCAAAGGTTTGTTTGATCTCACTTACCACAGGGTTTCCATGAGGCTTTCTGCCATAAAATTATTGTTTCAATCAGGTCATAGATCTTTATGATATGTCCTTCAATATTAATATAATAAAACACAAATTATATTTACCTTCCAAACTATTTATAATATAGTCAAATATGTGATTAGTCCAGCACTAAACATTTAGTCCAGCCAGACACAAACTCAACCTCGCACAAAAGAACAGAACCACAAATGAATGTGTTAATCTGAATACGGATGATATGAAGGAAGAAAGGAAAGTCTTTTTATTTTTTTATCTCTTTGGTTAAATCTGTGTTGCTGTTTTGAATTAGTGCAACACACATGCAGGCTGCGTGCCGTGTCCCTCTGTTCCTTAAAATAGCTGGAATGCACTTTTGGACCGGAGCGATCGTTTTCTGAGAAATTGCTCATTGTGTGTGTGTGTGTCCTCTTATTACTTTGTAAAATCAGTAGTTAATCTCTTCCATCAAGTTCTGTATGTATCACGAGTATTCATAACCTCAATCTGTTGCTCTATTTATATTCTTAAATGTTACTGTTGTTTAATCTGCAAACACCTCACCATCTGCCAAACTGCAGGAAAGCACGTGGGAATTTAGAGCGTTAGCTCCGGAAGTCCAATCTAATAAGATGTAAAGTCTTATCTTTTTCCTGACGGGAAGAGAAATAAAAAAACTGCGGATGAAAGTGAACGAGAACGTGCGTAATGTGGTGTAGAGTTTCAGTCATGTGAAGGATGCACAGTCTGTGAGATGGCTGCTTCCTCTCACGCACTGACAGCTTCAGCTTCCCGTGGGTCTGCTGGATGGAAGTCAACCACATCCCCAATTCAACAAGCCGTCAGCTGCACCTATCACAGCCTAGGAGAGAAAGTTACAGGGCTCACGTCTCATTTACCTCCTCAAAATGTCTCTTTTTGTGCTCTGAAGTTTGCTCTTTTAACTTTCACTGTTTAACAGCATTCAACTGTCTCGTTCCATTTAAAACCATTAATATTTGCAGAAGATGGGGGACGATGCAGGGGACGCCTCTCTCGCATGGCTACCGTCTCCGTCTTCGCACAGCCACAGACTGTTGCATCTGAGCCGCTGTGACATCTTTGTAACTTATTATTTGTGTTTTTCTCTCACTGCTTCTCTGCTAGCTGGACTCCCGTTTGTAATACTCAATGTGCAACACACTCCTTTCCAGCGGGGCTTTTTCTGTAATGATGATTCAATCAAGTACCCCGCTAAAGAGGAGACCATCTCCTATCAGTTGTTAGGGGGTGTCATGATTCCCGTCGTAATACTCACTGTAAGTGCATCAGTTTGATACTTTTCGTATCTTCTTATACTCCTCCTTCAATATTTGCTGCTCATCTTCATCCACTTTTAACTTCTTTCTTTCTCTTTAACCATGGTTGCTGGTTTATTGATTATTCTGTAATGTATGTGTTTTAACTGCTTGAATTAACCATCGCTACCATTAACCTTAGTTTAGTTGCCTAATAGCATGTTGTAGAAACTGTTTTCAAGATGACATGGAGAGGTGCTCTGAGACACGCCGTTAAAAGCTGGACAAAAATCAAGTGGTCAGTAAGAATCAGCTGATATTAGACTGTCACAGACTCATCTGCTGTTATGACCACTTTTATTATACAAAACAAACAATTCAGAAAATCCTGTATTTATGTTTATTTAACAAAATAATGTTAATTTTCTTATTTCAACTTCAATATATTAAGTTGAATTTGTGGTATGTATCAGAAGTCTTTCACTCTGTAATATTGGTATCAAAGCCCAAAATATATATAATTATATCTTCCACTACTAACTATATCTGCAGCCACTGTGACAGGAAGCTTAATGAGGCAAAGTCTTCACAAGCAGTGAGGTGTTAACCTCGGTCTGTTGAATAATAATAATAATTTGTTGAATATTTAATAGACCCAGTCAATTCTATATAAAAGCATTGAAAATGTCCTTTCACTAAAGACAAGTGAGGTTTTGCAGAAAGTTTCCATACTGAAGCTTTAACCTCCACGGATGAATGAAATATCGCTGACATCCATCCTCCATTGTAAACATACTTTTAAAAAATGTATAGCTGGACTTAGTTGAGGTAAAGCAGCTCTATTAGAAACCGACAACCTAAATCTTTAGTGACAAATCAGCAGAAGTTTGCAGTTCTCTTATTCTCAGCATTTAAAGAAACTGGAAGCAAAGCGGAAGCATAAAGTCCCGTCAACAGCTTTTATGTGAGAAGAGTCATTATCTGCTCACACTGTTACCAAACATACACATTCACATGCATCTGAACCATAACGAGGCCAACAAGGGGAAGTTATGAGTCATTCCTCTGATGTATCCCACAGCTCAAATACACAAATGATATACATATAAACAAATGTATTACGATGACATCTCACAACAGGCATGGTCTAATATAAACATTTACAGCCAACTCAAGGAGTCAAGTTAATTATTTTAAGTGGACATCTTCCTTTGCTCATGATATTTCCAACAGTATTTACTATCTTAGAAGATGATAATAATAATATTTGTTGTTGTTCAATGTATTTAAAGGAATGATTTGACATTGACATTGCATTCTTGCCCAGAGTTGGGAGAGAAGAATTATTCTACCACTCTCAGATGTCATGTTGTTAACTAGACGGATGCTCAGAGAATGCATACACCTCCGCCAAGGCTAACGTCCTATCCCACAGCGTCCGAGGAAGTGCCCAAAAATGTGGGGGTTCTTCCTTCAGTCATGAACCCCGCTTCCATAAAAGTGAATGGAATTCGGCTCTGTAGTTTTTGAGTCATCCTGCTGAAATTCACAAAAGTAAAACCTAACCCACTTAGCGGTGGTAAAGCTACAGCCAGGCGGTAGTTAGCTTAGCATAATGATGTGAAAGAGAGGGAAACAATTTGCCAGCCTCTGCCCAAAGGCTTTGAAAGAATACATTTATCTTAATGTGTTGTTGTTTGTTACACAATGTGCTGTTCTGCAGCTGCTGTAGCACTTTGGCCCAACACTAATTTCCCCATGGGACAATAAAGTATAATTGATTGATTTGAATATCATAATCTCATATTGATACCCTATATCTTGTTTGTTTAATCCATAAAAAAGGCTGATCTGTGGTGGGAAGGTGATTTTAGTTTGGACAAAGACTCATCAGCTGTGCTAAGCTAAGTTAGCCGGCTGCTAGCTGTGGTTCATGATTCACCAATATGAGATTTGAGAGTGGTATCAATAATCCTATACAAGAACGATTGTGTATCTCTAAAAAGGTCAAACTAATCCTCTAAAAGCAGTTACATAAAGAAAACAGCTTTGTGTGAAGATAGTGGTGATGGGATTAGGGAATATTGCTGGCTCTGATGTTGTGGAATTCTTTCAGTTGCATCTTTGATTTTCATTTGGGAGTTTGTTTACCTCTGCAAACGTCTGACTCTGTCTCCTTCCCCTCCCTCTTGCAGATGATCATTGGCGAGTGCCTTTCAGTTTATCTAAACCGCATCAAATCCAAGTCGTCTTTCGGCAACTACCTTGCTTCTGTTTACAAAGCCATCGGCACCTTTCTCTTTGGTGCCGCCATGAGCCAGTCTCTGACCGACATCGCCAAGTATTCCATCGGTCGGCTCAGGCCACACTTCCTGGACATTTGCAGGCCCGACTGGAACAAGATCAACTGTTCAGGGGGTTATATCGAAAACTTCACATGCACCGGAGATGCGACCAAGGTCAACGAGGGCAGGTAGGGGTCATTTCATCTCAAAACACCTGTTGTCTTTGCCTGTTTTATTTGTTTCAAATTGATCTCTGACCATTGTTCTTTTACTGCTACCACCACTGTATGAACAGAGCCGATAAAAATGTTCATACACGTCTAAAGGTATTTCTGTCCAATAAAAGCATGAGCTCAATGAGCAGCAACTCAGAAGTGACAAGATTCTCTGCTGTCACTACAACACAAAAGCTTCCTGGCTGTTCTGCTGAAGGTAGCTGTAGGTTTTCTGTTTTGTTTACTTTCAGTGAAAAAGCTAAAAACTCCAACTGTTCTGCTGGTTTCATCTTCTCAAAATAGAATTTACTTTGTCATATATGGTAGAGACCTGGTATTGGAATTTCTTTGAATTTATAAACAAAACAAAGGATGGTTTTATCTTAGAAAATAACAAGCAGACTAGTAAATATTAACTTGAATTTTTAGCTGCAGTGTGTAGGTTCTTGGCTAGTTGCAGAGTAAAATATTTTCTAAATAAAGCTTCATCTCCTTTATATACTGTTCACTTTAGTTCCACTGAAACAACAAATTGTTTCTCCCTCTTTTAAAAAGTAAAGACTCTAAAATGTATTAAAATCATGTGTAGAGTTAAAAATCTCTTACAATCTAATACTGAATGTAATGGATCGAAGAGGGACCTCACTGTGATTTGAAAGGAAGAGCCTTGTTCAGAAATCAGGAGGACAAATGTTTAAGAGAGGCAATAAGAGTATTCCAGTTAAAGGGGTGGATTTTAAATAACAGATATGAGGAGAAGTCTGAAAACGTGCAGAACACTTGATATGTTTTTAGAGTGCTTTAATCATCATTTACATGTTCAGGCCTATGTGAGGCTGAATACAGATGACATAAGGGAGTGTTTTCAGTTAGATGCTGTGCGAACCTTTTGTCAACTGGAGATGATTGAGCAGAGTAACACTACAGGAATCTGACGTTTCTGCTTTGATTCCAAGCTGTTCCTTATCAGCTCAGAGCAGCAGGAAGCAAAGTAGGCGGAGAGGATTTCCACTTCCCATTCTGATCTGGTAACGACCACGGACAACAGTGGTAATTATAGAAGCAGGGGCCTGAACGGTGACATCAACTGTGCCCCTCGAGTCAGTGTAGAGGAGGATTTTTAAGAGCTTAGAGGAACCTTCTACGCTTCTCTCCTCTGTTCTTCTTGAAGGTCAGGTCATTGTTCTCACAGGTGGGAGTGTTTCTCCGAGCCGCAGCCTCTGAGTCTGAGAGCTCAGTGGAAATGTGCCCACCCACCCGTTTCTCCTCTCCTGTACATTACCCAGGGTGTGGTGCACAATTGTTGACATTTCCTGCAGCCTCATCGCTTCGTACACTGCAGTCTGTATTTCTTTTCTTGTTAGACGTAGCATAAACAGACGTCAGCAGGCCAGGAGAAAAACATAGTGAGACGAGGAAGATATCAGAGGCTTTTAAGATGTTCTGCTTGTCACTAACAGAGTGAATAAATGCAGCAGCAGAGGAGAGAGCAGGTTATGGATCCACTTACAGTAACATGATTCCTCCTCCGCTGATTTCAACTTCCACAGAAGAGAGGAGGCCTGCTGTCACAACTGCATTGGTTTTCCTGTAAAAGAGAAAAATACATTAAGTTGGATGAGACTTAAGTGGGAAAATGTTTGTTCTCTTGTAAGGAAGGAATCCACAAGGCACAAATAATTCATGCTAACTGAAACCATGAATATAGAATGAGTGCAGCTCTCTGTGGGTATGACACAGCTTTAATCCGACGCCACAGAGGTCAGTGCTATCATGGCATTGGTCAGCTCGGTTGGGTTACCATGGTACCAGTGGTGTGCTGAATGATGAATCACTAACTCAAAATGATGATAATGAATTACCAACCCACGATTTCAGCTTCTAAATTGAGGTCTTAATTCTTATTGTAAACGTCATATCTTTGCGTATTTGGCTGCTTGATGGATAAAATTGCTGAAATTTGTTTGTGTAAGAGACGACTGAGCCACAGGGGAGTGAGTGTTGTTTATTTTGGCAGAGTTAAAACCCCCAGTGGAGCTATTTAGTTTTCCAAGTCTCTGTGGTCCAGTTTGAGGGATTTACCTTTCACATTAATCCAGACAGCTCAGTAAACCGGCCTCTCGGTAACAAGCAGCCCTGAAATACACATCTCTTCTTATTCCATCCCGCAAAGCCTAGGACCCCTCATCGAATGCCGGAGTCGAATAGCACGCCAAATAAACCGGTGTACAGTTACATTACATCAACTCCACTATAATCTCTAAATATAGGGTCTACCAGGCTGTGGTGTTGTCGGGCTTTTGGCTCTGACTAATAACATGTAATAGTGATCCATACAACAATACAAGACATCTCTTCTAACTTGTGAGGTTTTTCTTTTTCATTGCAAATGAATGAAAAAACGTTGAGTCATTGTCTTGTATTTCCTTCGCAGGTTGTCCTTCTACTCGGGCCACGCCTCATTCTCCATGTACTGCATGTTGTTCCTGGCTGTAAGTAGCTACACCAGAAACATAGATCCATCAGTTCATATTCACCACAACACTGTTTATACAGGATCATTGCTTTGTCGTGTTAATATACCATATGTGCATATTGATGAACTGCAACTGAAAGGAATAGTTTTTGGGAGTTATGCTAATCATAACGTTAAGATGGGAAGATTGATGCCTCTCATGTCTGACCTTTACATTTAAAGCTAGAACCAGGAGCTGGTTAACTTGGCTTCGCACAGACACTGAAAACAGAGGGAAACAGCTAGCCTGGCTCAGCCTTAAGTTCTTCAGTACAAAAACCTGAGTGTCAAATCAATTTGTGCTCTTATAATCTAAACTGAACCATTAATCAAGTGTGAGACAAGAACCTTTTATGGAGGCAGCTCATTTGCTCCAAGCTGGATCCCTGGACCTGAGAGTAGCTGGAAGTGTTGAGAGGTTCCAACACATCTCAGCCTGGCTTTTAATTCAGTTCATTTTTAAGACATTAGGTTATTACATTGTTATTATTCAAATTCATCTGTCTGTTAATATAAGTGTCAGGGTCATTTTAACCCAATTTCATTGACCTTTTTATTGGTTACTTTTAAAATCTCTTATCTTATGTTTTATCTCTTACTTTCATCCCTCAGTTACTACAACTTGTTTTATATCTATCCAGTAAAAATGTAGCTAAAGGCAGGATTCAGTTAGCTGATTTTAGGTTGGTTTTTGGCTTTAGCTTTTTATTTAACACAGACATTTTAGCATTGATTTCTTCATCTGAATCTCATCAATAACAGTGAATAGCCAGCTTCCCAAAATACCTATCGACTATTCATCTGAGCAGCAGGGCTTCACTAAACTTTCACACATCGTCTTCACTGTTCTGCTCGGACACTTGCAGCATCTCTGAGTTTCCTATGCGTTCGGTAAGAGCTGATTTTACTGCCCCGCCCTGATGATAAACTTTATGAGTCAGCAGCAGGAGATATAAATAGACACTGGGACAAAGTCCTGCCACCACCCGTCCCACTGCAGCGCTTAAGTTCAAGTTTGATTAACATTTGCCTACAGATCTTTGTTTTATTCTCCAGTCGCCAATCAAATGATGGCGCTTGCGTCAGAGGGGGAAGTAGAACAGGAAGGGCATCGGGATAAAGTACCATTTGTCCTTGTTCCAAACAAAAAGAAGAGGCACTCCCTGTTTTTAACACAAACAAAACAGTTGCCTCGTTTACGGCCAGAATGACCTTCAGCAGATCAAAGATTCTTAAGCAATAAATCATCCTGCTCCAGAGGTGGTGGGGTTATCGGTCATCAGATTAAATCATGGATCCTGTAGCAGAAACAAACTGGTAGTAAACAGATTTGAAGGTCAGTTTGACGAAGGGAAATGTGGCCTGTAGATGGTTTTCTCGCCTCAAACTAAGAAAAGGAAGTTAAACAAACTATAAAAAGAATGTTCAATTCTGGGGCGTTTTGCTGCATCACGAGCTTGTCTCTTGTGTGGAAATGGAAGTTCTCAGTCGTCCTCACACTTGCAGGAATGCTGCTACAATCGGGCCCCTTGTTCTAATCATTGTCCCGTGTCTCTCTCAGCTCTATCTGCAGGCTCGACTCCAGGTTGAGTGGGCGAGGCTGCTGCGACCCACACTCCAGTTCTTCCTTATCGCTGCGACTGTGTACACAGGATTTTCCAGAGTGTCCGATTATAAACACCACTGGAGCGACGTGCTGACTGGACTCCTGCAGGGGGCCCTCATGGCTTTACTGGTGGTAAGTGTTACTTTACAGGGAAAATAGATTCAGGGGCCTTTTCTCACGTCATTAGATGCAACAAAGCAGTTTTCAGACAATGACTCCGCGAAATTGGTACGGGACACTTTCCAGAGTTTGCCTACAACATATAAAGAAAGCAGCAGGAGATTTTCCACGTCAGACTCATTCACAACAAGATAATATTTGGAGCATTCAGGCGAGGGGCGGGGCCTGAGCAGAGCACACAGGAGGCCGCGCACGACGTATGCATTCTGCAGAAATCTCGCATTTTAGTTCTCATTGCCAAAAGCTCTTGAATCCCGTGGCCTATCCAAGTTGACATCTTAGGTTCTTTTTTTTGGCAGTGCACAGGTACCAGTGGTGGGAAATAACAAAGTAGAAATACTTTTTTACTGTACTTAAGTAGATTTTTCACATATCTGTACTTTACTTGAGTATTTATTTTCCTGACGACTTTTTACTTTTACTAGCTACATTTGAGCACAAATATCTGTACTTTCTACTTCTTACATTCTCAAAACTGGCTCATTACTTGAGCAGCGGAGGTTGGCGGAACGTGCTTCTTACGCACGGCACCTCTCTTTCTCTCTCTCGCTCCTGCAGTCTTTATTATTAGGGCCCGAGCACTGACAGGCACTGACAGACGTGAGGCCCTATTGAAATTGTAATTATTATTATTCAGGCAAATGATTGGCTTTTATTAGGTGATTTTACATGATTTTTTGAAGGTATTCCTTTATGGATTCACATTTGTTTTCCCTTTCCTGCTTCGTGTCAACATCTGCACATAAATACATAGCTCGAAGCAGCAAGTGGTTAACTTGTCTTAAAGAAAATATTGGAAGTAGTTAGTTTAAACAAAAACTGTTATAGACTATCATTGGTTGGCCCTGTCTACTTAGTCTTACACGTCCACGTAAACAAAACAAACAGATTAAAAACAAGTCAAGATGGAAAAACAAACAACACAACCAATTATATAAACAAACTCAAAAACAACTTTCAGCCAACACAACCAAAAACAAACACTGTGTCGTGGACGACTGCATATTCACGCACACAATTCAGGTTTTTTAATGGACCTCGCCAAATGGAACCCTGGGTAATCAGGCCCAGTTTTCCACTCACTATAATGCCAATATAATTTTTGCAAAGATATTATATATCTATATATTGCCAATTCCAATCCTTAGTCGCCCTTTTTGCTGACTCAACACAACTTAGAAGCTGTTGAGTCTTTATATATGTATTGTAAAAACTGGCTAATGTGTACAACTTCAAGCAGGGTTGTGTCTTCACTTTGCCGTCCCTACAGGCAAGATACCCTACAGGTGTATTGTCACCCTGCTGGAAACAAATGCAAACACAAACGCAGGCCCATTCAGTGAAGATAGTCTAATGATAAATAAACAGGCTTACATGTAGATGCGTGGACAAGCTGGCGGGCAGATATACAGGCAGTTACAAAGTACAGCTAATAGACACAAAAGGTTAGTGTTGAAGTGCCGTCAAGCAAGACACTGATAATTTATAAACTTCAAAATAAAATCACCAAAATACTGTAACCAAATTTGCACCTTAAGATATTCAATTGGATGTATTTTGTAGATGTTATTTAGCATTCAAAAAAACATTGGTCTTCAATTATTTATTTCCTTGTTCAGTCTGAAATTTGGCAGCAAAACCGTCCAGTGTCGTTTCTTCTCTGTACTAGCACTGTCCAGGCTGTAAACAAAAGAGAAACTATCTTATTTTGTGTGCCTAGTTTCCCTTTGCTGAGTTATCATAAGGGGCATTGTGTATCACTCCTGCTACTGATGAAAGGTTCATGTTTAGTTTTATTTACAGACTTTTTTAGTGGTTATACTTTGGTCTATTAGTGTTCTTAGGTAGACTCAAGAGGCACTTGTTTATTCTGTTGTGTTGATTCTTTGTTGTCTCTAGAAGTTCAGATGCACTTGTCCAATACTATTTTAACCTCAGCATCTTGGGTTAAAAATTTGTAAAATTATACATTATATATATAGTGTTATAATTTTTAATTTTTCAGTCAGTTGAAATAAATCCTGAAGAGAACAATTTTGGGTTGTTTTGTGTCTGTATAGGCCTACTATAAAAAGCCCTTATCACTTTTAATTTTGGTACTTGTACTTTTGATACTTAAGTACATTTAATATGAGCGACTCTAAGACTCAAGTCATTTTCTGACGGGTGACTTTTACCGGAGTCACTTTCAAGTAAGATATCTGTACTTTATACACCACTGACAGGTACAGATGTATAACCAACACTCTCATCCTGCAGGTCTTCTGCGTGTCGGACTTCTTCAAGCCCCGTGTGGAATCCCGTAAAGAGGACATGACGACCCTTCAGGAGAGCCCGACTAATGGAAACCACTTTGAGAGTACGCACTAAGCTAAGCAGGAGGTGAAGGAGGAAACCTCTGCTCTGTCCAAACGCACATCGAGGACCCCAGCTCTCTAGCCTGTCATTGCACGCAAATTCTCTTCATCCTACCCTGCATGGATTCAGTATGGAGTACCCGAATTTTTTTAATTTAAGAAATCTATCTGATGACTGTGCAAACCAGGACACTTTTTTTTTTTTAAAGCTACACCTCAGGCCGTTTCAGATTTTAAGACTTCTATGATTTTAGACAAATTTGCCATCTTGTCCAACCCTGGTAGATTTGTAAAAGTGACTGAATGAGATATAGATTAGAGGCTAGAGGTTCTGTTAAGATGGGAACCATCGATCAACTGAGCCAGTGGGAGGACTTGCCTACGTGTACTCAACTGTAAAGGGTCTGACCACTGCTGGGGGAGAGAAGAGGGCTTTGTGCTTTTCCTGACCTGGAGTCAGTCTGCTCACAGATCTGATTTAGGGTCACTTTTAGAAAAAACTCCAGCTCCCAGAGACGCGGAACAATCTTTAATGCCTTGTTAATACAAAGGGCTAATTGTAAGAGTTAGATTTAATGCAAGAACACGCTGGAGGCTAAAGCTCATCCTGGACCAGAGGGGGAGAGCCTTCTCATGTGGAGCAGCTGACTCCAGACCCACTCCACTGCTGATTCTCCAGCTGTCTAACCTCACGTAGTGGAGGAGGGAGCTTGGTTAGAGAGCTGGAGAGTCAGCGGTCAGTTTTCAAATCCCGTGTTGCCTTTGCTGGACTGCTGCTGCTATCACGGCTTCCTGTGTATCTACGAACTGATATAGACATCAAGTGAATAAACAACAATGTACTTTTTGTATAATCTGTATGTATAAACAAGTCAACACACAGACTTTTATTGAAAATAAATGTTACAAATATGTACAGATGTCCAAAGAAAGAAATTTCACTAAACATGAAAACCAGTGAAGACAAGTGTTGGATGTATTATGTGTTGAGTCACCACTTATAATTAAAGCATGACTTGTTTACTTTGTCATCCAGATGTGTGGAACTATTTTTATAAAATGCAACTCAACAGGGAAAAAATATCAAAACGACAATTATTTTTGTACATAAGCAGATTAACATTTGAGCCCAATGTGAGAGTTAAAAAAAAAATTAAGGGAGGCCGAGAGCTCCATCAGGGGCTCATCATGAGCAAAGGTCAAAAATAGCTTGTGTCCTCCAGCAGCCACACTGTGAAAGAGAATCCGTCTTTATAGGTAGAGACTGGCAGCAAAAACTATGTCCCTCTTGATCTTTGTTATTCCTGCAAAGACACAAATCGACCAACATCAATGAGCAATTTCAAACTGAGACTTCATTTTCTTTAAAGAATTTACTGAAACACATTCCGCTGCATAAAAAACGACATTGTACATTTTTAAAAGGTTAGAAAATGGAAAGTCTGTCAAAACAGTTCAAGATGGCGTCTTTACACATCTCTTTCAAAAGGTTTCAAGTATCATATTAGACTGAACAAAAACGGATTATAACCATGAGGTATTGGCCTTCGTCCTTGAATCCATTGATTGCTTCCTGTTCTTACCTTCAGCGAACTTGTTCTCCAGCTCAGTGTTGCCAATGGCCTTGGCTGCAGAGCACATCTGTCTCAGCACCTCCTCCAGACGACGCATGCAGCGGATGATGCTCCCTGAACCAGACACACAAACGCACAGTGTTTATTGTGAGGATTCTCTACTTAAAAAACATGTTCATGTGATGGTTGAATAAGGAGTCTCGAGTGAAGAGTTTCCTTTCTGCAGAACATCACAGCTCACTTCTTAAACCTTTTGATTCCTATGACACGCTGGCCCACATTATACGCCAATTTAAAATAAGTTTCCAGGAAAGAACCCTATTGCTCATTATCAGGAAAATAAGTAAGTAACATACTTCTAATTAATAAAAATGAACTGATGGTGGCATAGAGTCAGTCCATTCTGCCAAGTTCACTCTACACGACTCACTGTCTTGTGATCTGGAGTCTTGAAGCCGCTGCGAGTTCATACTACACAACTGACTGAGGACACGACACAACCTTTCACCAGGAGAAACCTGGTAGGTCTGGTCCGCTCTGATTGACTGTAGTTGTCACAGCTTCATCTTGATTGGTGTCTACTAGAAATCTATGCGGAGGCTGGGACCCGCCAGTTGCTAGTTCCACATAGCAACTGGTGATTGAACACTGATTTGACTCCTATCCGTCATTCGTTGACGTCAGTGACTGGAGCAATGGGCACAAATTGTGTGAATACTGAATATGAACAAAATGTTCGACGTTACATTTCTGTTCATATTTAATAATAAAAGATAATCTGAATTATTGGTTTAAACTGAATTTACAGACTGGAAAAATAGTTTGGTTTAAACCCAAATGTCATTAACATTTAAATAGAAAGATGAGATGATTCATCTGAAAATACTCTCAACCGATACTTCCAAGTCCTCCATCTCTGTCCTTTGCCAACAGACACAAGCAGATCTCAAACTCCCTGCAGTTTCCCAACTTAGTGTCATTTCCAACTATATCCAATATTTCACGGATGAGGTCATTGTTGGGAGTTAACAGACACAAACTATGGGGAAAATGGTGGAGTTGGAACCGGGTTCGGATCGGACCACACGTAATAAATCAATTAGTGAAACTCTTCCAACCTCAGAGTGCCTGCACATGTGACAGTGAATAAATCAAAGGCGAAGTGTTGCTGCTACAAGAGCAGTGTTGTAGCTCAGCAGAGAAGGAAGAAGAATTCAGATCCTTCAATGTAAAAGTTCAGAACGGCCCATGTAACTGTAATGTATGTGATTAATAGTGATGCTTAGTTGTGTCAGACACAGTCACTTGTTGAGGTGGAGCAAGTTTTATTTACTTTAAATCCAGTTATTTACGGTATATTGGTGCGATGGTTCCAAAAGAGGGGGTTGATGACAAACCTTTTTTTTCTTTAAAATATTAAGACCTAATCTAAATTTGAAAACCTATAAAGGGAAGTGTTAACTTATTAAATGTGGTAGCACAAAATAGATTCATTCAGTACTTCATAATAGTACTTAATTAGAATACTTGATTAAATAAATACTTTTTGGTTATCTTCCACCCATTGGCCGGTAGGAAGCCCCTGATTTCATGGACCCACCTTCAAAGACGTCCGTCATCTTGCAGATTTGAGCGAACGTGGAGCCATTGGCCCACGCGAAGATCACATCCATCAGGTGAGGTTTAAACTGGTTCATGTAAGTCTCCTCGTCTATATCCAGCTTCGCATCTGCCGACACCTTGGCGATCCGCTTTGCACACTCCTGAACACAGCGAGAGAAAAAACACATGGGTATAAACATTTCCACCAAACTCAAACCTTCAGAAACAAACGTGGGACAGTTTTGTGTCATCTCACCTGCATCTGTCTCAGAGGTGCAGCTAACTGTTCAGTTAGTTTTGGCATCTCACTGGCCTGGAGGACAAAAGGACATCACTGATAATGTAACAGCCATTTCCAACATTTTTTTAATTTTAGACAGAACAACATTGCTACTTAAACCTTTTTAGACAAATGAAACCGATCTAGATCCCAAAAACTGAAACCTGCTGCTCTCTCATTGGCCGGATTGCCAATTTTGATTGTAAATTGACTTCACTCACTCGCACTTTGTGTCATGAACTGAACATGTAAAGCATCGGACATTAGAGACGGACATTCTATACGGTTTTTTTGTACGAACGACACCTGTGTTTCTGTACAGTAGTGTTATGGCACAACATTTAAATTTTTTCCATTGGTGAGACTTCAATTAAGGAATGTAAAATATTACATTATTGTCAATTAATCCAAACATTATTTGCATGATCATTAATTTTATCTACAAAATGTCTCAAAATAGAAGGTGCAGACTCACAAAGAAGTTTAAATTGCTTATTCTATTTGGCTAAAACTGTAAAAGATTGATTTACTCTCAAATAACAAAAAAAAACTGTAGAAGAATTGACCAGTGAATGTTTGTACTGAACGCCTCCTACCACCACCTGAAGTTAGTTAACTCTTACTAGCATTTTGATATTCAATCAGTATCTTGAGCCAACAGCAGCCACACACACACACACACACACACACACACACACACACACACACACACACACACACACACACACACACACACACACACACACACACACACACACACACACACACACACACACACACACACACACACACACACACACACACACACACACACACACACACACACACACACACACACACACCTTCAGTTTTTTGAACCATCTGAGGCTGGATGAGCTCACTGAGAATACAGGCATCATTAGGGAAGACAAACACACGTCAACCTCAGGTTTCTGTTGCGTTCGCAGAGCACGGGAAGAGGCCAAGAATGCAAGTGTGTGGAAACGAGAATCAACTGTTTATCTCAGCGTTCGGAAAAAGGCTTAATATCTGTTTGTGCGGCGGATAAGAGGAATCGTGTTTGTTTTGTACGCCTGTGTGTGTCTGTCCGTACGTTCTCCTGGAAGACGAAGCAGGACAGCAGGGCGACGGCTTGCTCCACCGTCAGGTCGTTGAAGAGGCCGTTGAACACCATCTCCGTCAGCAGCAGCTCGTCAGCACTGGGAAGAGAAACGCAGAGTGGATGAACAGATGGGACTTTTTATTACCCAAGTCTCAACCTGCCGGCTCTTTGCATGAGGCCTTAAGTGGCCCAGGTGGTTGATGGTTGGTTTATGTGACTTACAAATCTGCTAATGCAAAACTCAACTGAAAATAACGAGCACTTTTCTCCTGTTTTTGTTTTGTTTTGTTTTTCCCTCCTCTGGGTTGGCATTTTTGTTCTCCCGCATCCCTTTGTTCTAAAAATCGCTTATTTTCTACTGTAGTTTGTTTGTCATGAGTTTAAAGAAGTTTTTTGTGTGGTTCTCAAACTGGGGGGGGGGGGGGGGGGGGCGGCCACAATAAGAACAAATATAGTGACACCAAGTTGCATTAATGAGACGTATGTAGGAAATATTCTGTGTACAGTTGTGTCATTGTGTTCCTACAAACTGTTGTGGTTCCCTACCTGCTGATTTCGCATGCAACTCGCCCTTTGATCTCGATCACATCCGAGGGGCTGGCGAAGCCGAGGCGTCGCAGAACTCTCTTCCTGCACTTCAGCTTGTCCATCTGCAGGACGGTGCGAGCTTTCTTCAGCTCGCGCTTGGCCGTGCGAACATCTGCTGCGATCTAAGACACACACACACACACACACACAATTACTGTTAGACCATGTAACCTTCACCTAATGTAACTTCCAGGGCTCATAAAAGCACTTTGTAAACTTCCAGTGATTATGAGTATGAACTCATTTCAACCTTAGTGATGGATGTTCATCTGCCTGCTTATCTGTTCATTATCCACTCTAACCTTTACCACCCATTACAACACTAAGATTTCACCAGCATGGTTCATTCCTCATGGAAAGCTGCACTTCTGAGATGCAAAAGAAATCTATCACATACGAAGATGAGAGCTAAAATGTTTTCGACGACCAGAGCAACTATTCACTGAGGTATGTTTATTATATTTCAGTGCAATTAATACACTTTGTGATAATAAATAGGAGCTAAGTGACATTGTCCTGGTTCAATTATGAACAGGGAAAAACAAATCCCAATACATTTGGATGAGGCCATATATTATATTTGTATGCGACTAAGAATGTTTTGATATTTATTGTATTAACTTTTCTATAACTACATGTCCAGCATTGTCATGAGCATTATTTCTTTTGATTGTTCTGAAATGTCTAAAAAAGGTACGCATTTACATTGCTCCTTTTAATTTCGATGTCTTGTTCCAGACTTTTTTTCATGGTCATTAGCGGGTTCTGTTCTGACCTATGGCTGAGGCCCTGTGGATTTAAGGTCCTTACTTTCTTCCTGTATTTGTCCTTATAAGTGTATAAGCAATTAAAACCAACCGGTCTGGCAGGAAAAGACAAAGGAAGGTCACGGTTTGAAATCTAACAACTGTAGCTGATGAAAATGAATAGAAACGATTAAAGAATGAATAGGGAAGTATTAATAATTCAAAAGCAACAACACCCAACTGTGGATAAATGTTTCTTCTTTTAAAAGGGTTTGACATTTAACAGGTTTCACATGACCAACACAAACTGAAACAAACACACACACAGTTTCTCACCAGCGCTTTCTTCTCACAGAGCGAATACACAGATTCCAGGTTGGGGTCACTGTGCAGGGTGTGGGAGTACATGCGGTGCTCAAAGGCCTCCACTTTCTGAATGACTTTCTTCAGACCAGGGTCTTTAATGCCCATGTCGTCTACGGGGTCGAGCAGAGGGACGCCGTCGGGGAAACGCTTCTGCACCTCCTGAAGGGCAATACACGGAGAGGTGAAACAAGTAACATTTGCATTTTTACACAATTTGTTTGTTTCAAGATGGCTGCAGTTCCTTTTACCTGAATAGACTTGAGCATGAGCTGCCTGTTGTCAAAGGGCCTCAGGTCTTTGGGGATGTAAAGACGAACGGAGCTGATGGAATTCAGGAGATGCAGCATCACTGGGACCACCTGCACCAGAATAGGTTCGAATCACAGGAGTTATTGGCCAAGCGTCCTGAAAATTTTTTACTCATATTTCACAAGAGTTATTTCTATTACCCTGACGGAAATAATAGATGCATTCAGATAAAGACAGCTAGGCTAGGGTTACTCTCTAGTTGGGTGTGATTAAACCGTAACAGAAAAAGAGGGTGCAACAGGAACCTTTAACTTCACGTCACTCTTGTTGGTGACACCCACTGTCAGTATGTCAAGATTCAAGTAATTTTACTGCAGAGTTTTTTAGAAAACTAAAGGGAAATTCAGCTAAATATTAAGACAATGGAATTTTAGCATTTGTTTCCTTTGTCAATTTGTGGAGTGTTGCAGTCTCCTTCTCTCGCCACCATGATCTAATGGTTATATCTCAAAATGAGTCAGTGTGGATACCTGACCCATTCAGGCCTGTTACAAGTCAAGTAGGGGTGCAACGATTAGTCGACGTCGTCGACAAAAATCGATAACCAAAATAGTCGCTGACGAATTTACTCGTCGATGATTCGTTGGTGACGTCATAGCGCGTGTTTCTCGTGCCGCGCAGCGGAACTAAACGTCGTTTTACCGGAGGTGCTGATGGAAGTACCTGAGGAGTGAGCCATCTCGCTCCCTTCCTATCTCTGAAAGTCGCGCATGTGCAATAGCGACGAAACATGGACCAATGTCGGCGTCCGCTGCCGCGCGCAGTCGCGCACCAGGAAGTAAAAAGTTCGGGAGAACTTCACTCTTAACATGGCCCGAGAAAAACTACCTGCAGTATCTGCACAGCGGACCTGCTCTCCAGGGCAGCAGGACACGTGCATTTGAGGAGGAGGCACGTGTGACTTCGTAACGGAGACGATGCGGACTCGCCTCTGTCAGATGTTACATATACACGTATATACCTGCGCGCAGGATTCTAGCATCCATTACAAAAATATGTTTTAAACTTTTTTTTAACGAGTTTAAAAGCGAAATGTTATCCTATTGCCTGACAAACGTCTTGTTTTAATCAAAATGATTTAGTCCGAAGAAGACTGTAGTTTCGTTTGTTGATGTTTTTATTAATGTTATTTTCCCTGTCCTTTTTTGTTAACACGAAAAATGGATACTTGATTTTTAATTTATTTTTAGTACCAGCACTTGGCCTGTTCTTGGTTCACAGTAAAAAGGGAAAGTTAAATTTAAATTAATTTTTTTTAATAGCACTTTGCCTGTCCTTGGTTTTAAATGGACAAAAACTTGATTTCTTTGCTTTTGTGTCAACAGTACCCTTATATGCAGCAAAGTTTATTAAAAGACATTTTTTGTAATGAAGTATCTATCTTTATTGTCTTTATTTTCAGTCATCACATGCCTTGAACAACCTCAAGCTAAATTTAAAAGCTGCTTGCTAAATAATAGCTATTGAGAATTTGTGTCATTCATAATCCGATTAATCGTTTCAATAATCGGTGACTAATCGACTATCAGAATAGTCGTTAGTTGCAGCCCTAAAGTCAAGTGCAAAAATGTTGGTTATATGTCACTTTTGTTTACATGGAAAATAAAAATTGATTGATAGAAGTGCACTGGCATCAAACCTGTGTATGTATAAAGTGTGTGTGATGTGTGTTAGGATATGTTTGTCTCACTCACCATCATCTCTCCGGTCTCCCCCGCAGCAGCAGGTTTTGCCGCCTCGGTCGCAGATTCTTTGACACTGTCCTTGCTGCAGTGAACCAAAACCTCCACCACATACAGCGGCTCGGAGTCTGAAATGGTCTAAACGGGGTAAATGCATATTAGTCACAGTCCTTTGTTAATGGGTTCAGATACACCATGTGACACCATGAGCACTTACCTTCACATTAGTTTTCTTGCAAAAGTTTACAACAACTCCCCACCCAAAGTCGGCATCTTCATTTTTCACCTATTGGATCAAAACAGAGATAAAGTAAAAACACGTACACATCAATAATTACTGTCCTGTAGTTGGGTTTCGGTGTGTGAGGTTTGACCTTGACGAGTCGTCCAGGCTGCAGGAAGGGGAGGCAGTATTTAGGTTTGTGGGTGAACTCTTGGATCTCTTTCCCCAGTTTTGCGAGCTGCTGTCGGATTTTAAAGTAAGTGACCACGCTCTCCTCGTTAGGGATATCAATGCCGTGGTACTGCTCCTCCAACTTCTTTATTTCTGCACAGAAAACCACAGATGTCATTAGATGCAACCAAGAACTACTCAATAACGAGCCAATCAATGCAACTATTATGACAATTAATAATCTATGCTACTTCTTGTATGTGAAGATCTGATGTGATCTGTTGTATCTGACAGTAGATTGAATGTCTTTTGTTGGATTTTGAAGATGATTGTACATTTGAAGATGTCAACTTGGGAAGTAAGAAATTACAGAAATATTTACTATTGAGCGACATTTTTGAGTCAAATAATTTAGAAAATAATATGTAGTCATTAATGTTAATAGCTGAGGTGCAGGTAATAATCTTACTAATGGCAAAAAATCTCATCCAGTCTGGAGCTTGCGGAACTTCATATGGAAAAAAAAAGCTTACTCTCCACCACGCCAGGCAAAGCCCTGTAGTGTTGGAACTGGTAGAAAGACTTCTCCAGCATGTACTCTGGGTTGATCTCCTCCACACGCAGCAAGTTCAGCACCATGTTGTAGGTCAGGTGGAAGGCGCTGTTCAATGGGTCTGCTGATCCCTGCACAGCCCAATAAAAACAGTCAAATTAGAAACGGACCTAGATAATGTACGTTTTTATTCTAAAACTATACAGCTGAGGTTCTTTTTGAGGTTTGATAATGTTGTTAGTAATTGGTAAAGGTGCAAGGAAGTCTGGAGGTCTGAGTAAATTCTGTCTGAGGTCACTTTTCCCCGAATTGAACTCAGACGAGTATTTTGCAATTGTGACCTATGAGACGCCAGAACCACAGGTGTTCAACATCTTTCTCCAAGACACACTGGGAGTTCGACACTGTGACAGCGCCAACTTACAGTTTTATATTAACACAGACCCCTTTAAAATCTAGACAGTTACGTATTCATGCAAGCATAAATACATGTGTCAAATGAAAAACCATAAAACAAGACTCGCTGGCTGTGAGAGCGTGGAGTCGAGCGTTAATGTACAAATGACCTGATGATCCGCAGAGATGTGGATGAGAAGAATTATTATCAGTTTAAAACTGTGGTGGGAAAAATATAAATAAGGTGGGTTACCACACTCTAGATAGTTAATAGGAAACACTGGACTATTTCAAGAATTAGAAGAATGTGTAGAAAGCAGTGAAGAGGTGTGCTGGAAGTTGCGTTCGGGAAAAATAACCTGAACGTGTTCGGTAAAGTACCTTGAGTAGCTGTTTGCCCACAGACGGACTCATCTTCTCATCCGCCATGAAAATAACAATTCCCCTGTCGTCCATTCCTCTCCTCCCTGCACGCCCAGACATCTGGATGTACTCACCTGATGTGATCTGAGCCACGTGAAAACACACATGATATAAAGAAAGAAAGAAATGTTAGTGAATAATACCTTACTTTGCAATAGAATATATAATTGTTGTTCTGATAAAGGACGAAGAAAATTAAGAATCTGAGGATGGAGAGAACATATTTATAATAAATGAGAATTACTAAATGTTTTTATACTATTTGTACAGCTCTAGATGACGGGTCTAGTGAGGGACAGGCTGCCCCAGGCTCCTCAGGTCTCCTCTGAGGCCAACACATGGGTCGGATTTAACTCGATATATCTACAGGTCTTTCAGCAATAAAAACGTAGCAAAAAAGGCAGATGCTATTCTTTTTCGTGCTGAAACAATCTGATTGTCATTTCAGGCATGCTGAGGGACCGGCTCCTGATCTGAAACACAGTGCGTTTCAGGAATGAGAGCTGTGTGTTGAAGTGTGCGAGTGCCTGCGTGGAGCTTTGGCTCCGTCAGAGGCACCAGATGTTCCTGATGAACTTTTTGGAGGGCAGTTTCCAGCTCACATTCTCGTCAAGCCTGTGTGTGTGTGTGTGTGAGAGCGAGAGAGAGCGAGCTTGAACTCCGTGTGTATGAAGTGATGATGAAGGGTCCTTCTAAGTGACGGCTCACACAGCAACAGGCTCTTATAGTCAATACGTGGCTGTTTATGTGGCGATGCGAGCTGCAGGACTTGAACACCTTATAAAGGCCTCAGAGAAAACTGGTGTGCGACGGCTACTCGCAGCAGATACGCAGGAGCTGCTTTAAAGAGATAGCCCTGTTTATGGGGAGTTTTACTACCAAGGCCTAGACTGCAGGTACAGAAACAGGGACAAACTAGGTTTACAACATAAAAAAAAACTGCAGCTTCCTATACAAAGGCACAGAAATGCATACGACAGGTCTCCAGAAATGGATGACTGGTCTGCATCCAATGTTGGCTCAGTCCAGTTCCTGCTTTTATTTGCCAACTGCACAGGAACCAATTATGTTCTTATTAGGATGTTGCATGTATGATTAATGATACAGTGTTAAAAAATCATTACCCCTGCCAAGGAGGTTTGGTTTTCACCCCAGTCTGTTTGTAGGTTGGTTGCTTTGTGTTGTAAGCATGATTCTATCAAAACTACTGGACGGATTTC
Organism: Limanda limanda; assembly: GCF_963576545.1. Classification (NCBI taxonomy): domain Eukaryota; kingdom Metazoa; phylum Chordata; class Actinopteri; order Pleuronectiformes; family Pleuronectidae; genus Limanda; species Limanda limanda. The sequence goes on along the minus strand of NC_083636.1, from coordinate 30,481,869 downwards.
CATTAAACTTGGTGGAAGGATACGGTATGGGTCAGGGAGGAAACATTTTGGGCAGTGTTTAACATTTTCACTTTTTTCCAAGGGAATAATTCATAACTCTTTGATAAAAATTCAGGGAATGATATTGATGGGTGTGTGCAAGATGTTTGGTGCCAAGGAGACTTTTGGGCCTTTGGGGGAGGTATGTACTCCACTGGGGGCCATCCTGGTTATAAATAAGTACAAAGAATTAAACTCTCAGTATTGCAGTGGAAAGAGATCCAATAATTGACATCAGGTAGTTTCGACCATTTCAAATATACTGAAACTGCATTGTTAATACACCAAAACACAACCATGTATGAGGTTTTTCTCACTGAGTGAGAAGGAAGAAAGATCATGTGAAAAAAACATTTCTCATAAACATTAACAGAGGTAAAAATGAGTGCTCTTACGAAGCGATGATTCTTGCCATCAAACTTGCGTGCGCTGGTGAAGAGCACGGTGCGAGCTGGCATGTTGATGCCCATGGCAAACGTCTCTGTGGCAAACAGGGCCTGGAATGAGAATAAAAAAGGTATTAAGAAGAAATCCTCAGTATATCACTGTCAGCACAGCTTGAAAATTATGTCCAGTGGAGTTGCCTTGTAAACTTATTTGTGTTGAGCGTGTGGTTTTCACAAGAAGGCTTTGTGGGTTTTCTAGAGGCTTAATAAATCCCCCCCAAAAAAGCCAATTCGTCTAAAACAGTGTGATATTCAATGGGTAACTGTTTGTGCTTTCAGAAACTAAAATATTGAGGCAAAGTTACTTCACCTTCAATGGCTCCGCAGAGGCCAGAAACATGCAAACCCACATTTCTAGTAGATTACATAATATAGTTATAAAAGTCGTATTATAAATCATGGTCCAATGTTTTGACTTCTGATTAAGACTTGAAGTCATTCCAGTGTTATTACAACTTCACTTCTTTGTTCTGTGCTGGGTCAACACATGACGTAATATGTTGGTGAACAGGATGTTTGTTTTAATCACTTTCTTTAACTTAAAAAAAATACATTTTCACCAAATTCCCCCGGAATAATTAATGGATCTTGATGAAATAAAATCTGGTATATTTTGGAAACTGATATCTATGAGTTTGTGCCATTTGGTGCAGCTTGACTGAATGTGAGGGGACTGTTGTGCCTCGGTGGAGGTAAGCACTCCACTGAGTACCAGTCTAGTTAAATCAGGGTTTTGAAGCATCTTGATGCAGAGACAGTCTTACCTTGATCAGACCTTCGGAGAAAAGGATCTCTATGGTTTCTTTCAGGATGGGCAGCAGGCCTCCGTGATGGATACCTATTCCCCTCTTCAACAGTGGCAGCACATGCTCCACCTGAGGAACAAAGGCGTGGATATGTTGGTTATTGTTTGCAGTAATTGTATTGGACGTTCACCACGTATTTAGATAATAGCCATCGTCACACAAAGAGACAGAATGGAAAAGCATTGAAACCTTGAAGTGGAATGTGTGGTTGTAACGTAGTGATCTACACACGGTTACCTTGACACGGCTGGTTTTCATAACATAACTCAGCAGCAGCATAGAATAACAGGAGCAGAGCGTTTAAAGCCTGTGTTGACATTATGTGTCCAGTTATTTACATTGAGGCTGTTTAACGGTCCTCTCTTGGTAGAAAATTACTTTCTGAGGCTTTACAAGGCGACAGTGCTTGGTTCCACAACTGGAACAAGAAAAACCTGGATTGTTTATAAAACCATCATATTAATTGAGAGAGAGTCCAGGTCTCCTCACCTGAGGCAGTTTCTTGTCTTCGTCTGAGAGACAGTCGATGGCGTTGTTGAACACTTCCTCCACCAGACGTTTCTCATCATCTGTTATTAAAAAAAGAATCACATTAGCATCCGCTCATATCTGTTCAGAAAATTTTCCAAATATCACAACAAAGCCATTTCTTACATCCTGAACATGTGCAAATCTTTCAACATGCACAAGCTCACACACGTACTTTTTGGTGTTGGGCAGCTCACAAGGGACAAATGGGGAGGGGATTTTTTAGGACATTGTTTGCAGGAAAACTTCAACCACACGGGGCCGGAGCTAGCAAATGGACTCGAGATTTGATTTGATGTTGCAACGATCAGAATGTTTCTCTAATTTGTGTCATTATGTAGAAGTTCCTACCAACAATGAATTAATCTAATCTGTTAAATATGAATGCAACAAGTGAGACACTGCCACCAGTGTACTGCTAATCACGTTACATTGTTTGCTGCTGGTCATCCATTTGGAAACTTAGTCACCGGTCTGTCTTTATTCATGAGACCGTTCTGGGAAATCTTGCGTTAGTCAGAAACTTGGGACTTCCGCAGAAGTCTGATGGTTCAGTCTCAACTGTGAATACCAAACAAATTCAGTGCCAATGGGACTTATTCTAACCGTTTACTTTTAAAGCAATACCACAAAATAAGTACATCCATGGCTCTGGAACAAACATCACAGCCAGGACATCTACTTTACATCATTAATTCCACAGAGCAGGATTCAAATTGTTTACTGAACATCACTGAAATTCTTTGAGTTGATCTTTAACATGGTGTGCGAGCACGAAAGTTAAATTATCTCTATAACTTGAAGTCAACTACAAGGACAAGTGGGAGAAAAAGCCAAATTAAAGAACAGAAGTCAATCACAGTGATAGGACCATTAATTGCTCAAATATCTGGCTCTGGACCAATGTGATGAAGACTTTGTCTGACATCACGTGACAACTAAAACAAATCTTCTCAGGTCAGCATCACACAACAGAACATGGGTATTTATTTTATTTGAGTCTTTTCATGAAACCAAGTCCCTTCTATTATTTGCCTACTTGTCACTAATGTTCTGCAGTCATTCAGCTGGTTTGTGTTTCAGCACCAGTCGCTCCCTGATTCCAACACAGCTCTGCCATTCCACAAACACTGCCCAGAAACTGTGTGTCACAGCTCACAACAAAGAGGGACAGAGAGGGCGGCTTCTTTTTAGTATTCAAGAAAGAGAAACACAAAGAAAATAAGGATGGATGTAGAAAACACGTGTAGAAAAGGTAGAGGAGGTAGAGAGTGGGGTGGACGGAGAGCCACGTGGCTTCCGCCCCCGGATCATAACCAGCATAAACTTCCAAACAGACAAACTCAAATCATTAACAACCTGCCTAGATACTGTGTCCACTGGGTAAACTGTCATGTTCAGTTTCTAAAGCCGTTTTCAAATGAACTCCAGAATTTATGCAGCAATCTGGGAAAGGACATTTTCCAGAGCTCATCTTTCACATATGAAAAACGGGTCGGACACTTCAGAACAATAGACAAATCTCCGGAGCTTTCAGACAAAGGGTGGTGCCTGGGTGATGGCACGATATTTTTGTTTCCAGCACATCAACATCCGGCGTTTCGGGTCAGACGTAGACAAGACTTCAAGTGCATTTTTGAAACAGTTTCAATGGCAAATGAATAGAAGGAAAAACATGTTGAAACTGAATTTAAAACTGCAAATGGTTAGATTTGCACTGTGGGCCATTCAGAGGATTTGTCATACAATTTTTTTTCTGGAGCCAAAACAGTTTGACATGAAAGCTTCTTTGTTGTTTAAACAAACATAAAAAGTTAATGGAATAATTTAAGTTCAAGGAATACAATATTTTTTCTAGATTCAACATTTTCTACAATCAAATGAAATTATCTGAACGTTATTACTGGACGCAGGTGGCCTCGTTTTCTAAAAAACCCTCTTTGTTTGTTTAAGAAAGACTCTCCAAACACAGGAAACTGCTCGAAATGAAAGATTTTCTTTGGCTGAATATTTCCATTTGTTTCTTGCAGTATTGATGAAAAAAAGACATTGGCAGTGTTGACAGAAAAGAGGCCTCCAGGGTTGGAAGAGCTCAGCGATAAAACTAACCTTGTTTATAAAGACATTTATCATGTATCATGGAAGTAAGACTTCATTAGCATTAAGCTTGTAGTATTTCACTAAAAAATAAAAGCCTGGAGCAGATGGAAGTGAACCAAACTCCATCTATGGCTGGATTATCTCCCATAGAGCAGAGACTTGTCCTCATGAAGCAACTTCACTTGTTAACTGAACCCACTAGCAGGACCAGCTAAGCAACCTCGATAAGCCATATTCACTCAGCAGGGAGGCTACATTCGGCCTGCCAAGTATTTTGGATTTTGGTGAGTGGTTTTGCTTGCCTAATTTCAACTCCCTACACAAATGACTCAACAATTTATCACAAACATGTATTTGTATTGGCGATGCAGCGTGCAGAGACAATCTGCTCGACAACTCTGAAACTACCCAAAGATATGCTCATTGTTTTAATGTGCTGACAGTGTTACAGCTGACAAATGGCAAATGCAGAGAAAACACAGCTCACAGTAAAACCCTATAATTTAGCTGAGAAGAGATTCATGATGTCAAGCTGACAGAGCTTTTTACTAGTGGCTGAATAAGCACAGATTTTTAATTACTGGAATAACAGACATGCCAGTGAGTGGAAAATATCATGGAATTACGAAGCGCACAATATGTAGGCTGTGATTCAAAGTAGACAGCACATGACTGGAAAATGTTTTATCTTTAACACAATTAGGCCACCAGGATTTATGCTTCGTAAACAGAGAGTTTGGATTTCCAGCAAGTCAAATCTGCTGGACTACATTTGACCTCATTCAGCTGAGTGAAAAAAAAGAAAATAAAGTGATCACATGCCAAGAAAACATCAGCTGCCATTAATCTACTGTTCCAAGGGTCTGACGTAAAGCTTTTGCTATGCATTTAAATTCTGCAGGTCTGTTGCATAAGCCAACTTAGAGAGGTACAGGAGATTTACTGTCAGTGGTGCTCAGGCTTCTGAATCACTGCTCATGTTGAAAATCTCAAAGGTCAAGCCGACTACAAGTTTGTAGAGGAAAAAATTACTTACACATACACACACACACTTACATATGTTAAGATAAGAGCAGATCTGTTGCTGGATCGCAGCACATGTTCACGTACCTCTATTAAAGTCCAGTTTGGCCACCTGCAGAGCGTATGCCTCACACTCTTTCTTGCTGAAGCTGAAAATGATGACGGGCTGGAAGTTCCTCTCCATGATCATCTTCACTATTTTGAAAACACTGGATGGACCTACGTAAAGGGCACAATTGCATATTAATCAACCGACAACACTTATAGGTTTATAAAATTGAGAACAGACACAAATACACACCTCTAGTGCCTCCTTTTCGTCTCGGGTCCCATTTGCCTCCGCCGCTGCCTCCAGAATCCCCTGCGTCCCTCAGCACCTGCATAGCTGTGTTGAAGTTGTCCTCTCTGAAGTCTCCCTGAAGAAAATATGCAGATATTAGAGAAGACTAATGCCCAATAATGCATTCAAATCCAGGAGACAGAAATAAACTTCTACAGGACTCATTTATCACTAATTGACCAACTCTCCCTCGCAACTCCAGTAAGTGCAGTCTGTGGATGTACTTACATTCTCATCAACGACCAGGTGGAGACCATCCCCCCCTGCTGGAAAGATGTAGTGTTGCAGTGGAGTGGGACGATAGTCTGTATACACCACATGGCATGGCTAGGAGACAGGCGACAGAAAGACATTAGTTGTGGTAGAAAAGGATAGAAAAAAGAAAAATACGAAGCCCACAGTAGCTGTTAACTAACACCCACATGAGCGCGTGTCTTTCACCTCACACAGCGTCTTTGTCTCAGTGGGAGTAGACTGTAAAAGTGTTCATGCTATTACACAAGTTAACAGACTAACTAGTGTAAGCATTGTTTCATTAATTAAATGCTGCATCTCACCTGCGTATGTAGGTGACAAATCCACTCAGCGAATTGTCTGGCATTGGGGATGGTGGCCGACAAGAAGACATAATGCACATTGTCAGGAAGAAGGATGATGGTCTCCTCCCACACCACGCCACGCTCTGAAAGGTAAGGTCCAGTAGAGTCACTTTACTTTGCACTGGGAGCTGGTGATTAGTTTGTCTGTGCGGTTTGTATTACAGTGTGTACACACCTGCATCCCTCATGTAATGGATCTCATCAAAGACGACCCACCCAACCTCCCTCATGATCTCTGAGCCTCGGTACAACATGCTCCTCAGAATCTGAGAGAAAGGAAGTTTGTGGTGTCAGACTGAAATCTCATCATTACTTTCCAATGACAACCCATCAATAATGCTGATATCGGACAAATCTATTGATGCCTCCTCTCTTTTAAACATCACTGTGACCCACTTCTGTAGTCATGACGAGGCAGGAGGCTGTGGGGTTGATGGTGACATCACCAGTCATCAGTCCCACGTCCTGAAACTCCTCATACATCTCTCTGTACTTCTGGTTGGAAAGAGCCTTGATGGGGCTGGTGAAGATCACTCTCTGCTTTTCTCGGAGGGCCAGAGCTATGGCATATCTACAAGGTGGAGATAAACCAGGTTAGATCATATATCTGACAAACTTATTGATAAGATTGAGATAAATCTGACAGAAATTCTGGCTTGTTAACACATTTGAGAAAAAGACGCCTGAATGCATCTACAAACCAGTGAAGTTTCAGATAAGGTCACTGATGTACATCACATTCACACGAACTTATGACAGGAATGTGGGGTCACTGTGACCTTGACCTTTGAGTCCAAGTGAATTTTTTAGCCATACTTTCCCTCAAGCTGATCATGTTGAAGAAAAACATATTTTGTGGGCCAACCGAGACCTTAACTCTGGCCTTTGACTAAAACATTTTAATTAATGTGAATGTTTGTGCAAAATATTGAAACAAGTTCCCTTAAGGCGTTCCAGAGAGATTGCATTCACAAGTCAAAATATGTGCTTTGTGAGGTCAGTGACATTGACCGTTGGCCTCTGGCCACCAAATTCCTTTCAGGTCATCCTCGAGTCCAAGTGAATGTGTTTGCCAGATGCAATGATATTCCCTTTGGGCATATCTGACATACTGGGTTCAAAAGAACGTAAGGACACCTGACAACCTGAAAACACAGTGGCTCCAACCACTGGCTGGGGCTTGCCCAGACAACACACACAGAGGATTTACTGAATGTTATCGACTAGTTTTAATAGACAACTGATGGCTTCCGTAGGTTCCTTTTCATGTTGGAAAGGAGGGGGTGAGGTAAGGGGTATTCAGCTGCAACATGCAACTTCACCACTAGATTCTAAATTATACACACTGGACCTTTTAGGGAAGAGGATGTCACACCTTGTTAAGCCCTATGAGACAATTTGTGATTTGTGAATATGGTCAATACAAATTAAATCAGATTTATTTATTGACTTTTAACATGTGTTCAAGAAAACATTCTGAACACTGTCAAAAAATGTAACTGCAACAAAGAATGAGGTCCCCTCTGTTTAGTCAGCTTGTGCCCCACATGAAAATAAGCCATTTCACAAACTTGTCCAAGACCAAATCCACTTATTTTGTAAAACGATGCAAAAGGTCAAAGTTGGTAAAACCCACATGCAGCAGACCAGTCCTTAAAATACGGGTCGCATTTCTCATCTCAGCCAGGGACAGCACAGGGGTCTTATCTTGTACCTCCTCTCTCTCCTCGCTGCCGACAGGATCAGTATCCACACTAAAGCGCTTTCATCGGCATTCCGATGCAAATTCTTGTCTCAACCGTACCAACTGGTCCTCTAGCCATTCGTCGTGTGAAACAATGTCTGTCTCAGCAGCCTCCCTATGCAATTTCTTGAAGACGATGTTCTCCCTCTTTTTAAACCACTCGAACCAGCCCATGGAGACTTTGAAATTGTCCTCTCCTAATTTCGCTGCCAATTCTCCCGCCTTCTCCTTCACCAAAGCCCCACTCAAGGGGGCATTACGTGACCGGGCATTATCGATCCACTTTGAGAGGTCTGCTTCCACCACAGGTGCTTTACCAGTGCAAAGTCGTTTTCTCTAACCCTTCCCAGTAGCGATGATTGTTTCTCTGTGTTTAAGTATTCTACACGAGGTAGCCTGAGGAACATAAAGCTTCTTTGCTGCAACTGGTTGGTTTGTTTTCGGCAATTTGTCCTACGCTTCAATGAGATCACATTTTTCACTGAAAGAAAATTATTAGTTTTCATGTATGGAAAGACCCAAAATGAACTCTATGAGCAGACTAATTGATTACTCTAGAAGGATTATTTAAACAGCATTTGTATCGGAATTATTGTCCAAAGCTTTTTGATTCATAGAACGGCTGATCACTATATCCATGATCACTATATCCGGTTTCCACTGTATTTGAAGGTTCGGCACCCTCACGTATAAAAAGTAGTGTTGCAAGTTAATCATTGCTGTAACACATTCATGTTTAACACACTCAGGTGTCTCATATATTCCATAAAACGTTAATTTATAGTTAATTGAGAATACTCACTCAGCACAGACAGTCTTGCCAGCGGAGGTGTGTGCAGACACAAGCACTGACTCATTGTTGTCAATACATAGGATGGCCTCACGCTGGAACGGGTCAAGAATAAAAGGGTACTCCTGCAAGAGCAACAAGAAACATATACTATGTAAGAAAACAAAAATAAAAGACATTTGTATCTGGAACCAACCAACTAAGTTAATCCCACAGAGGTAGAATATATACAAACCTTGGCTGCTTTCCCCACTCGAGCTTTCAGTGGTTTATATTCATCATTGACAGGCAGAGCCACCTGTTGGAGAAATATGTTCAGTAAATCAAGTTTTGCATAAGAGAAAAATATCCTTTGGCCTTTTTTCAGACCTGGTATCAAATACAATCCTGAGAGATTCAATCAGTAGAGCCCAGCACAGTTCTGAACACATCCAAATGCATCCTCAATGGGTCGAAAGATCCAATGTAACGCAAATGCATCCTGGAGCACATACGAAGGACCGCCTATTCAGCTGATATCCTCTGACCCTCTACAGCTTTAGAGAAAATCTCAAGTACTTTTACGCTTCTCAGACTGGGTGACAAAAATATAATTTGGTCTTTGAAAAAAAGAGAAAAGACTTAAAGTCAGGGGAGCGAGATCTGAAAATTCACAGGAGACATTCTGGATGTATTTTTATGCCTGATGTGAACAGACAAACATACAACTTAGAGCTGACCGATTGTGACTGGATCTCTCAGGATGGATGTTCGGACCGGGTCTGAACAGAGTCTGTGATTTGCCTACTTTACCTCATGCGAGCATCCCTCCACAGTTTCAACTTGCTCCACCTTCACTTGGGGCAAAAACTCTGCAAGACTAAAGACAACAAAGGACAATGTTACTCTAAAGCATATTCTCCTCCGCCAAACCTACAGTGATTAAGTGTAGCTCAACTTACTTTAGGTCGTTAGCAGCGGCTGCATCGTTTCGAGGCTTCTTCCCGAACACCTGCTCCTCGCCACCGTCACTGTCCGCCTCCCTCTTGCCCAGGCCAGTCGGTCCAGCATCCTTGTCGGTGCCATTTTTGCCTCCAGATTTCCTGTAGCAGAGAAAGAACGAGACAGACAAGATTGGTTAAATTAATCTAAATATACACAGGAAGGTTACAGCAAATGTTAGACACAACTTCCAAATTCCCAATCTCATGGAAGCAGTTGTGTAAAGTAACCAAATATATTTATTCAAGAACATCACTCAAGTGCTTACATTTTCTACTTTCTATGAAATTCATTTTACTCATTCATATAACATACTACTCAAAATACAAATCATTGTGAAAATAACACTAAAGGTCAACTGTATACGTTGTAGTTGCGGGTCCCTGTCCAGTTTCACGGCAATAAGGTAAATGTTTGATAAAAGCTCATAAAACACATTTTTAATTGGGGCTTATTAGCACAAACCGGCACTTCACATGCTATATGCTAACCCAAGCTAACGATGCTGAAGTGAGCGCACATGATATCTCGTTTAACGTCTTGTGTACACTCGAAGCCGCGGGTTTTAAATCCATCTTTGCAGCGTAGAAACCAAGAAGACTTTACCCTGGATCTGGAGCCGCGGAGACGGGCGGAGTTCTGCTAGAACTCGTCTGTTGTTCATCGTCAAACACGCTGAACAGGCCGTCTCCAAACGCGTCGGCCATGATTGTTGACGGAGCCACTTCCCACAATCCAACACGAGGTTGTGCTGCGTTCAGGGAATGCCTTCAAATGCACCACTCAAAGAATCAGTTGACAATTCATATAGGCAATTTAGCTTATTTTGTAGAATAAAAGGACAATTCTGTCTCTTAAATACATCTGTACTTTTAAACACAAAAGAATAACTTTAATTATTTTATTTGGTCGACAAAGTGGTTTTCAAAACAGTTTTCTCGTTTTTTAGTGAATGCAACACCCTCGGTATTCTACGGCAGCCGAGTGGGTCAAACCTGTCATACCGTCATCTGTGCGCGGAGATGAATAAACGCTCTAGACCCATTTTGGCTCTTTATTCATACTAATAAGCAGCTTGTGTCAGTTTTGTATGACTTGACATTACACGTCCACACGCGGGCTGTGTTTCTGGGGACTAAATGGGCGGAAAGAAGAAGAAATCGGCGGCTCTGGTGACTCCGGCGGCGGCGGCGGCAGCAGCCGGCCGGAGCTGTGCTGCGGCGGCGGCGGCGGGGAACATGGTGGCGGAGGAGCCGAAGAAACAGGCAGCCAGCAACAAGCCGACTAAAGCTGCCAAAGAGAACAAGTCGAAAGGTGCTGATGCCTGAAAACTGCACTTTGACTGTGTAATATACTTAAGACACCGAAAGTGTGATGCTACCTGGACCGTTGAGGTAGCCGTTGCGAGGCTCAGTCTGATTATACTGGTGGTTCTGTATTTTTACAAGGGTTTATAATGTTGTGCCACTTCCTTTGTGCAGTGACTGGATCATACTTGTGTGTTTGCTGTGATCAGTCCGTGTGTTTACTGCCTGTTGTGCACATTCACTGCAATAACTTTGCACACGGGTCCCTCTTGTTGTCCCCCAGAGTTTCTTAGAGTTAATGTTAATGTTAAGATCACAGGCTACACCTTTGATATAATCAATTTCCCTTCTGTGAGTTTCTTGTTCATCAGATGAGAAACCTGAGATGTTTTCGAGACCAAAACATTCTGTATATTAGGCATTTTCCTTTCTCAACCATTCATTATTCAAAGGAGTGGACATACTGCATGACAACAACATATCTGAGATAGAGTAACATAAACTAGAATGGCACTCAATGGATTTTCCCTCAAGAACAGATCCATGAATTGTTTCCTGGGAAAATGGTAAATATTTCAAAAAAAATACCAGCCCCGTGATCTGGATGCGCTCTTAAACTTAATAGGATCTTCCCAGACCCATACCAGAACCTTTCATCAAGTTTTGTGAAAATCTGTTCTGTTGTTTTTGTTTAATCAAACATACAAACCAACAAACAAATGGACAGGGGGGGGGGGGGGATATTATGTCCGTGGTGGAGTTAATAACATACATGTGTTGATTGTGTCAATGAAATTAACTGGACAAACATAAAGTGTTAACATACCCTGCTCTGTTGTGTCCTTCCTCCAGCTCCAAAGACCTACAGCCTTGCCAACACCGCCCAGGTCGACACAGGTGGAGTCTCGGACAAGTCCATTTTGAAAGTAAGCTCACCACTGTAACCTGCTGTAGATGACCTGTCAATATATACTCTTCTCACACTGAAGAACGTTTGAAAGATGTGGTTAATGAATGGGATTTGACACGTTCACACAGGTTGCTATCCAGGCTGACCTGGAGAGGAAGATCATCAGGCTGATCAATGAATTCAGACAGGAGAATGGAGACAAAGGGCCCATATCAGGCAGACTCACAACCAAGAAACTGCTGGTAAAGACTGAACTGCACATATTTTATCCTTATTTTGTCTATGGATAGATTGTTATAGCTGTTGCTTTCTTGATGTGCTCTCAGGATCTGTACACAGCTCTGCAGAAGTTTAACTTTAAGCGAGAACACATCGAGGAGGCGATGAAGAGCAGCGTGCTCTACGGAGGAGATCTCCTCTCTGCTCTCGACTGGCTCTGCCTCAACCTCAGAGATGGTAATAGAGCATCAGCAGATTTAGATATGAATGTGATCACTGTATGTTAACATAATTTATTCTGAAATTATTTTCTAAATGTATTGTCTGTTTTACCAGATGAGCTTCCTGATGGTTTTAGCCAGCAGATGCAGGAGGAGAGCCAGAGGAGCAGGCCTAGGTACCAGCCTCCTGCTCAGGAGAAACCTGCAGCTCCGAGCCCCAAAGCTCCCAACAACACCCCCAAAGAGCCCACCAAGGTTCGTGCACTTATCAGCAAGCGTTCTGCTGGCTGGACAATGTGTCCTGTCCTGTTATATCATAGTTTATAATTTGTGTTTTTGGGGTGGGTGTGTGCCAGGCTACGAAGAAGGATGAAGCTGCAAGCATGAAGGACTGGATCTTGAGGTATGCAGAGAAGAGCAGCGATGAAGAGGAGGAAGGAGGGAAGAAGACTTCGCGCAACCCTGAACTGGAGGAAAAATTTGATCCAGTAATTAAAATGAATGTTGATATGTCTAAATGTTTGAAAGGTTAAAATGATAATTCAACATTTTCGGATTTTTATCTCAGATAAGAGTTTTGAGAGTTTTTAGTTTTTGTTGATAACTAGATAACTAGTGAGCTTTAGTGGTGCCGGTGGGCAGCTTTTTTGACATTGAGCCAGGGTATCTGTGTCCGTCCATTGCTTGTATTTATGCTTAACTAAGCTATGAAACAGCTTCTTATTTTTTAAAATCTTTGATCTGATGCTAGAGTTGGCCTTTTTCACAATTGAAGATGCTCACCATCCTTTTTATTTTGAAATGTTAGTCACGTTGGTGAATGGATACTCCATAATTTCCTCTGGAGTATTAGCCCTGCATGTAAAGTTACTACATTTTACTTGTTGTTCAGTTTTTTCTGTGTTTGTATAAAGGTGGGAAGTTGAGATTACAAAATTAAATGTCATTATGTATGTGACATAATGTGGTTGCTGTGTAACGGTGTGTTTTATTTCTGTGTAGAATGACCGGTATTTGATCCTCACTGCTCAACTCTATGACGCTAGAGAGATGGCGTCTGTGGCCAAGACCAAAGGAGACAAGTCGAACCAGAGGATGGCATCGGACAGGATACGCATCATACAGCAAGGTGTGTGTGTGTGTGTGTGTGTGTGTGTGTGTTAATTTCTAATCTTCTTCTTTTAACTAATTTGTCTCTGACACAGAATCAATCTGTTTTGTATTTTCCAGAAATGAAGCCACTGGAGTCTCACCCCATGTTCAATCCAGCTTTAAAAGTTGGAGACGTCCCTCAGAAGGAAAAGAAAGTGCTTCCTGCCAAAGACGATAAAGAGGGCATCCCCTTCAGTTTATTTGAACAAGCCGAAAAGGAGCCACCTGCAGAGAAAGGTACATCTGGCAAAAAAATGATTTGTTTAACAAAACACAATACCCTGCTTTGTTTACAGGAAATTATAAATACCTAATACAGTGAAGCATAGCATTAAGTTGTCATTGTTTAATAAACTTCCTACTACCATGTAATAGGTTCTGTTTTCATAATAGTCACATCCACACCACTGACGATAAGCAAATTTGTCCTCAAAAACATGAGTCAAATTCTAATGTACGATTTATTTGATCAGACTTCTAGATTCAATCCAGTGTCACCTTGGCGTAATGATTGCTCACATAGATTAAATTAATCATTCATTAAAATTGTTTGTCTAAAATATCTAAATATTTATGGAACATTTTCAAAGTGACCAAGACGAAGATAGATGGATGTAGTCAGTTATGTGTGTCGTGTAGGGAGGAGACGTTCAGGATGTCAACTCAGAACATGCTACTGATCATTTGGTTCCATTTTCCTCTGCAGTCCCGAAAAAGAACGAGCCGAAGGACATTCGAAATTTTGACTACACGGCTCGCAGCTGGACCGGAAAGTCTCCCAAACAGTTCCTCATCGACTGGGTCCGAAAAAACCTGCCCAAGAGCCCGGCGCCGACTTTTCACAAGGTCCCTGCTGGTCGATACTGGAGAAGCAAGTATGTGTTGTAGCTCTGTGTGAGAGACAGACCTGTTGCTCTGAATGGCCACTGTATTTGATCCATTCACACAACAGAAATATTTTCCAGTTTGCTACATCTTCTGAAGATTTTAATAGACTGTTGTGCTGTTTTATATTCTTTAAAGACTTGTAAGTGAATTTAGAAACATGTTATATCGATGGGATGTGTTTTTTACATCCATCAGGGTGCGTGTTCAGAGGCTAGAGGATTTTCTGGAGGTTTGTCCCACCATCGTGACCGAGGACAGCATGCAGGCTCAACATCTGGCAGCCACACTGGCGCTCTACACCCTGATTAAGGGGCAGGTACTACATATTACCATACTGAAGCTTTTCTGTGCTGATCACAATTTTGCTCAGGGGTTTTTCCTCCTCTCCCCTCTCGATCTTTCCCTCTCAGTCCGTGCACCAGCTGCTTCCACCCACCTACAGAGACGTGTGGTTGGAGTGGCGGGACAACGAGCAGCAGCAAAAGGAAGAGAGCCGCACGGCTGCCAACAAACCCAGGGACCAGTTTATCTCCCGGCTCCTGACGAGACTCAAACAGCAACAGAATGAAAGCCAAGAGCAGGAGTCTGGCTCCCACGAGCAGGTTGGGCCTGGCCAGGGGGGGGACGAGGAGCCTGAAGAGTCATGGGAGAACCTGGCCGCTCTTGATATCAAGGAGGGAGGAGAGGATATTGAGGACAAGAGTGAGAAAAAAGGAGGGAGGAAAGAAGCTGCAGGAGCACTAGAGGCGTCCAGGGAGCTCTTGCTAAAGCTGAGGAAATCCTCGCTTGCCCACAAACTGAAGGTAAAAACACTTCAACTTTCCCACATAGCACAGTTTGTTTAAAATAAAGCCAAACATTTAACGTGTATCTGATCTTTAAGGCAGAGCGAGAGCAGCTCCCCGTCTTCCAACACCGACACCGTGTCCTGGAGGCTCTGCAGCGCCACCGCGTGGTCGTGGTTGCCGGCGAGACGGGCAGCGGGAAGAGTACTCAGATCCCTCAGTTCCTGCTGGAGGAGCTGCTGACCGGGGGCAAGGAGGCGCAGTCCTGCAACATCGTGGTGACTCAACCCCGCCGGATATCGGCCATGAGCCTGGCCTGCAGAGTCAGTGAGGAGCTGGGATGTGAGGATGGACCGGGATCCAAGGTGAGAATCCATTTTTGCAGCGACTTCGTGAGATGCCTCTAACTCAAATGATAAAACAGTAAAGAAGATACACTGACACCTGCTGCAGTGATCGTGCTTCATGTTGAAATCCCGTTTCAGTCGTCGCCGTGCGGATTCCAGATCCGGATGGAGAACCAGTCGGGGGAGTGGACCCGTCTGCTCTACTGCACAACCGGGGTTCTGCTGCGGAAACTCCAGAACGACCGACACCTCAGCTCCCTGACTCACATCATCGTCGATGAGGTACTGACACTTTATGATCGAACACAGTATTTGCAGGTTATAATGTCTTGAAAACCTCTGTGTCCTTTCCACCCTCAGTTTAATATTCACTTTAGTTGAATGGCACAAGAATACACCAAGACCTGTTGTGTGTCTCAAATGTATTGAAAGGATGCAGTGAAGTTTTTCACTAGCTGATTGCAGTTTATTTCATTATTGGATCTTTTAGTTTTTTTATTAGAAGGTGCACAAACCATTCAGAGATTTTGCGAACTCTTTTCTTCTCCTAAACACTCACTAAGCCCTGAAAGGCCGCACTTGTTCAGTCAAAGGTGTCGTGCGTAGGAAAATCTAGAAATCTTGCTGGAAAGTCTGTTCTAAGTCACTTATCAGAGTAGCAAAATGCCTAGAAATGTCCCGACCAATCAGAATGAGCCGGACACTTCTAGGGACTTATCATTGAGGCAAATTGCCTAGAAATGTCCCACTCTTGTGGTTAGGGATCGGCAATACTTGGGACACTTGTGGGAACTTATCATTATAGCAAAATTCCTTGAATTGACCCACACTTGTGGTTAGGGATGTACAATACGTGGGTGACTTGTAGGTACTTAACATTGTAGCAAAAATGCCTAGAAATGTCCCAACCAATCAGAATGAGCCGGACACTTCTAGGCACTCGTCATTGAGGCAAAATGCCTTGAAATGTCTTACTCTGGTGTTAAGGAAGTACACTATGTGGGACACTTGTAGGCACTTAACATTATAAGCACTTAACATTATAGCCAAAATGTCTAATTTTTTATTCATCTCCTCACCTCCATCTTCTCAGGTCCACGAGCGCAGTGTGCAGTCCGACTTCCTGCTCACCATCCTGAAAGATGTTGTTATGAGGAGATCTGACCTGCATCTGATCCTCATGAGCGCCACGGTCGACTGCAACAAGTTCTCCAACTACTTCAACCGCTGCCCAGTGATCAACATTCCGGGCAGGACTTTCCCAGTGGAGGTGAGGGTCGTATTTCATAGATGGCACTTTTTGAATTTCATCCAAGAGCCTGAACAGAAGTGATGTCCTGGCAGAGGAAAGCTGGATGTACTTTACTCATCCTCCTGTCTTCTGTGTGCAGGTGTTTCATTTAGAAGATATAGTGGAGCAGACAGGGTACGTCCTGGAGAAGGACTCGGAGTACTGCCAGAAAATTCTTGAGGACGAGGAAGAAGTCAGCATCTCTTTCTCACAGAAAGGCGGCAAGACGTCACACCACCAGGTAATGTCGGCTCTCTGCAGCAGGAATATGTGAGATGGTTTGTTTATGAACCGTCTCTCTTTTTCTTTGTCATCGTTTTACATCTTGTTTGTTGAATGATTAAAGATGCTGGTCAATTGTTAAGCGCAAGTCTGAGCAAGTATCACAGGTTTCAAATCCTAGGTTCTTTTGACAATATTAACAGGGTTCGTACGGTCATGGAAAACCTGGAAAAGTCATGGAATTTTAAAATGTGTTTTTCCAGGCCTGGAAAAGTCATGGAAAACAATAATCTCCCAAAAGTTTTGGAAAAGTCATGGAAATTTGTTCTATTCTTATTTTCATGTTGTTCGTTTTAGGGATGGGCATAATTACTCGACTATTGATTAATTGATCATTAAGAATTTCATTGATGACATTTTTTCATCGATAAACTATTGCATGTTCGCTATGTGGCAGGAGGTCGGAATATCCGAGCTGCCCTGAACGCAGCACAGCGAGGCTGTTAGCAGCTGGAGGAAGCAGCCCGGAGCTAAGCCTCCGCTGCTCGGCTTCATGTCCGCACACGGACCGTCAGTCCACGCGGAGGGTAACCCGGACAGACCCGGGTCTGGGTGAGGGGTTCCGGGAGTGAGGGCGTTACAACGACCGGACTGAGAGATCGAGAGACGTCAGATTGAGCTAGCTCTCAGCGTATAGCTGCTCTCTCTCGGGGCTCAAGATTACAGCAGCGCATATTTTCAAGTGTAACATTGAACGGATCCCGTTTAACTGCCACAAGAGTTGTTCATCTTGTAATAAAGATCTCAATGAGGAAACACGCTGTTTTTTCTATTTTCACTGCATTTTAATATAGGCTATAAATAGTGAATTTTAATATAAAAATATGAATGATTAATTGAAAAATCGATCGTTAATTCTTCCGACGATCGATTAAGACAATTTAATCGAATGCCCATCCCTAGTTCATTTACGCTGAGTTTTAAATAATTCATATATTTTTAAAGAAATATGCTCAAAATATAAGCAGGCATACTTGGGTTTGTGTCATTTAAGGTACACTGTATGCCTTGGAATACTCATTGTTAGTTTGAATACTACATTTTGTCACTTTTTCGCGTATACACCGAGATTTCACGAAATGCTCGGTCATGGAAATTTGGTTTAAAGTCATGGAAAAGTCATGGAAAAGTCATGGAAATCCATTGGTCAAAATGTGTATGAACCCTGTATTAAACACGTGCAACAAAATAAGCAACAATTACAGCAAAGGTTTGGGTTAAGGAAACATTTGATGATATTATTTCTGTGCGATTTATTTATTTAAGAGGCCGTCACAACAAGCAAAACACTTAGCTAATCTTCTGTGTCAGGAGGGTCTGGGTGTCATGGGGTTTGATCAGACTTGATTAATGGTGGTCTCACATCCAACAACTGTCTCTGCTAAACGGTGATTATGTCACATCCTCTTTTCCTGCCCACTTTAAACCAGTCGGTGTGTGGGCATGCAGGTGCTCATGCAGTCTGCAGCGTTGTGTTGCCACTTGGTTAATCGGTGTGTTTCTCTGTGTTTAAGGAGGTGATGGTGAGAGACTCGTCTGGAGGTTGGGACCTGGGTCCTGACCTGGACCACTTCAGCAGCAGGACCCGGCAGGTGCTGCAGTACATGAACCCTAACAAGATCAACATGGACTTGCTGGTTGACCTCGTGGACTACTTAGGTACATGCTTTTTTCAGATGGCACCGATTCATACGTGTTTGTTGTAGTTGTGTGTGTTAAATCTGTTCGGTTTTCTTTTGTGTTTCTTACAGACAAATCTCCACAATTTGCCGTTTTGGACGGAGCCGTTCTCGTGTTCCTCCCGGGTCTGGCTCATATCCAGCAGCTGCACGACCTGCTCTCTTCAGACAAGAGGTTCAGGAACAAAAACAGGTGACCCACACTCACACACACTAATCTGATGCTCCATAGTCTAGTATACACTTGTCCTGCAGCAGCACATGAAAACTGAGGAAATGGTGGAATACATCTAACTTACTTTTTATGTCCATCTCACCATGAGTTTTGTCTCTTTCTTAAAGGTACAGGATTGTTGCTCTTCACTCGACTCTATCATCCAAGGACCAAGCTTCTGCCTTCACAGTGCCCCCTGCTGGAGTTAGGAAGGTACTACTAAATTGTGTCACAATGTAATAAAGCATCCTAAAAAAAGTGTATATTGCAGATTGTAGATGATTATGAAAATGAGTGATTTCATTGATTAACTTAACAAATATATTCATAAATATTAAACATCCCTCCTCTCTCTTTTTTAAGATTGTGTTGTCGACAAACATTGCTGAGACCGGTGTGACTATTCCTGATGTTGTGTTTGTCATCGATACTGGGAAGACCAAAGAAAATAAGTAAGAGCTCATGAACAATAGATAAAGTCAAGAGGATTCATATCAATAATTACTGTCTTAACAAACTGTCATAGCATCCGGTTGTCAAGATAATAATTCTGTTGTGTTGCTCAGGTACCACGAGAGCAGCCAGATGAGTTCCCTGGTAGAGACATTTGTTTCTAAAGCCAGCGCCCTCCAGAGGCAGGGGAGAGCAGGACGTGTCCGACACGGCTTCTGCTTTAGACTTTATCCGAAATTCAGGTATGGAGCTTGTCACTCACTTTACAGAGAAGAGATAAATAACACGAATCATTTACATTGAGTATAAGGACGTGTCTGATCTGTTCCGTTTGTTCTCAGGTTTGATTCCTTCATGGATTACTCTATACCCGAGATACTGCGGGTCCCACTGGAGGAGCTCTGCCTTCATATCATGGTATATAAACAACACTCAGTTGCACAGAAATAAAACTCCACAAAAAAACACTGGTTACTTAACATAATGCCCGGTTCTTTGGTAACAGAGTGAGGTGTTTCCCAATGGGAAATCACCTCGGCGTGACCAACTATGGAAGCTCCAATGTTACCATGTCTGTCCTTCCCGTGAAGAAACTGCAGCGAAGCTCCCTCAGCTTTCTTGGCCACATTTACTTGCCATATTGAATTTTTCTGTTGCCAGGTTTCCCCCTAATCCCTCCTTTCTCCCCTCTCGTAGAAATGTCAGTACGGCTCCCCGGAAGACTTCCTGAGCAGGGCCCTCGACCCTCCTCTGCCCCAGTCGGTCAGTAACGCCGTCAACCTGCTGAGGAAGATCGGTGCGTGTCACCCCAGCGATCATCTCCTCACCGCTCTGGGACACCACTTGGCGAGTCTGCCCGTCAACGTGAAGATCGGCAAGATGCTGATCTACGGAGCCATCCTCGGCTGCCTGGAGCCCATAGTTAGTCTCACATCCTCATTATTATCAGAAAACAAACGCCACAGCTGCAAGTGAATCTGCTAGTGTCATATCTTGCAATGAATATTAATGAAAGATTTGTTTCAGGCAACTATAGCAGCAGCCATCACTGAGAAGTCTCCCTTCTCCACACCAATGAATAGAAAGGAGGAAGCTAACCTGGCCAAAGCGTCACTGGCATTAGCCAACTCTGATCACCTGACGATATACAACGCATATCTGGGGTATGGGCTGTTCTGAACATACATTTTAAAGCCTGTGTCTATTTTACTTTAGGGTATTTATGTATTAAGGTGGTGCGGCGGTTAGATGGAGATGCTTTTAATCTAATAAGCCATTCTTCTGGTAGCAGGCTTAGCCATAGTGCTGTAGGAAGGAGTATGAAATAATAAGAGTAGTCAAAATACACTTACTCAGGAGAAATTAAACACTTAATTAATAATAACAACAGGTTAGACTGGTGCAACATCAAACTTGTTGCTATTGTTTGCTACAGCCGCTAGAAAGATCATCTACTTTACATATAATACATTTATCCCTTCTCTGCGCCTCATCTAGGTCCAGATCCTGTTAATTGATTCATTATAAAAATAAGAATTATTGTCATATACAAATTGAAAAAAATTGATAGAACCGTGAAAAGGTCTAGAATTTAATTTGGTAAACATTTGGGGGGAAACACTGTAACAACTGCTTTCAACAATCTGTTGTCTTTAGGAAGAAAAGCTCAGTGACAACCTCTCTGATGAAACTCGACATGCTGTGTGTTGACCTGTGTTCTTGTGTTAACCTGTCATTAGGTGGAAGAACGCACAGACTGAGGGAGGGAGAGAAGAAATGTCCTATTGCAGGACACACTTCCTCAATCGAACAGCTCTCATAACAATAGAGGTATAGCTCCCTCACATTCGTTTTCACACACACTCTCATCTTCTCATCTCTTGTTTTGACCCAAATCATGCTCTCTTCCGCCATCCAGGATGTGAAGCACGACCTGATGAGGATGATGGAGCAGGTGGGTTTCTGGTCGTCTCGCTCCTCTTCTCACTCCAAGTCGCAGGCAGCGGCGCTCACCAAGCAGCAGATGGCAGTCCTGAACGCAGCCCTGACAGCAGGGGTCTATGACAGCGTGGCCCGGGTCTTGTGCACCCCCTCCGTGGACGTGCTCGATCGACTGGCCTGCACGGTGGAGACGCCTCAAGGCAAGGCCCAGGTCCACCCCTCATCGGTCAACCGCCACCTGCAGACACACGGCTGGCTGCTGTACCAGGAGAAGGTATGGACGAGGAGCGTGTGATATCTGTTCATCTACGAGGTGTCACATGTGCTAATCGCTGCTTTTCCTCAGGTGAAATACACAAGGATTTTCCTGCGAGACACCACTCTGATTTCTCCGTTTCCCATGCTGCTGTTCGGAGGTGACATCGATATTCAGCACAGAGAAAGGCTCATCTCGCTGGACGGGTGGATTCACTTTCAGGTCAGATGGTTCTGGGATTTGTTCACACTGGTGTCAAAGTCTTTTCCTCTTCCATTCCTCCTGTTGCAGCAGAACTTGTGTCCCTGTAAACTCGACTTTGAAGAAACATTATCCACTTTCAGGACCTTGTGATACTGCAACATGAATGATATTAAAGAAAGCTGTGTTTTTGTCTTGTTCTGACTCAACCGTTTCTGCTCTGACAAAGTCTTATTTATTTTAATCAGGCTCCCGTACGGATTGGGGTGATCTTCAAACACCTGAGGAAGCTGATGGACTCTCTGCTTGAAAAGAAACTGGAGAATCCGAGGATGAGTCTGGAAGGTAAACCCAACCTAGTGGTTTTCTCTACATTAAGCAGCACAATGTCTTCATGGTTGCACTGAAACTCATTAACAATAACGGTGGAATATTGTAAGTTTAGTTCATTCTGACACAAATTAATAAATCATTTTATAACAATTTAAATTAAAAATTCAGACAAATTGCTTGTCTTATTTTAAAATACAAAAATTGGGGGATAATACACAGTCTGTACCTTGATTCATAATATTAAATGAATGCAGTCTGCAGATATAAAAAAATAAATATATATATATGTTTCTTAAATCTTGTCTGATCCATTCTTTCTCCATCCATTCCAGGTGAGAAGACCATCCAGGTGATTCTGGATCTGATCAAATCAGAGCATTCTATGTGATACAAACCATTTCACAGACAGAACCTTCAAACCAGGATCTTTTCACAGAGCATCAACAGGTTCTGCATCCGGGAGACCAAATATTTCCATATAATGACTCTACTGCTCCGCATTAACACCCAGCACCCACTGGTCAGATGTGAGTGTCCGAAGGATGAACTTTAAGTCACCAGGAACTCGCACTCACATTGAGGAGGAGCGTGTAATGTGAAACCATGGAATTTGAGCATAAAAATTATAAGAAGTTGCCAAATGCAGTTGGAATAAAGCTGTTTTAATTGTCGTTTGAACCATTTATTGTGTCATGGCTGAAAATCCCTTAAACATAATATAATAATAGCAAAAAGAGAAAGAGCCAGTGTTCTACAGGGTGCAAAGTTTAAATGGTGTCCGATACCATGGGGACAGAATTAAGTCAACTGCAGCTAGTTTATGTTTAACCTATTACAGTATCATGAACCAGATGAAGTCATGACATGGAAACAGTTGCCACATTTGAGAAAATTACACGAAACACCAGCTCAACTGAGCTTTTTTTGATTCCTCTTTATTCCTCCAGTTTTAAACGTCCTCACAGTTTGTAACACACAACCATTAAGTCATTAAATCAAAGTGCAAAACTTCCAACAATTGCAGACAGTCAATGTCTACAATGTCAGTGTAGACCATAGACCTTTCTTAGAATGGAAATGAGTCTGTGGGACAGATTGGAACTGGAAAACGGTCCAGTATTTTAGATCCTGCACGGCGCAGATACAGGAGATAAGAGTATTCAGGTTCAACTCAGCTGACAGTTTCTCATTATGTGAATCTCTATGTAAAATTCCAAATCGATCATAGATTAGATGCATCTTCACAGAGGATAGAGCTTTACATCTGGGTATAGATATCTGAGTAGGAAGTTGATACAGAAATGTGTTAAACGTCACTGTTTTATGTTTCTTTATACTCCTATAAGCTTCTGTTTCTGTTGCACACAACATTTAACCAGTTTTGATTTTAAAAATACACCAAAAATCCCTCAAATAGAATAATGTTTACTGTACTGCTTATAACACAGTAAAATGTCTTCAAAATACCAGGTTATCTCAAATGAACCATGTATGTGTACACAGTTAATCATTTTCCACCTGGTAAGATAATCTTCACAGGGAAGCACGAAGGAGGAAGTAAATATACATAGATAAACTTCATGCCTGTGACAAAGCTCCAGCTCTGCCCGGGACACACAGTAACTGCTGCAGCATATCTGTGTGTCAGAACTGGACGACACTGTAGCCTGCGTCCTGCACTGTCGAGTAGATCGTATCATCTGGAATCAAAGCACAGATCAGACACACCATTGTTCATTATGATTAGCAGAATCGTGCAGCCATGCTACAGTTTGTGATAAAGCCTCACGCTTCTATCTCACCACTGAAATTACCTTTCTTTTTAAACACACTGACACGTAAGTAAACATGTGTCACTTAGGCACTGACAGCATTCTCTAACCATTAACTACAAATATACAAAAAATAAATCTGTAAACTGAAAAGACCATGCAAATAAGTAGAATGTCACTCAGTAGTGGGCACACACCTAATTTGACACACTTCTAGATATCAGTTCCATAAATTTTCCCGTTTTTTTTCGAGATCTATCTCACAATAGTGAAAAAAAAAATCCTGGATCTGCCACTGTGGTGGATTCCATTGTCTAAGGATATATCTTTGATGAAACCAGTGCTACATGCACTGAAAGGGGGTTAAACTGTCCTGGATGATTCTCTATTCTCTATTTGCGTCTATAGAGAAGAAAGTGTTGCATGTCACATCTGGTGACACCCCTCCCCTTCCTGTGGTTTGCAGACGTGCAGTTTCCCGATCTGACCCTTTTTGCAACAAAGCCTCGTCAGCCACATTAGCATAGCAGGCAACACACAATATTAAAAATAAACGGACACATACCCGCCCTGCTGTGTGTTGGATCAGGTAACGGCCCCCTCCTGCAAATTCACAGAACAGGGAACACGATGAGAGCAGACAGTTGCAGTTAGAGGAATAAGCAGCCTTATCTTGTTTACCTGGTGATTGGTGGAGGCAGCCGAGAGGGTGGAGCTCCATTGGGAGACTTCTGACCACTGTAGAAGTTCTCATACAGAACTGCAGCTGTTGGAGAGAAAAAAACGATACTGGTCACTCGCTGGTCACTGGTGGAACGGTGCATACGTGTGTGTTGAATTACTACCATCCTCTTCTCAGCTAGTTTGCCCTATGATCTGCAGACATTTTCCAGAGATGAACTTCTACACATGAAGCACACGGTCAGAGATTGTCTGATTGGCTCTGTGCAATGCCTGTTTCAACTGATTTGATCTGATGTTTCATCGGACATTTGCGTTCACACACTCATGTCTAGAAAGACTCAGGGTTGCAGTGCAAGTGTGAAAGCTCAGTTCCTGCATTCATACCTGGTGGTTTATCACCGGTCCGCCTGAGGTTTACAAAGTGTTCGATATCTTCCTGGACGTCACACTGTTCCAGCGACTTTCTCACTTCCTCATACAGCTGTTTGCCCGTAACACAAGAAGAGGGACAGACACAACATGACCAGGTCGCAGGTAAAACGTCGTCCAAGAAAGTATGTAAAAGTGTCATTCTCATTATATTAATAAAAGTACAATAGTTATTTTTGTCTTTTTAGCATCCCAGTTGCCTGTTTCCATCCATCTGGCATTTAGCAACTTTAGAATGAATTTCTGTCATTTTTGTGTCCACCTGACAAATTGAAATCCAGTATTTACTTTACTTTTAGCTCCTTTTTTTGGTCCTGAGGGAAACATGTGGCTCTTAAGCTTCTAAATCCTTCACCAGACAGTTGCTAGAAGTTTCTGTTTGGTGCGAGGCAGGTAATGGACCATGGGTTTACTATTGGTACTTTTTTACGTATAAATGAATAAGAGCGGTTACAGTAAACCAAAACAGAAAGATTCCCAAATACAACAAAAAAAAAAAAGAGATAAAATATGCTAAAAGGACACATAGAGCTCCAGGGTTTTAATACGATTCTCTACGGATTAGTTACTACGAGCGACCCCTTTCAGTTTATGCATGCGGAGTTGATCCACTGCTATTTTATATAGTTCATGATAACGGCAGCTTTACCTCGTCACCGGTCACACACTGCTGGGAGAGCTGGTTAAGATGGGTCCAGACTGTGTTCCTCAGAAAGTTGATTCGCTCCACAGATTGTTTTTCAAACATCTGTCAAGGACAAGTTTCAGCTTCTATGATGCACGTTCTATTTCAACTCAAATAATCTTGAATCTTACTCAGTCTTACCTCACAGGCCTTCACATGTTCCTTCATCCATTCGTCTGTAACCTTCCCCAGTGTGGTCACATTCTGCTGGTATAACCTGTCTGCCAATGAAACACACAATAAGCAGGATAAATATGATATAAATGCCCAAACACATTCATAATATTACTATTGTTACATACTCAAGTCAGACTGGTTTTGTGTTTTAGAATCTACGAGAGTTCCTCACACATCACTGACAATGTATAGGACTGATGATGGCACTAAAGAAACATGAACTGAAACCCACCAGATGAGAAAAAAGTTCAGGGATCCCCCAAATAAGTAGGATTAATTCTCTCTAGGCCCTAGAGGATGAATCCTAGATCGAGACTGAACAGAGACTGAGCTTCCCTAGAGTCTAGGGAACATGAATGTCTGATTCCTTGGGCAATAAATTGATACCTAAAATAGTGCAGTCAACCAGTTTGGATAAAGAGCAGTCCACCCCTCCCAAAAATACACCCAGCCTATTATTAAATTTTTTTTCACTTACCTGCTTCCTCTGAGTTCTGTTTTGCTTGCTGCGATTTTGAGTTGAGCTAAAGGATGATGAAGAACATGTGAGCAATAAGTCTTCATCAGTAGATCAACATATCACAACCAACAAATACAGAAAACACTGCTCATAGGTTATTTTCATGCACTGTATTATTAGATTGAGGGAATGACGGTATATAGGTCATATATCCGGCCTTATCCGTGTTAGCGTGTCAAATGTGTTTTTTTCAAAGATGGTTTCTGTTATTTTAGGTAGTTCTTGTTTATTCATTTTAACTGTAAGTTTGGTTTTAATTCCTCCAAGGATAGAATAGACGTTCCATGTTTATATCTTTTTGCTTCTTCAGTAAATATTTGAATAAGTCTGTAGAAAACTCCCCTATACCTTCTCCATGTGCTTGGTGTTGTTAGTGTTGGTGTTTCGGTTCACATTCTGATCGGCTTCTTCTTTATCGCGGCACTTCTGCTCGTACGTCTTCTTTGACTGAGGACGACAGAATTTTTTAATGCATCATCATCATCATCATCATCATCACTGAATGTTAATGAGAGGTTTATGTCTTTCTCAGCTTCAATCTACTGGCATAAGTTCTGTAGTTGGCACATACTAATTTTATCCTGATTTGAATAGTGCCCCACACGCACTTCTTCTTTTGGCTGTAATCGTCATTGTGTGAAATGAAGCCCCGTGGTTCACTTCCCGGAGCGGTCAACCCCACTTCCTCCACCAAAGGGGAAGAACAGAGACTGAGCATCATTTTCACTGCGGGTCTCGACACAACTGAAACTCATCTGACACGAATCATAAGTTGTACTGGTGTCCAGTGTCCCTGTTTATAAAAAATACTTCTGGTTTTCTCTTGCATCCAAGCTTGGGTATGCTTGAATATAGATAATAAGCTGATCTTATCCATAAGAGAGGTACAAAAGTCCTCTTGTGCTTATTTATTTCACAATGAGCTTATGTTTTTACATTCTGACTTACATCCATTGTCTTCTTGAAATGTGAAGACTTCTGTTTGTGCAGAGCATCAATCTGTTGTTCAAGCTGAAATCACAAGGTTGAATTTAGACCCCAACTTATCCTTCATTGCCTCAGAACTAACTTACCTCCACCAGGGCTGATCAGACACTTTATCACTGTGTTGCAAATACATGTTGTAAACAATAATGTTCTGCAGACTTGACATATTTAACACAATATGTATATTCGAAAATAAAGTTTAAAGGAATTGTTGTTTAGTAACTGAATAAAGACCCCCACAACAAAAGATACTTTTTGGATTCACAAAATTAGGATAAGCACCAAATGCATCTGTTCATTGATATTAGAATTCTATCTACATATGCCAAAATAGTTTTTTTTTTAAATTCACAATTTGTTGGGGGAAATCTCACATTGTTAAAAAAAAGTGAAGAAATCCTACCTATACACAAAGTTTTAAAAAAATTGGTTCAATAGTTTTTGTGTAATCCTAATAGACAAAAACAGACAAGCAGGCAATGAAAACTTAACGTCCTTAGAGCCGATAATATACCAACCGACCTTTTTCCTCACATCTTTTTGCTTTTCCCTGAATTCCTCCAGTTTCTTGGCCTCCTCCCTCATGCTCTGTGCCAGTTGTAGATGTGATAGACTCACATGTTCAGTCTCTGCAGGGAAGAAAAACCATAGCATTTAAACTAAAACTTACTCTATGACTCAATAATAGTGGCTTTAATTAGGACTCCAAAATGTTAAGCTTACTCACGTAATTTGAACACATCCAGGGATCTTTTCAATGTGCTATGAGAAAAAAAGGAATAATAATTATATGTGGATTTTAAACATAAAAAAATCCCTCACCTATTAATACCCACTACACCGTGCATGAAGAAAATGTGTAAGTGCCCATTACCCCAGGACATTATCAGAGACCTGGCCTTTCATTGACTGCTGTTTTTTTATTGAGGAAACACAGTAACTTCTGTTTTTTTTCTCACTTGTGGTTTATAAATATTGCAGCAAAGCCTCCCCACTCATACACAGAAACACTAAATTCACACTAAAACAACAGAGTGTGCTTACAAGAAAACTCCACAGTGCACCAACAACAAAGAAAACTAATAGACAACCATTATTTCATTAACTAAATAAATAATAATATCATAATTTTATAATTCATATTTGGCCGACCCGACCTCCCCCACAAGTCTTCCTTCAACCTCCAACTTTACTTCCTTTTAACAGAAAAGGGAAACTTAACTGATACAGAAACACCACCGTGTCAAAACTAAACTGATAAAACCGGATTAAAAACTCTATTCAATGGAATCTGCAAACTAATGCAATCCTTATTTCCACATTTTATCAAGAGCGAGATTGATTCGTCACTCGGTGACCAGACTCGAACTTTGCTTTGACCTGTTCTTCTGCATCGCTGCAAACAAACTAAAGGGAAACACAGATTGAATTGTCTCACTGTAAAAACAACAGATCTGGTGCAAACACATATTAGCAGCAGAACATGGAGGTTGCTTACTTCATCTCATTGTGTCCACACACCTTCTTGGACAAACCCAGGAGATCTTTGGCGTATTTCTCTTCAATTGAAGCCCTGGAAGATAAATTCAACACTGAGTGTGCAAGCAAATACAACATGCACAGTACACTTACAGCTGATAAACTGCAAATTAAATTACATGAAAACCTACACTGATATGTGATATGTAATACAGGCAGACAGACAGGATCTCAATGATGTTGACATGATGCTATTTATAATGTGATTTGCCGGAAAACACACACACACACACACTCCTTGTGAAGAGTCCCACAGCAGACTCTGCTTTAGTCTATTAATCTTTAACCATAATTAACTTTTGGTTAAACATTATGGAGTGGAATAAGCATATTTGGCATTAATGAGAAATAAAATATAAAAAATGTAATCTTATTAATATTTTCAATAACCTCCTGGAGACACCCATAGTTGAAGGTTGCTTACTGAAAAAACAAACAGGAAATAACTACTTTTTACTTTAATGAGGTGCATGTAAAAAAATGTGCTTTGGAAGCTTTGGGGATTTTTTTTAATATGGGATGTACTAGAGCAGAATTCAGATATATGTTTTCAGGAGACTGCACCGCTGAAACCTTTTAGAAAACATAAGGAAATAATTTCGACCCATAAAAAACAACATGGAGTAACTTTTCTAAAAAGTTCCGCGAAGTAATAAACTCAAGACATCTAGGTTCAACTCTCTAATCAATTGGATATTCCTGCTGTTAATGTCGCCATGGAGATTACAACCAGGCCTTCGCAGTGACTCATTGTGTTCACATCTGTAGCCTTGAATTAAAACTTATATAGTGACTATCAAATTCATTGTAGGACAACTATACAGCTCGCACCCTAACTACCAGCCTGAGCAGAATTAGCATCCAACCTTATTTTTACAACTTTTCTCAGACAGAGCTTTGCGTTACCTGGCCTTCAGGAAGTCGTCCACTTCCTTGCACGTCCTCTTTCCATCATTGAGATACTGAATGATGACATCATATCCTCCAGTGCATGTCAGGTCAGAGTTCTGTCAATAAGATGAAGACAAATATTCTGTTCAACGTCTTTGGTTGTGAAGACAAATACCGTTTTGGGATATTTGTTAAGATTAATACTCTTTAACCACTTTTCTTATTGTAAACAGACAGTTTGTGCAGATCTGTGCTTCACAACCACATCGAACACTGTTTCCTGGTTGAAACCCTGTTTGGCCATGCTAGAGAGGCCAACTCTGCTTTACTCTAACTTCACACAGTGCACCACTACACACACAGACAGAAATAAACACTAAGACATTAGGATCTTTCATAGTGGCTGTAAATTGGTGTTTTGAACTGCACATCTCCATAATTAAGGTATAAACTCGGAGTAACAGCCTATAATCATCCAAACCATGTGAATGACAAAATCTGTAGGTTATTGACTTTCTGTCTGGTTCCTTACTTGAGTATCTTTATCTACGTTACTTATTATGCACAACATTTTAGAAGATATTTTTTACTTTTTACTCCACTACATCTATCAAACAGCGAGTTATCTCACATACAAAACATACGATGCACTGTTACAGATTGAGGTACCTGAACATATGTAAAAGATAAAGTTGGCTCCATTTGATCAAACTAAACCAGTAATATGCTACTTTCAAATTAATTCATATAGAAACATGACAAAACTTGCTGACATATATATTTATATGTATATTATATGTAAAAATTATGGGTTTTTTTCTTGTGATACTTCAAATATCAATGAGTCTTTATAGAATGGTCTTTTATAACTGTACTTTTAATAATGCTTTGACTTCAGCAAACTTTCCAATGCAGTACTTTTACTTGTGCCTGAGTATTCTTACAATATGAAAAAGGTACTTTTACTTCAAAAATGTATCTGAACATATTTGTTCCTTCACTGCATAAACCACCTAAGAGCTTTTAGATGTAGCCCAAAACATCACAATTTGACAGAAACTATGGTCGAAGAACAGTGAAATTAAATTACAATTGCTTAATTTTATTTTTTTACTTTGTCGACTGAAGTTTATAATTAAACATTTTAATTTACAAATAAACCCAGACCACAGAACAGAAACTCACCCAGAAGAAATCTTTGAAGCGCAGGTTTTTCATGTTTGATGAACGACGCAGTCCTGTGGTTTCTGCTGCTCGGACTCAAAGTGACTTTCTTCTTCTGTAAGCCGCAGGTCAAACCCACGCATGCGCACTGCTGATGACGACGATCACTTCTACACGTGCACCTTGTTTACAGCCACGTACGGAAAATTTAAAGTGTTATTAAGCAAATCTTTATTTATACAGAACATTTCTATAAACAGAGGCAGCAGCCACTAAACCACGTGGATACAAAAGTAAGATATAAAAGATCAGGAGGATTGGGCTAAAACAAATAAAATAATAATATGCATATGAATAAAATAAAAACTATAAAAAAAAATTAAAAGGAAGACATAAAATAATAGAAGGATTGGGTTACAATTTTTAAATGAAATACAATGGAAACGATAAAGATAAAAAGCAAGACAAAAAATAATAGGACGATTGGGTTAAAAATGAATTGGCAGCAGGTTTGAGTTTTTATGCAGTAAAACTGGTATTTCTCACTAATTTCTGACATTTAGACACTGGAAAATCACTCAGTTATTAACGAAAATGATTTCCGGATGGAACTGATTCATAGAAATAAAACGGATCCAATCGAACAATCATTTTAATACCACAGTCGATTCAGCTCATTTACTATAAACATGAGTGGGCTGCCCTCTGGTGGATGATGATGATGATCGCACATTGTAAGCAGCTGATCAGTCAAGTTTTAGTAAAATTAAAAAGCATAAGAACAGCATCTTTTGATTTGTCCCCACAAGATACATAACGATGAAGCTTTTATGTACAGGAGAAGATAAGTGTTTTACTTTTAATTTGTATGGATGGATTCATAAAAACACTGCTGTCGGTTTAATCTTAATTCTATCTTCACAATTCTTTTTTCAAATATTTGTATTGCTTTAATATCACAAGGAAGTAAAATATGTCTAACTACCTGCTGCTCTGCCATGTCATCAATGTCAGAAACCTGCAGTGTGTAAATATTTAAGTACCCTCCAATAGACACACAAAGCCGACACACACACCCACACACCTTGTGGTTGACACGAATTAAGTTAGATAACTTCACTGCAACAAGAACAACGGAAACTTTGTACAATGTACAATCGCACTGATACCATTATTCATGGTATATTTAAAATGAACCTCTCTCTCTCTTTCTCTCTCACTCTCTCTCTCTCTCTGCACGACGTTCAGGATGTGGTAATAAAGACGACCTTTGCCTGCACTCTTATCTGTATCAAGTTCCTTTTACATTAAACAGGAACATGACTGTGCTCAAAAAATTAAAACTTATTTGCTTAAGTTATGTATAAGGAGTGACCTGAACTTTACTTAATACTATTTAATGTTTTATTCTTATTCCTCCACTTGTAATAAGGAGGTAGTGGACTTTTTATTCCTGTACTTCACAGTTACTAATTACCTTTCAGATTAAGATTTCATAAACTAAATATGCCACAACAAGTTGATGAAATACAAAATGGTGTCTATGATTGAACCTCAGGTTCCACGTGTTTTTGGCACATGACTTAGGTGAATGAGTTTTGTTACGCCACATGTTTGTGTTGCAGCTACGCCCCAGTGTGATTTCCCCTCCGGCCACGCAGATGGTTTCAGTTTTGATAATAGAGAATAAAATATAAACTAGTTATGTTTCTTTTAAATTATCAATAATACAAATCTTTAGATCTTACTGATTGCTTGTTTTGGTCGACCAACAATTAGTAGTCAAAAACTTGAACCAGATGTGGATATGGATATGCTTAGTAAAACTATTATTAGACCATGAAAATAGATGGCTTTCTATTTCTGTCAATCAACTAACTGATTAAGGGACTAATGATTGAATCTCAATCCAATATGTCACAAACAAGCAAAGATAAGAGAAAAGTGAAAGTTTTCAAGTTCAATGTGTGTCACATAAACATTGTCATTCTCACCTTATTTATCTAACAACTAAATCTAAGAACAGATTTATCTTATGGCCCTTTAGTGGGACCCAATCCCCAGAGACAAGACCAGTCAATTAAAACCCCTGCTATGTATACAGTTGTTAAAACTACAGTAATTGTTCTTTGCTTTAACTGAATAATGGATGTGTTCCCAGCAGGTTTTCATCCTTCTGCTTCTGCTACTTTCTCCTTATCTTAACTTTAAATTGTCAACTCTAATACTCTAACATTTGACTGACCAACACTGACATATGTTCTCTCCTCAGAATGAAGTGATGCTATCTGGCGTTCAAATCACATGACCAGAAAGTGTGATTTCCAGGGAACTTCCCTGTTCAGAGAGAGGAAGACAGCTGCAGGGCTGGTTTCAACCGGTTTCAACATGTCTACCATGCCTGTAGTGTGCATGGTGCTGAGACTTCATGTGTGGTTCCTCTCCAGAGGGACACACACCCACACATCCATACACGCACACACATACACACACACGCACAAAGTAAATACTTGTACATTACAGTCCCTGGTGCACTTTTAGGTCACTGCCTTGGAGTGTGTAATTTACATTAGAGGAGGTGTCCCATGAATGAAATGTCTCTTTGTTGTTTTGTTAATAGTCAGTGATAGTTATTACAACTTGCTGTGTAACTGACCTCTCTGTATGAAGTTACATACTGGGTAGTAAAAACAAGGCACAGGTCTGAATGTCTTTTCGTCACTATCTCCGCATCAGGACAAACAATCAGTAACTAATGCTGTTGTGAACTTAAACCTAGAAAAAAACGCTTGGAAAGAAGCAACACATCTTTTCTGTGTGTGAGTTCTTCAAGTGCACCTTGCTCCCCGGGTCACAACACAGCTGGCCACGTCGCTATTATCCATACAAATTTAATAAATCTTCCCATATTGTCAAATAACTGGAAACAAATTTCCTAATTCAGTGTGTTTTATGTGAATAAAACCTTTAATTCTCTCGTGATCTGCCCACATAATTGTGTCTATGTTGATCAAAAGTACCAAACACTTGTCAGGCCCAAACAGTACCAGCACAGAGTGAACAACAGGCTGCCTCATTTATGTAATGCTTTTGATTAGAGGTTTCCAATAACTACATGGTAAACAGAGCAGCGTAGCTGGGAGGAGCTTGGCTCTGACTGCAGGGGACTCCTCAGCTGTAAACCTACGTCACAGACAGTATTTAAGCCGGCACCGCTATCTATAGTTCAAACCTTCAAACCCCTTCCTTCTTGACAAGGCACAACCACAGAGCTTCGAAAGCGCAAACAGGAAGAGAAAAAACTGGGACTATAAAACCAAATTTCTTCTCTTCTCCCTCACAGACAGAAGCATTATGGCAATGGTTTCCCACGGTGAGTATCTAAGAACTTTAACTGGCTTTAGTCAAGCTTTATTTATCGATTTGATCATTGATTCATGGACTCATCCACTGTTTCTTTCACCCACAGATCTGAGCGCTGTTGTTGCTCACTGTGCTCACGAGCTTCGCCAAGCTGGAGACGAGCTCTACTGGAGATACAAGCTGCTTGAAATACTGATCAGGAACTACAAGACTGTGACTAAAATCAGATGAGACATGGAGTCGGTGGACGTCAACGTGAATCGGATATTGCTCGACTCAAATGTACCCGGAAAAATTTCTCGGATACAAAACAACCACTGGTGGCAAAATGATGGCCCTTAAATGGGATGTACATTCGCTTGTGGACACGCCCCAACCGGCTTGCTGGGTTGACCCGTGTCCTCTACAGGAGCTGAGCCCAGCTGTGTGGAATGCTGCTGAACCACAGGCACTCACACATTCAGCCTGGACCAGGGAGGAACCGCTAGATGCAAGTTAACCACTGCAGCTTGTCACACGTCCTCTGTACACATGACTGTATCACATGTATGTCTACCATGCATGTCATGCACTCTAACGCTGTCACATAATGTTCACTGTGACTTGAGCATGTATTTTCGATGTTGATCTTATGGGAAGTGTTTCTTGAGCTTCTAATAAATATATAAAAATCTGTCCCTCGTGTCATGTGTGATTGTAGAAGTAAATTGCTTCGGGCCAGTTCAATGAAAATAATTTTAAATCGCTTTCTTGCAGAGTTAAAAAACTGATACCACTCGTTGGTCTGTGCAGTAGATATGAAACTGCAAACACACACGCACATCTCTCTATAGTGGTGAGGACACTCGTTGACATAATACATTATACTTACCCTATTACCCTAATACTACACATAATACTTCCCCTAACCCTAACCCAATTGTAACCCTAACCCCAAAACCAAGTCAAAAAGGTTCAGTGTGTAGAATTTAGGGACATCTAGTGCTGAAGTGTCATGTTGACACCCCTCACCCTCCCCTTCCAGACATTAAAGAGAGCCGTTGTTTTGTGTTGAGGTGTTTTGTTTGTCCAGTCTGGGATACTGTTAAAAACATGGCAGCCTCCATAGAGAGGATGCAGATTTAAAGTATTCAAATATAAAGCGTCAATTCTAGGGTAAAGAAAACAACTATTTGTACAATTTGATGAAACACACTAGTGAAACCATCACTAGGATTATGTTGTATTCAATTTCTTCCAATAGATCCCCTTCACAAATTCAATTAGCTAGATGTTGTTATTTGATACAGTTTATATGTATAAATATGTTTGTGAGATGTTTGTTAATTCATAACATTTTTGTGTTAACTACTGACCAGATACTAGTCCTGCTGCTGATTTGATGCCCTTCTATGGCCCTGCCCAGCTTTCCTCCTGTAATGGTCGGAGAATGAGGAGAGAGCAACTGTCTGTGGTGACCCCATGTAAAAGCTTTTCCTTTTGGGGGGTTGTCCTGCTTTTGCTTCTCCATTACACCTGTAGTCACGTTCATTTGCCACCAAAGACGATGAAATGGATTCACAATCACTTGTGCTTTCTAAATTGACAAATTGATATCCCTGAATTTTAATTGACTTAGTTAGAGAGAAGTGCATGTGTGTGTGTGTGTGTGTGTGTGTGTGTGTGTGTGTGTGTGTGTGTGAGAGGCTGAAAGTGTGAGATTCTTGGATTGACAAAACAGAAGAATGTTTAGAATCCGGATCATTTATTGAATAATTGAGAAAAATAATTGGCCTAATAAGTTAAAATAAAAAAAGTTAAAATGGAATATTAATTTCCATCTTAAAAAACTTTTTTATTAAAATATCTTATGTAATTTTTTTATATATGATACAGATGTGATTGAACAGGACGAGGTGGCCGAGAGGTTAAGGCGATGGACTGCTAATCCATTGTGCTCTGCATGCGTGGGTTTGAATCCCATCCTCGTCTGTGTTAGCCTTTGTTAGTCTGCTGTATCTCTATGAAGACATCAAACCCATGATGTGTTTCTTTCATAGTTCAACTATCATCTGAATTGTGAAGCAGTTAGATTCAGTTCACTGTGAAAACTGGAAACACCCTCAGTCCACACACTGAGATTAAAGGTTGTACATATGTGTTTATATATACACATATAAAATGTTGTTAACTATATATAGCTGAGTTTCCATTACATCTTAGCTAACACACACACACAAAAAAGAAGGGGAAATAAAATCCTGTATCAGAACTTTCATGAACGAATTATTCAAGTTTAAAATCTTTATTTTTAACTTTTACACATTGTATAATTTGCTGAGAACAAAATGACGAACACTGGAATCCAAAATCATTGACCCGTTGAGGGCTGGATTCAACACCTAATGGACAGATTGACGTCCCTGAAGTTTAACTGACTTGGTGCTTTACTGTGACGATTTAGTGTTCCCTTCATTTTTATATGTATTTGTGTGTGTGCGTGTGTGCACACACCTCTCTATCTATAAACATGAGGGCAAATTTTGATGTTTGAGTTAAGACTTGGTTTAAGGGTAAGGGTTAGGGTTAGAATTAGGTTTAGAATAAGGTTAGGTGTAGAATTAGGTTTAGGCATTTAGATTCGATGGTAAAGGTTTGGGTAAAGTGTTAGGGAATGTCAATGAGTGTCGATCGAAACTATAGAGAGACATGCATGTGCGTATGTGTGAGGCTGAGAGTGAAAGATTCTTAAATGTCCCGCACCCAGACTGCTAGGAAACTGGGTGTGACACTCTGCAGTCAACCCTCCCTTACTGCCAACATTACTGCAACAACAAGTTCCTGTAAATACATGCTGCACAGCATCAGAAGATTACGTTCCCCTCTTACTGAGAAGCCATCGCAGGTTGTAGTCCAGGCTCCGGCCTAGACTGTTGTAACTCCCTCCTGGCTGGTCTACCTGCTAGTGCCATCCGGCCTTAAGGCTCCATTATGCTACTACGAATCCGTTACGGACGGACCAACGGACAGATCGGACGGACACTTTTTCTTTTATACCTCTTCGTGTTGGAAACAATTCACTGCCAGAGCAGTAGGTGGCGCAACGGAATGCAAGCTTGGAGAAGCCTACCTCACGAGTAATCAGAAGAAGTCCACGCTGTTTATTTACTTACTCTCCACTTTCCTCACACACAGTGTAGGCTACGATGGCAACTAAATAAAATAAAGTGACACCCAGCAGGTCAAAATGCTGATGTAATCGTTTCTTAGTGCAGCGGTTCCCCGGTCTTGTTTCCGAACTGTGTTGCTAATCCCACAGCTTGAAGCTGTGGGATTAGTAACAGCTAATGCAGCTACACGTAGCTAGCTAGCTTCCCCCCAGCTAGCTCCCCCCCAGCTTCCACACACAGTCAGCAGGGACTCCCGACACTAACTGCTACCCAGTGTTTGCTTCTAACCTGACGGTATTGTAGAAACAGTGTCATGATAGAAGTGGAATTAAAGTCGTGACAGCGGGATTTTGCACTGTTACCACCGCAGTTAGCATGGTTGCTAGCCCGCTAGCCTAGCCCGCTAGCCTAGCCCGCTAGCGCCGTTTTGAAAGCTCGTTATAACCGTATGTGACCGTGCACACATGCCGTCAGTGCTCTAACGAGCCACCGTCAGCCGGACAACTCCGCTGACTTAACACACACGTCACATTAATCGTAGAATCATAGTTGTGTTTGGGTTTGTTGTGACAGGGAAGGAAGCAGGAAGTTTGAGGTCCGGAAATGTCAAATCCGGAAATGACGTTGTACAGAAATGATGTCGTTCGCGGACCAATCACAGCCAAGGGCTGTCCGTGGGGTCTCCGAAATAAACACGGACAGTTAGAAAAATCAGAGGTGCACGAAAAGCTCTCCGAGGCGCTCGGAGAGGGCGTTCCACGGCGGATAGGGCGGTCTTATCTGTCTGTTTTAGAAAAAACGAAGAAGCGTAAATCGGCCTTTATACTGAGGCTGTGTTTTATTGATAATACACCACTGTTCACACACATACACACACTTTAACGTATGGTCAGATACACATCATGTCCTTTGAGCGTAAACGCACACACATTCACACACCGTAGCCAACTCACACACACACATAACAGTACGTCATACTTCTTTTCAACTTCTGATGATTCATGCTTAAACTCTGATACAGGCTTCTCTGCTCCTCAACTTCAGATACACACACACACATCTCCAGCTAGTTGATTGAACATTCTCATACTCCGTATCAAACAGGGAGTCTAGTACACAGCAGATTAGAGGTAGGGGAGGCTTTCTCTCACAGTGCTTTCATGAATAACTTCATTATATTAAATTCTGAGATGTGTTCTCTCCTGTGAAATTATCAGTCTTAAGGCCGATTTATACTCGGCTTTTTACGCACGCACGCACGCGAGAGACGCAACACGCCCCTCGCGTACTTGCGGGGCCCCTCCTGCGGCTTGCGTGTGTCAGCCAATTTTTCTAACTATACGACAAAGCGACGCGAGCCTCACGCACCCCGCAAGGCTTGTGATTGGTCTGCTTACTACATCCCGTCCGGAGTCGCATTTCCGGTTTCATGCCCGGAAACCACGGAAGATTTAGAAGAACGAATATGGACCAAAATAGAAGAGCACTTGGCAGAAAAGATCCGTAACTATGACTACTAGTATAACCCGTCACTGACCGGTGGATTTGTCTGCCAGAAAAAGGCTCTGAGGAGCCGCCGTGGCGATGTAAATAAAAGTGTGCCACACACGAAGAAGAGCCGACTTCAACAAAAAACATTACTCCGCCTAGTGGTCTGGCGGTGAATTGCGTTGCAACACACACAACCGTGGGGGAACTATAAACCAAAACGAGTCCGTAGAAGCTGCGTGCGTGCATGCGTAAAAAACGACTATAAATCAGTGTGACCTCTGAATAAACCTGCTTAATTTTAACTTGAGAACGACGCCTCCTGCCTTTGATTTCCACCCGCAACAGTTTCCAGGCCTGCTACATTAAGTCCTAAGCAGTTCCTAACAAGTCCTAAACTATTCCTAACAATTTATCTACCAGCAAGTCCTGAATGAAGTTCTAACAGTTGCTAGAACTTTGGTTAGGTAGCCACTGTCTCTTGACAGTCATGTGAATTTTTAGACTGAAGCTGAGCTTCCAGTTTTCACAGTGAACTAAGTGAAGCAGCTTAACGTATCAGACTTTATTTGAACTCTGGGACATTTTGACATACACATTCTCATGGTGTTATCACGGACATACGCAAAGATAAACCGACGAAGATGGGATTCAAACCAACGCGATATACATTATGAGTCATGCCAAAGATATACAACTTCTATTTACCCGGGATAAACGTGCACTGGTGCCTATGAAAACTTTCCACAGAAGAGGACCCCCTGCCACATCTCAAGACATCCAGGACCTTGTCTCCCTTTTTTGACCAAGAGCGGACTTTGGTGTAGAGTTCCACTCCAGGAGGATCTTGGATGCACGCCAAGTGCTTCTGTTGCGTCTCCCACACATGTGTCATGCTCTCAGGGTTGATAAGTAGTAAGCCTGTGGTGTCGGTCAGTTCACACATGGACTTTAGCAAACCATCAATCAGCCTCCGTGTTTCCTCAACCCCCCGAGTTCTCCTCTTGCAATGTCTGGCCAGTTCACTGGAGCTGATGTTGGCCAGAACTTGAGCCTCTGTAGGAGCATGACCAGCATGCTGTTTCTGCAGCTCGGACTTCTTTGCCTCTTTGAGGCGACGAATATCATCCTGGTCCCACTCAAAAATGCAGTGGGACAACTTAGAGCAGAAAGTGCCATAGATAGGGTGGTGTTCTGTGGTGAGTCCACGAGTGAATCTCCTCATAAAGTGGAAAATGTCTAGTCTCACGATGGTTTTCCACGGTCGAAGCCACGAAAGAACCGGGGATGTACCTGTGCAAATGAAAGATCACGGCCGAATTTATGCAAAATGTTATAATTACAATTATCACTATATGACTCTCTCCAAAGTATTATCTGACAAATATAACCGAATACAAGTAGCACTTGGGGGTTAAGCTATCATGTATGTTAAATTATTGTTCAAGTGTTTAAGGTTGCGCCTGTCAGAAATAAAAAATAACTACATAAACATTTTGACGGTCACACACCTGTCCCACTGCAGCAATCTCTGTCAACATAAATGATAGAGATGAGCCGAATACTCGGCTGAAACGAGTATCCGGTACGGATAAAGCACTTTTGCCGATCACGAGTATAATACGAGTAATCGGAGTCATTATCTGTGATCGGACTGAATGAAAATCCTCACACAGCGTCACAGCGCTCCTCCCGTCACACACGGCTCTGCTCACTCACTCACAGAACAGCTCTCTGTCTCTCAGTAACTCAGGTTCACAGCGCATCGGGACTGTTCCATAGGCTCAGTCAAGGAAGCAGAAATTATTCGTTCATTTCCCGACTGGGTCTTCGGGTACGAGTCTTTGGAAATTTTTTCACGAGACCTGCATTGGCTCAGTAGAGGAGCGCTGGAGCTGTAGCGAGGGACGTTCACTGTCTCCCGGAGAAATGAACACTCTGTGTTTTTAGTATAGAAAGACGTGAATTATATTTGTTCACAAGTCATAATGACTGGTTTTGTTATTTTCACTTTACATCTACACTTACTTTACAGTAAAGTAAACCTCTATTAAATACAGTACAACATGACAGTTTGTATGGTTTGAAATTGTCATTTATTATCACACTGGCATTTAATTATCACGGCAAACAATTACATTTCTCGTGAAAAATTTTCCAAAGACTCGTACCCGAAGACCCAGTCGGGAAATGAACGAATCATTTCTGCTTCCTTGACTGAGCCTATGGAACAGTCCCGATGCGCAGTGAACCTGAGTTACTGAGAGACAGAGAGCTGTTCTGTGAGTGAGTGAGCAGAGCCGTGTGTGACGGGAGGAGCGCTGTGACGCTGTGTGAGGATTTTCATTCACTCCGAGCACAGATAATGACTCCGATTACTCGTATAATAATCGTACCAAAAGTGCTTTATCCGTACCGGATACTCGTTTCAGCCGAGTATCCAGCTCATCTCTAGTCATGACCATCATTTGTCAGAGGTTTGCCTGCACCTTTTTTGTGGAGTCGAGCTTCAGGATCCTGCCGTATGTCGATGTTATGACACCCTTTATCTCATCCAGATGACCCAGGATTTCGTTAGCATGGACCCTCTCAAACCACTGTGCAATGGGGTAGGGAGCGATAGGTTGGTGGCTGCGCATAGACTGCTACCTCATGCTGGGTTATTGCACTCCTCCTTTTGTGAAGCTCACAGTCTGACAGGTACTCAACTGTGCGACTTACCCGCTCCTCACTGTGAACTTCCCCCAGGGCTTGCTGCATGTAACTGGAGCTGTTCTCTACTGTTCTTGGTTTCAGGAAGGTTACACACTTCCTGTCCAGGGCAAGCTGTGTGGTGAGAACGGCAGGGAACTTGTTCCTGTGGGCAGGATCCAACTGATTTAACACATCAGTGCTCCAAGGGCAGACAGGGATTTTGCACTTACTGCACCGAGGATAGTCTCCGCCGACCAAGTAATACCTGGAGTCAAGGTCAATTACTTCCCGTGCTTTGGTGTAAATCCCAGAGTGGTGCATCTTACTGTTGCACTGCACACACTTAATTGGTATACCCCACCAAGGGGTGCTCTGAGCTGGCTGACTCCCTGCACTTGGGATGCTTTGAGCGGTGAGGTCTGCCAGCTGACCAGCTGCACTTGGGATGCTGTGAGCTGACTCCACTGGCACCCTTCCTGACCTTGAGCCACTCCCTGTCTCATTTTGCTGACTCCCTGATGCACTGGACTGTGAAGAAAGAGTTTCGTTTTTCCCTTTGTCTGAAGATAAGTTTATTTCATTAATCACAATTGTGAATCAATACAAGCAGAGCTAAGATGATAATACAGTATCCAGTTTACAGGCTATAAATATAGCTACACATTGGTTTATGGTAATTACGTCTTAAGAAAATATATCATTATT
Source organism: Limanda limanda (assembly GCF_963576545.1). Taxonomy (NCBI): domain Eukaryota; kingdom Metazoa; phylum Chordata; class Actinopteri; order Pleuronectiformes; family Pleuronectidae; genus Limanda; species Limanda limanda. The sequence goes on along the minus strand of NC_083636.1, from coordinate 30,439,747 downwards.
GCTTACCTTATGATATCCACATTTGCAGGCAATTTGGCCCCCGAAGATGTCTATCTTGCGGATTGGTAGGTTGAAGATAGGAGTCAATGGACAGGACTTGATGAGCTGCATGACAGCCTTCCATTTCTTACCCCCCGGCTTCTTACCTGTGGAAAACCGGAACTTTCCCTGGGCATACTGGTACATGATAAATTCCCAGTATGAGTCTGGTTTACCCGTCTTAGTCATATCTGCAAATATGAAACATCTGCATTAATATCAGATGAAACAGTAGGTTGAGTAAATGCATAAGGGTGACTTAGATTTGTTTGGCTAATGGCATTCACTCTAAATATCCTCATACTGCATATACGTTCTTCCTGTCTTTACACGTGTACGTCTAGTTTAATAACATTCATATGTACGTTTTTCCTGTCTTTACAAGTCCAAGTCTAGTTTAATAACATTCATATGTACGTTTTTCCTGTCTTTACAAGTCCAAGTCTAGTTTAATAACATTCATACTGCACGTTTCTCTTGTCTTTACACGTCTAAGTCTAGTTTAATTCATTCATACTGTACGTTTCTCTTGTCTTTACACGTCCAAGTCTAGTTTAATAACATTCATACTGCACGTTTCTCTTGTCTTTACACGCCCAAGTCTAGTTTAATTCATTCATACTGTACGTTTCTCTTGTCTTTACACGTCTAAGTCTAGTTTAATTCATTCATACTGTACGTTTCTCTTGTCTTTACACGTCTAAGTCTAGTTTAATTCATTCATACTGTACGTTTGTCTTGTCTTTACACGTCTAAGTCTAGTTTAATTCATTCATACTGTACGTTTCTCTTGTCTTTACACGTCTAAGTCTAGTTTAATTAATTCAAACTGTACGTTTCTCTTGTCTTTACACGTCTAAGTCCAGTTTAATTCATTCATACTGTACGTTTCTCTTGTCTTTACACGTCTAAGTCTTTTTAATTCATTCATACTGTACGTTGCTCTTGTCTTTACACGTCTAAGTCCAGTTTAATTCATTCATACTGTACGTTTCTCTTGTCTTTACACGTCTAAGTCTTTTTAATTCATTCATACTGTACGTTGCTCTTGTCTTTACACGTCTAAGTCTAGTTTGATAACATTCATACTGCACGTTTCTCTTGTCTTTACACGTCCAAGTCTAGTTTAATTCATTCATAGTGTACGTTTCTCCTGTCTTTACACGTCCAAGTCTAGTTTAATTCATTCATACTGTACGTTTCTCCTGTCTTTACACGTCCAAGTCTAGTTTAATAACATTCATACTGCACGTTTCTCGTCTTTACACGTCCAAGTCTAGTTTAATTCATTCATACTGTACGTTTCTCCTGTCTTTACACATCCGAATCTAGTTTAATTCACTCATAGGCCTACTGTACGTTTCTCCTGTCTTTACACATCTTACACTTAACTATTGCACGTTACTTATTACTTGCCGATGTCTTTTTTTACTGTTGCCGCGGTAATACAGTAAATCTCCCCATTGACGGACTAATAAAGTAACGTACATCTTATCGAGCCGTAGTAAACTGATTACACGGCGCTGATGTTCACGGTGGAAAAAGTTCAGCGTCTGACACGATTATTACACGACAGCAACAGCGACATAAAGTTACTGTAATAATGGCAGTTAAAAGTAACTGCCATTCATTCACTGCGAAGACCGGTAGAGAAGAGGGGGGGCAGGACTATTGTTGACGCGCTCGTCACATGACTGTAACCTGACACATCCACCCAATCCTCAGGTCCTACCCTCAGTCCTAACCGCTGTTAGGTCTGAGGGTCGGACTTTCGTTTGATGTGTTCGGACCGTTCGGAACCTGGTCGATAAATTGTTAGGACTTGTTAGGACCTGTTAGGACTTGTTAGGAATTGTTAGGAGCTGTTTAGGACTCCAGGTAGAGGCCTGTCGCTGGAGGGTACGGCCACCTCGTCCAGCAATGACTTAGATAGCTGCACAATCCATTGTGCTCTGCACGCGTGGGTTCGAATCCCATCCTCGTCGGTTTATTTGGTTGTGTAGAGTATCTCTGGACAACACCATAAGGAGGTGGAAGTCAGAATGTCCTACAGTTCAATCAAAATGGCATACGTGCAGCGGCTTCACTTGTGAAAAGTGGAAACACAGCCTTACTCTAAACGTTGGGAAGGTGTTGTTGGTGACTTGCCAAAGCTCTAACAACTGTTATAACTTTATTCAGGATTTGCAGGTAGATAAATTGTTAGGAATATTTTAGGACTTGTTGGGAACTGTTTAGGACTCTCAAGAGAAAGGTGCTGCCGAAGTCCTAACCAAAGTCCTAACAACTGTTAGGAATTTATCTACTTCTAGTAGATAAATTGTTAGGAATATTTTAGGACTTGTTAGAAACTGTTTAGGATTTAAGGTAGCATGCTAGTTGGTGGAGGTGGCCACATTGTCCCGTATGTACTCATTCATATCATATACAATACATTTTTTGCAACTTTTAGACTACGGCTGTGTTTCCAGTTTTCACAAAGAACTAAGTGAAGCAGATTCAAGTGTCAGACATTAGTTGAACTGTGGGACAATTTGACCAACACATTCTAATGGTGTTGTCATGGAGATACCGTAAGCAAGCAAAGATAAACCGACGAGGATGGGATTCGAACCCATGCGTGCAGAGCACAATGGATTAGCAGTCCATCGCCTTAACCACTCGGCCACCTCGTCCTTTTACAAATGGGCTAGGTGGCTTCCGCTTTCGAATGACCTGCTACCTAAAGTCCTGAACAGTTCCCTGACAAGACTTAACAAGTCCTAAACAATTCCTAACAATGTATCTACCTAGTCCTGAATGAAGTCCTAACAGTTGTTAGAACTTTGGTTAGGACTCTGCTAGGACTTGGGTAGCCGCTGTCACTTGACAGTCATGTGAGAAGAGCAGCACCAACAACAATGCCCCAAACTGGTCAAACTTAGATCAGAGGAAAGTGGTGCGGTCCAACATCTGGACATACGCGTGCAGAGCACAATGGATCTGCAGTCCATCACCTTAACCACTACAATAAAATGTCCAGATGTTGGACAGCATCACTTTCCTCTCATCTAGGTCTGACAAGTACTTTTGTTTTTGGACTGACCACACGTTTTACGCAATTATAACAGGACAGCAACAGAGACATAAGGCTGTGTAATATAAGCCCATATTATGATTGTACATACTGATTTTATTCTTGTTCCCCTGTGTTGCGGGTGGAAATCAAAGGCAGGAGGCGTCGTTCTCAAGTTAAAATTAAGCAAGTTTATTCAGAGGTCACAGGTCAGGAAACTGCGGTGTCTAGCAAATGAGCATGCATGGTCCACTGATCCTGTACAGGAAAAATGGCGTTTAGTCAGAGTGCGTACAAAGCTTATATATCGATACTGGGCTTGACAAAGGTTCTTCTTGGATTGGGATTGGTCGGATCTCGTCGGGTCGTCCTCCTGGTGTTGTTTGGTCGTCCTCCTGGCGTTGCGTGATGACGTGCAAGCGGTGTCGGTTACTAGAGTTCATGAGCATATTGCCTCGCGTGTGTGCTTATTTTATGTGTGTGTGAAGTGAAGTGAGGTCATAGAAAACTGTGAGAAAGGCATGAAAACCTCTAGTCTAATCTGTCCGCTGTGTGTGTGTGAGGGAGTCTCAGAACTAATATAATGACGTGATTCATGAAGCCAGAGGTTTGAAAACCTGTTATCTGTCCACTAAGGCAGACTCCCTTTTTAAGGAGTATGAAACATTCTGAGGTTGAGAAGCAGGAGAAGAACTATGTGTTATGTTTGTGTGTTTACGCTATGTGTATCTGACTACACGTTAAAGTGTGTGTATGTGTGTGAACAGTGGTGTATTGTCAACAAATCCCCCGACAACACTGGGAAGGCAAAGGGCAGAAAAGGGCAAGGCAGAAAAACAAACCCAACTTAATACTCAGTAAAACACAAAAACAAAAACGTCAAAACATAGCTGTGATTCTTTGAATCACAGCCAGCAAACAAAAAATCTCAAAACAAACCTGACTGTAAACATTCGGAACAAACTGAACCCAAACAATGTCATACTGACTTTGCCCCAGGAGAGGCAGTTCCTGGATCTCTGTGTGAGTTTAATGAATCTAAGGGAATAAGCCTTTAATATCAGAAAAGTTAATTATTAACACTAAGCAGCAACATTTATTAAAATCATTTGTATGAAGGCCTAATATCTAACTAAAACTACTTCTATCTTTATTTGTTTAGAGTTCTGTCAGACACAGACTATAGTTAAAAGTTTGAAATCCCTCCAGACTCTCTCTTAATCCCCCTTTAGGGTGTGACCACTTACTGGCGAGTTCATGTACCCCTCAACCTTTATCCCATCCAGTGCAAACCCGTCCCCCTCCTCATCATCATCGTCGCGTCGTCATCTCCATCTTCCTCAGCTTCAGCTTCACAGCATCAGTTTCCCCTTCAGCATCCACAGCATCCACAGCACCCAGTTCAGCATCCACAGAAAAGCTGGGGATGAGGCACGTTTTCCTTCATCAGAGCAGAGTCTACAGCCATGTCATGTCATGGTGCGTAGAGGTGGAGAGGGCACTGGTCACCCAGCCACCAGGGGCAGTTTGGAAAAAATGTCTTTCAATCACTTCCTATCAGTACACACATAACCCTCTCTGCCAGTAGAAGGGGCCAGGGCCATTGGTTTCTGTGTGACCATAGGAGCAGGAGCGAGCTGTTCAGATATCAGCTTCTTTCCGATAGAACCTGAACAAATCTACTCCCAGAACAAAATTATCAAGAATTGTCAGTGAGGCTTTTTCAATTTTAAGAGTCAATGATCTGGATCTTAGCCTTGTAAAGATCCTTTCGTGGAATTGATACTTGCCAACAGGCCATGTGTTTGAGCTTGCACTGTACCAAGCCAGGCGCAGGGCGTATTGTCGGTCGTGGTGGAGGAGGTGGAGTTAACACCGGATGGGAGTGAGTTGTGGAATTCATGAAGCCCAGTTCCCAGAGTTTGAAAGGAAGACAAACAGAAAAATTATTAATTTACTGCGATGCGTAATTGAGATTAAAGTAGATTATATAAATTTATAATTAAAAGAAACAAACAAAATAATCTAATCAAAACATACATACCCTCTTTTGGTATTCAACAATTTCATAAAACTTTTGAGGTGTGGTCGGCCAAATCAGTGGACATTAAAAATAAAAGGTTAAACAAGTTGAATTTCAATGAGCAGCAGATATGACAGTGTTTGAGTATTTGAGTTTAAACCATTTTCCAAAATTCATTGACTGCTCCATAACACGATAATTCAGAAGCTTTGACGTCAAACTGTCCTGTGATAAAACAGGAATTACATACAAAATACAAATGTGTGAGAGATTAGATTCAATCAAACGTCTCAGAGTTGACAGCTGAAACAATTCAAAACAATTTAAAAGTTATTCTGCCACAATTTCCTTCATGATGAAATAAAAACAATAATTGGAGCTTAACATCACCTTTCAAATTAAGAGCCTTAGATGTTAAGATAACTGGTGAAACAAAACAACAAAATAAAAACCTTCTTTCCAGAGTTTGAAAGTTAAAGGGTCCAAAATAAATTTAAATCTAATTATAGATATGACATTCAAATAAGTGTGTAACCAGAGGGCCTTGTATTATGGTTTCTGCATTTCATTTAAGATGAAACCGGCTATGAGTTAAAGTGTATTTGACCTCTGACCTTTAACTGGATTTTAATTTATTCTTCTTCAATGGTGAAACATATTTATTTTAGGACTCTCCAGAGTTACATGGGGGTTGAATCAAACTTCTAGTTTAAATTCCAACTGTAAATAGATTTGACATGTCTTGACTATTGAATTCTTAATGGATGATTTGAATATGGAATTAAAGCAACTACAGGTGAAAACAAAGAAATATCTAATTCTAGGCAGCACAGAATTTAGTTTAAAGTTAAGTTAGAATTTCTCATCCTAATATGATTGAGACAGCTCATATAGAAAGCACATTATTCAGCTCTAAGAAAATAAAAGTCAATGAAACAGCATTTCAACAACCAACTACCTGTGTCAGGTAGAAACTAAATAAGATATTTAAATGATTGGATTGTATGTAGAACTTTAGAGGCCAAAACCTTTCTCCTTTCCTCTTATAGATATATTGGAAATATCTGAAAGAACAAATTTGTGCCAAAAAGTGTAATTTTTACAATTCCCTCTGGAATTCTTTACTTCTGAATGAAGCAATAGTAAAAAACAAACAACATAGAAACAAACAACCAAGCCTCTTTGTGATCTTAACGCCAGTTGTAAGCTGTAAGGCTGCTGGCCTTCCACAGATGGTTTACCCGACTCCCAAACATTCTTATCTCCCCCTTTTCATCCTCTGATGTGTACGTACTAAATCTTTCTATTCCCACTTCTCTTCCCTACTTTCTTAACCACTCAAGCTTTACATTCTATTATCCATCTCAGAGCAAGATATCACTGGCCAGATTCATCTCACTCCTAAAGATCTTTCTTCCTCCTAAACTTTAACTTTCTTGTCTTACTTCATCTCTCAAACCTTCAGTCAACATCCTTAATCTTTCTTTGGCAAGTCCTAAACACATTTACCCCTCCCACCCATACATACAACATATATCAGATGGCAAGAGCATATACCACCTCTTTTTTAGGAAAAAGTCGTTTTCCAGTCAGTTTGTCGCTCCGTCAGTTTTTTTCTGTGTCTTCAGTCAGCCAGCTGACCTTGACACATATTTTCTCTCGTTTCCACACACACAAACACTCCTACTCCCACACACATCTTGGAGTTATCTCCCTGCACACAAGCACACGAACATTCACAGCCCAAGCGCACTCTCTGCCACGTTTTTTTTAAATTTCGGGCAGAGACCGCACTCCCTCTTTTGAGATACAACGGGCCGCGACCCAACGTTTTCTACCAGTCACTCAGTCCAACAGCCACACACTTCCATTCTTACTAGTTACTTCACATCCTCTCTATATTATATAATCTAAAGTAGTATAATAATTTTTATATAAGTAATTTCCTCTTTCAAATCCTTATTCGTAACAGCCTTCCGTTATTTGTGCCCAATTGAAACAATGGTGTGTCTGGTTTGTAAAGCTCCTGTGGCATTATTCAAATCAGTTCTTATTTCAGCCAAAGGGCGGGAAGGTGAAGGTGCTGGGGTACAATGTGTCAGGTGGTGCCAAGGTGCGCCTGATTTACCTTTGACCTGGGTCGAGTGTGAAGTAACCTCCTTCACTTCGTACGGTCCAGTCCACCTGGGTTCTGGCCACTTTCTCTTGTGAACCTTGACTCTTACCCAGTCACCTACTTTTACCTTCGGTTCTGCAGCTTCCTCCGGATCAGTCGCCAGGGCCCTGGAGACCTGATTGGAGAGAGCTGCAGTAAGAGCAGTTAAAATCTTCATATAACTTGACATTTCAATCTCAAAAACATCCACGGATGGCACGTGACCTCCATCCCTGGGTGGACTTGGCATAACTCTGCCAGTCAACATTTATACCTTTTTCTTCGTCTGATTCTACTTTATTTGAAACTACTACTCAAACACAAACCTGGACAGCAGGCACAGTTATTTACAGTGTTTGTATTCTTTTTTATTTTAGAGTGAGAGACCTTATTGGTGTGAAAATTGAAACTACAAACACAAACCTGGACAGCAGGCACAGTTATTTACAGTGTTTGTATTCTATTTTTATTTTAGAGTGAGAGACCTTATTGGTGTGAAAATTGAAACTACAAACACAAACCTGGACAGCAGGCACAGTTATTTACAGTGTTTGTATTCTATTTTTATTTTAGAGTGAGAGACCTTATTGGTGTGAAAATTGAAACTACAAACACAAACCTGGACAGCAGGCACAGTTATTTACAGTGTTTGTATTCTATTTTTATTTTAGAGTGAGAGACCTTATTGGTGTGAAAATTGAAACTACAAACACAAACCTGGACAGCAGGCACAGTTATTTACAGTGTTTGTATTCTATTTTTATTTTAGAGTGAGAGACCTTATTGGTGTGAAAATTGAAACTACAAACACAAACCTGGACAGCAGGCACAGTTATTTACAGTGTTTGTATTTTATTTTTATTTAAGAGTGAGAGACCTTATTGGTGTGAAAATTGAAACTACAAACACAATCCTGGACAGCAGGCACAGTTATTTACAGTGTTTGTATTCCGTCACCATTGCATAATACACAGCATTTTCAGACCATTTTAATTACTTTGTTAAATTTATCATATGTAACTTGTACTCACCTCAGTACTACTGATCAAAAATTTGGGTTTTCTCTATCACGACAATATGCAGATTTCAATTAAATAGGCTCTGCTCACCTTTTAATAGTACAGCGCTGTTTGATCAGGTTCCCAAGGCGATACAAGTCACTTCAGGACGGTTCTTTCCCCATCCGAGAGACGGCCTCCTCCCCGACTTGTTGCTCTCCACTCCGCTCTTTCAATCGTTATAGAACCATCCTCTGCTACCAATTTGTTGCGGGTGGAAATCAAAGGCAGGAGGCGTCGTTCTCAAGTTAAAATTAAGCAAGTTTATTCAGAGGTCACAGGTCAGGAAACTGCGGTGTCTAGCAAATGAGCATGCATGGTCCACTGATCCTGTACAGGAAAAATGGCTTTTAGTCAGAGTGCGTACAAAGCTTATATATCGATACTGGGCTTGACAAAGGTTCTTCTTGGATTGGGATTGGTCGGATCTCGTCGGGTCATCCTCCTGGTGTTGTTTGGTCGTCCTCCTGGCGTTGCGTGATGACGTGCAAGCGGTGTCGGTTACTAGAGTTCATGAGCATATTGCCTCGCGTGTGTGCTTATTTTATGTGTGTGTGAAGTGAAGTGAGGTCATAGAAAACTGTGAGAAAGGCATGAAAACCTCTAGTCTAATCTGTCCGCTGTGTGTGTGTGAGGGAGTCTCAGAACTAATATAATGAAGTGATTCATGAAGCCAGAGGTTTGAAAACCTGTTATCTGTCCACTAAGGCAGACTCCCTTTTTAAGGAGTATGAAACATTCTGAGGTTGAGAAGCAGGAGAAGAACGATGTGTTATGTTTGTGTGTTTACGCTATGTGTATCTGACTACACGTTAAAGTGTGTGTATGTGTGTGAACAGTGGTGTATTGTCAACACCTGCTAAGACCACATGAGAAGGGGCATTGCTGCTGGTGCTGCCCTTTTCACATGACTGTCAAGAGAAAGGTGCTACCGAAGTCCTAACCAAAGTCCTAACAACTGTTAGGAATTTATCTACTTCTAGTAGATAATAGTAGATCTACTTCTAGTAGATAAATTGTTAGGAATATTTTAGGACTTGTTAGAAACTGTTTAGGATTTAAGGTAGCATGCTAGTTGGTGGAGGTGGCCACATTGCCCCGTATGTACTCATTCATATCATATACAATACATTTTTTGCAACTTTTAGACTACGGCTGTGTTTCCAGTTTTCACAAAGAACTAAGTGAAGCAGATTCAAGTGTCAGACATTGGTTGAACTGTAGGACAATTTGACCAACACATTCTAATGGTGTTGTCATGGAGATACTGTAAGCAAGCAAAGATAAACCGACGAGGATGGGATTCGAACCCACGTGTGCAGAGCACAATGGATTTGCAGTCCATCGCCTTAACCACTCGGCCACCTCTTCCTTTTACCAATGGACTAGGTGGCTTCCGATGTCGAATGACCTGCTACCTAAAGTCCTGAACAGTTCCCTGACAAGACTTAACAAGTCCTAAACAATTCCTAACAATGTATCTACCTAGTCCTGAATGAAGTCCTAACAGTTGTTAGAACTTGGGTAGCCGCTGTCACTTGACAGTCATGTGAGAAGAGCAGCACCAACAACAATGCCCCAAACTGGTCAAACTTAGATCAGAGGAAAGTGGTGCGGTCCAACATCTGGACATACGCGTGCAGAGCACAATGGATCTGCAGTCCATCACCTTAACCACTACAATAAAATGTCCAGATGTTGGACAGCATCACTTTCCTCTCATCTAGGTCTGACAAGTACTTTTGTTTTTGGACTGACCACACGTTTTACGCAATTATAACAGGACAGCAACAGAGACATAAGGCTGTGTAATATAAGCCCATATTATGATTGTACATACTGATTTTATTCTTGTTCCCCTGCTAAGACCACATGAGAAGGGGCATTGCTGCTGGTGCTGCCCTTTTCACATGACTGTCAAGAGAAAGGTGCTACCGAAGTCCTAACCAAAGTCCTAACAACTGTTAGGAATTTATCTATTTCTAGTAGATAAATCTACTAGAATCTACTTCTAGTAGATAAATTGTTAGGAATATTTTAGGACTTGTTAGAAACTGTTTAGGATTTAAGGTAGCATGCTAGTTGGTGGAGGTGGCCACATTGTCCCGTATGTACTCATTCATATCATATACAATACTTTTTTGCAACTTTTAGACTACGGCTGTGTTTCCAGTTTTCACAAAGAATTAAGTGAAGCAGATTCAAGTGTCAGACATTAGTTGAACTGTGGGACAATTTGACCAACACATTCTTATGGTGTTGTCATGGAGATACTGTAAGCAAGCAAAGATAAACCGACGAGGATGGGATTCGAACCCACGCGTGCAGAGCACAATGGATTAGCAGTCCATCGCCTTAACCTCTCGGCCACCTCGTCCTTTTACAAATGGGCTAGGTGGCTTCCGATTTCGAATGACCTGCTACCTAAAGTCCTGAACAGTTCCCTGACAAGACTTAACAAGTCCTAAACAATTCCTAACAATGTATCTACCTAGTCCTGAATGAAGTCCTAACAGTTGTTAGAACTTTGGTTAGGACTCTGCTAGGACTTGGGTAGCCGCTGTCACTTGACAGTCATGTGAGATGAGCAGCACCAACAACAATGCTCCAAACTGGTCAAACTTAGATCAGAGGAAAGTGGTGCGGTCCAACATCTGGACATACGCGTGCAGAGCACAATGGATCTGCAGTCCATCACCTTAACCACTACAATAAAATGTCCAGATGTTGGACAGCATCACTTTCCTCTCATCTAGGTCTGACAAGTACTTTTGTTTTTGGACTGACCACACGTTTTACGCAATTATAACAGGACAGCAACAGAGACATAAGGCTGTGTAATATAAGCCCATATTATGATTGTACATACTGATTTTATTCTTGTTCCCCTGCTAAGACCACATGAGAAGGGGCATTGCTGCTGGTGCTGCCCTTTTCACATGACTGTCAAGAGAAAGGTGCTACCGAAGTCCTAACCAAAGTCCTAACAACTGTTAGGAATTTATCTATTTCTAGTAGATAAATCTACTAGAATCTACTTCTAGTAGATAAATTGTTAGGAATATTTTAGGACTTGTTAGAAACTGTTTAGGATTTAAGGTAGCATGCTAGTTGGTAGAGGTGGCCACATTGTCCCGTATGTACTCATTCATATCATATACAATACATTTTTTGCAACTTTTAGACTACGGCTGTGTTTCCAGTTTTCACAAAGAACTAAGTGAAGCAGATTCAAGTGTCAGACATTAGTTGAACTGTAGGACAATTTGACCAACACATTCTAATGGTGTTGTCATGGAGATACTGTAAGCAAGCAAAGATAAACCGACGAGGATGGGATTCGAACCCACGCGTGCAGAGCACAATGGATTAGCAGTCCATCGCCTTAACCTCTCGGCCACCTCGTCCTTTTACAAATGGGCTAGGTGGCTTCCGATTTCGAATGACCTGCTACCTAAAGTCCTGAACAGTTCCCTGACAAGACTTAACAAGTCCTAAACAATTCCTAACAATGTATCTACCTAGTCCTGAATGAAGTCCTAACAGTTGTTAGAACTTTGGTTAGGACTCTGCTAGGACTTGGGTAGCCGCTGTCACTTGACAGTCATGTGAGATGAGCAGCACCAACAACAATGCTCCAAACTGGTCAAACTTAGATCAGAGGAAAGTGGTGCGGTCCAACATCTGGACATACGCGTGCAGAGCACAATGGATCTGCAGTCCATCACCTTAACCACTACAATAAAATGTCCAGATGTTGGACAGCATCACTTTCCTCTCATCTAGGTCTGACAAGTACTTTTGTTTTTGGACTGACCACACGTTTTACGCAATTATAACAGGACAGCAACAGAGACATAAGGCTGTGTAATATAAGCCCATATTATGATTGTACATACTGATTTTATTCTTGTTCCCCTGCTAAGACCACATGAGAAGGGGCATTGCTGCTGGTGCTGCCCTTTTCACATGACTGTCAAGAGAAAGGTGCTACCGAAGTCCTAACCAAAGTCCTAACAACTGTTAGGAATTTATCTACTTCTAGTAGATAAATCTACTAGAATCTACTTCTAGTAGATAAATTGTTAGGAATATTTTAGGACTTGTTAAAAACTGTTTAGGATTTAAGGTAGCATGCTAGTTGGTGGAGGTGGCCACATTGTCCCGTATGTACTCATTCATATCATATACAATACATTTTTTGCAACTTTTAGACTACGGCTGTGTTTCCAGTTTTCACAAAGAACTAAGTGAAGCAGATTCAAGTGTCAGACATTAGTTGAACTGTAGGACAATTTGACCAACACATTCTAATGGTGTTGTCATGGAGATACTGTAAGCAAGCAAAGATAAACCGACGAGGATGGGATTCGAACCCACGCGTGCAGAGCACAATGGATTAGCAGTCCATCGCCTTAACCACTCGGCCACCTCGTCCTTTTACCAATGGGCTAGGTGGCTTCCGCTTTCGAATGACCTGCTACCTAAAGTCCTGAACAGTTCCCTGACAAGACTTAACAAGTCCTAAACAATTCCTAACAATGTATCTACCTAGTCCTGAATGAAGTCCTAACAGTTGTTAGAACTTTGGTTAGGACTCTGCTAGGACTTGGGTAGCCGCTGTCACTTGACAGTCATGTGAGATGAGCAGCACCAACAACAATGCTCCAAACTGGTCAAACTTAGATCAGAGGAAAGTGGTGCGGTCCAACATCTGGACATACGCGTGCAGAGCACAATGGATCTGCAGTCCATCACCTTAACCACTACAATAAAATGTCCAGATGTTGGACAGCATCACTTTCCTCTCATCTAGGTCTGACAAGTACTTTTGTTTTTGGACTGACCACACGTTTTACGCAATTATAACAGGACAGCAACAGAGACATAAGGCTGTGTAATATAAGCCCATATTATGATTGTACATACTGATTTTATTCTTGTTCCCCTGCTAAGACCACATGAGAAGGGGCATTGCTGCTGGTGCTGCCCTTTTCACATGACTGTCAAGAGAAAGGTGCTACCGAAGTCCTAACCAAAGTCCTAACAACTGTTAGGAATTTATCTACTTCTTGTAGATAAATTGTTAGGAATATTTTAGGACTTGTTGGAAACTGTTTAGGATTTAAGGTAGCATGCTAGTTGGTGGAGGTGGCCACATTGTCCCGTATGTACTCATTCATATCATATACAATACATTTTTTGCAACTTTTAGACTACGGCTGTGTTTCCAGTTTTCACAAAGAACTAAGTGAAGCAGATTCAAGTGTCAGACATTAGTTGAACTGTGGGACAATTTGACCAACACATTCTAATGGTGTTGTCATGGAGATACTGTAAGCAAGCAAAGATAAACCGACGAGGATGGGATTCGAACCCACGCGTGCAGAGCACAATGGATTAGCAGTCCATCGCCTTAACCTCTCGGCCACCTCGTCCTTTTACCAATGGACTAGGTGGTTTCCGATTTCGGATGACCTGCTACCTAAAGTCCTGAACAGTTCCCTGACAAGACTTAACAAGTCCTAAACAATTCCTAACAATGTATCTACCTAGTCCTGAATGAAGTCCTAACAGTTGTTAGAACTTTGGTTAGGACTCTGCTAGGACTTGGGTAGCCGCTGTCACTTGACAGTCATGTGAGAAGAGCAGCACCAACAACAATGCCCCAAACTGGTCAAACTTAGATCAGAGGAAAGTGGTGCGGTCCAACATCTGGACATACGCGTGCAGAGCACAATGGATCTGCAGTCCATCACCTTAACCACTACAATAAAATGTCCAGATGTTGGACAGCATCACTTTCCTCTCATCTAGGTCTGACAGGTACTTTTGTTTTTGGACTGACCACACGTTTTACGCAATTATAACAGGACAGCAACAGAGACATAAGGCTGTGTAATATAAGCCCATATTATGATTGTACATACTGATTTTATTCTTGTTCCCCTGCTAAGACCACATGAGAAGGGGCATTGCTGCTGGTGCTGCCCTTTTCACATGATTGTCAAGAGAAAGGTGCTACCGAAGTCCTAACCAAAGTCCTAACAACTGTTAGGAATTTATCTATTTCTAGTAGATAAATTGTTAGGAATATTTTAGGACTTGTTAGAAACTGTTTAGGATTTAAGGTAGCATGCTAGTTGGTGGAGGTGGCCACATTGTCCCGTATGTACTCATTCATATCATATACAATACTTTTTTGCAACATTTAGACTACGGCTGTGTTTCCAGTTTTCACAAAGAATTAAGTGAAGCAGATTCAAGTGTCAGACATTAGTTGAACTGTGGGACAATTTGACCAACACATTCTTATGGTGTTGTCATGGAGATACTGTAAGCAAGCAAAGATAAACCGACGAGGATGGGATTCGAACCCACGCGTGCAGAGCACAATGGATTAGCAGTCCATCGCCTTAACCTCTCGGCCACCTCGTCCTTTTACAAATGGGCTAGGTGGCTTCCGATTTCGAATGACCTGCTACCTAAAGTCCTGAACAGTTCCCTGACAAGACTTAACAAGTCCTAAACAATTCCTAACAATGTATCTACCTAGTCCTGAATGAAGTCCTAACAGTTGTTAGAACTTTGGTTAGGACTCTGCTAGGACTTGGGTAGCCGCTGTCACTTGACAGTCATGTGAGATGAGCAGCACCAACAACAATGCTCCAAACTGGTCAAACTTAGATCAGAGGAAAGTGGTGCGGTCCAACATCTGGACATACGCGTGCAGAGCACAATGGATCTGCAGTCCATCACCTTAACCACTACAATAAAATGTCCAGATGTTGGACAGCATCACTTTCCTCTCATCTAGGTCTGACAAGTACTTTTGTTTTTGGACTGACCACACGTTTTACGCAATTATAACAGGACAGCAACAGAGACATAAGGCTGTGTAATATAAGCCCATATTATGATTGTACATACTGATTTTATTCTTGTTCCCCTGCTAAGACCACATGAGAAGGGGCATTGCTGCTGGTGCTGCCCTTTTCACATGACTGTCAAGAGAAAGGTGCTACCGAAGTCCTAACCAAAGTCCTAACAACTGTTAGGAATTTATCTACTTCTAGTAGATAAATTGTTAGGAATATTTTAGGACTTGTTAGAAACTGTTTAGGATTTAAGGTAGCATGCTAATTGGTGGAGGTGGCCACATTGTCCCGTATGTACTCATTCATATCATATACAATACATTTTTTGCAACTTTTAGACTACGGCTGTGTTTCCAGTTTTCACAAAGAACTAAGTGAAGCAGATTCAAGTGTCAGACATTAGTTGAACTGTGGGACAATTTGACCAACACATTCTAATGGTGTTGTCATGGAGATACTGTAAGCAAGCAAAGATAAACCGACGAGGATGGGATTCGAACCCACGCGTGCAGAGCACAATGGATTAGCAGTCCATCGCCTTAACCTCTCGGCCACCTCGTCCTTTTACAAATGGGCTAGGTGGCTTCCGCTTTCGAATGACCTGCTACCTAAAGTCCTGAACAGTTCCCTGACAAGACTTAACAAGTCCTAAACAATTCCTAACAATGTATCTACCTAGTCCTGAATGAAGTCCTAACAGTTGTTAGAACTTGGGTAGCCGCTGTCACTTGACAGTCATGTGAGAAGAGCAGCACCAACAACAATGCCCCAAACTGGTCAAACTTAGATCAGAGGAAAGTGGTGCGGTCCAACATCTGGACATACGCGTGCAGAGCACAATGGATCTGCAGTCCATCACCTTAACCACTACAATAAAATGTCCTGATGTTTGACAGCATCACATTCCTCTCATATAGGTCTGAAAAGTACTCTTGTTTTTGGACTGACCACACGTTTTACGCAATTATAACAGGACAGCAACAGAGACATAAGTCCTAACAATTGTAAAAACTTTGTTTAGGACTCTGTTAGGACTTGGGTATCCATCGCCTTAACCACTCGGCCACCTCGTCTTAAAGTTGTCCCATGTCATATTACAAAATTATTCGAGAAAAATATTGACAAATAACATTCCTGACACCTAATTGCTTTGTCTGACGTACATGGAAATTACATTGCATTTAGCTGACGCGTTTATCCAAAGCAACTTACAATAAGTGCATTCAACCATGAGGGTACATACCAGGAATAACAAGAATCAAGAAAGTACAATTTTCTTCAAGAAAGCCAAATTTCAAAGTGCCATGTAAGTGCTACTAAATCGCTAGCTTTTAAATTTTGTATTCAAGGTATAGTTGGAAGAAATGTACTTTTAGACACAGTTGTGTTGTGTTAAGTGTTTAGCTCGCAGTGAGGGAGCAAAAAGCCGATTGGCAGAAGCAGAGCAAACAGGCTGGGGTGTAAGGTTAGACCATGTCCTGGATGTAGACGGGACCAGCTCCGTTCGGATGCGGGCCGCCACTGGTAACCCGGCAAGGGAGCGAAGGAGCGGTGTAGTGTGAGTGAATTTAGGTTAAAGACAAGTCGAGCTGCTTCATTCTGGCTGAGCTGAAGTCTAAAAGTTGAAAAAAATCCACCTATCTGTAATAATAACGTGTTTATAACATATAAAAAAAATTGTTAGCTGTGTATTTTCTAAGTTTCCATTACAGTTTAGCGAATGGCCTGCTACCTTAAGTCCTAAACAATTCCTAACAATTTATATACGAAGTCCTAAATGATGTCCTAACGAATGTAACGGACTTTGGTTAGGACTTTGGTAGCTCCTTTCACTTGACAGCCATGTGAAAAAAAAGCAGTAATGTCCCTTCTCAACAATAAAAAGGCATTCACCCAGGTAGGTATACCAAAATATACCAAGGTGAATGATTTTGGTTTACAGTGTTCGTTATTTTGTTCTCAGCAAATTATACAATGTACATCAGTAAAGATTTTAAGCTTGAATAATTCATACATGAAAGATCTGGTGTGATTTAAGTTCTCCCTTCATTTTTGGGAGCTGTATATATTAGATAAACTGGAATGGAAACTTAGCTATTATAGAGTTAACATTTTAAATGTGTACATTAACACATACAGTTGCAAGCAAAAATATTCAACCCCCATTGCACATTAGGGTTTATTGGCAAAATATACAATTTCTCAGCTGTTTGCAATAAACAAATAATACAAGAAGTGTTTAAGTAGTTCAATGAAACTAATATTACAAGGGGTTTTATCCAAATTCAACACAGAATGCTACTTTTAATGAATACTGCAGTTTCAAAATTATTCAACCCCTTCATGACAAGCATCTTCAGTACTTAGTAGAGCACCCTTTTGCTGTTATGACCTGCTGCAAACGTGATGCATAGCCAGACACCAGCTTCTGACAGCATTCCTGAGGAATCTTAGCCCATTCCTCATGGGCAATGGCCTCCAGTTCAGTAATATTCTTGGGTGTGCGTTTTGCAACTGCCTTTTTCAACTCCCACCAGAGATTTTCGATGGGGTTCAAGTCAGGCGACTGTGACGGCCATTCTAGAATCTTCCATTTCTTCTTTTGAAACCAAGACTTGGTGGACTTTGAGGTATGCTTTGGATCATTGTCCTGTTGGAAGGTCCAATGACGCCCAAGCTTCAGCTTCATCACAGACAGCATGACGTTTTCTCCTAATATTTCCTGATACTTGACTGAATCCATGGTACCCTCCACACGCTGCAGGTTTCCAGTGCCAGAGGCAGCAAAACAGCCCCAAAGCATCACCGAGCCACCGCCATGCTTCACTGTAGGCAGGGTGTTCTTTTCAGCATATGCTTCATTCTTCTTCCTCCAGACATACCGCTTATCCATAGGCCCGAAAAGTTCCAGTTTTGTTTCATCGCTCCACAGAACAGAATTCCAAAACTTTGGTGGCTTATTTATATGGTTTCCAGCATATTGGAGCCGACTTTTCTTGTGCTTTTGGGTCAGTAGTGGTGTACGTCTTGGAGTCCGGGCATGGAACCCTTCAGTGTTTAGTGTGCGCCTTACTGTGGAAACTGAAACCTCAGTGCCTGCTGCAACTAAGTCTTGCTGCAGGTGTTTTGCAGTCCCTCGAGGGTTTTTGACCACTTGCCTCCTCAGGAATCTGATGGCAGCCGCTGATAGCTTCTTCTTTCTGCCACGTCCAGGTAGTGTAGCCACTGTTCCTTCAACTTTGAACTTTCGAACTATGCTTCCAACTGTATTTCTAGAGACATTCAGTACTTTTGATATCTTTTTGTATCCTTTTCCTTGTTTGTGCAAGGCAATGATTTCTTCTCTGAACTTTTTGGACCATTCTTTTGACTTAGCCATATCTCTGACATGCAGTCAAACGCCACTCTCAACAAACCCCTAGCTAGTTTAGGTATTTATGTGTTTTATCTCAAGCACACCTGAACTAATGAAGCCCTTGATTAGTTGCACCAGGTGTGCTTGAGACAGGGGGTTGAAAACAGTGCTCTACTAAATACTGAAGATGCTTGTCATGAAGGGGTTGAATAATTTTGAGACTGCAGTAGTCATTAAAAGAAGCATTTAGTGTTGAATTTGGATGGAAAAACATGGTAAAATTAGTTTTATTGAACTATTTCAACTGTTCTTGTCTATTTTGTTTATTGCAAACAGCTGAAAAATTGTACAATTTGCAAACAAACCTAATACGCAATGGGGGTTGAATAATTTTGCTTGCAACTGTATATTCAACCTCGGGACTGAGGCTGTTTCCAGTTTTCACAGTGAACTGAGCCAAACTGCTCCACATTTCAGAAACTATTGTTGGACAATCAAACAATCACATCTTCATGGGTTGGATGTCGTCATGGAGATACTGCAGACAAACAAAGATAAACCTAAGAGGATGGGATTCAAACCCACGCTTGCAGAGCATCGCCTTAATCACTCGGCCACCTTGTCCTTTACGTACACCTCCGTATCACATAGAGTTTGAGAAAAAATTGACGAATAACATTCCTTTTCCCTGATTGTTTTCTCTGACGCACATGGAAATCTGTATGTCAACAGTCGTATCATATATGACAAATATGGGAAGATATTATAATAACGTTTTGTCAGACGAAAAATGCAAATCTTCCACCTAAACTAATATGAATTATCGCAACTATTTTTATTATTGGGGTAATCATTTTTAGCTATTATCCAATTGATCATCAGGATTCCGAAAAACATCCATTCTGTTTTGTCCATCCAAGAATCTAAGAGGTATTTTACAGTAATGTTAAAAGGGAAATTCTCACAATAAAGAGCTTGTAATCGCAAAATATTTGCATATGTGTAATAATGCCTCAAACTCAGACTATTTGGAGATTATTTTCCTTTCAATTGACTTATCTAATGAAGTAATATAAAAAGACAAGAGCAAACCGGTGCTAAATTCAGGCACTTAAAGGATCCTTACTTTATTTTGTGTGGTAATACAAAAGCATACAGAACTATAGAGGATAGGAGAGAAGATCCCTTTCATTGAATTCCTTTAGATCGTACACATAAAATGACTAATAATTACATACAAGCCTTTTTCTGTAGCTACATCCACAAGTACCCCAGCCCTCCACCAATAGCATGCATGGTCTCTATGCAGTAAACAAATCTCAAGAGTTCTTCCTACCTACAGGTGTTTTGTAGTTAGAAAAATAAAACAGACAAAGCAATATGCCATGAGACAATAGATGATATAGCTTCATACATGTATCACACCAATCCTTCCAGATCGATGTTTACAATTGTGACTTTATATGGAAACGGTTTTCCCAGACCTGCACCAAAGCATGTTAGGACAGTTGCTCAGTATTACACTAGGAATCATAAGGGCCCTGTCACCTGCAGGTATAAAACAATTCAACACACCCTGATGGGCTTACTAGGTAGACATTATTAGGTGATGTACAAACTGAAAAAAACATTACATTGCAAGAGGGAAACTTAAAGACTGGGTTCACCCAAATTACAAAATGCATTTCTGTCACTTACCTCTGATGTTATCTGATTGGTATAAACCACGGGACATACCGTTCACTGATCTCATAGGGGCAATCTCTTTAGAAAGTCATTCACAGTGAAGTCTGTGGATTAGTCACAGGGAAACTCCTGCATGAAATGTTGCATTTTAATTATATTTACTGCTGATCTAGACGGAAATTCATTTCACCCTCATTGCATTAGAATAGAAGCAGACGTCTCAGAGGCGAGTGTCTCAAAACGTAATATATAACAGAAGCCATCTGCAAGGCTGGATACCACTAGTGTTAACTAAGAAAATATATATATATATTTTTATATATAATTTGGGTCAATTAACCCTTTAAACTTTTTTTCTAAACTGAAAAAATTACTCACCAGCCCCCCCCCTCGGCACACAGAGCAAGTCCCACTTAAAAATAGTCCAGAGGAATGATTTTAAAGTATTCATCATCAATAGAGATCAATAACTGTAAAGAAAAGTAAGACATCTCATTAGGACATCTCTCTTTTTCTCTACCATGGATGCTAAGGTTCACAACTCAGAATACCGTCTTCAAGCGGGTTTACTCAACTCAAGAATAATCCCTATAAATACTAACCGACCTACAGGGCTATTGACTGTGCAAAAGAGTTGCTAAATGGCAGGCTAGTCCAAGCATCGATTAGCTACATAAATAAAAACGGAAGACGTGTCTTGTTGTATGAACACAGATTGGACCCTTGCTAAAGAGAAGCGACCTAATACGGTAAAAGATATTTGTTGACTCAAGGTTTAATTCTTCATTCAGGTCAGTCGATGAGCGCCAAATTACCCAGCTCAGTCTCGATGAAGCAGGAACTGAACTTGCGTTTATGTCGGTCCCCTCTCTCTCTCTCCTCCCCGCAATGCAATGAGGAAGAAAGGAGAGGGAAGGGAGTCCGTCAAACATTCAGGTAGTGTGTTTGAACCCAAAGCATGATCTCCCAACACAAGTGGGAATGAGTAGGTGGAAGCAGGAGACCTGCGTGAGTGCAAAGAGCGCCAATAGCTTGCTATCCGTTGTCCTTGCATAAGCATGGGGAAGAGTGTGGAGACCAGGGTTTGATTCTGGTCAGGTCTTGTAATGGAGAGTTTCCGTTGTGTAGAAGGGAAAATTGGCCTCAGTCATAATCTTCATATTCACCATGACTACTTTGCTGTCTGCTTTGTTCTCTGATGCCGTCTAACATTAACAGAAGCCCGACTGTTCGTAGAGTCAAGGTTTTACAAGTATACCCAGCCTCAAAGTGACAGATCACTTACCTCACTGTGAAAAAGCAGCCAGTCACTTGTAATTTAGAGACTTTTCCAGCCAACCAAATGTGACTTGGTGACACCCACCACCAATCAGATTGCACTGGGTTAATATGCACTATCCCCGCCCCCCACCCCAATTGTCCTCCGGAATAGATGTACAGTACAAACAGGCTGCCCGACAGATTGGTCTCATTAAAGTGAAGTCTGTCTGATTAAGTGAAGTCCTTCAACCAATTAAATAACACAGACCACAGCCAGATCTTTCAGTCCAACCAATCAGGTGTTTTCATTTAGTAAACGCGGCCACGACAGCCCACATGAGTTCGTTGACGTTGGGCTTCGCGCTCTCTTTCTCCGGCTCCAGCTCTAGCAGAGTGTGGACTCTTTTCATGCCCAGGTCGTACTGGTCATCTTGGAGTGGGGCGAAGGCATTCTCCAGAACATCGGACGAGTGCGCCAGAAGGATCAAAGACAGGATCCGCTTGTCCATGCGGTGGGGGTCGTTGACCCACTTCTCCAAAACAGACTCCTGGACCTTCTTGACAAGGCGCTGCAGGGAACAACAGGAATATGTGTGTTTTAGGCATCAAGCTTTAAATACCTTTAACTGTGGAAAAGAAATAGTAATTAAGCAATATTAAAGCAGTAGTTATATGTATTATGTATTTGATTTATTGCCAGGATTAAGATGAGAAAACAAAACTGCTCTCATATCCGCTTTCAACATGGAACAACAGCCTGCGGATGGTTCGCTTAACTTGAAATAAAGAATGGCCGCTGTGGCAAACAATAGCATGTCAGTTGATTTCATACTGTTCATAATGTTAACAGTGGCATAATCATTGTAAATAAGCCAGGAAAACAGTATGTCCATATGGTTTGCATACATTTTTATTACAGCATTCACCAATGGCAATCAAACGAGCCAGCAGCAACTTTTTCCTCACATATCTCCATTCCTGTCTTGTTCACCCTTCCCCACCTTCAACATTTAATTTGGCTTCTCTATGCTTCTGTCAGTGGTCACAGGAAGTGTTGTCAGACACACAGACGAGACATTAGTCTGAAGCAACAGCAGTGAGACAGGAAGTTGTTTCTCAAGAGTTACCTCTAAAATCACAAAGTTGTGTTATGCATTGCAAGAAAGCAGCAGTGCTACAGACAGCTGAAGACTTGTGTATTTTCCTAAACAAAAATAAAGTAAAGCAAATGTTAAGACAGCCGTTCTTGCCAAAGAGTGTCTGTTTGGTCACATGCTGAGGTTCAGGAAAGACGTGTGTTAATGTTTTTAAGTTAGAAAAGACACAGACAGTTATAACTAGAATGTGGAAGTGTTGAAATAATTAAATTGGCTGTATGGAAACAAGTTATACATCTAAACCACTGCTGAAGTGATGGCTCCTGAGAGTTGCTTGCTTTTTGATTGGTTAATGGAAACATCTAGGCTGCTAATCATGGGTTGTGCATTCTTCTCAAAAGGCAGGGGAGGTAATTTACAGAGCAGATACATTATGTATGCTGTAGCAGTAAAAAAAAAACATGCACTTTAATTTCAGTTGGACTTTTATTGTGCACGTTCTTTTCAAAGCTGCTGACGTTTGGGCTGAGAGTGATTGTTAACCTCGTAAAAGCTGAATAACAAAGTTCACAGACAATCATCAAGTCGAAAATCTCCCACAACACTCATTCAAACGAATTTTCTTCCATGACTTGAGAAGCTTGATCAGCATGACTGCACAACAAAGAGGCACTTTACCTGTTTAATGGTGCCGTTGGTGAGTGGATGCGTGGTCATGTCGAAGAGCAGGAAGTTCTGTTTCTCGGTGGTGAGGACGCCTTTCTCGACCAGGTTCTTAGCCAGACGCTCTCGAACATTTCTCAGCTGGTAGTGCAGCTTCAGCGGATTCCAGGTCTCGCCTGAAGGGAAACAGCACATCTGCTTTAAGACATTTGAAGTCAGTGTTGTTTCGTCACTTCAAAGTGTTGAGTCCTCTCTCGGTGGAGAAAGGTGTTGAGAGAGAAATCACGTTAGGTAATTAAAAAACTCTTTATTCTACCGATTCCAAATTGATTACTGTTTTTGGATGAGTGTTGATGGTTCTATCAATTAACATTTTAGTCAACAAGCATTGTAAATCAATCTGTAAAATACTCTAAGTATTCGGATGACATTGTTTTATGTATAATTTTTCTCAATTTTTTCAAAATCGTTAAAAATGCATGTTACAATTTCATGCAGCAAAGGGGACATTTTCAAGTTTTAAACAAACACAAATTATTCAGTTTATTGTCATATAGGACAAAGAAAACAACAAATCATCATATGTGAGAAGCCAGAACTTGCAAATATTTGACACTGTTGCTTTAAAAACTATGGAAATGATGATACGATTATCAAAAAAGCTGCCAATGAATTTGACACCAGTCAAGTGATTGGGCAACCCGTTGACTTGAAATGTAACACATTGAAATGTAAGAGGTGTGAACATAATGATGAAACCAGGTCACATGCTCAACAAGTGGCAGTGAGTTGATCATTTTAAGCTTTGGTTAACAAACAGGCCATCGTTTTTATCTCACCACTCAGCAGCTCTATCCAGCTCTGGACCGTCTCAGGAGGCTGGGTTTCTTTCACGTGCTTCAAGGCCTCGTCCAGCAGCACGTCTCCCGTCGGAGCGTCTGACTTGCAGATCACCTTGGTAAACATTAATAAAACATATTTGAACTAGGATGGTTGACCACGCCTCTGATTATGCAAACACTCACCTAGACAGGATGCTGCAAGAACAAGAATATCTACAAATTTTCTGGTGTAGCATTTGTGAGCTTTTCAGCTACAGGTTTGGCAAGGGGGGGGGGGGAGATTTCTTAGCAATGAGCAGACAACCGGTCTCTACAGAAGAAATACTTCCTTTTGTTAACCAGATAACATCCACAGGGTGTTGTGCGTCTTGTATTACATTACAACATTTTTGGCAAGTTACACTGATCAAATGTGCAACCTGTTATTTATTCTCTACACCTTAACATATAACATGTAAACTGGAGAATAGCACGTTGATCAATAAAACCGTATTGATTACATTTTAACCTGTTTATTGATCATAATTTATATTATTTGTATGTTTTATTTTGGTTGCACGATTAATTTAGGGGTTTGTGCTCGATTATATGCAGTTATGCGTATTTGTATAGAGATTTTCACAGAAGAGACCCAGAGATTTTGAGAATAATGTAATATAACGAGAATAAAGTCAGACTACGAGAAGTAAGTTTTTTTAATTTTACTAGAAAAGGTCAATGATACGACCAATGATACCTGGCAGTCGACCACCATCGAGCAGTTCCTTGTCCAAGTTCTGTCTTCAAAATAGACACACTTTCTTGCACAAAGTCCTGATACATATAATAATGTGGTGCTGATATGTCATAAGATATAAGTATTCATGAATAAGACGTCCCACTTTCCTCATTCTAACACAGGCGAGTGGCTGGTCTTCTGGTATCCCCCCTATAAGATGAAGCTTAGCCTATTATTAGTAAGTCTTCTTTTCTCATAATATCTCAACTTTATTCTCATAATACTCTAAATATCTGTTTCCTTTCTTCTAATACTGCAACGTTATGGTTTTTAATTTACTTTTTTTAAATTGTAATATTCCGACTTTATTCTTGTAACCGTTACATTTTCGTAACATAATAAATTTAATCTGGTAAAGACTTTTTTCTTGTAAATTAACAGCATTTCCCACAACATTACAAAATTGTTGTGACAACTATTGTCTTGAAACATTCACACTTGATTCTTGTAAACGTAGTACTTATTTTCTTAACATTATGAATTTACTCTGCTAATATTGCCATATATTAAAACTTTCCCCATCATTTTACGACTTTTTCCTTGAAAGCTTTATCGCAATAGTCTCGCAGAGTTACAACAACTTTTTATCTCAGAATATTACGGTAATACGAAGCCTTTACTCCTGGATCATGATCTCCTTGCTCTTGAATAACTACTCTGTCGGTGGTGGCGTTCGCTCCAGCTCGCCACGTCTGTCCTGCTCCACCCAGCCCACCTCGGCCCCTGGTCGCTCTACCTCCCCCTTGTGCACAGACTGTTTACCTGACCACCTCAGCGCGGTGCCTCACCTTCCTGGACAGCAGGCTTCTCCTCCTCACGCCGCAGGCCTCCAGCTGCAGCCTCCCTCGGAGAGCCAGCTCCACCAGCATGCATCCGCGAAGCCCGGAAGAAATACAGTCGTTCCAAAAAGACGTGTAGCCCTGCGGGGAGGAGGAGGTGGAGGAGGAGAAGCAGCACACAGTGAGCAAAGGTGCGGAACTTGTTTACTTTAGCTGACGTGCTAGCAGGCCGGTGGGTGAGGTGTCCAACCGGAGGGAAACTGCCCCGGAGCCACGGAGCTCAGCAAACCGGTCGTTTCACATCTTTCCTCGGCTGCACACGTAAGCAGCCGGGCGTTACTGGGTGTTGACAATGTGTGTTAGTGACACGCTGCCCTACGACCATGGGCTAACTAGCTTAACGTTACACTTTCACACCAGCCAGCCAGCTCCCCCCCTTCCTCCACCAAACACACCCGGGAATAGTGAGCCACAGCCGGGATAAGACAATTAGCTTGAGGTTAAGCGGAGCGACACTGCGAGTTAATGCCGAAGTTACGAGATTTACAGATTGTAAAAAAAAAGCGAGCCCGCACCTCTCGGTCCTTGAGGCCCAGCAGCAGCACCTCCTCCATCAGGGTGAGCCGGGTCTCCTTCGAGTCCCCCTTGTCGTCGTCTTCCTCCTCCCCGCGGCGAGCCTCCTCCTCCTCCCCGCCGGAGTCCCGGTCCTTGTCGGCGGCGGCGCTGCGGATGGCCTCGCTCCGCCGCTGGACGAGGCCCGAGTTCCTCTGGGAGAGAGAGTTCATCGCGGCTGCGGCAAATCGATCGGATGCGGGAGGAAGCGTCGACCTGGACCGGCGGGCGGGCAACAGGGCATGAAACCCGGGGGGGCGCGGACGTGGAGACGGTGCAGGGGGTCGAGCGGGTGAAGACTGAAGCCGAGTACGTGAAGCCCTGCTCGGGATTCCTGCTCCGACTCCGTCCACTTCCTGATCCAAGATGGTGGCCGTGTCAGTGACGTAGGGTGACGGCTGAACGGACATGTGAACGTATCACCCGTGTGGCCTTCACGGTAATCGGAAACTGTACAACTGAAAGTTTTAGAAAGTATATTCATACAACCCACTCTTTAACAGAAAACAAACATAAATCTGACCTCTGCAGCCGATAAAATACAAATAAGCCTATTTCCACACAAACTAAAGTATAGAAAATAAAAATAATGTGGCATGTGCAAAAGTTTATGCATCTACTAATTCTGATGGTATACAATCATACTTAGCCTATTTTTACAATGAAGTATACAGGCAAAATCTTTGATCTATGTATCAAGATAACAGCCTTTGATCATAAAAATGATGATCAAAATTATAAATAATGTGGAATATGGCCAAAATGGCCACTAAATGCAAAATAGCAGGCTTCCTGTTTTGTTTTTCCAATTGCACCTTAAGACTTTTTTGTTTGTCTGGTCATGATACACATGTATATCAATTTTTGTGAAGACCGGTCAATGTGAACACGTTCCAGGGGTCCCGGGGGGCACCGTTGAGCCATTTTGCGACGCCCATTGAAAATTCCTTCAGAATACGTACATTTTCACCACTTTCTAACTTTCTGCAAATTTTGGTAAGAAGTTGAGCATGGTAAAGCCCTCAAAAAGCCAATTAATTTGCCTGAATAATAATAATAATAATAATCCTTACAATTTCAATAGGGTCTCACCTGACACCTTTGATGTCAGTGCTCGGGCCCTAATAATAATCCTTACAATTTCAATAGGGTCTCACCTGACACCTTTGATGTCAGTGCTCGGGCCCTAAATATATAGTTTACATTATTATTATGCAGTACAGCCTATGGGCACTAGATGGCAGCATACGTGTACTTTCTCTGTTTCTTCCTCTGTTCGTGCAACGTGTTGCTGCTGCATTCAGTCTTGATATATTTCTTTTTCTTTGTTGTGGACATGTTGTCATCCTCTGTTTAATCATATAAACTATATGGTTGAGTTTATTTAATACATGAATTGATAGCTTTTAAAATACCAACACAATAATGCAGATATACAATCCTATCAGTGTTATTTCTTAACTTGTAATTAGGGCTGGGAACAATTTTTTTTAATCCAAAGCAATATAACAACAATCCACTATATATCGATATTATGCATGTAACTGAAGGACCTCCAATTTATGAAGTGTTTTTGCTGCCATTATCTACTCATGAAGAGGAGTTTGAAACCACAAACCTTTCTCGGGAGCTTAGCTGAAACAAATATGTTAATTTAGAATAAAGTTTGACCATATAACACAGCCCTATACTTGTAATGTCATTTGTGGTGTGGTGGGCATGTTTCAGTACTGTGCTGAACTTTTATCCACTTCTGTTCATTAGATTCCCATCCACCATCCAATACAGTCAGACAGGCATCTGATCAAATTTATTCTTCAGCATAACGACGAGTCCAAACAGTCCTAAAGAATATAGAAAAAGGATCCCTGCACGGGAGTATATGAGGCTGCAGTTGGCTGTATGTCAGTTATTGCCACTTCATTATTGGCAGACGTCCATTGTTGATGATGATGAAGCAAATAAACTCCTAAACGTCCTCCACTTGACCTTCTACTCCCCTCCCATCTTCTCCTCCCCAGTCTTTCCATCTTATCCAAATTACTTTGGGATATGGGGCCAAATTAGTTGTGAAGGACGTGAGGAAAAGAGTGGTGACGATGTTAAGGCAAAACCCATGAATTCAGGCCTGGATTGTCAGTCTAATGGAAAGGAAGAGGAAAAGCACTAGTATAACATTAACCGGGGCCTAACATTAAGCAGGAACTAATTTAGTCCAGTTGTTATAAATGCAATCTGTTTTTTTCTTGCTATTATGTCAACTATCTTTAAAAACATCCTCCTACTCACCACAAGAAACAAAAGTCCCGGCCATGACTATACAGATAAAAACATCCATGTTTTCTATTGTCCGCTTGTATTCTTTCTCAAGAACTTGAGCATGGGAAAAGTTGCTTTTGTCCTGTCTTTTAAAGAGGACATAAAATATAAAAAACAAAATGTGAAGTCATATTCACAAAGGCTGGATAAAACTTGAAAAAGCTACAATAACACATGTTCAATAAAGTAAAAGGAAACTTCCGATAACCTGTAGCAGTTTTGAAAGGGCCTCGTAAAAATGGGTATGTCAAGTTATCATGCTTTTAATACCAGTGGTTAATGTGTTCTTGAATTGCTGTAAACATTACAGAAGTCATTAAACTGCAGGGGCTTCTTTACTACAGAGCATTTATATAGCCTCTGGTTAAACCTGATTCTTATTATTGCAGGTCACCCATTGTTTATCTGTAGCCTATAGATTTCATTAGTTAAAAAAACTTTGTCATGTTTTTTTATTTTTCACAAAACATCTCCTCCAGCAAGTGGATCTCACTGAAGAAATTGGTGTCTGACCTCACAAAGTATTTTCAGTGAGAATTATTTATCATAACAATGTGTCTCAATGTTGAATATCATCCTGCTGTTGAATATGTTTTCCAGTGTTGCTGCTGTGAGCCTGCGTGCAGTCTGTCAGTGAGGACAAATCCCTCTGGACACGCTGCTGTCCTTGTATGGTCAGTTGTGTCACGTACCAGGGGCTCAAACCCCACCAGCTGTGGAACATTAACAGACAACATGAGAGCAGCCTGTACTGACTACTGCGTTTATCATTAGGATTCTCCAATCCCCAAATATCTGATCCCACAACCCCCACTCATGCAGTTGTTCTTTGTTTTTTACAACACATCCAAGCTGTGGTTTAAACATGGAAGAAATGAAAAGAATTAAACAAAGACCGGCCGAATAAACATATTTAACATGATTGATTATTAGGTTATGAGGGGTTAAATTAAGTCAACTCTGCTGGTTATTAGACCCGTGCTCTTAAAGGTTCCTGGTGTGATGGTTCGGTTTCCCTCAGGCAGACTACAATTATCAGCAAGAGTTCCTGAACGGTAATGAATAAAGTAGACAATTTGTGGCACGTTTCCGCTCTGGGGCCAGGACCTCTCAAAAAGTGAGTTCAAGCTCCTGATAAAATTCTGTATGACCGGTTCCATAAAGCTTCGTATCTGCTATAAGCCCAAGATTTCGGGAATACAGATAAGATAATGGGAATGAAAGGAGCATTGTAGTTAAAATATGATCTCATTCAGCAACAGCAGATGAGGAACGAGGGGATTTAATCAGTGACACGATGATGATGTTGATTCCCTGTGGGGCAGTGAGGTCACCGCTGAAGCAAACACTGTTACGGTGAGGTTAAAGCAATGCAGCAATCAAATCTAATAAAAGGGAGATAATCATTTTTAAGGGTATTAACTATCATAGAGTGTATATAGCAAAATAAATGATTCCCTAACAGTTTTTCTCATGCAAAAATATCATTTGTAAATATTTTCTTATAAAGTATTATTATATTGGAATTATAAGATCTTTTTTAATAAAAAAAATAATGTTGCATGTTTTTTTCTATAACTTACTTATTAGAATAAGATTCTATCTAAAGCACACAAAGACACAGGCACTTTTAGGACTCTGTACCCTTGCATTCTTAACATTTTAATATTTTTTTCATTCCATACTGGACTCCTGTGACTCCATGTTTCTTCTCAGCTGAGCAGTGAGGAGGTCACTGCTCAAATGTTTACACCTGTAATCCTGAACTAAACCTGCTCCTGTACATTTGTTCTGTAGCATAAATGACGGCAGCAGACCTCAGTGTGAACTTGAGCCTCAGCAAACATAGTTAACCCAATAATCCCTTGCGCCCTGAAGGATTTCAGTCCAAAATAAACCGATGCTCTGTTTCTACCGTTGTGGTAGATATACTGTATATAAACTACAGTCCATACTGCACATGCCTGCGATGCCTTGTTCAGGCATTTCTTGGACTGAGCGTTTGCACCTGCATATTATAGACATAACCCGGATGAAATGCTTAAGCTAACCTCAGTATAAACATTTATTTTTTATATTGCTTACAATACAATAAAGTTATCGTAATTGTGTTAAATCGGTATATACACCTACAATAAGCAGTTCAAAATTAAATTTACTCATACTGTACACAACATACAAACAATTTTGAAGTATTTACATTTTCTGCAACAACCCACTACAGTTTTAAGTCGAATATTTGTTGTTTTTAGTCCACTGTGTTTATTTGAAAACCTTTGTTACTAGATCGTTTTCACAGGATAATTTAGATGCTCTGATAACAAATCTGAAATGTATGCCAGTACCTTCACACCTTTACTTGATTAACACATGACTATTATTTGTTGAACACTATTTTTACTTTTTGCTAGTTTATTTAAAGTTCCTCTCTAGAAAATTAAACATTAAAAGTCCTGCATTCAAAATATGACCTAAGTATATTATTAGTTACATGTGCTGCAGGTACTATGTAGAAAAATTCCCATTTACTGCGATTATTTAATTATTTATTAGTGATTAGTCACTGTGAAGCATTTTACAGATGTTGTTGGTCAACATGAATATTATTACAACTGCTTTAATGTTTTCTAGAGTGCAACTTGTTTCATAAGGTCATAATGTAAAATATGAATATTGGCATATTACATATTATATTTCTCTCTGAATTGCTGTTCAGTAAAGTTATAAACTAACATAAAATCAAAAATTAATTACAGTCTACCACCCATATATTTTCTCTTCCCTTATTGCACTGTATAGTCAATCATTGAAGTCACAGCTTGTATAACACAAACTGATTAAATAATCTTCCTGAGAAAGTCATAACACGTCAGAAACAGTCTACAAGTAACAAGCACTTTCCTCTTGTCTGACGTAGAGAAGCTCCTTAAGAACGGCTCAAAAAAATTCCCTGGAGAGATGATTCCACAGGCCGTCAGAAATATGCTCAGTGTAAACAACCCTGTCTGCTACTAACACAGCCAAGACAGTGGGCCGACACTCTGACCATGTAGGTAGCATATTTGCACACGGTCCAAGATGACAAGAAGGTCGAGCATCAGAGCATTGGGTCTGGAAAGATTCTATTAGTAAATGTCCTCGTGAAAACGTCTGAACAGATGTAAGGAAAAGATTAAACTGAAGAGTAAAGTTTAAATCAATTAAAAACACTAAGTACACAATAGCAGATTTCAGTTAAATGTACTGAAAATGTGAAAGCAAGCAGAAAGTGTCTAGATCTTTTAAATGTGTAAACATTACCCTTGACATGAATCTTTCCTGACTTATCAGCTCATCAGCTGCCCCTCTGACACTAGTAATAAACCTTTGGGTTCCTGTGAAGCCTGCCAGAGATGTGTGGTTTCAAATGGCCCGCACGAAACATCTGTATTTTTCACTTTGTGCCATTTTGCTCGGTGATCGTGCAGCTCTGCTCTTGACGAGGAGCCTAAATCACTCCCTAGAGCTTTAAAGGAGGCCACACTCGGGCCCATATTGGAGCCATTTCCTGTCTCTGGAGTGGGCAAAGGGTTGACCCTTAGTGCCCCATCTATATAAATGCACGTGAACACGCTCACATACACACATGCACACACACTCTTTCAAGACAACACCCCCACAGAGCGAGCAAGGGGAGTCACTTACCATCGCGCTGCTCTAAGTGAATTACGGAATCTCTCAATTGCCTGCAATGCCGCATCTCACTGGAGAATAATGGCTGAGAAAATATAATTATATTTAATAGCTTGTGATATTCCGAAGCCCCAGTGGATACTCGAAAGGCTGAGAAAAAGCAGAATCACAATTTTGGGATTTTTTGGGGAAGGTCTGAAAATGAAGATCCTATCAATTTTCTCGCAGCTTGTTAGAATAATAAGAAACAAGATAGTCAAATAGGCCAACCGGCACAAAAAATAATTGGAGATAAAGGGTCACATCTGCAACGTTCTCCCTGGATTATATTGTTTCTGTGGTTTGCGCTGGTGTGAAATCCAACAGTGGGGGAAACAGAAGCTCCGTGCAATTCACAGTGCGAATATGATCGCAGCACAACCAAGGACACGCCGGTTCTGGGGTCAGGTGGGCTAAATAAGTCTGCATGCCACACACACAGTCAGCAGTTAGAAAACTAAAACAAAAAGAAAGCGAAAGGCGGAGAATAATGAGGCGAAAGAAAGACGGCAGAGAAAATAATGTCTGCTCCAACATCTGCTCCGGCGATAGGCACAATTACGGGAAGTGCTTTGCCTTCGCCCCATTCACAGTGACATGAACAATAAACACAGCAGTGAGGCAATACATCCATGGTGTATAATGCAACTGACCAAAGACCAATGTAACTTCACTGCAGGGGCCTGAATACATGTATTGAAAGGCTGATATCTAGGACACAGATCAGTAGGAAGTCTTCTATCACGTACATTCGCCTGAATAAGCTGTTGTCCCACAAACAGGCAAATACAAGAAAGCATTATGCTTTCACTTTAACACACACTAATCTTTCTTTTTAAAGGTTTCTTAATTTGAACAATTCAAGATAAATCAAAAGCTGGAGTTAGCCTGATTATAATTGCACGTTAATTAGCCACATTTTGTTTAAAGCAACTATAATTGGTGTTTTTATAATAAGACTGTATCAAATGTGCAATCTAGCTGACAGATTACTCAGTTGTAAAGAGCTAAGCTCATTGTTCACCTGTTCACAACTTCACTGCTTTCCTTCCCTGTGGCTGCGCTCACTGGGTGAGTTAACATTAGCTGGGCAATATGGTGGAGCTAAAACCAAAGAGCCTGATTTTTCTCTTTCAGGAGTTGGTAGAGACCAAAAACAGAGGTAGAAGAGAGTGAATATTTTTCATGAAGTATTGATATATTGACGAGGTGGCTGGAAACATGACTCCAAATAAATGGTGTTGTTTTTTTAGTTTTTAGTTTGCTCACATCAACTTAAAAGGTGGTGACCAAAGAGATGCATGTAAAGATAGATGACATGACAGGTCATAAACCCTGCCTCCTCCATGTTAGCAGATGGCACATGGACCACACTAAAAAGTCAAAGCGCACGTTAAGTACATTTTTCCCGATGATGGTTTCTGGCATTTTGGTAGTTTTAATCACGCTGTCCACACATTGGTTGATAGCGCATATCAGTGCGTCCTCGATACCGCGGCTCTATCCCCTGACCGCTTCTGTGCAGGCTCTGGTTTAATGTGCTTTAAGTGGTGCCGTTTACTTCATATCTGGATTTAGCTGCTAAATGTAACAAAAATATAAGCAGAAAGGTGTCATCCAAAAAGTTGTTAGAGCAATATTTGTAGTTAGGTTTAAGTTTTAGATTAAACTTTGTGAACAAATTAACTTTTTACTCATAGTATGTACTGTATTTGTCCTTATGTTGTAATGTAGGAGCTAAGAGTCTTTTTCCTTTTTTAACCCAAAAATGTATAGGGTTCTTTTTCTATTTAGCTTCAAGATTGGAGTGATCCTCCCTTTCCTCTGTTCCCCCCGGTAGATTTCTACAGGAAGCCTTGAACAATGGGACCACCAGAGGTTCTGAAACCTAGCTGTAAGAAACGTGATACACACACACACACGCACATATCAGTACAGACACACATATGTGACCACGTTTACAGTGTGCACAGACAAAGTCAACACGCAGTCATCCATTAACTTGAACATTAAATTCAACATCCCACTGTTTATAAGATGAAACCACTGGGTCGACAGTCGACCAGTGAGGAGACCTCTGATCAGCTCAGGCAGACTGAGAGCAGCTGATGATGCAGCAGCACAGCAGACATCTTGCTGAACGTTTGGTTTATTTGCTCAGTAGAAGTGATGAAGTAGTTCAGGCACCCCTACTCAGTAACAAACTCAAAACAAAACAACCAATGGTGGAAATTATGACATATATATATTT
The DNA here is from genome assembly GCF_963576545.1 of Limanda limanda. NCBI lineage: Eukaryota > Metazoa > Chordata > Actinopteri > Pleuronectiformes > Pleuronectidae > Limanda > Limanda limanda. The sequence goes on along the minus strand of NC_083636.1, from coordinate 30,405,186 downwards.
ATCTAACTATTGTATTTAAGCACTATTCTGAGTGCTTCGATTTTATCCTCTTTTATACTTCTCTTCATTTTAGAGGAAAATACAGAGTAGCAGTTTTTACAACACTGCACTTAATGAACATATTGTTTGCCAATAGTTTACTTTGATAAGCGTTTACATATAAAATGTATGTTTGTTAGTTTATCCATTATGTACCGTCGTACTTTTTCATGCAAATATGGTATTCTTTGTTTAATGTCTTTATATATCTTCTTTTTTTGTATCAGATTAAAAATATTTCGGTTTTGGACTGGTTGGATAAAATAAGACTTTGGACTTTGATTTGGACATTTTATACCATACTTTAAATGTGCCATCTGTTAATCTACTTGCATATTGAAAATAATAAGAAATGCTGTGTATATATAACAATATAACAACACAACATTAAATGCCACATTTGTCTGCATTAGAAAATACTTTCACTTTTGATAGTTGAAGTACATTTTCCTGATAATACCCCTGTATTTGAACATTGTTGCATTGATACTCTTAAACATGTAAAAGATCTGAAAACACAAGTACAACATAGTTTACCTAAAAGTGAAGTGTTGAAAATACACAGTTTCAGTGCAGATGTGGCCAGTACCTGCTGATAATACTACCCAGATGATTTCTTGTTCTGTTCACTAGTTGCGGTCAGAGGCCGACCGATGCTCACCCCAAAACACGAGGTCTGTGGTCGAGAAAGTCAAGTCAACGTGAACATGATGAGGGGGCATGAGGACCTTATGATCTTAATCATCATCTGGTTTCACGAGAGGAGGTAGGGCACACACACACACACACACTCACACAATATATATGATATCCCCACCGTGGACTGCAGCCTAAACCTGAGGAGATGTGACCCACTTATAACCCCCCCTGCCCCTGGATTCATATTCACCACAGACTCACGCCACAAAACTAAATCTGTAAAAAATTAACTTATTCACAACTGATCTGGGAATTCTTAAACACATTGAGCACAAAATTAAAGCTGCGTTGTTTCAGGTCGCATTCTTTATAAACTGGTATTTGTCCTTTACTCACAGAGAAAGCAAAAAAAGCTTCTGTTTACTGTTCTAAACTTACACCGTGTGTGTGTGTGTGTTTTACAGATACACCCCGGACAGTGCTCAGCTTTACCGACTGTGACAGACGACTGTAGCTCATTCCCCTTTACTTAGAGAAGCTCTGGATTGGAGTTACAGGACCGAATTGGCCAAATAAAACATAATGAAAGTCAGGTGCATACTTTACCACAGAGTTTAAACAATCAGTATAATATTACAATAGAATCAGGGAATCTATAAACTCACCATTGCGCCATCACATTATCAAAGAAATTGCATTTTTGGTAACACATTGTTTTATAGGTTCTGTATTTTCCAGCTTATTTCTTGGGAACTTTATGTTGTGGCCCTGAGAGCTCATAAAATATGTCCAAATAGAAAATGTGTTGCGAATTCTTACAACACAAACAAACACTCACAACACATTTGGTTGTGAGTATCTTTATTGGTTATAAAATTAATGACAATGTTTTCGCCATTTGCATGAGTTGTGTCTTTGTTCATTTGTTCTCTTGAAGATGCAGTGCATTGAGCTAGATTTGGAGACAGTGATTAACAGCTAAACACGAGCAAAAGTTTGACAAATAATCAGGAAAGTCAAACATAGGGAAATGAAAATACAGTAAGTAAATGTCACATGTCATTTCACCCTCATACTAGATTGTCTGTGTGGTCGGGACAGAAACATATATAGATTACTGTCTGTTTTGTAAATAATGGCGAGTCCAGAAAGGTGGGGGGTGCTCTACATCCATATATTGTAGCTCCACTGACTACTTCTTGAAATGTTAGGGAGTGGAAGGGTCAAAGGTCAGCCGCTACAAACCACTCATGCCTCCTCCCATGTCGACAATGCTGCCATGTCAGATGTCACACCAAGTAATTACTGCACCCTGAGCCGAATATGATATCCTCCAATCACAATGGCTGCGTGACATGCCAGAAATATGATGTCACATTCTGGAAACAGCTGTGTATGTGTTTTTGCATGTGTGTTTGCATGTGTGTGTGCATGTGTGTGTGCATGTGTGTGTGTGCATGTGTGTGTGTGCATCTTGTGGGACGAGACAGAAAAGTCATTATAGCAGCTCAGTATCTGCTTCTCACAGTATGAACAGCTTTGTGCAATAACTTCTTGAAGGGGAAACTGCGTGAAACACCCCGCGGGGAGCGACCGCTGTCTAGTTTTGGCGCTCGTGATTCTTCAAACAATCCATTCCACTCAGCGAAGCCCCACCAAATTTCCTGTACACTGACACCAAGGTCTGGGGACAAACTTCGACGGAAATCACATTCCAGTCATTGTTAGGCTGCCACAGTCGAGAAACATAATGGCGTTGAACTTTTTCACTCTGTTTCCACAACAATGCTGTTAGTTGTGAGTCCACAGCCAAGCTAGCAGTATGTCGAAATAGCACTCAACACAAATGATGATGGGAATACCATTAGGTTATTCTAAGGCATTTGGTGGTATATATTCAATATTGGGCAACCACTACTTATGATAAATGACATGATGACGGATAAACAGAAGCTTACAAATGATACATATTGAGACAATAAAAGATGTTGAACAAATAACCAATAAAAAGGGTTAAATCATTTATAATTGTACAATTAGCTCATCGGGACAGGGGTTCTGTCACGTTAGCTGGGCTATCTTGACTTGATTTTTCACACTGCATGTGGGCATTAGGTTAAACATTGGACTTGGATTGAGTATTGAGTAACAAAATGTCGGTTCCGTTCAGGACATGCTAGGTTAGTTTAATCTCGGCCTTGGACAGGTTCGGACAGAAAATTCAAGCCAGGGTGACACATCAGTTTGGAGCAGTTTTGGACAGAGGATGCATTTCTAATATATGGTCTGAGTTTGAACTAACTCAGTGTTTTTTTTGCACTTTGTGTGCGGCACATTGAGCAAGCGCTAGATAGCATTACATGAAAGGTCAGCGAATTGGCAAGGTTTTTAGGGTTCATCCCAAGGAGAGCATGAAAATCTGCATCAAATTTTATTTCAACATTTCAGAGTAGTAGTCAGAGAACCAGTGACTGGGCAGTAACCGACACTCTGACTCAGTGTTGTTAGAGTCAAAGGGTCGAGACCCTGCACTGGCCCTCGGTTGAGAGACATGAAGCAGCGAGATAGACAGAGCCGCAGGAGGGAGGAGACTGAGGAGACGTCTAATTGCTGACCACATGTGTCAGATTGATGTTTTCAGCTGCCCGAAGGCGAGACCGGAGGGTGCCTTTGAAGATACTGGGTTGATTCTTCTCACATGCCTTCATGCATGCATCAGAAAATTTGTTTAGTATATAGATGCCAAAAGGTTGTGGCCTTTTACTGGAAAATAAAGTTTTACAAGTTAGGCGTGGGTGCTTTGAGGGGCACCATGAGCTCTCATGTGCTCAGACAAAGCACAGTCAAATACCCAAGACAGATCCACATATCACGTTGGTTTCCATTTCCTATTTACTGATGATGAACAAATATTTGTTATTGAGACATTTTCAGTGAATAAGAGAAATAAAAGAAGGGGCAGAGAACAGAGGCGCAAGAAATAGTGAAGAACTGAAGGTTTAAACTCCCTTTCCTCTGGTTAATGTTAAGACTTCAAAACATTGTCGAAACCTGTTGTCATCAAAGAGGAATCAGCAGAGATGGATCTGCTTTATTTCACACCGAGCTGACACAGGACTTTCTTTTTTCCCCCTGAGCTTCATCCACAGTTGTGCTTGTAAGCAGTCACCCTCGCTGCTAACGCCAAAGGAGCTCTGTGGGCATTCAGGCTCACCGGGAGAAGGTTGTCTCTCTTACACACTTCATTTTTTGTTAGAGATTAAAAACAGAAGCCAAAGTCAGACTAAAACAGTATAGAGCCTACATGTACTTATATAGAAACAAGCTGCTGTATTACTCACGAACACAGTTCCAGACTGCAGAGACACACTTAGAAAGCAGAATTGGCTGCTTACTCTGTTTGGGTTTGGTTAATAATCTCAATGGATATAAATCAGGGTTAACTCAGCTCGACTTAGAATCCCTCAAACCAAAACCATAACCTGGACACAGCTAAACACTTTGTTGTGGGATAATTCTCAGTGATTTGTCACAACAACTGAAACCTCTCTCATAACAGTAAATCCTTTGATTCATTGATAAAATTATGGTATTGATTATTATAATCAACATAAGTCTTATTTGTCCCTTGAGAAGCCTATGGCATTGACCTATACTGGGCCTCTCCCTGTGTCAGACCTATCTCTTTCACCAAGATATTGATTGATATTGTTTAGTATGGGTTAGATCTTTTGTGAGTCGTAAACTTTATAGTTAATTTCTGGATCCCCCTTCAATCAACAGATGTTTTCATATTATCACACTTCCATTATTTTACAGGTACCACATCAGCTTACAACGTTATATCAGGGAATGCCATACATAGTAAATGTTTACTGTGAGCTGTCATTTTAAAACACAGCCACTATCTCTTGTTTACATTACAGATTCCACAGATGCTCGCTGTGAATAACTTTTGGTCCTAGCTTTACCATAACCCAATGATTGACTCAGTCTGTGAATAAATATTGTCTGTCATACGAACTGAGCTAATTTCCCTCCTTTAATGGGATTTACTGTGCTCGGGATAAACAGTTTGTCTTCATTGCCTGAGTAAAGCCCGGCGCTGCAATGAGCAGATCAGACATAAGGTATGCTGATTGACGAAAAGTGTTTTTAGAGTATTTTTATTCAGGGGAAGCATTTGTGAAATTGAATGAAGGTGCCTTTGATTCATTAGGGACCCTGAGAGCCTTGTATCTTTCTCCTAATGCGCTCTTCCTGTCTGCATGTATACAGACAGTTGAAGGGGGGAGAGAGAAGAAAAACACATTAGAATAGACTTTCACAATAAAGGAATATAGTATAGCAGGATGAAAGACAGGGGGAGGTGGAGGAAGAGGAGGAAGCTGTGCAGGGTGCTTTTACCGCACTCTTGTTACAAGGAGGAAAAAGTGTACAAGTGGGCCGAGATGTGTGAGAGGATGAGGAAAGGGGGAGATGGGTGGGGAAGGTTACGGTGTGTATAGTGAGGAAATGCTCGGAAACTAATCAGAGTCTTCCTGAGTCTCAGCCAGAGGATCAGGATGGACCCCTGTAACGCTGTCTCATTCACAGGGAGTTCCCGGGATCCTGTCTGATGCAGATGTTTGTGTAAATGTAAAGCGTGCAGGCGTCGTGTTTGCCTGGGCTGTGTATGAGGCCCCTCGTATAGTATGAGTGAGCAGCTACGCAATGAGGAAGGCTATAACAGGATATACTTGTAGAGAAAATAACTCAGTCTGCATAGGTGAAGAAACGATCTTCATGTTTGTAGTTCTCTGTAAATAGAGGTCCATAATATTTATACATAGAAATGGAGAAGGATACCCGTGGTTCTGCTGCTCTGTGACAGAAGTCTTGGAGACAAACGGGGGAGTAAGTGATGATTGTTTGACAGAATGTAACCGATAAATGCTCCGAGGTAAGAAAATTACATGGGATGGAGCGACAAAATAAAAAGGGAGACTTAAAAGTAAATTTGAAGCAGACGGTTACCCAAGACATTATGTGCTTTAGGAGTTAAATACACCAGTGGACTGTGGGAGCTTATTGTTGTATGCAGGAGGTTTCATGGCAAAAACGACTTTAACGTCCACCATGATTTTTTTCTTGTCTTATGAAACTGTCCTCCCGAAAAAAAGAACGACACAAACGGTTCTTTCAGCAAGTGCCTCAAAAGAACTTCTCTTAACTGCAACCTGTGTATGAAGATGGAGGGTGCATCTCCACTTCCTGCCACTATCCAGAAACGAAGTCTAAATATCCCAAAACATTAACACTGCTGTCTTGTGGATTTGGAGCAGGAACCTGTGCAGCAGTGAACGGGGGATGGAATCGCGGCAGCGCTGATACATTCGCTCGACCAATTGCGAGTCAGCCTGAGCTGTCTATCCAGACCTAGCATCAAATAACTCAATCAAATCTGCTGCCTTCACATGGCTACCGCAGATTTAATCGAATGTTCATTGTTGACACTGTGACGTCAGAGTTCTACTAACCTCAACGAACTACAAATTACAATCCAATGAACTATAATCTCTCTCTTAACCTAATAAAACTTGTAACTTTGTGTTACGGTCTGTGTACTCTCCTTTCCATCACATAATAAACACAAACTGAGACAAACAAGATACTGTTTTGTTATTTTTTATATCTGAAAAGCAAATGGATACAGTCAGTGAATTAATCATTGGTCAGAGGGGGCAGCTATTCTATTCGAAGGATTTTTATTGTCAGTCAAAATGCTAGAGAGATAAGACATAAATAACAATAGCTGTATAAATGTAGGACCTACTGAAGATATTTTCTGTGTGTTAGAATTGCAGCTTTGTACCAAATATAGTGTAAACTTGGCTTAGTTGTCCCAGAATGGTCAGGTATTGGTTACCAGTGGTAATTGAGGTGTCAGTAGGAATCTCCAAGGTAAATACTTGTGGTTTCTATGGTTTTGTGACATGGTTTCCAACGTGTAATTACGAGGAGCAGTGGGATGCCAGCTGTTTTCCCCCAAGTATTATGATATGACATGAGTTTGCCGCCAGAGGATTTCTACCTCTGAAATAATTTTTAAGATGATGAGAATAACACACAGAATAGTGTGAAATTGGCTGAAGATCTTTTATAAATCGGAGGACGGCTGGTTCTATTTCAGGATTATGGACAGAACTGCAGGGTATTGTTTTTTAAGTGAACCTCCCGGCTTTGAGAAAGTAAGATACTGTGTCGAACAGGGAAAAGCAGCTCTGGCATTATAGCGTAACACTGCACTTGTAGGGGTGTATCTCTGAGCCCCTGAACTAACACTGAGCGCCACCCTCGCTTTAATAATCCCATGATAATCTTCATGAGTTCTCCCCAGCTGTCGATCTTGATTCCGAGCCCCATTTAACACTATTTGTAACCTGCACTTTCTGTAACTATATAAGTCCTCGGAGGCTGAATCCGACGCCTTTTCATTCCAGTACAGGGACATTAGGGGTTAAACACAAGCAGCTGAACAAATGTATCACTATTTGTTTCTTCCATCCCGAAGAAATCTGGTTTCCCAGTTTGACAGTTAGATGTGACTTTATCAGCAGAGTCATTAACTCACAGCAGAATATGAACGACTGGATATTGAGTCAAATGTAAAGTTGTACCCGTATCTGATTCCACTGATTGAATAAACAAGGATAATTCAGAATTTATGATTTATGAGCTACAGCTTATTATTATGCCCATAATGCTGGCTGTAGCTGTTCAGTGCTATGTTGTTCAGGTGTCTTAAAAGGCTGCTTAAAAAAACAGCGGCAAGATGCTGCTCTGATACATTTATCATTGAAAAGACATGTTTAGACATTGAATCATTTTCAACTGCTGCAGCTTCACATTAAAAGCATTTCACATGCTCTGAAACATGACCTTTGCCTCGACCTTTATATGATATTTATTATGTTTGTCGGTGAGCTAATGCACTTACCACAAAATGTGTCCAGAAAATGGCTATTTTATGCATTTTATCACAGTGGATCAGTTTGAACGGTTTTAGGCAGTAATGTGAAACGACGAAGAATCCACAGTGATCTGTTCAGATGAAGAGCTGCGGTCGACTTGGCTGCTGCTCTCCAGCTTCTGCTCACTGACCCTTGTTGCAGCGTCGTGCTGTTTGCAGACTTATGCCGTGTGCAGCATTAAATCATATCATTATTGTTCTGAGACTGTTGGAAAAAAAGGCAGATTATTGCCAGATTTCTTTTTTTTTAATAAATAGATTTCTGTTTGGTCTTTTCTACCAGCACAGAAATCCTCGAGATTGGCTCTGAAATGGTGAGAGTTATTGCACAAGTAGGACAACGCACTGCAGAGCACAAATACAATTATAAAATAGTCTCTTGTTTGGACAGTTTTAGGGTCAAATAACATTTAAAGAAAGTACGAGTAGCTCCTGAAAACTATCTTTCAGGAGCTACAGAATAAATTGTACATATACATAACACCGGTGATGACTTCAGACTTCTCCTTTCACTATAGTGACCATAAAACTTTCATCACAACACCACAGCTGCTGGATGAATGTGGAGCTCTGGCCAATATATTCACACAGTGGGTTGAGTGCCAAAGTGGTAAAAAAGCAAAAAAGCACAATGTTGCTGTTTGCATTGGATATATAGTTGTTCTTTTAGATTTTTGCAGCAAATCTTTGAAAATGTTCACCGAATACACTGTTGTTGTCTTTGATTTTATATGTTGTCCTTTATCATTATAAGTAAAAGTTGAACTGGAATTGAGTTTATACTTTTCTGCCCAGACAATTGCCACAGGGTCATGTCCACACTAAATCCTCCATGTTCTGAGGATGCAAGTATAATGGAACTATTATAATGAATCTGAGTTTACGCTGTGATGGCTACTGACACGGTTGAAGTGACTTGGATCACTGGCACAGAATGAACTGTGGAAGTGGAGACTGTTCTGCTGTTCGGGGTCTGGGAGTTGTGCCCCCCCACCCTCTCCTCTCGGTTATTTCCCATGCACTGGTAGACCTAGCCCCCGCGGAAGGCAGTTTATGAGGTCCCATGCATAGTGAACTCCTTACAACTCTCCCACCCACCTTCCTCCTCCTCCTCCTCCTCCTCCTCCTCCTCCTCCTCCTCCTCCTCCTCCTCCTCCTCCTCCTCCTCCTCCTCCTCCTCCTCCTCCTCCTCCCCTGTTTCTGCCCGTCCCGCTCGCCTCCACAGTCAGAGACGACGCGCAATGGAACAGAGCTCCTCATCCCGGGACTCTGCAGCGTGACACTTCTTCTCCTCCTTCACACCCAGTCGCATGAAATGCCTGGTGGACTCGTGTTGTTTGTCGCTCAGCTCTGATCTCTCTCTGCTTGTGCGCGCATCGGCCGAGGAAAGGGAGGAAAACAAGAGAATTAAAGTCTGTGGAATAAACTGAAGCTGCTGGAGCCACTAACTGTGCGTCAAGATGCTCGGGACCAGATACCAGCTCACTGTGACAGCCCTGGCATGTGTTGGTGAGTAATGTCCTAATGAGGGGATTTAAATGTGTTCTGATTATAGGATGGGCGAATGAGTGACAGGCGGAGGGAGCGCGTCAAGGTCTCCTCCGGCGCGGCGGCGCATCTTTTGCGCACTCGCCGTCCTCCGGCTGAGATCATCCCGGTCTGCATAATTGACGACCTGGCGGCTAAAAGCATGCATTAGGTGTGTCCCTCCCATTGCCTGCACCACAGTGTCCTCGTTAGCTACCCCTAAATACTTTCCGTATGCGCATTGGCCACATGTTGTGGAGGGGAACCACAGAGGAGCCTCCTTAATTGCCTGTGCGCGCAGCAGCATTACACTGGCTCATGCAATAAACACATTACAGTCCATTGCGCCTTAATTGGATGTTGCCCACGCCAGTGTTTACACAAGACTCCAGTGGAAAAGAGATTGGAACTTGGGTGCATTTTCTGCTCTGTCATGCTTATTTCACCACGTCCCTGTGTTTGCAAACCATGTCGGCTGCGTGAATGTTCCCTCATCAGTGATCAAATTGGATTTCAGTTTTTAGACACTGGAAAGTGAGGCTCTGTGTTAGTGAAAGATTGCATGTGTTGGTACAAGGGAGTTCATCCAGTGATGGGATGTGATCCCATGGTTCAGATCCACAGCAGCAGCAGCAGCAGCAGCAGCAGTGGATTAACTCGAAGGTCATGTCCAAGTCGTTCAAACATGAGGATGAGGGGGAAGTATCAGGGAAAAGTTGAGTGAGCCACTCCTCTGAGTTTGGAGGAAGAGAAGAAGAGGGTAAAGAAAAGGATTAAGAAGAAGAAGAAGAAGAAGAAGAAGAAGAAGAAGAAGAAAAAGAAAAAGAGAGTAAAGGCTGTTTGCCTCTGTAATTCCCACATCCCTCCGCTTACATGTGATGCTGTGGCTTGTGATGGTCATTAGAAAATTGAGTTAGAGATGGAGATTAGTTTGTGTGTGTGTGTGTGTGTGTGTGTGTGTGTGTGTGTGTGTGTGTGTGTGTGTGTGTGTGTGTGTGTGTGAGAGAGAGCGAGAGAGAAAGAGAGAGAGAGTGAGAGATTGTATATGGATCAGCAGAGGCTCACAAAAGCAAATCCTTACCATCACATCACCACATCCAGAAAGCAGGTTTACTTTTGCCCCTCCACTGGGTCACAACCAGTCTGGACATCTTCACTGATGTATTGCACTGATCTATTAATAACTTCTGTCCACTTGTGGTTCTGGGTCCAGTAACATAGTCTGAGCTCTTAGACATGACCTCATCTGGGTTACACAGGAGGTGGAAGGCCATGCGCGGGCTGGGAGATCCCAGGTTTCTGCTATCGGAGCTACCTTTGCCTGCCTCAGAGGCCCACATGTGGTTATTGTAGTGGCAGCATTTAATCTCTGTAAATTCCTAACGGAGATGGGGCTACAGGTGGTTTGAGTTTGGCTCCGCAGAGGAGAGCAGCATCTGGCTTCAATCTGCTCGCGTCGGACCGCAGTGACCGAGCTTGCTAAGGATGTGAACAGCATGAGCACCTTTACTCAAGACTGGGACTGCAACTTATGATTATGTTCATTTTATGGTCAACCGATCAATCATCTATAGCTCATTTAGTTCCTAGGCAAAACTCAAATTACTTGATTTTTTTGACAAATAGTCTGAAATGACTGAACGGGTTGGTTGATAAATCAATGGACAGAAAAAGAATTTGTCACTACTTTGATAATCAATGACTCAGTTTTCTCATTTCCAAGCAAGTTTTACATGTTGTTAAATTAATGTTAAAAAGTGCCAAACGTTCTGTAATTGTCTGAAACTGACATTTATCATTGTGGAGAAATACCTTTGCGATTTGAGACTTTGGGTCAAACAAAATAAGATATTTGAAGCTGTCCTCCAGGAAGTTGTGATTGGTATTTAATCACAATTTTTTGACTTTTTATCAAATGAAAAAAGAATTGAGCGTTAAATATTGAAACATAATGAAAACATTTGTGGTTCAGGCTCCACTTTAAACCCCCTGAAACATAATTTACGTGGATACAAAACAGGAGAAAGCATCAAATCCTCATGGAACCAGATGTTTGTTTTTTGTCAATATCTGACTCAAGCAGTTAATCAAGACGGATTTCAACTATCTGTTATTGTTATTGACTCTTAATCCGTCCATAACCCAAAAGTATTGGAGCCTAATATAAACGGATAAAGCAGCAACAGTGGAGAAGCTGAAATTAGCAACAGTTTCATATTTTATTTGAAGTCAATAATCATTTGGGCTTTAAAATGTCAACATATCGTAAATAAAAATCTGAATTTACTACAGCCCACAGTAATGTGATTAAGTTGTTTGCTTTGTCGAACCAACAGTCCAAAGATAATTCAGTTTAGTGAGACATAAAAACCCAATCAGGTCATCAATTCTCATAATTTATAGGCTGTAACAGCAGAATGTTTTATATTTCTGCTTGACAAATGACTTAAATGGTCATTCAGAAACATCATTTTGAATTAATCAAATATCATCAATATCCTACTTTAGACAGTCACTCTCCTTTTCTCTTTGTCTTGTTTGTGAATGAGCTGAAGTGTATTTTGAGCTCCCTCCTCGACTCAGACACTGGAGAGCGGAGATCACACACAATGGCATGTTGTTTGTCAGATGTGCTAAATAGCCACGGGTCATTATGGAGTTCAAGTGGTTCATTAACACAGTAGATGTTGCCTCGTTATCTGCCTCGACACAGAGATTATGGACTACATGATCCTCCTTCTTGGGTTTAATGTCTCAGTCTATGTGGAGAAAATGGGTGAAAGGTTGGTCGAACAGAAACTGATTTAGATTCCTCAACAGGGATAGTTTTTTTTTCAGATCTCGCGTTTTCCCGGGAAAACAGAAAGCTGCAGTGGAAAAAAAACACAGTATAGACGATTTATTAATTGAAAGCTGTGCGGTCAAGAGATATAAGTCTTCAGACAGCCTGAATTGAATTTATGAGCCTGACAAGACTGAGTAGGGAACTCGGCTACTCATGTCATTAGCAAAATGTCTCCTCCTCCTCCTCCTCCTCCTCTTCCTCCTCCTCCTACTCCTCCTTAATTTGTTCTCTGCCCGTTTCCTCGTCAGCATCTGTGGTGTGCTAATTTTTAGCATCCGCCACAAAACTTTTGCTTTCGTTTGTTTGTCAGAAAGATTTCCCAAGAGCTACCAAAGTGATTTCCACGTAACTTGATGGAAGGATAGGAAGCATTCTCGACAAAGGGGCTCATTCAGAAATTTGTAATCCCTATCTTTAACGTCACGAGATGAGGGCGTTTTTCGGGTATTACCCGGAGAATAATTGTTGGATCTTGATGAAAAAAAAACGGACATACTCTGGGAACTGATATCTTCGAGTGTGTGCACTTTAGAGGAGGCATGATTGAATTTGAGTGGACTGTTGAGCCTGGTCGGAGGAACACCTTCTCCTGAGGGTCATTCTAGTTTAATTGTGTGTTAAGTGTCGTCTCATGCACATATTTAGAAGGTGTGACAGTAATGTTAATCTTTTGTTACAATGATATGTCCTCCTCCACCGTCAACTCTTCAACTGCCATTCTGCATCAACATATAAACACAGTTCTCCTGATTCCAAATGTCGAGTTTGAAAGAATTTAAGTTTGCATGCAATTTATTCATATTTATTCCAACACCCCTCTCGTTCGGATATATTCCCTCAACACTCCACTATAGTCATACGAGCTTGAACACTTGGTTTGTTACTTTGTGATTGCTGGTGAAGAATCTTCTGCTTCTCAGATGATTTGGTGTGACGATTGTCTTCCTAGGACGGTCTTGCTTGCTAACTTACTTTATCAATAGGTCAAGAGGAAATACAATAGGTCAAGTATATTATAGTGAGCTCTCCCCGCTGGATCACAAAGCTTAAATATGAACTTTTCCCCCTCAGTCGAAAGGAATGTGAATAATAAGTGACAGTTTGTGGACAGGGCCATGTCTCATGTGGGTGTCTTCAGGAACTTGATGGCTGAGGTGGAGGTTTTCACACTTCTTGCAAACACTGATGTCTGCATATTATTTAACACTTACCTCGTGGTTTAGAATAAACCTGAGATCGTGAGACAATCTGTGAAGAAGTGACTTTGGTTCAGAGCATCGACTGATCCTTGTGGTCACCAGTTGTTTATCTGTCAGAGACGATAATGAGACGCGTTCACAACAGCAACAAATCCTCCTCATTGTGCAGGCGAGTGAAGTATTAACTCTGCTGCGTAGATCATGGGATTTAGTTTAGAACACTGAATTCACTTCATACTCACACCAGTAATTGACTTTTGGTTTAATGCAACCTTTATGTATTTGTGTTTCTCACAAAGAGCCAATATTACTGTACATTTTCTTGTAACAGTAACTGACGGGTGCATGAAACACCTCAAAGTGAATCTGGTGTGACTGGTGGCCTAATGGTTAAAGTTCATACCACGTAACCTCAATGGTTTGTTTCTGGCCTAGCACCTACATTGCATGTCACACCTCCGCCTCTTCTCACATTTCCTGTCTGTATTTTAGATTTTGTACAAAGTCATTTTTTGTGTATAATATACAAGGATAGGACCAGTACAAGTAAAAGTTTTCCGTGCAACTATATGTTGGTAGGAAGGCTGTATTTCTTCCGCGCTGCAGCATGTGACATCCTCCAAATTCTTAGATGTTTTGTGTGACTTATGGGTCTCTGATGAGACACATAAACGTATCCGCGCATCTTCACGCAGCAGGAGTTACGGCTGTAACCACAGGTCGCACAGAATCACACAGAGGTCGACATGCACCAGGAGCGCAACATGCATAGCTAGGTTTCAAAGAAGCAGAACAATTGATCCAGAGGATTTAACCTACCAAAGGATTTATAGAAGAAGACTATCACTGGAATGATCTGACACGAAAGAGAATTTAAGATGTTTTGTCAACGACGTTCTGACATGGTGTGAAGAGCATCTTTTCAGGGTTAGGGTCACACTGGATCTAAAACAAATACCCTGTTTGTCTGTTGAAGGTTTGGTTGAGTTATGAGTCTGAGTTTAATGAACCTTAGTCACACAGTATTTTTGTTGTATTCCCTTAAGTTGTGTTAAGTTGAAGCTGTTTGATTGTTGGCTTTAACCAGCAACAAAGATGAATTGAGTATTTGAAAGTGCTATAAAGTCTTTATCATATCATTTTAGAGCCAATACAATTGTATTAGCAGAGTCTATACCTGAATTCCACGTTTTGGTGCCATCAAAACCAAATGTTCAAATCAGGAGACCATTCCTTTTTGTTTTCAGAGGTCAGAAGTCCTGTTTAGAAGAAAGAGTGCTGACAGATGCAGTGGACACGGTGTGAAACATCAAGAGAGATAAGGGGCAGTCACCAGAAGCAGTTCCTGTCATGAAGGAGACTGGACAATAACAGGAACCTTGTTACTTCTGTTGACCTCTAGGAGTCACAGCTACAAACAGAAGCAACACAACTTTAAGATGTAACATGTGATGGCAGAAAGATGGAAGCATTCATCTTTAGGGACAGGTCTTGATACCTCAAAGACATGGTGGTACAAGTGCTTGTATATTCTGGCGCTGTTCAACGACTCTTTGTGTTTGGATTCTGAGAACAAATAAGTTGAAGTTACTGTGCTAAGGAATTAAGAATTGACAGGGAACATGAACTCCTACTTACGTGGACATCAAATAAGACAAGAATCTACTCTAGCTTTGATCAATGTCATCCACATCTGCCTGTAAGATACATGACAGCCTTCTTTTTAATTCAGCTGTCCTGCTGCAGCTATAATGCAGCTGCAGTGAGGATACATGTGTTCTGTTTGAGGGCTTGACTTTGAAAGTCATACAGGAAATCCACAAGAGCAGATGAGGGGACCTGGCATTTGCAGCCAGTTTTCATATGTATTGTGGAGCTGAATTAACAATACTTATTATAGACTATTATTGTTTGTATCTTTGCCTTGACACGAAAATGGGCATTTTCACTGTCTTGTCACTTTTAAGTCAGAATAACATAATGAAATGAATCACGAGAAAAGCTGTGCATTGTGATTTAGCCAATAAGTATCAGGTTACATGATACAACAAGTATTAGTATTATTAGTACAAATTCAAAAATAAACAAAGTCAAGATAACAAAACATGTGAAAACTGAATGTCGACATATCTCGGTTGTTGGAAATAGTTTTTTTTGGCATCAGTGGATAAATAGGAAATTCTACAAATTTTCTAAGTATCAGCAATATTCTGTCTTTCAGTCAAGGTCAAGAAAAAGTCTCTGAGCCAAGTTTAATGTAATGTTCAGAGTGATTTGTACATGGCTGACGTAGAACACATGTATTTTGTTTTGGTGAACTCCAACATGCAATTACATTTCATTCAATCCATTTTGAGTGGCACTGAACTCAACTGGGGGTCGTATCACATGAAGCTTGTCCAAATGAAGACAAGCTCTTACACCCGCTGTGCACATGGAGGGGACTGAAACCCCCTGCCTGCTGATCTGGCAGGAAGTGGCTCTCTGTGCACAAACATGAAACAGAGGAGCCAATATTTCCTTGAAGAACTGCACGAGTCAAAGGAAGATTTAGACCCAAGGCTGTGAAACCACAAATGCCACCCACATGACTGAGTTTCATACTCACGCTGCCTGAACCCTCTGCAGATGTGTGTGGTGTTACTTATTCCGCTGTCTGTGCTCAATGTTACAGCCGTGAAGCTAGAATTTGCAGAGCGGACAATGTTCAGATGAAGCTGCAGCAGTAGTGACACAAAACCTTTAAGGCCTTGTCTACACCCCAGCAGATATTTTTTGGATTAATATTTTTTCCATTTGACAAAATATATCCATCCAGAAGATCATACAAAATGCATGCCGAGCCATTAGGTGGTGATTTAGATGCAACGCTTGAATGGAAAACTGGACTTTAAAGCTCTTTGAGTGGTCATCAAGACTTTAAAAGCGCTATATAAGTACAGACCATTTACCATTTATAAAGTCTACATCAATGATTCATCAAATACCAGAGAAGAACACTAGGGTCCAAGTAATACTGGGCGAGGCAGTCGTCCATGAATGTTCAAATTTGTGGTGCAGAGATGCTCAGATTGGCTGCAAAGTTGTAATTTGACAGAGCACTGCAAACCAAATGGAGGGAAACTGGTAAAGAGAGCAACAGTGGGCATGCACAAAGTAAAGACAAAGAAAGTTTGACAGTCATGAACAGGAAATGTATAGAGAGAGAGAAATGGGTTTGCAATAAAACAAAGATCCCCTGTCAAAATCAAACCCAGAGCCAAGTCGCTATGTGGTATTGGTATAAACCACTAGGAAACTGGATGTCCCAATTTCTACAGATCTTATTATAGGCTTAACTTTAGCATTTGACTTGACTCATTTAAGTGTCACTGCAGCAGCTCTCTCCAATTACTAAGAAAAATAAGAATAGGGTTCTGGTTTCTCTCAGTTTGAGAGTGCAACTACAAATGAAAATAGACAAAGAACCTTAATTAGATTTCCTGCTATGTCTGCTTATAAAAGCAAGAAAGAAACAGCAAGAAGAATAAAGTTCACTCTGACTTTAACTTCTTATCCTTTGCCCTTTACTCAAGACAATAGTGTGTACGATGAGCGTAATGGCCTCACAGAGCTGCCTAATCTCATTAGAGTCCATTAAAGTGAATAATGTCTTTGTGTAATGTTGTGTGTGTATATGAATGGTGCCCGTCAAAAACACACACCAGGGTTGGGCTCCACCACAGGTCTGAGTCATCACTGCTTACGTTCTGTCTCTGAGCTGCTGACGAGGAAGTAAGACAGAAATAAAGGGAAACTCTGGGGTTGCCAAGGTGACGCTTGGACCAAACTGTCTCTGTTTGACGTGAAGTCACCTCCAGGAGTCTTATGGTTTTAGCAGTGGGCTGCAGAACTCAGTGGTGCCTCTCATTCTTCTACAGTGGGTACATGCAGCAGATGTGCACCGTCTGTGTTGGTCTTATTTGGTTGTGAATATGAAGCAATGTTTTCCGACCGGGCCATTTGACCAGAGGAGGGTTTCAATCCACCAGTTGAATGTGCATTCTCACTCTGCGATGAAATAGCCTTAAGCTGAAAGTTTGAATAATAGGTTTTAAATATTTAAAATAGTTTTTATTTGACGTCTTACTGAAAGTGGCCCTTAAGTCAATACACAAGACAAACAGAAATACAATTTCCCATCATGTTTTTTACATTGTTTGACAGTGCTGCTTTTTTATTGTTGCATCGTTTTAATAGTTTTATTAAGGTTGAGGCGGATCACTGACAGCTGAATGACCGGGAGAGAGAACATTTACAACTTTAAGTGTCAGGTTGTGATTGGATGAAATGAGAGAATGAGCTAGTGGAGACAAAAGATGGAGGAAACTGTGCATGTGACTTAGGAGTATAAAATGACATGGATGGAACCAAGGCATGACTTTGCTTTTTATTTTGCCAAACGTCTTAAAAATTCCTAGATGGAATGCAACATCCAAAGACAATTAATCAGTTCTCTCTCTCCGTAAATCGTGTTTGAATAACGGGGAATTTTTGTGTTTGAAAAGCTAATCTTCCTATAAGTGGCCTCTGAGCTCAAAAGTCAACACAAAGACTTGCACGGTCATGAGATAAGTGCAGGAATAATCCTCCAACTTCAGCCAACATCATACACACACTCACACGCTGCAGAAAGAAACCGATCCGTGTCTGAGAAGGTCTTCAAATAAACAAGACGCCCGTGAAGGTGCGACATCACATGTCGTGTCAGCTTACGTGGGTCTTACCCTCCACACAGGGTCAAGCCACACACAGACACACGTTGAACACATAAAAGCGATCAGCATGTGTTTCACACTTCATCACTTGTCAGACCCCTTTCTACACTCTGCTAGAATTTCAGTACTTTCAGGAGCATCCTCTTAACCCTATTAACCTCTGGAATAATCGTTTCCACATTGAAGAAAAGTCCTTATTAAAAAAGGGGGAGTTGACAGGTTCTGCTTAATATCGTTAAATATTAGCGCATAGAAAATACACCCCCACATTTATCTCAGCGGCAGAGGATGAGTTATCAGTTTCTCCTCCGCATTTTGTCTGTCTCTTTAGTCTCACTCTGTCCACAAATAGTTGTTGATGCGCTGAGGAATTTTCTGGTCACATGACCTCTGGCTCTGCACAGTTGTTGCAAGGCGTCAGGCTCAAAGAGGAGGAAAATGGAGGCAGCAGCCAGGAGACGTTCAGGCAAAGGGGAGCGGAGGTAAAGGATGTTCTGGTGAGATGTTAGGGAGATCGCAGGGGAGGTCCCTGTCAGAGAGGGAGGAAAAGAGTGAAAGGTCAAAGATCAAAGAGGAAAAGGGCGCCTTGTGCTTCTGCTTTCCAAACCGAGAAGAGGGTTCTCTCCACGGCGTCTCTACATGATTTTATACTGGTCGAGCTAAAAAGCAAAATGGGTTGCGAGGGCAATTCCACAATGACTGTGGGAGAAATTGGTTATTGGGAGAACGACAGAGGTGTGGACTCGAGTCACATGACTTGGACTCGGATCAGACTCGAGTCATGAATTTGATGACTTTAGACTCGACTTGACAAAATGTAAAGAGACTTGCAACTCGACTTGGACTTGGACATCAATGACTCGTGACTTCACTTGGACTTGAGCCTTTTGACTTGATAAGACTTGCTCCTTTCCCCAAAACCCAAAGATTAAAATGTATGTTATTAAGGAACGCTCTGTATCTTTCATTGTGTATGTGTGCGTCAGGGTGTAAAGTGACGAAAGGCAAGGCAATTCTCACTGCAGTGGTAGATGCTGCATAGAGTGGATGATGTTCCCTAACGTGCACATTCAACATATGAAAACTCATCGTAAAGTTCACTGTTATGCCTCCGCGCCGCACCGGTGGGGCGCACCATACAGAGAATCACTGCGCTACACAGGGGCGGCCCTAGCATATTTGGCCCTCTATGCAAGAGCCCCCCCCCTCAACAAAAAAAAGTTGAAAAACGGAATTGCAACTTTCAGACTGTATTTTGCCCTGTAAGACTGCATTTCATTTCAAATAAACACAACAACGATCACAACGACATGGTGCAAGCATTCGTTTTAGACAGCGTCTCTCCTCAGGAGAAGGAAAACATTACGTAACATTTCAGCTAGACCTCAGATAATATGAACGTGTTTACCGTTCAAATTCATTATTTGTCATTAAGTTGCGTTTAGTTCAACGTTCTCCTAAAAATGAACGTGTTCAATGAACGCGTTCAAAGGTGGACCAAAGTTTAACCAAAAGTTTAAATATACAGTGGGACAGCGTCATTTTAACTTTTTATTTTAGCTGTCATGTGGTTCATGTCTTGACATGTCCTCCCAAAAGTTCTTAAATGTTGTGTTGACATGTTAAATGTTTAATGTTTGACATGTTTAACATGTTTAATGTCATTGCACTTAAATTTGTAAAGATCTCCTTTAATTAAAAGTAACTGTTTTTGGATTGGATTTATGAGCAGTTGTCCTTTTTTGCACTGCATAGGAGCGGCTCCCGCAAGTGCAATTTCAATTGCACTTGTTTTAATAAATAAAAACAGATTTTAAAAGCATACATGATCTGTGTAAATATATTATTACTCTGTGATCAAAAGGACTTGAAAGGACTCGAAACTCAAACTGCAGGACTTGGACTTGACTTGAGACTTGTCAGTCTTGACTTTGGACTTGACTCGGGACTTGCCTGTCTTGACTTGGGACTTGACTCGGGACTTGAGGGCAAAGACTTGAGACTTACTTGGGACTTGCAAAAAAATGACTTGGTCCCACCTCTGGAGAACGAAAAGTTCAACATTTGCAACGTTTGCTTCATAACAGAGTTAGATAAAAAGACCAATTACTTTCTTAGTTAACAATTAGTATAAGTAGCTTTAGGGGTGTTGGGAGGCATCTTTTTAACTTTAGAGCTACAGTGTGTCCACCTGCTCTAAGTCTGTATGCTAAGCTGAGCTAAGCCAACTCTGACTGCACATACGTTGCACCCTGATCGGCTCCTGATGACTTTTGTTTTGGAGTAAATGTTATGAAAATCATTATTGACTGCAGGAGCTGTTCTGGAAAAAGAGGAGGATTCAGATTCGTTGTTGTTATAACACAGCCAGCATTGGACTTTAATCTTTAATCAATTCCTGGTATTGACATTAAATTGAAAACATTCTTTTTGTTTTGGGTGTATAGTCATAAAACAGGACTTAGGCCTGTAGAGTTATTTCCTTGTTTTATCACAAAGTGCCAACTAGGAGCCCATTATTCCTTGAAAGACACACACGCATGCACACAGACATATACAACCAGGCTCTAAGCTATCAGCACTTTGCAGGTAGGGCAAGACCCAGAGGAATGCAAGAATGTGTGTACGAGTGAGTGTGTCTGTGTAATGCTGCATCTGTGCACCAGGCCAGTGGAGCCCTCCTCCCCCTCGTCTCACTCCCAGGCCATCAGCAGGCCACGGCTATCCATCATACTGGCATCATACAGGGAGCAGTGGAGCTGTGGCGTCTGCCTGGGGCAACATGTTCACATTAACCTCTCAGACGAGAGGCCAACACGAACGGCCAGTGCTGGACATGACGCTCTTCTGCCAGACAAAAGTTTCATGGGAAAATAAGCAGCGGAACTTATTGGAGGTTGCAGTGTTTCATGGACACAGTGTTCTGAAGGTCAGAAAGCTCGGAATGAGGAGGAAAACAGTTAATAGATACGATTTAAAATGAAGTTCATGCATATACATTCAACATCTATTGGAGAAATGGTTGCAGCTCTTTCTCTCTCCCTCACGTTTTTTTAGAAGCCTTTTACCAACCTCCAGAGACCCCCCCCCCCCCGACTGAGATTGGTTTGTTTACTTCACTGCAGAATCAAAGTGAGCAAGTAACACCAGATCTGACATTCATGGTTGATGCTGACGATAACACTTTACCCTATTCTCTAGTAAGCTGGAAGTATGTTAACGTTGCATCAGATCGTCTATTTTGGGATGTTTATTTGCAAGACAAAAAACCTCTAATATGGTGGAAAGTATATTACTGCACTATTGTTTTAAATATGTTGTATAATTGCATGCTAATAAAAGATAATTGGGCCCCCCTTACCAGAGCAACTTCTTAGCTTGATCATGCATTTGTTTCTAACCACAAGGGAACGACGTTACTGTCCAGTGAAAAGAGCAGCATGACATCAGTAGCAGAAACTAAATATAAAATACGTTTGAATGTCAGGTGAAAAGTTAATGCGACAGCGGTCCTCAGGTTATTCTTTGATCTGAGAAAAACTTGACATTAAACATTTGGGGAAGGAACTGAATTGATCTGAAACTAGTTCTGTCACCACATCATCACAGACTCTTAGGTCTCAGCATCCTGTCGGACTTTATGTGTCAGTGTTGTGTCCCGTGTGGTATTTCTCTTTACTGCTCTCGAGCTGCCTTGAAAAAGCAACAGAGGAACCAAACCTCATGGGGAGCTGTGACCTTCCCTGAACACATCTGTGTGTTTGACAGAGAGAGGGAGCGTGGTGATGGGACTGGGATTCACCCCCGCTGAGGCCATGTCCACGCTGATGTGCATGCACTTAAAAAGATCTTCTATTTATTTTTCTTTGAGCTTCAATCCACAATGAGCTGGAGGATCTTTCCAAAAAATGTTGTTGAAAACCGAATGATAACACGGAGATTCCTTCGTATTCACCAGTGATATCTCTTTCTGCTTTTTCAAGTGATTACAGTTTAGGGAAAGAAACGACTGAATCATAAAAACGTTGTAAAATGTTCAAGTCC